>NW_006921596.1:2186191-2262961 GCF_000298275.1 Orycteropus afer afer
GATGACTTGCAGAGCCTCCTTTCCCCATGAAACATTACTACTTTTTTTTTTTCTTTTAGCAGCTTTAGAAAAATAGATAATTACTTCAGTTAATTTCAGCAAAACAGTTCAAACTCATCAGGGCTGAACAAGTATAATTTACTGCTCCTTCTGACTTATTGTTGTGACTGGATGTGGATTGATGATTAAAGTGGTAAACAGTAACATTTCTGTAAAATGGCTGACTCGGCTGCCAGCGTGTCAGGGGGAGACACCTGCCCCAATGGCTGTGCTGCGATTGTGATTCCGCTCAGGGCTGTCAACAAAGAATATAAGTATTTGACAAGGTGTTATCTAATTGTGTTTTTAAAAGCCACGATACATACATCTTTTAATGTGTCACTTTAAGCAGCCAGAGAATTTCTTTTATTAAAAACTACAAAGGAAAAATGAATGCCTTGCATTTTCTTTTTTTTGCCCCCTCTCCCTCTTTCTGTTTTTTCCCCCCTTCTTCCTCTTCCAAGCTCTGCCCTTTTGCCGTCATTCGGTGGAATATATTTTGCTCTTTAGTTAAATTGGCTTTTATTTAAATGGTTGCTCAAAATAGCTCAGCAACATTGGGTCTATAAGAAGAAAGAACAGTATGTCCCACAGACAATCTTTGCTTTGGTCCTGGTGGGAATTAACCCATGGGAAAAGGATAAAGCACAAATCCTCAGATAGTCTGAGTTGCGAGAGTGCGGGTCCTTGGGGGGCTTTCTCTAGAGTCTGACCTCAGAGATGCCTCACCCTCTCTGCAGCCCGCTCCCCTTTTAGCAGCCTCTCCTTTTCTTTCCCGTCATCACCTTCCATCCCCTGGGTCTCCTGTTCCTCAGCCCCTTCCCTGTCCCCTTTGCCCTGCCCTTGCTGAGACCTGTCCCAGAAAACACTGAGCCCCTAAAGAAGACTTGTCTCCTTTCCGAGTAAAGGGGGAAAGTCCCTGGCCAAGGACACCAACTAATCAGGGTAATGGCCCCAGCACAGCCAACAAGAACTTGGGTAGTCATGATTCCTCTTTGAGTTGGGGTTTTGTGAGAGCCAGAAAGAGAATTCTACCCATGAAAACTATTTGGAAAAGGAAGATGGTGGGTTAGAATGGGAGAAAAGTGAAGAGGAAAAACAACCACAGTTCATCAGTTCCAGATGGATAGAGAATCAGAGGGCAGTGCCCAAATACCTCATTTGCTCACGGGGAAACTGAGGCCCCAGATCCCACCATTAGAAAGAAGAAGGCTGGGCCTAGAATTCAGAAGGACTGAGTTCCTCAGCCTGGGTTGGCCCGCCTTTGTTTGGCTCTCCTCACTGCAGTGCCCTGGCCTCACTTTGAGAACCATCATCTGCTATGTTCTTCTGTACCCGCCTGCACACTGGGCCTCTCTTGCCCTAGTAGGAAGCATCTGACAGAGAGAAGCCTCTTCCTGGAGGAGCCAGCCTGCCAAGGGCAACACTGAGCACATACATGGCTCCTCAATGGTGGAATGTGGACCACCAGTGGGAAGGATATTTCGTACGGGGCTCCTGGAATCCCATGAAGCCTGGGGTCCATCTACACCACTCATGGATCAGGCTGACTCATGGGTTGGCTTCACTTCTCACTGGGGGCTTCTCTTCTGAAGGCAGACAGAGGAAGAAGTGTGTGTGTGTGTGTGGGGGGGGTGGAAAGCAGGGTAGGCCATCTTACTGCCAGCAGGTGAGGAGAGCACATCTCCCCAACATAGGAAGTGCCTAATTGTGCCTCTGCATCCCTCTAGCAGGCCCCACTGGACATCCTGAGGATGAGGGCCTAATGATCCGGTCAAACCAGCTATTTCATCCACCATAGTCAGTGTCGTGTGGTGAGTCAAGTAATTTGTTACCAGTTATGCAGAGAAGGCAGTGGCCAGTGACAAAGGAAGAATGGGAGAAGATGGCAGGCAGACTGGCCACAGTGCTCACCCAGAAGGCAAAGGCACATCTGAGAAAGCAAGGGAGAGGGGCTGACCTCAAGCCTGGTTCCCAGAGGCCCAGGCCACGGCCATGGCCGGCAACCTGGAGACTAGCCTGGGACAGGCCTTGTGCCTGATGCCTACCGTTGTGTAGGTACCCACCCAAAGTAATGGGCTCCAGGTACACATAGAGGCACAGTAAGGAGCATGGCTTCAGCCAGGTGTTGGCAGGTGTGGGGAGACTGATCAAACAGGCATTTTGTGCTGCTGGGCACAGTGACAGCAGTCAGGAGAGATTAGTCAGTCCTCTGAGCAGTCCTCAGTGTGGAGTGTCTATTGACTGCTCCTAATGGGAAATTCTGGGGCCACTGACTGGACTTTGGAGAGGGGACACACAAGTGACAAAGATGCAGCTTATGAGGCTGAGAGGATGGGATCAAGAGTTTGGGGTGTGAGGCAGGATTTTTGAGATGGTATCTCTCAAAGAACAGTTGAAATCTGTAAGTTTAGCCATTTTTTTTGTTGTTGTTGTTGTTTTGTTTTAAGTTGCAGCATCTATGTGGTTCTCCTTTCATCCCAGCAATTTCTCCTCTTTCCAGCCATTTCATCCCCTCCACTTGTTCCAAAGCCTCACCACACTGGGAGACCCTAGATCTCAAAATCAAGATTATCTTGGAGGTCATTGTCAGCCAGGTCAATGTCCAGCCCTTGTGCTGATAGCCCATCTCCCTTCTTAGAGTCCAAGTTCCAAGGCAGATGGGGGAGAAACAAAGACCAGCAAAACTCCTTTGCCTGCATCATGTGCCAAGCCAGTTCCATGCCAAGGCTGGCCTCGCCAAAGACTAGAAGGCTTTCACTTTGCCAAAGAGTCACAACCCAGTGTGCTCTTCCTGCCTACCTGTTTAGGAAATGCTCCATTTCAGAATGTGGAAGCCATTCATGAGTGATGGTGCCTTTGGAACACTGGCCAAGGGTTGTCCTGTCTGTACCAACATCCATGAGAGCTCAGGAGGTTTGAGGAACCTTTGCTAAGTCTCCACCCATCTGAAAAATTGGGTGACTCAACCACAGGGCAGCAGAAGGCCTCTTAGTCATGGCTTACAGGGGTTCCTCTAAAGTCTGTCTTATGACTGATTTTCCTTCCTCCCACCTGCTGCTCAAAGCCCACAGGGAGCCTCCCTGAGTAAGGAGAAGCTGTGTCAGGAAGGTGGTATTACTCTAGGTTAGAGCCCAGGGAAGCTAGGATTAGCTTGCAATTGGAGCTGGTACCAAGAAGAAGAAAACCAACCCAGAAGGTGAGAAAGGGAAAGGGCCAGAGAGAGAGAGAGAGGAGGAAGAAGAAAGATTGAGGGAGGCTCCATTGATGCATTTGGTGAGCACTCAGCTAGGTCCCATCCCAAGGGGGCACAAAAGATATCTCAGGAACTGACAGATGCAGGTATTTCTGACCAGGTTTACGCTGTGCAGTTTCACACAGCATCTTCTCTTATCTGCCAGGCTGTAGTTATAAATACTCAAGAGCGCTTGCACGAGAGGATCTTTTTCACAACAGGTTTAATGAAGGGTTCTGCCCCAGATATACGAGAGAGGATGCTGCACCTGAGGATGGCTTCTAAATGGTATGAATGCGAAAAACCTCAGCAAATAATAAACGCATTTCAAGCTTTATACCTGTTTATTTCACACTTTCTTTAATATACCAATTATTCATGTAACACCTAACTGAGAAACGTGTTATATCTAGCAATCACTTACAAGAATTTGCTAAACAGTAGCACAACGGATGTGTCCATCACCCGATCATTTATCATCCTTCTATAACCATGAACTTGCTGGCAAATGGGGGGTAAAGTTGATTTAATATCTAGGTTTAGAAAAAAAAAAAACACCAGAAGATATTTGTGATTATGAGACATTTGCTTTTCATTTCCACAGCCAGTTAGGATTCACAAACATGAAAATCCATTATGGAATGGTGTATAAAGTGTGACCGCGTCTTGTTCAGTCAATTAGTGAGCTGAACCTGAGTATGCTGCTTATCTGATCATCTGCATCTTTAGTATGACAAAAGTAAAGAAGATATTTTTAAAGATGGGATTTAGATCTTAGGAGGCCTTGAATCATGCAGCTACACATTGCATGCAGACACCCACCTACCTGACACATTTTTATTCTACGTCCTAAAAATGGGCCCAATAAAAGAAGGTGATCAAATAAGTTGTCAGAAAGGGGGAATGGAAAAATCCCACCATGTACCCAGGTTGCTGGGCACCCCTTGATTTGAACAGTCTCTCCAACTTCTACCACCTGAAATCCTTTCTGCCCCCTTGACATCTTTATGCAATACCAATGGATTATTTATCCCCAAATGGATGCTATTTTTGCTTTGCAAGAATTTGATGCATAGTGACTTGTGCATGGAAATTATCCTGCACATCTGTATTCTGATTATGATATTTAGTGCAAGGGTCATGAATAATAATATTGCTAAATATGCTTATTGCCATCTATAAATAAAGGTTATCACACTAGAGAAGGTTTTGTTTTGGAGTGGCAGAACAAGGCAGGTTAGTTGCAAGACAATAGAGCTTTAATTTTAATATGAAAATAAATACTTTAATTTATAAATATTCAAATTATTTCCAAAGTACAGGAGAAATGCATTAATACCCACTCAGCAAGTGAGTACTAAGCTTTACAAACCAAGTTGGGAAAGGTTTTCCAAGGCCACCTTGTTAATATTGATAACTAATTCTGAAGGGCAATATACTCTCCAGGGGATGCATTTCCCTTTCACTGTACTTTAATAAAACTATGGTTTGTGATTGAAAGTCCAACATGGTACATTGTCTCTCCTCAAGTTGCTCCAACGACCCACCAAGGCTGGTTGTCACTTAGAGTGAAGGGACTTTACAAAATGGTGGGATGGTGCAGCTGAGAACAAATACAGGAGAGAAGAAAGAAGCACCTGCAGACAACAGCCCTGACATCTCTAAATGTGACCACTACTTTTGCAAGGGAAATGGTCATTTTGCCTCTGTTGGTATCTGCTTCTGGTATTTCTATATATTCTCAGATAAGTGGCATTTATTTGCCTTTGCCTTTCCTCACAAAATTATCAGTCATGTCAGCATTGATCCAAATATCTAGGAAGCAGATTTAGCTATGCTGGGTTCTCTCATTGGTACATATCTGAGCCCTGCATAAGGCAGTGTGATTCAGGCCATAGCAGAAGTCCTTGGTCTTCTTCTCCTGCAGGGAGGAACCCACTTGTCATTTACCACTTCCTGCTACCTTGGAAGGCTGTCAATCAATCATTCTTCCCAAACGGCTATGTTTCTTCAAACAGCTGGACATCAAAGCAGCTTGTTGGTGTATGCTGGATTATTAAGACCAACAGGAAAATAAACACTAGAACTGGAAGGGTCTGCTGAGGCACTCAGGTCCAAGCCCCTCACTCTGAACCTAGGGAAATTGGTCATCAAGAAGAAGGGGCGATTGGTACAGTGAGGCCTAGACCCCCATCCTCTAAAGAATGTTTCTATTCATCCTGGGCTGCAATCTCCAGTAGCAACAAAAACATCAGTTCCATTGGGTGAGCTCTGACCCATGTATGTCAGAGTAGACCCATGCTCCAAAGGGTTTCCGATGGCTGATTTTTCAGAAGTAGATTGTGAGGCTTTTCTTTTGAGGTGCCTTAAGGGAGACTCTATCCTCCAAACATTCAGTCAGCAGGTGAGCATGTTAACCATTTGTACCACCCAGTGAATCCCCAGTAAAAATAGGGGTGCCTATTTCCAGCTCTGAAAGTGGATTGCAAGCAGCAAAGAAAGCCAAGAACACATGTAGGAAGGAAAAGCCCACTGTAGGACCATTTTTACAGAAATGGTTCTAAAGCAAAACAGGAAGCTCTTGCCTTCCCAAAACCAAAGGCAAAGCAAAGACTTTAAAGGCTGAGGAAGCCAAGCTGAAGACATATTTAGTCACATGAAGATCACCCATTCTCTATGGCCTGAGACATGGCAGCCCAAATGCCTTGGAAAAAGGGCTCCAGGAGGAAAAAAAAAAAAAAAAAAATGACCACTAGATCATTGTCAAGCTCACCCTGACCACAAGTAGGTCAGAAAGAGAAGACATTACTCTGACATCCATTGAGGATGTCAAGGACCACAAAGAGGCTGTGAAGAAGCTCTGCAGCACTGGTGTGGCCAAAGTCAGCATGCTGACCAGGACTGAGGGGGAGAAGGCGGCACAGGCTCGACCCTCCCTAACCATCCTGGCTTGGGAGTTGCCATCTAAAGTGGGTCATCTGAATGGAGTTCAGTCGACTTGCTCTAAATATAATATTCTTTTCCACCATCTTAAAAAATTTCCTTTGTAGCAGATGATGATAGTGTACCACCCATATGCCCCTCACATTCTATACCCCTAAGGCTGCTTCGAGGGAACACTTGGGATTTTCCCTCTGAAGACGATCTTCTGGACATTGAAGCATGCTCAGCCCACATGTAGGACAGGGTGAAAGTACTAGAGATTTAATCTCCTAGAAACAGCCCTCAACTAAAGACAAATTAGAAGGAAAATACCCCAGCTCTTTGCTCCTCCACTGGGATAACTCAGAGGCATATTCTACACCATTTCCCAGTGGTATTAAACCCCAGTTGTCCACAATGGTAACTGGATTGATAATGCACCCTCTATCAGCTTCTTTGCTTCACTTCTCCAACTCTACTTATCCTTCCTGGGATCACTTCCCAAGCAATAACTTGCACTCAATTCTCCAACATCTATAGCCTGAGGTCTGTCCATAAAAAGGAAGTAATTAGTATCATAACTATTTCTTCAACAGAAACAACAGTCAAAGGAAAATAAGTTGTTGTTGTTAGGTGCTGGCAAGTTGGCTCCGACTCATAGTGACCCAATACACAACAGAATGAAATGCTGCCCAGTTTTGTGCCATCCTCACAATCCCTTTCATACCTGAGCCCATCATTGCAGTCACTGTGTCAATCCAAAGTTTTGTGGTTAGACCCCCACAATTTCAAAGTAATTGATGGAAAGTTGTCATTGCTCCAGCAATCTATTCAACTAAAACTTGACCCTGTGGTTATCATTTCTCACAGGGAAAGTTAGCATCTTGTTGGTTTGTAAGAACAACAAAGGGTCCAATGGCACAGAGTCCTGAAACCAGTAGGGGCCTCACAGGCAACACAGAGCCCTCTCCTTCCATGTAACACGCTGGCCACTGGTAAACGGCTCTCCACCCCATTTCCTGAGCATCTGCTCCACGTTTGGAAGGTGCTAATCAATACAACCTAAATCTGGCTCCTCCCACTTTCCGATGGGTCCAGTTCTCAGGGAACTGAGGCCATGGTGTGTCCAGAGAATTGAGACACCCTCCTCACTCTCCACCACCCTTCATCAGGTTCCACAGTGTGCTGGTTCCTGTAGCCACAGCTCATATTACAGTGCTGTAGCCACAGCTCATATTACAGTGCTGTTGCTAAAGTGCATTTGCTTTCATAATGCTTCCAAAGATTTTGCTTTATGCTATTATTTCCTTAATTTTTTCCTTTAAATTAGTTCTTTTTATTCTTTAATAAATTTATTCTAAAAGGAAGCTTTATATCAGAACCATAAATGGAAAGCCAGTACAACTTGACACAATTAGAAAATAGCCATACTAATAAAACAATGAAAACAGAAGAGGTTATTAAATTTTAGCTAGAATCAATTCCCCAAAAAGGCTCTGGGCCCAAGGCCGTCTCCCTCTGAGTTAAAAATTGTGGTTGGCAAATGTTGGAGAGGAGTTAAAGACAAAGCTGATTTCTTCTTGGTTTGAATCAGAAAGATCAGAAGAGAACTGAAAAAGGAATGTATTTCTCATGAAGTTTTCATGGGCTGTAGGTCGCCTAAAACCCTCATCTAATCCTCCGTAAGTGATATGTGGCCCACACTGGGAAACTATCACAACTATCACAACATGTGGTTCTGGACCTCCCTTTCTCTTGGTTTCTCTCCCTTGTTTGACCCCCAGTCTGTCAATCTGCTCTCATGATGGGGCATCCAGAACTACACTATACTCCAGATGGGTTCTGACCAGGTAACACCCTGGTCCTATTGCTGACCACTATGATCAGGACATAGACTTCTATTAATTCAGCCTTGAGCACATCAGTGTCTCAAGGGAACCTGGGCTCACAGACGCCCCGGCATGGTCCTGCTGTGGTGATGCCCACAGACAGGTGTCAGAAACTCTGTTTATTCTGCAATGGTGCTGTCCACCAGAACAGCCCCAGCTCACTGCATGAGCTGGTCAGGATTGGAGGGCTCCTGCTAAACAATTCGACCTCCAGCCTGGCATGTGTATCTGCAGATTCAAGACACAGCTGTGGCCTGAAGGAGCCTCACAGGAAGCTACATGTCACTGCTAGGTAGAGATTGGATGCACCTTGCAATTGGAGCCTGTGAGATCTAGTGGGACTCCCACAGGAAGATGCAGAGTGCCACATGTGGAAAGGCCATGCACAGAAATGCCATTCACGCATCAACCAAAGTAAAACACGTGGATGGGATAAATTAGTAAATAAAAGTAAGTCTGTCATGCACTAATTACAGAAGTAACTTCAATTTAACTGCAAATGTAATGGGGAATAAGCAAAGTCAGAAAGGGTTCACAGGGCTCTAGTCTTCTCCCCAGTTTCATCTAAAGGGTACCATGACCCTTCTAACAGCACCAATACAATATTCACAACCATTCCACTAGTGGATGGAGTTCTCACCCAGAACGCTGCTGCCTAAAACATGACCTTGTTAATTTGTTCAGGGAGTGAACTCTCCACATTATAAGGCTGAAGATCAATAGCTCAATTGACAATAAAGAATGTGATTGTCCACATGCTGGAGGGGGCTGCCCGGGACAGTCTGACAGCCCTTAGTTAGTGCCTCAGGCCTACCAGGCCTGCTGGACCAAGAATTAGACCAGCAACTAGCACTTTGGGAGATTCACCACGAGTGGTGGGGAACGTGTCTGGTCTATTTAAGAGGTTTGGAGAATGGGAGAGTTAACACCAACTGATCATAATACAGTTGGGAAAAATACATCCTATCATTTGTTGTTAACTATTAAAGTCATTTAAACCCTTCTGATAATAGATCTAATATCAGGGTGCTTTGAAGGTTTGATATGGCTTGTAATCCATAGATTATTGAAGTTAATTTCTCTGCTGAGATCCTGCTATCAGTGAAATTACATGCATACTCAAATTAAAAAAAAAAAAAAAAAGATTTTTAATTGGATTTCTACTATGCCTCAGTCCAGAAAAGTAGCAATGGTGAAAATGGTTGGTTGAGGATCTGTAAGGAAATTGGCATATAAACTCCTTTCCAATGTTTTCTCAAGGTATGTGTGTTCAGAATGGTGTTTTCACACACAATGTGTTCTTCGCTCATTTAAGACTCTTCCTTGGTTGTTGTTAGAGGGTTCCTCACAGGATAAGATAAAGTAGGCAATAGCAGTGTGTCGATTTGTATCATTGTGAATCATTTTTCCATCCTTTAAATTCATTTTAATTGAATTTCATCCTCTTGACTTTCATTTATTTTTAAATGCGTTTCAGTTGTAGAGTTGGAATGCAACTGACTCCAAGAATTGAGGAGTTTTAGTGTTTTGATGGTATATTATTTTATAATGTTGACAAATGTTTCTTGGACTACAGTAAACCAAAAAAAAAAAAAAAACCCACTACTATTGAGTCGATTCTAATTCATAGCAACACTATCTACAGAACAGAGTTAAACTGTGCCATAGGGTTTCCAAGGCTGTATAATCTTTATGGAAGCAGAATGCTACATCTTTCTCCAGCTGAGCAGCTATGGGGTTCGAATTGCCGACCTTTTGGTTAGTAGCCGAGCACTTAACCACTGCACCACAAGGGCTCCTTGGACTATAATACTGCCCATTAAATACTGTACAATGCTCACAGTATTCTCCATCCACACAGTATTTTACAGGTAGGCAAAAAGCAGGCTAACTGTATTAAAATGTAATTAATTTCCAGAAGGTAACGTTGCCTCAAGAGGTGATTGCAAATAATTTACCAGTTTATGACCATCGTCTAGAAGTTGGCTGGCCAGGAGAGTCTTTTTAAAAATGATATTCGATATTGGAAATGATACTCAGCGCCGGAGGGGAGAGAGGAAGGAAGCAAATGACACAGTTCTCTCTCTCTCGGTTGGCTTCCAAAGGTTTTTGCGCTGGCTACTCCTCTAGCTTCATGAATTTGCCCACTCCATTGAAATTTCACTTGAGCTCATCCCCAGAAGGTTGATCCTAGGGAGCTGATCTGGGAAGGGCCTTCATGGCTGCGGACATGCAGTGCAACGTAGAGACCAGGCATTCTCAACAACAACCCATGCTGGAACCCAATTATTGGGATTTTCACTCCCCTTCCTGCCTCAATAGATATAGAACATTGCAGCAGAGTTGTTGCCCACCAGAAAACCTTGCATACAGTCACAGGAATAGGAACTATATCGTAATTTGCCTAGAGACATATAACTACTAAGTGATAGAACTAGGATTCAAATGAATTCAAAAGTGTAAGCTCCAGGAAGGCAGGAATTTTTTTGGGGGTGGGGAAGGCTAGGGGGTCTATCTGACTGATATATCCCAAGTGCTAGGGGGTCTATTTGACTGATAAATCCCAAGTACCTGGAACAGTGCCTGGCACATAGTAGGAGCCCAATGTATATTTCTTGAATAAATGAATGTTTCAAAAGCCCAAGTACTTTCCACTGCAGTGTGATAAATGGTAAAGTAGATATTTCAAATGTCAAGTTATGTGGTGCAGACAGTGAGAGAATGTTGTACACTCATCAGGTGGGAGAAGACTGGTGCTGTCCAGAGTGAGCAAAGAAAGGCTTGCTGAAAGACATGAAGCTTGAGGCAGGCCTTGAATAATGGGTAAGTGATGAGGAGGGGAGGGCAGTCCAAGCGGAATGCATCTTGGGCGAAAGAGGGAATGCAGAGGTGAAGATGAAAAAGGAATGTGCGGGAGACAGGGATGAGACTAGACCACCTGGAACAAAAGCGCCTATCTGTGGCTTGGTCTGACTTTGATTTTAGATAGCCAAAAGGCTATGTAATGTAAGCAATGGCAAACCCCCCACCCCCACAGGAGGCAATGGACAGTTTCTAAGAGTAAGAAAGCTGCCTCCTGAATTTCCAAGTAAATCTATTAACTCTTTCTGATCACTGGGGCTAAAATCACTGTCCCAGAGCCTCCATCGTTCCCAAGGCTTGTCCTGGCCAGAAGAGTTACCAATTCATTCATTCATTCATCCTTCTTTCCTTCTACCCATTCATCCATATATTAATTCATCCTTTCATCCATTATTCTGCAATATTTTTTGATGACCTCCCATGTGGTTGGGAGCCAGGAGTACATTGATCCTTTCCCTTATGGTGTTTATAGTGCCTCCCAGGGCATTATAGAGTTTATAGGAAGTACTGCTTTCTGTTCCTGCTAACACTGTTGTTGTTGTTGTTATGTGCCGTCGAGTCAGCCCTGACTCATTGCAACCCCTCCTTGGGTTTCTGAGGCAGTATCACTACGGAAGTAGGATTGCCCAACCTTCCTTCCGAGGAGTGGCTGGTGGGTTTGAACCGCCAGCCGTCTGGTTAGCAGGCAAGTGTCTTAGCCACTATGCTACCAGAGCTCCCTAGCATTGCCATAAATGTGTAATTGCAGCATATTTCTTGGACATTTTCAATATGCATAAGACTGTGTCTTTAAGGAAGTTTTGTACTGAGAAAAGAATCAAACTCTAACTGCAAATGGTTAAAAGAGAACACATAAGCAAAAGTGCAAAGTGTGCAAGGTGCACACTTAAGAAATTACAAGGAGTCAGGCAGGAGAGAGATCTGTATGATTCTGGAAGATTTCATTGAAGAGCAGAAAAACAGGTTGAATCCTGAAGTCTGGACGTGGATTGGCAGAGAGGAGCTGCAGGGTGTTCCGGACTCAGTTTCCAGCATCTTCAAAGACTCTCTGAACTGTACTTTGTGTAGACAGGCACGTACATGGAGAGATAGTCACACACTTTTATTTAATCAGGAGTGCTGTTACACCACAGGGAGAGAAATTGCAATGGCAGGGCCACAGGGGAAGCCACATTTTCCACTACACCCAGGCTAAACACACAGCACCTTCACCAACAGCTTTCTTACCACTGATCCCTTATCCTCCCGCTGGCAGGGGATTTGAAAGTGTAAATAACACAGGAGCTAAGAGGTGTTACCTGCCTGAGTCCCACAAGGAGCAGTGGTGAGGAGGCCCTTTGTCTGCTGTTGGTAACCACTTGCAGCAGGGCTCTGTATGCGGTGCACAGCCTAGGGGCCAGTCCCACCCCGTGCCCCAACTCTGCAAGGAAGCGTCCACTCTACCGAACAAGCTCCCAGTGCTGAGGTCCCTTGTGTGGGTTGAATTGCATGCAAGGTCCTGCACATACACACCACACCCCAAAACCAGGCCCCTTGCCAGATGTTGAGAAAGACATCCTCAAAAGAAGGGGCAGCACTCACCTGCCACCCCGCCAATGACCTCTGCTTGCCATTAATTACTCCTGGCCCTGTGGCCAGATGGAGAGACCCTTGCTAGGGCCCCAATGCCATCTCTCCCCATTGGCCCAGAGAAGGGCCAAAGACTTGGGTCCTTTGTCCCTGTAACAACCCCAGAGTGACTCCAACTTGCCTGGACATCCTGCTTCTGGGACTCCATGACTCTTGCCTTAGAAATGCCACTTGGTGGCTAAGATCTTCTCCCAACAGATCTGGTGGCTGTCAGTGTTACTGAGCCCTTGGGGATCATCTTGCTGCACCCTCTTGTGATGCAGATGGGATATTTGAGGCCTAGAGAGGATTTGAGACCTACCCAAGGTCAACTAAGAGGTTACTGAGAGAACCCTGGTCATCAGACTTTATAACTCCAGAAGCCTCAGAGTGTAATTAAATGGCTGTCAAGCTTCTTTTCCATAATGGGACCTCTTCCTCAACTACCCCCACCCCCTTCACAGTCCTATTTAGGTTCCCTTCCTTTTGTTTGGTAGATGCTCTGCCCGTTGCCCTTCACTGCCTCTGTTTTTCTTAGGAGCCAGGATCCATTGTTTGTCCAGCCTCCAACTATATAAACTAAACTTTCTGGAGCTGACAGTAAGTCCTTGCTATCACAGACATGGTTGAGAGTTCCCTCATCCCTGGTAAAGCCCAACCATGGGACCCCAGTAACTTTCCCTCATCTCTGTTCAGAGAACATCCTCTCTCCCTTGAGAACCCTACTGAGAGTCCTGCAGACACCCAATTGCTTTGAGTTTTTGACACTTGTCCCTTGTACATAACTTTTTTGTTTCATTCTCACTCCCCTTCTAGTCACAAGAGTCCCCAAAAATCCTCAAAGAAGAGACTGCAATTCTCAGCTGATCTTGGCCTCTGTCTCCCACAGGAGCTGTGCCTGATCCTCCAAGAAAATCTTCAACTGTGGTATTTTTTACTGTCTATTTATTATAAATTTAGGGGCAGGAGAAGTTAGTCTAACTAGGGATGGCTCACCTGACAGGTGCCTACATACTGGACAAAGCTTGCCTCAGCAAATGTTTCTTTTCTTAAAGAACAAGTTCCACCTGGATGCTGACTTTCATAAAGTCTGCTTCCCTAAGCCCTCGTGGAATCCCAGATCGTGGAAGTTATAATGCTCATAATTCCAAAAGCTAAGACTAAATTCTCCTTGGAGGTCCATTTATAGTTTAAATGAGGACCATTGCGCTCACATGGGCCTCGGAGAAGACTGGGTCTGCCTGTGGCCATGGCTACCTGCTTCGTACAGGCCAAGCCTCTACCCTTTATGATTTGCAGAGACAGAGAACAGAGAAAGGAGCTCTGGTGATGTAGTGGTGAAAGCATTTGGCTGCTAACCGAAAGTTGATCGTTCAAACACACCAGTCACTCTGCTGAAGAAAGATGAGAAAATCTGCTTCTGTAAAGATTTACAGCCTCGGAAACCTTAGGGGGCAGTTCAACTCTGTCCTGCAGGGTTACTGGGAGTTGGAGTCGACTCAACAGAAGTGGAATTGCACAGGAAAGGAGTCACTGGGTGGAAGTCTGGGGATCTGCTTCCAAAAGATCCCTGCTATTAAAACCCTACCCTGGTAACTCTCATGGTATCACCATGAGTCAGAGTTGACTCAACTGCAACTGGTTTATTGCATAGGGCTCCAGGGAGGGGTCTGTGGCTGCCACACAGCAGGGAGGGATGCAAAGTGGACCAAGTAGCCAGGACCTGGGGTTGCCCTGACCACCGTGGGGCTACAGATGAAAAAGAGATTCCAAGAGAGAAAGGAGGGCCACAACATCTTGTCTGAGGCCTGAGATGAACTGGGATTTCCTTGAGCCTCATTGCTTTTGCAGTTCCCCATGGAGTCAGAGTAATCTGAGCACAGAGGGCTTTGATGATGGCTACCTCTGGCTAGAAGCATCTTCTGGCTGAGTTCCCCAGGCTCCTGCTCCACCTTGGCCCTCCACCATATGCCCCAGCTGTACACATGTGATCCACTCTATGAACAGAGCCCTTGCTTGTGCACAGGTGGGTCTCACTAATCAAGTGCTTTCAGGCTTCGGCCCCACAGCTGCCCTGAGAATGTCACATCAGAGGGAGTCAGACTCCTAATGCCAGTGTCCTGGAATATACCATTCATCAGGACAGAAGATGCATCCTAACGACTTCCCTCACAGACTCTATGTCTCTTAAGAACTGGCCCTTTTCTGCAGTTCAAATCCAGTACAAGGCAGACCAGCACTCAGATGTGAGTGCAGCAGTAGCAGGTTCCTTGGACCTTGGCTCTTGGTGGCCTGTGGTGAATGCCGGCCACTGGGGGAGCTACAAAGCATCCTTAACCCACAGGCCACTGGGTGAAAGTGAGTCCACCTGAGGGTAGGACAGTAAGAGAGGCACTGAAGGGGAAGGGAGGACATCAGTACAGGCTGAGGGGTAGAGGGAGCAGAGGGGAGGTGGGAGAGTCAGATTCAGCCATCATATCCTCTCAATTCCAGCCATGTGCCTTTGGAATTGTGATTTGACATCAATAAGTAAGTCAAGAAGACTAAAACTCTTTTCAAGAAAGGGTTTTTAACAAGTACCAATGGAAACAAGAAAAGGGGATCCCTTCGTGGGAAGGATGAGTCCAGTGGTGATGGAGCAGGTATTGCAGGAAGGACCTCAGAACACATCAGAAACATATAATTAATATCTTACTTTGAGGGAGCTCTGGTGGCATAGTGCCTAAGGCATTTGACTGCTAACCAGAAGGATGGCAGTTCAAATCCACCAACCACTCCTCGGAAAGAAGACTGGGAAATCTACTTCCGTAGAGATATTGCCTTGGAAACCGAAGGAGGGGTCGCTATGAGTTAGAACCAACTCAACGGCAGTGAGTTTGGTTTTTAGTATGAGTAGGAAAAAGACTCGATGGCAGTGAGGTTTTATTGGTTTTTGTTTTTGGTATAGCGGGGTCTGGAGATTGAAGGAATCAAAATAGCTCCTAAGATATTTGATTCCAGTATGACCACACTGTCTGCAGCATTGCCTACACTACTCAATGTGTCCCTTGGGGGCAGAAAAAAATGTGTTGCATTAATGGCTGCTATTGTCATGCTTCCCTATACCCATGCCCTTTGCTAGTCTCTTACCCTGATTCTGGGTTTGGCTACTGACTTGCTTTGGCCAAAAGTTAAAATTAACTAGAAGCAAGTACTTGTGTGTTGTCATTTGCTCTCTCAGACCCTGGCCTCTGCTATGAGAACAAGTCTGGGCTGGGCTGTTGGAGGATGAGATTCAGGCCACATGGAACAGAACCAAGTAACCCCAGTCCAGGCCATCTTGGACCAGTCAGCCCCAGCCCACCTGCCAATGGGCCACAGAGGCATGACATGTCCAGCTAAGATCAGCTGATCCTGGCCTGGAGCAGTAGAACCACCCAGCTGACCCAAAGATCTGTGAGAAAACATAAATTTTGTTGTTTTCAACCATTATTTGAGGTGGTTTATTACACAGCAATAGCTAACTGCTACAACTATCATGGGAAGAATGTATTTATTAGATATGAGATCAGAGGCACAACTTGTCTTGCCACTGCTTGTCTTAGCTCTATAAGCTCTCTTATGCTCCAAGGATGGAACTTAGCTAATGATTTTCTGTATGTAATGGAAACAACAACTAATACTGTCACTCCTATACTGGTAACTCATACCTAGTGACACAATGGCCATAACAATGTGTTCAAATATCCCAGTAACCTTGGAGATAGCTCAGAACTCAGCAATGTTCATTTATTTTATATATATGGTCACCAGGAGTTGGAGCTGACTAGAAGGCAACTAATAGCCACAACAATGATGAATAACTATGTACCAGACAAGGTGCTAAGCTTATAGTCTTGTAAAGTAGGTATTATTTTCCTCATAAGCTCAGCAAAACTGAGCAACCTGACCACAGTCACACAGCTATGAGTGGCAAAACTGGAACAGAAAATCATTCCCAGTTGATGCCAATTCTTTTCTTCTTAAATGTACTAAGAGGTGAATGAGCCTATGAGCCAGTCCAGAGCCTAGATTAGCCTCTTAACTAATTACCAAAGCCTAATAAATGGTAGCATAGTGCCTAAGGCACTTGACTGCTAACCAGAAGGCTGGCGGTTCAAACCCACCAGCCACTCCTCGGAAGGAAGGTTGGGCATTCCTACTTCCGTAGTGATACTGCCTCGGAAACCCAAGGAGGGGTCGCTATGAGTCGGGGCCGACTCGATGGCAAATAACAACAACAACAACAACAATAAATGATAAAGGAGGTCTAGTGGCATAGTGAGTAAGGCACTTGGCTGCTAAGCAGAAGGTCAGTGGTTCAAACCCACTAGCTGTTCCATAGGAGGAAGATAAAGCAATCTACTTCCATAAAAGATGTACAGCCTTGGAAACCCAATGGGTGTCACTATGAGTTGGAATTGACTTGATGGCAGTGGGTATGTTTTGTTGTTACTGTTTTGAGGTGGGAAGAGGTCTTTCATTACATAGTATAATCCGACACATTCACGTCAGAAACATCAGGCAGAAGAACAAGATAGAGACTGGGCCATATTCTCAGCATTCAGACATGGCCAAGCTACAGCTGAGATGCCTCGGTGAAGCAAAAAGTTTTACAGGAAGACCTGAGATGTTTTCTTCTCAAAGCCAGGACTTCACTTCAGGCTCAGATGTCCCAGATCCTGTGGTATGGCCTCTTTCTGACAAGCCACCAAGGTAGCTCTTAAGTAAAATGCACTTTCACTTCCGGGAGCAGTGCAGCATTTAGGGGACCATCCTCCTCCATGAACAGAGGAAATTCTTTCTAGTGTCAGGTTACTAGATCAGATGAAGAGTCTCTGGGTGGTACAAATGGTTAAGCACTCAACAACTAACTGAAAGGTTAGTGGTTTGAGTCCATTCAGAAGCACCTCAGAAGAAAGGCCTGGTGATCTAATTCTGAAAAATCAGCCATTGATTTTTCAATTACTCTAACGCACATGGAGTTGCCCTGAGTTGGAATCCAATCACGGCAACAGTTTTTTTGTTTGTTTGTTTGTTTGTTTCTTTACATCAGATGAATGTTTAAAGGAAGTCTGAAATCTTAGAGCAGACTCTATGGCTTCCCGCCCGAAACCCTTTCACATTCTACCTCTGAACTTTAAAACAACAATTTTATTTAGAGAGTTGATTTATTCACAAGTAAATAGGATATAGTGTGGGTGAAGTAAAAGGAACCAGGAGGCAGTTATTGGATTTATCAGCACAAAAGCCGCTCTGTTGCCGACAGCAGAGGCTCTGCCTTCTCTGTACCTTTCAAAACTAATATGTAACCATATCTGTTTTAAAAGAGTGATTCATTTTCCTCCCATTGCCTGCGAAACTCTCTTCATCCCCAACACAGGAAACTTGAGTCTGATTTTAATGAGCTTCAATTGGAATGTGGCCTTTGAAAAGTAGTGCATTTGAAAAGATGGAACATTAAATTTTGTAATGATGTAAAACATCTTCAATTTTTGACAGGACAATGGTGCTTATTGTACTTTATGAGTCCACTGGCGATTCAAAGGTCACTTTGTATATGACTCCACAGACAGGGGCAGCACTGAATGAAAATTAGGTTACATGTGATCAGCTTTATTATTAATCAGATGAAAATGGATTTTTAACATTTTTCTAATGAGCAACAGAGAAGGAAGAAAATACCACGAATAAAACTACAGAAGAATGAGAACAACCAAGGCTACAAATACACTGCGCTATATCTAAAATCGCGCTTTAAATCTGAAATACTTAAATACTATCTCAAGGAATAAAATGCAGCTGCATATTTGGGTGTCATAAATACATAGAAAACTGCTGAAATACCTACTCTAATTTACTATCTCTGTCCTTTGTTTATAACTAACTAATGAACTGGTTTCCTTGCACAGTATATAATCACAGCCCCCAACAACACCGGCTGGGTAAGGTTGTGCCACTATTTCCATGATAAATCCTGTTTTTCAGGGGTTTATAACTCAGCTGTAAATATGTAATTCAGACTAAAACTTGGCATACAAGGCCTCAGCCAAGAAGCAAATTTACGCTACAGTCACCACTCCACCCCCATCTAATTTTTTAAGCCTTTCTTTGTGTGATATTTTGGTATTGAAGAGATAGAGTATTGAAATGAAGGAGAAAGAAAAATTAACTAAAGTTGAAGAGTTAGTGATTTTTTTCTTTTCTTATTGAAGTCAAAAGGCTATTTTTCAACATACTCACTGTGAAGTATATCAAGGTATTTCTGAAATAAATAGACTTCAAATCCACAAAAAGAAAACAGGGCAACAGAGGCCTATTGAAAGTGCAAACTTGAGGACCACATGATTGGGGGAAACTGAGATAAGGGTGTGCAGACATCAGTGGACTTCCCTGAATAACCCCACCATTCCAGACAGGCCCATACCCTCTCACCTGGCTGCATTTGAGGTAAAGATGGACAAGAAAAGAAACCCTCATGTGGACCAGATAGTGTCACATGAGGAAAAGTCCATGGGCTTCATGCCATCCCTTGGAGTGCAGTCAACTTCCTGGGAATGCAAACTGCAGGTAATAAAAGGAGGCGAGGAGGAGACTATGGATGGTTTGGTGCAATGGGTCCCCACAACTGCAAGCAGAACTCAGTTATCTAACCCATAGTGTCAGATAGGAAAACAGCTTATATAGGAAAACAGGAGAGGAGAGCAAAACCTGCCCACAGCTGCTGGACTTCCATCTTCTAAGATGGCAAATAGAGAAGAGAGAGGCCAAGATGTCAGGGCCAGAGGGTAGGAAGTGGGGGCAAGGAGGAAATAGATCAGGCCTGAGATAATAGTAGAGAACAGGAGTTTGAGGAAAGACAGAAGAAAGAGACAGAACAGTTGGTTGAGGAATTGGCCAGGGAAGGCCACATGTGCTGTGAAGGCAGAATGGGGGATGTCCTATCTTTAGGCTACTTGGCTCATATCATTACTATGGCCCAAGCCTGAGGAGCCACCCTTACTCACCGTATTACTGCAACAGCCTCCTCACTGGCCTCCCAGATTCCCATCTTGGTCCCCCATCCCACTCCCAGCAGCAGATGTAATGCAGATTGCCTCACCTCTGCTCCACCTTCCAGAGCCTTTCCATCTCACCCGCTGGGGAAGCTGCAGTTAGGACTGTCTGTGTAATGTAGGGCTTAGTGCAAAATAAAAATGTGGGGTCTTTTCTTCAAACATTAATAACAATTTCAAGATGGTGGCAGAAGAGTTTACATCAGGCACAGGGCCCTTCCAAGCACAGGTCATATGCCCATGAAGCTGGCCCTGGTCAGAGTCCTCAGGATGACCAACAAGAACCTAGGCCATCTCCACCGCCCAGCCTATCTTCTCCGATCTCATCCTATCTTCTACACACTTTCGCTTCAATGTTTCCCTAACTGTACAAGCACGATCTTGGCCTCAGGTCCTCTTACCTGGAATATGCTTCCAAGATTCTGCCTAACTAACTTGTCTTTGTCAGGTATCTATTTTAATGTTACCTCAGAAGCCTTGTCTCTAATCACACTGAGTAAAGTAGCATCCCTGCCCAGGCACTCCCTAAATTCCTTAATTTACCTTATTTTCCTCCATGGTCTTCTCACAATCTGATCTACTAGCTATCAAATGTGTTCAGGGTCCACCCCTGCCCCATGAAATGCAAGTTCCATGAAGGCAGCACAGGGTTTTTGCCTCTCTTCACTGCTGAAACTGAAGTGCCTGGAAGAGAGGATGGCACCCAGTAATCCTGGAAATAATTGCTGAATGAAGATGTTGCTACTTCCTTGATCTCGTTTCTTGGGCTATAATAGACAATGTGTACCCGAGTCAACAGGGCCTTCTTGGGATCCCAGATGGAAAGGGCTCTGCACGGGAGTGCCGGTTAGAGCTGACTGAGTTCCCTAAGGGAGTAGAGGTGCCATTCCAAGTCATGCCAGTGAACAGCCTTATTCTTGGGAGGAGCTCCTGAGGGGATACACACCTAGCCAGGCAGAGCAATGTAGAGCAGATTCAGGAGCTAGGGATGTTTGGGTTCATGACTACACCTTATGTCTAGAAGAGTGTTTGGCATATGAGCAATGTTTTGTTGCTGTTGTTATGTGCCATCGAATCGGCCCTGACTCATAGTGACCCCTCCTTGGGTTTCCGAGGCAGTATCACTATCATCCCCCAGGCTTCTAGCTGAATGATCTATTTCCAGATATTTCTCCCAGGGAAGTATCTCAAAAGAATCCATGTAAGAAGAGTTCTGGATCTACAAGAAATCAGAAACCTCTGGTTGCAACTTCTGTCTACCTTGGGTTCTACTATTGCTATTCAAGTTCATTGTATTTGGCTAGACATTTGACAGCAGTGTAAGAAATGTCAATTGGCATAATGACCAGTAATCAGCTTGTGCAAGAGCTGGAGGGTGCCCACAGGCAGGGTCCTCAAGGGAAGATAAGATGTGGTTTAGCTGTGAGAAGCAGTGGCACTAGAAGTCATCCCTCTGGTCCGACCTCTGCTGATAATTTGCATTTTCACCTTAGATATACTGAAGCAGGAACTACAGTTTAACAAGATCCTCAGGTAATCCTTATGTATACATAAGAATCTTGTTAAACTGTAGATTCTGATTCAGTATATCTGGAGTGGTGGTGTTGTTGTGTGCCGTGGAGTCGGACCTGACTCATAGTGACCCCTCCTTGGGTTTCCGAGGCAGTATTACTGCGGAAGTAGATTGCCCCATCTTCCTTCCAAGGAGTGGCTGGTAGGTTTGAACCGCCAGCCTTCTGGTTAGCAGTCAAGTGCCTTAGGCACCATGCTACCAGAGCTCCTATATCTGGAGTGGAAATGCAAATTCTCAGCAGGGGATCAAACTGTCTGGATCCTTCTCTGTAGAGGAGCCTACCTGGAGTCCTGTACCTTTCCTCAAAGGATCTCTTTCTCCAATCTTTTTTTCATGCTTGTCACTGTCCTCTGACCCCTCACCTTTATGTGTGGAAAACATCCCAAATAGTTCTAGGGGGGAAAAAAGCAGTCTTCCCACTCACTTTTTCAATTTCAGAGCAGAGACAGTATTTTCAGGTTGCTATAGTTCCTAATTTCACCTTTTAATAGTGGGAAACAGATACAGTTGCAGCTAATATGAAAGGTGGGCCACCTCTCGTCTCCCACAGAGGTCAGCACGGCATGAGATGCAAATAATATAGCAACCAGCTGGGAGAGGAAACACTAAAAAAAAATCATCCAGAAATAGCTATTCGTTTGAAAGCAGTTGGCCCAGCCAGGAACAGGGATTCTGAAAAGGGAATGAAGCAGCCGGTTTTGGCAATGGCTACCTACTGCCAGGATCACCATGTTGCAAAGTACAGAAGAGGGGCTGAACCTGAACCTAGGCAGACCAAAGCCAGCATGGGGTGGAGTTGCTCAGTTGCAGGCTGGTCTGAGCTGCAATCATTAGTGGGAGGCAGTCCATCTGCCTTTCTCCAAGGGGTTTGACTCAGATTTATCAAGGGAATGGCCTGTGTTTCCCAGGTGACTTAGTTGGGAGTGGTCATTCAGAGTCTTGACAAGCTCCAGCTCTCCACTGATGGATGCCTACAAGGAAAGCTTGGCAGGATGTAACTCGAAAGTATAGATTCTACCATAAGCAATCTTAGTCCATGGAGAAGAGAGGTCCCTGGGGAACTGGGTGTGGCTGTTTCTTACAGTCCATGTTCCAAGGTCATGTGACCAACTCTCTTAATCCCCCCCCCCTTTAATCAATGGGAGTAGTGAGCAAAGATTTGGTGATGGTGCCTCCCCTAGACCCAGCAGTCCTAGGTGGCATAGTGCCTAAGGCATTTGACTGCTAACCAGAAGGCTGGAGGTTCAAACCCACTAGCCACTCCTTGGAAGGAGGACTGGGAAATCTACTTCTGTAGAGATACTGCCTTGGAAACCCAAGGTGGGGTCACTGTGAGCGGGATCCAACTCAATGGCAGTGAGTGAGTCAGTGAGTGAGAGTCAAAGGAAGTGCCTAAGATCTGGGAACAGTTAGAGGTACTCCAAAGCAATAGAATGAGCTCAGTGTTAGGAGTCCAGAGACCTAGGGACCTAACCCTACCTTTTGCTGACACAAACCAGCAGTGCAAATCATCATTTTCTCTTTCAGCCTCTATTTCCCCATGTTTTAAAATGGGGAAAAAGCCCCAACCCCAGTTCTGTTGACCCCTCAGTGCTGCTGACACGCTCAAATGAAATATAACTGTCTGAGAAAGCCTTAGGGACTTCAGAAACACTGATTAGGCACAGAGTGGGCCATGAGGTGTTCTGTTACCTTCCCATCTCAGGGTCTTTGTACTTGCTAACCCTTCTTCTTGGAATATGTTTCCCCAAATCTTTGCAAGGAGCTCTGGTGGCATAGTGCCTAAGGCATTTGACTGCTAACCAGAAAGAAGGCTGGCAGTTCAAACCCACGAGCCACTCCTCAGAAGGAAGACTGAGCAATCTGCTTCTGTAGAGATAGAGCTGTTTCCTTCTTGTCACTCAAATTTCCCTAAAATGTCATCTCCTCTGAGAGGCATTCCCTGACCACTCTGATTATGATGCTGCCCTACCATGTGACTCTCTATCCCTTCATTCTGCTTTATATCTTCACACTGCTTATCACTGCCATCAAGTCGATTTCAACCCATAGTGACCCTATAGAACAGAGTAGGACTGTCCTATAAGGTTTCCAAGGCTGTAAATCTTTTCAGAAGCAGACTGCCTCATCTTTCTCCCATGGAGCAGCTGGTGGGTTTGAACCACCAACCTTTTGGCTAGCTGCCAAATGTCTTAACCACTGCACCATCAGTGCTCCTTGAATTCATATTATGTAGGTCTTTATTGTCAGAGTTACCCCCTACTAGAACAAATGCCCCACAAGGATAATGATTCTGATTGTTTTGTTCACCGTGACCATCTCTCAATTAAGCCCCTCTCACAGAATCTTCTCTGTAAAGAGTTTGGGGAGAATTCTGCTTCCTTCATTTCCCAGAACAAAGCCAGTGGAGTGGAAAATCAGGGGGAGGCCGTGGGAATCACGAGTCGTGAAATCTTGCCCTTAAACCTCCTTCCCCACATCCCATACATCGTCCCCTCTTGCCCTCCTTCCTCCCATTGCATAGCCTGCTCTTAGGACAGGGGCTCTGGTACTTTAGGGCCAACAGTCCTGGAGTTCTTTCTCCCAGAAGTGTGTGTGGTATGAGCCTGCTTTCCCAATGTGGGCTGGATACCTGGGTCCCTTGCAGAGAAGAAACACCTCAGGAGGGAGATTATTTTTCCACAGAAGAACATTTTTGCAGGTGGCACCTAGTCCTTGCCAGCGATGACTATGAAAATCAGAATGCACAGTCCATCCCAGCCAGGGCTGCATTAAACTAAGAAGTCAGCCTCTTGCCTGTGCTTCTGAAAGGGATCGTCCCCCTGCAGGGCTAGGAGAGTGGTAAAATTTTGTCCTAAGTCTGCAGGAACAAGCCATATGAATATCTTTCTTGCCTGGGTGCATGTCCCCAAGAGGGAGAGGCTGTCTATGGGTACCCAGAAGCCAGTGTTATTGGAGGGCTGTGAGGACCTGCTGCCAACTCTTGTCTCTGGCTCTACAACCAAGGCAAGTCCTCTCCCGAATCTGAATCTCAGAGATGACCTCTAAGATCACTTATAGCTCTGATAAGTGTATGAATTGTTAATTCCATTATAGAGGGGCCAGTGTAAGCCTCAATGAGTTCTAAAATAAAGCAGACTGCCTTATGTGGTATGGAGCTCCCTGCAGCACAGCTGATGGAGGACTCATACATCTGTTGGGAAGAGCCCAAGACTCTGGGATGAAGCTGGATACTGGGGTCACATTGACTGAAATGAATAGAGGAGCAGGAGAAAGAAGTAAGCATGGTGGGAAGGCAAGAAGGATGGGGCAAAGTGTAGTAAGATGGTGTGGAACCAAGATTACATCCATTACATCCCTCTGAGTCTTCAAAACTATTTTCTCTTGTTTGCTACTGATTTTTGTGTTACTGCTTTAAGACCCTCAACACAAGTTTCCATATACCCTTTGCCAAATAAAATGAGTACAATCCCTCACGATTCTCATTCAAGGATCAAGCTGTGGATTGGGCCAAACTCCCATGGGCTACTTATTTGGGAATTCCTAACTGTTGACCTCCTGAGCAGAACCCCCAAAAGCATGTAGCTTGTGAGCAACTCCCAAGATCTAGAGACACCCTAATAGAAGCGAATTCAACTCTGCTAGTGGCACAGCTTATACCAGACTCCTGAGTTACCCTGGACCCCTGTCCATTAGTCCACCACCCTCTCAGGAGCAACTCTTTTCTTAAAAATATGTACAAGGCTTCTGAAAGGGGAAAGTGTTCAGATGTGAAAACACTAGATGGAAATGGCAACAGTAAAGGAGTCTAGCTGCAAGCAAGCCTACCTGTGTCAACATGGAGGCAGTTAGGAGCTCTGCGGGCCCAGTGTGAGGTCCACTTGTCTTCTTTTGAGGAGCAGGGGGACAGCTGACCGCTTGTCTGCAGGATGTGTTTTGATAACTCCCAGAAATGAGAGGGTGTTTTATGGGAGGGTAATTGGGCATAATTCCCTTCACTACTTACAGCCTCTACAGCTGGCCCTTATTTGGTACCATCAGCGGCAAATGCTATTTTCATGGCCAATTTATTAAAGACTCCATGTTTTTTGAGGAGACGTCACAAACACAAAAAGGGGTATATTTATTGATATGTTAAAATATAGGTTTTTAACTCGATTTCTTAGCTCTTAAAAACAAAGTCAAGAGATAGACAGATACAATTATGTTCTGACTAGCTTCCACCGGCCTGCCCAATGGGAGCGTTTGTATATAGTTCTCAGTGGCGCCGAAATCTGCTTAGGAAAGCAACAAGTCCTTTGTTCTGTTGACAACAGTTATTACAATTAATTCAGTTTGTGACTGGTACTTGCACTGAGTGACAAGGTGTTATTTTACCTCAGTAAAAGTTAAAGTGGTAATACCTACATGCGCAATCACACGGTGGGCTTGCTATCACTCAGGAGGGAGAAGAAAAGCCTGACTTCAGGCTGCCTGCTCCGCCACCGCCCTCTCCACGCCCCGTGTGCTAGTTTGAGTTGGGGGAATGTGCTGGGTCGCTCTGCTCAAAGTTTCTGCCTCTCAACACACTGGGATTCTTGCAAAGCTTTTCTGAAAGACATGGGGGCCTAAATGTGACATGGCTTGGAAGGTGTGTGTTCATGGAGCGAGCCGAATGCCCCCCCCCCGCCCCCCGAGAACTTGGTGGTAAGTCTTTTCCCTTCACTGGTCACTATTTATCCAAGTTGAGTTTCACTTGGATGCCTGGTTCTTCCATCTGTGCATCAGGATTTCTTAGTCATGGCACTATAGATATTTTGAACTTAGCCAGTTTTGTTGTTCTTGTTATTAGCTTGTCTTGTGCATTATAGGATGTTTAGCAACAACCCTGGCCTCCACTTGCTAGATGCCAGTAGCAACCCCTCAACAGTGTGGCAATCAAAAAATATCACCAGATATTGCCAAATGGCCCCTGGGGGGAAAAAAACTGGCCCTACTGAGAAACACTGCTATACACAGAACTCCTGGCTGTTTGTTGTATTGTAGACAGAGGGCTCAAGAACCCCTTCCCTGCCTCAAGTTCTCTGAGGAGCTCGGCTATCCCACCTGATCCAGATGCACAGAGGTAGGTGCAAGTCACAGTGTCCCGAAGTGAAGAACATAGGCGGAAGATGGACTTACATATCATCAAGAGGGCGTGGACAAAGGAGTGTGGTGGAGAAGAGGAACTAAAGACCTGAGAAAGAATGTGAACCACAGAGCCCATTTCAAAGGGAGAATTTTCCTGAAGACTCCAGATGGGGTGATCTGCTTGATTTGGTGGTGGTTCATCACACCAAGGACCTGGTCCCTGGGGCCAGCCTGGTCTGGGCTGGAACTGTCTCAGTGAGGAGCTTAAAATGTTTTCCAGAGAGCAGGCGCAGAGAACTGTAGGGTTGAGCTGGCTGGTCCCCTGCTCTGTGACCTCACTGACCATCACCTCCTTCTGCAGAGCAACCCAATCCTGTTTCTGGAGCGGAGACATAGGACGACAAATTCCTAAATCCTTTGCCGCTTAATCTGTCGTCCAGCTGTCTCAGAGCCCAACTGAATGTGGCCAGGGCTCAAAGTGGGTCCAGCATTCTTTTCAATATGAACAGATCAGCAGAGCTGACTGGAGCAACATGTCAGTATCAGAAAGCACTGACAGAAAGCCATGGAAATCCCCCCTCCTTTTTTTTTTTTTTTCCTTTTATTAGCAGAATTTATCACCTTCTCAAAATCAATTGCATATTTTAAATTAAAACAAATGACTAATTCTAAGCTAATCAATAGCTGCATCCTTGCCTTTTTAAAAGTAAAAACTTTAATGTAAAAAATCCTCATCTTTGCTCACATCAATCCAATTTCAATATAATTCAATATTTAATAAATATAATCCTCTTTGTCTATGGAGAACAACGTCATAAAAAATGCAAAAGGCTTTCACAGTATCCAAGATCGTTGAGTTTCCTCTTCCCCGTCAACTCCTGGCCTCTCTCCCCTCCTTCTTGTATTAGGAGCCGTTTATTCCTATTAAGTCTAAAGAAAAGGATTTATATATTTAATGATTCTAAAACCAAAATGCTACCTGCTATCTGTACAATTGCCATTTTATCTCTCTAAACTCTTCCAGCTTGACGTTTTTAAAAGGGCAAAAGCAGAAAACCCTTCTATAATACCTAATTTGTACATCTGCGGTTTCCCTCTGACTGGCACAGGCACCATATGTTTTTAATTATCATAATAGCCCTAAAGAACCTGTTCGGTGGGAAACACATATGATCCTTTTATTACTGGTTTGTAATTTAAACAGTTTTAACAGAAAAGGTCTGGCTGGAGGGGAGTGACAGGCTCAAAGGCCTAAAATCCCGGTCATTGACCTCTGGAAGCTCAAGTTCAGATCCCACCCACCGAGGCGGGACCTCATGCCTGAGCTTGACAGAGGTAATTGGTCACATGTGAAGCCTATCTCTGAGACCTTAAAAGACATAATCTGCCATCTCCAGTGATGCCACGTTGTAGTCGGAGCCCGACACAATGAGAAGAAGGTTGATAAATATTATCCTAGACTGACCTCTGCTGCGTCGCCGTCGGTGGCTGGGCTGAGAGCCCTGGCCACCCACCCTCCACTCCTGCTCCCACCTGGACTCCAGAGAACTATTGGGAAGGTGAAAGGTCAGGTTTTCCTTCTCTCGATTTGGGGAAGAGGGGAGACGACAGTTTTTTCTGAAGCTGAGAAATAGCCGAATAGAGTTCTAAGAAAATTGATTCACAGACTGGGAGAGGGTAGGAATTTTGAGATTATCCAATGCAGCTTGCTCATTTGTGGACAGGTGAGGAGACTGAGGCTAGAGATGGGAAGAGACCTGCTCAAGCTCAAACAGGAAGTTAGAGGCCAAACTGGGTCACAGCCCTGCATGCTTGATCCCCATCCAGGGCCCTTGCCCACCTGTTGCTGGGTGAATCCCTAGGTTCTGTCTGCAGTTTGGACAACCATCTGGAATTGTCCCATCCTCAACCTGGACCTAGAGGTGCCAGTTGGCAGTAAGGACCTTGTTTGCTTACTTATTTGCTCGCGTGTTTTCTTCTGCTTGTTTCTGATGGCATCTCATACAAGTATTAAAGGAACAGGAAGTACCAGCAAGATGAGACAGCAGGTGGTCACGCAAAGGAACCCTGGGTCCCACCACCTGGCTTTGAATTCCAGACGCTTTACTTACTTGCTGAGTGACCTTGGGTAAGGTAAGTAGCTCCTCTGTGCCTCAATTTCCCCATATGTTAAATGGAGTAATAATAATTACATCTACTTCATTTTTATGAGGTTGAAACAAAAGAATGTCATTTGTATTGTCATCTATAAGGTAGTACAAGGCTTAATCCTGGCACGTTATTACTTATTATTTAAAAGGAAACTTGGAAGGTGGGAGGATCACTTGGCGGACTGGATCCTGCTGCTTAGGCTAAGGGAGCCATTTCTTGGGCATTGTGAAATTATAGGGGACAATAGTTATCTTCCTTACACACTAGAGCCAATAAGCACCAATTTGGCTGGTGTTTAGAATGGGACAAAATCCCCAGGTTCCAACTGATTTCTGGGTGACTTCTCACAGGCATCGAGAGAGTGAGGGCAGGGTTGGCAGGGTCTCCATAAGGGCTGTCGGAATTTCTCACTAGGCTGTCCACAGGGCAGGGCTGATTCCATCCAGTTGCCATGGAACTGTTTTTCTCTTTTCTACTGCTGATCGGTTTTAGCACCCCAGTGTGACTCTATGATGTTTCATCATTTTCAGTTTTTTGGTCACCACCTGATACTGGAAATGTAATAGGCTAGAAAACTAGTATAATGTAACTGACAATATCCGTTGCTACCATCTACTGAGCATGTGCTATTAGCTGGGCTCAGTGCTTGGTATCAACTCTGTATGTCAGTAAATGCCTTTCTCTGATTCAGTGGAGCTGTTATATGTGCCCGTGCTCCGTGTGTGCTGACTAAATTGAGGTTCAGAGAGGCATCTATTGGAAAGGTCATGGCATGAGTGTTGGAAGACTGGCAGTTGAGTTTAAGCTTTTCCACTTAGTAGGAAAATAACATTGGGCAAGTCGCCTAACATCTTTTGGACTCGATTTTCTCATTCATAGAATGAGTCTGATGACTGAGTGAGCTTAGTTATAGGAAAGTGCCTGGGAATCAGAAAGTGCTGAAGAAGGGTTGGCTGGCTCTGGGTCTGCACAAGAAGATGGCCCAACAGTGGGTGGCCCACCCGCCTTGACAGCGGGGCTGGGAAGGAGTCTGGAGCAAGCCACTCTTCCCACTTCATCCTATCTTTCCTTCTTCTGAACGAGCTCTCCTCACATCAGTGATGGGGCAGGTGTTCACTTGGCCAACCCCCACCCTTGAGGAAGGAAGGAGGGCCTCTACCCAGATCTGCCTCCCTCATCAAATGACCCCAGAAGACCTTGAGGAAACTCTCTGGTAAGTTTGAAAAAAAATAATAAAATGAAGGGAGAGTGAAGCCCCCACCCCAGAAGGACTGAGCTTTCCTTTTGGCAAGAAGAGGGCCAGATGGTCACACTCATTTGAGATGTCAATAGTGACCGCTCAACTCAACAAATAGCAAGTACATCTTAATCAGAGTGGTTCTTCCAGGCCACTCCACAAGCCGATTGCACTGACCCGCCCCTCAAGGAAACAAGACTTTCTTAATCACAGGCTGCTTGCTTCTAGGGGCTTTGAGGAGGAACTTCACCCCCCATGAGGAGCATATGTTCCCAACTGGCTCTGGAGCCAGCAATGACCAGTCTCTCCACCCCTGCCCACCCAATGCCAGGCCCAGCTTGGGGGCCAGGCTGGAATGAAGGCGCCTCCAAATCTCCAATCCTAGGAACAATAACTCACATTACTTGGATCCCATCTGCACCCAGTGAAGGCAGAGCAGGGAAAAAGAGCATAAAACACAAAGTTCCCACAGACAACATCTGTCTTAGTGCAAACAATGGACCATTATCTTGTAAATAATTCTGATTAAGCTGCAGCATTTCCTCCTGAAACTAGCGGTGGGGAGTGGAGGGGAGTTGGTGCTGCTGGAACACCAGGCCTTGGTGACCAGGTGCCGCTGTCATGCCTCCCACCCCAATATTCTCACCAAAAGTCATTGAGTTCCCCTTACCCCCTGCCCGAACCACAGCAGCAGGAGGCACCCATCAGATCAAACAGTGCCACCTCCAAACCCCAGGCAGTTCCCTTAACAGTTTCTCTCAGGTCAAGCCTCTCATTTCTTCTGGGTTATTCTCTTCTCTCTCCCTTGCCTGCTTCTTCCACGCTTCCCTTCCCTCCAAACCCTATCTCTATCATTTTTCTTTGACTCTGTCCTTGCTTGTTTTTTCTCCTCTTACCCTCGTCTATTTTTCATTTCATCTCCTCAGCTCTGTGACTGCCCTTTTTCATTCTTTCTCCCTCTTCACTCCTTTCGCCCTCTACGTCCATGTCTCTGCCTTTCTCTGGTTGTTGGATTCTTTTCTGCCCCTGTCTTTCTCCTGTCTTCTTTGCTTTCACTCCCTCGGTGCCCTCCCAACCCTAGCCCCTGGGGCTTCTCAACCCCATCTGAACTGTCCCCTGACATAGTGGGAATGGTGTCTGGTCTGGAGATACCAAGGCCTGCAGGTCCTGAGCTGCTCACTCTGGCTCACTTTCTAGGTTGCCAGGTGCTGGGGGTGGCTAGCTGGGAACAAGGGCCAACAGAAGACCCTCTCCCCACCCTCTCATGCCCTACATCAATCCCAAAGCCCTCTCCCACCTGTGTTCCAAGGGTGGTGAGGTCAACTTGCCATCTGCGCTCCCACTGTCACCCATCGCATGCATCTCCTATTGAAAAACCCACTGTCATGGAAAAAGAGCTGGGATTTCACAAAACCACCCCACTCTAGGTCCCACTGTGAGGGACATCCAGATGTTGGACGAGTGCTGGTGAGAGGTGATAATTCACTTAGCAAAGGCATGCACCCCAAGATCCCCAAGAAAATCCCACCTTTCCTGTGATTTAAACTTAAATAATTGCCCTAGTTGTGATTTTGGGAGCTCTGGTAGCATAGTGGCTAAGACACTTGCCTGCTAACCAGATGGCTGGCGGTTCAAACCCACCAGCCACTCCTCGGAAGGAAGGTTGGGCAATCCTACTTCTGTAGTGATACTGCCTCGGAAACCCAAGGAGGGGTCGCTATGAGTCGGATTTGACTCGACGGCACATAACAACAACAACAACAACAACAGTTGTGATTTAGAGATAATTATTCAAGTTCAAAATTTTATTGTAAAGCAAAGGCCAGTGGTACAAGAATCTTGTTTCTACTGGTTGATCATCAGCAATTAAAAAATATCTCCCAATTGTCCTTCTTTTATACCATTAGAAAACAGGAGAATTAGCTCAATTAGAGCCAAAAGGGTGTTTTGCACATCCCAGGAATGGTCTCCTTGGATCCTCATGCAGGTTCCCCCATGGACTTCCAGAGATGTTCTCTTCAGGTATGCAGGAATCCCAGGTGAGCCATGGAGTGGGGATGAGAAGGGAGGAGACATGCCTTACAATACCCTATCCAGATTCTTCACCCCTGTTGTAAGGTCTTAAAGGGTTCTGAGATTTCATGAGACTCTGCCTAAGGCTTGAATTGCAGAGGAAATCCTATAATAACTGAACTAGGGTAGTCTGCTGACCTCCAAGTTACTCACTCATTTATTCTCTTGAGGGTGAATAAGTGTCCCATTTGATGGATGACAGAACTGAGGCAATTAAACTAAAGGAATCTATGAGTAAAAATTTAATTGGAATTAAAAAAACCAAGGATTTGAGGGGCTCACACTTAGAAATAGTGTATACTATTCCAAACTAGGAGCTCTGGTAGCATAGTGGCTAAAGCACTTGACTGCTAACCAGAAGGCTGGTGGTTCAAACCCACCAGCCACTCCTCGGAAGGAAGGTTGGGCAATCCTACTTCCGCAGTGATACTGCCTTGGAAACCCAAGGAGGGGTCGCTATGAGTCGGGTCTGACTCGACGGCACATAACAACAACAACAACATTCCAAACTAGGGGGACTTGCAGTCAAGAGGAACTTTAAGTTGCCAAGGGAACTCTTGACAGGTATGTAAGAAAGAGCATGTGAACCATTTCTGTGAACCATGCAGGGATGATGGAGTATAGCCTGAGTTCTTGGCAACTGGTACCTCTAAGTATCAGTGGGTGTGTGTTGGGTGGGGACAGGACACACACATCCAGGATGGACATACTGGGTTAACACTGGTATCTGTAAAGTGCTTGAGGAAACTTTCCTCATCATGAGAAGTAAAAAAAAAAAAAAGTCAAATAATCAGGTTTTCCTTGCCACTTCCATGAAGTCAAAACTTCAGTTTCATGGACCTCTCTCTTTTTTGACTGACTTCTAAATTAAAAGAGAACTTCCTCAACGTTCTTCTTAGGATTTGATAAAAAAATGTCTTCATGTTAAAACAGTTATTCACATGATCTATGCCCTGTAATGGTAGAGGGTCTGACTGGAATGAAATCTCACATGTTCATGTACTAGTGGAAATACCAGGTGGCGCCCATTGCCAGGGAGGTGGGGGTGGGATGCTGGAATGAATGCTCTTGAGGATTCTGGGACTCCCAGGGCTCTAAGGTCATCTAAAAATCAATGCTAGAAGGGCTGTGAAAGCTATAGAGTTTGAGACCAAGGGTGGTCCCAGCTGTTCACCCAGACCATTCCTCTTTCTCCAGTGGAGAAATGGTACCCAAAGAAGAGAAGTGAGATGTCGTGACGCCTCAGTGCAGGATTGCAGCTAGATGCCTGGTCTCCTGACCCCCAGGGCAGTCTTCCAATCCTGCCTCCAATCAACCTGTCCATAAACTGAGAATCTGTGCTCTTCCCAATGTGTAGAATCTGCAGTTTACTTCTCATCCCTAGCTCTCACAGATCACTGACATGCAGTGGACCGAGGAGGGTGTAAAAACTTTCAGGCTAAGGGGTTTCCACTGGTAGTGGGTGCTGCTAGTACCCCACCCTTTCCTTTCTGGTTCCCTGGCATTATGCCAAAGGTCTTGTTTCTCTGGAGTGACTCTAACTAATGAGAGATGCAGAGTTAGTGGATAATATCCCAGCTTTTCAGCTGTCAGAGGGATAATTCTGAGGTGTGTTCCCCGCAGTATGTTAGAGAGCCCCAGACGGACTGAGGTCTGCTTGCCCACAGTGGTAACCCTCTTGTTCACAAACCCTGTCTTGGCTTTCCTCCTTTCTCTGTCTTACTTCCCAACTTCCTCTTTCCTGCTTCTTAGGATCACTTCCCATGTAAAGTACCTCTTCCCATATGTCCTTATCTCAGGGCAAAGGAATCTCAGGAGACTACGAAGATCAGTGGCCTTCTTCTGGACAAGAAAAAGCTGGACATATTAGGGAACCCTTAACTACCCTAGAGGCCACTCCACATCCTAGCAAAATGCCTGCCTTCAGCACTTCTCCAAGTGTGGGGTCCAGCCTGGAGGGGCCTTGTGGTCTAAACCACCTCTCTTGAGGATATACAAAACAATTGACTCAAAAGAAGAAAAGCAACTTGTCCATCATATAAAAAGAACAATTATTTAGTAAATTACTTGAAAATTTGCTTTTCCTGCTTGTTTGCTTTTCTCTGAGAGCACGATATCTTAATTTGACAACAAAAAGAAAATTGAACCTTGTGAGCAGAGGGTCACATTAAGTGTGTCTGGACCACTCCACAAATAACATGAAAGACAAACTCCTTGGGAAGCCAGCTGATGTCTGAGTGTGCAAATGGATATTTTTGCTAGTGAAGTAGCTGCACAGAGTTTCCTAATTGTAACTTTGAAAATGCACATTGTTTGCTCAAGAGGTATTGTCTACCTGTGCAGAGACAATATTGCCAATGTGCTGCTACATATTTAGGAATGTAATTTAATCATCATGAAATTTCTTTGAGAAAAAATGACTACATCTACTCCTCACCTATCGACTATCTTGATATCTAACATTTTGTTATTTACAACAATAGTAAAAGAATCTACTCTCCCACTATTTTGTGCACTAATGACATATGTCTGATAGTAATAAATACTGAGGTGAAAGGTGAGAGTAACACTGCTTGTGATAGTTAAGGTTATGTTTCAATTTAGCTGGGCCATCATTCTCAGTGGTTTGGTAGTGAGGTAATGATGTAATTGGCAGTTACATAATGATGTAATTTGGCAGTTATGTAGTCGTTTTCCGTTTTGTGACATGATATAGTCATCTTCCATTTTCGCATAACACTGATTTTTCCATAAGGAGCTAGTAGTCTTTGGAACCTAACCACATGAAGAAAGGGTGTACATAAGAGCAATAATCATCTCTCAAAGTTCAAATTCTTTTTCCCCAGCCAGAATATCTATATTTCATCATAGGAAAAACATTTTTCAACCTGTGAAAATGAGTGGATTTGAAGACTGTCTCTTACCATAAGCTTCAGGGCACCTTTCCCTTCTTTTACCTCTCTTATCTGAAATTCCAGAGACCTCCTTGAACTCTGATCTGATACACAATGGGGTTTCTTCTCCACCTCAGACTGGTGAGCCACCTGTGCTTGGAAAGGGTGTAGGGTACAGGCTGTAGGGCCAAGGGCTGATCCAAAAGGTGCTGTCTGTGGTTGTTCCAAGTCTGAGTCCCACTAAGTGGAGCTTGTTATACTTTCATGTATCTTATGGATGGAGGAACCAGCAGGAAACAGAACTGCTAGCCCCATTCAGAGCTGTGAAATGACGTCAGCTCATTCTGAGGACTGAATCCACCCAGCTGTCTCTCAGGAAGCAGGCAGTATTGCCCAAGGACACTCAACTGGCAAAAAGTGAGTTGTTATCCAGACACAGAAATGTTGATGAAGAGCTGGATGGCAACCAGGGGGACAGTGTGAGGCATGCTTTGGTGGGCGAGGTGAAATGGCGGGTGGGAACAGGCTAGGACTAGGTGAATAAAAATGGGAGCACGAGAATCACAAAGGTATCCTCTAAGCTTGGAAAGCTTCCCCCAGGGAGTGACCCAGGATAGACCCCTGCTTTAGAAGTGGAAATGCTGCTAAGTCCTCCAGCTTAGAGACCCCATTAGAGGGATTGGGCCCTCATGGAGGGAAGAGAGAACAGCAATCTCCTGAATAGGTGTCCCCAGGGAGCCTCCTGGCTGTAAGCGCAGGGCCGGCCAACATGATCTGTTCCTATCAGTAGCTTCTTTTTTCCTGCGCTGGCTATGCACTGATTCTGCTCCCAAGGCCACCACTCTGAGCCCCATCCCAGCTGGACCAGCAAAAGCAGAGGTTCTGTAGTGTCAGGAAGGACTCCAGAAGTATGGAAAGTGACTGTAAATGATGGCCAATGCCAGGGACAGTGTGTCAGAGGCTCCTGGGGCCTCCAGCAGCCTGCAGGAGAGAGAGCCCTCTCCTCTCTGCCCACATCTTCAGGCTGCAGGCACTGGGGCCATGGAGACCTGATGGGCTATTCCTTGCCTACATAGTGTGGATGGTGGTGAGGCCCCAGAGAAACTGAAAATGAAGTTTCTTAAGTCCAAAGGAGCATCTTGGTCTCCCAGCTGAAGGAGAACACTGTACTTCTTCACAGCTGTGCAACCCCAGAAGGGGTGCTGGGCCTGACAGACATCATGTCCAGAAAACGGCACAAATGACATCTCCCAACACTGCACCCTACTTCCCTTGGGGCAGTTCCACAGACAGAGGTGAAATCTTGACAGAGAGACACAACCCTCCCAGAGTCCTTCTTGTGAAAACTTGCCTACACCCTGCAGTGGAAACTCGCCCTCCTTGGATATGGTCACATGGGCTCTGGGCCTGGTAGCTAGGGGCACTTTGCCTCCCCTTGCAGATGCACTTTGGGATCCATCACAGTTTTCAACAGAACCCACAGTGTTTGTTCTCAGCTTCATGTGAACAGAATCAGGTTAAGTCATGGGTATGAAACAGTGAAAAAGCTAGGCCCTTCGTCAAGCTCTCTGTTTTTCATTTGGGGCTTTTAGTATATATTCTCTAGCTCAGAATCTCTTACTTCTCATCTCTTCCCCCACATACAAGACAATGTCATTCTGTATTATGGCTTTGTGATCAGTTCTTAGGAGAAATACTAGAAGGAATGTTTCAACCATTCAAGTGATGCAATTATCCTGTTGCTAAGGCCAGTGGTGTTCAAATGGATATCTCTGGCCTTCTATTCCCCGTGTCATACACAGAACATTTTATTTCTTTGAGGGGTGGAGGATAAACTTGGGACTTGAGATTCTGAAACATGATGCAAGACAGTGTATGGCATTTAGGAGGTTATAAAACATACCCGAGCAAAGAAGCCTGGCAATACTGTTGAAATGGCAAGACCCTGAAGTCCAAGTCATGGACAATAAAATCAAGCAACACAAACAAAAGACAAAACCTTCCTTCCTGCGGACCTCTGAGCATGAGGTGAGGTGGGGACTATGGGGAGATCAGGTACAAGTCTGCTACAACAAACACATGTTGTTGTTGTGCCACCAGCCTTCTGGTTAGCAGTCAAGTGCCTTAGCCACTATGCTACCAGAGCTCCCACAAACACATGTACAACCGAAAAATCTCAGGGGAAAAAGTATTCCCAAGGGCTAGTAATTTTGAGTATTGTCCCATTAAAAATTACCCTTCACAGGATAGAAAGGAAATGCTAACATTTGCTGCAGGAAGACGTGGAGTAGGCAGTCTTTTTCACATCTGGTTTGCAGCCCTGCAAAATGCTAGTAAGGTAGCCTTCTGGCACCCTAGTCCTCCTCTACCCACGTCCTGTGAGTGGCTGTGGGGTCTTGGTGCCTAACAGTCATTTGTCCTGAGAGATGCATGTTTGACCCTGCCCTCTCCCCCATCCAGTCATGAATTGGTATATATACGGCTCGCTGAAAGATTGATGGGAAAATACAAGTTGCCCAGCAAAAAGCCCAAGGAGCAGCATAAATATTATTCCCTGAACGTCCTGTTGAGGCTTCCAACAGATAGAAGGATGTCAAGGAGTAAGAGGGGTGTTGTGGAATGAATTAACATAATGACTCAAAACTGCACTAATGTTTCACAGCTTTTTTTTTATTAGCAATACCAAGATAAGTTATTGAAGCAGTTTTAGTATTGTTTTACATTCCATTCATAAATGACCTAACTTGTAACTCAGCATACAGCACACTTAAAGATATAGTTTGACACTTATTCAGAAAGCTACAATTATTATAACTTACATGCCTTCATTACCAGGAACACCTTAATATATCTTCTAATTACTTCAACAATACTCTATTCCAAAGCACACGATAACCCAGTACAAGTTTACACATTTTGCTTCAATCACCATTTTTAAATTGTGGATGTCAAGGTGCTGTTCACTGGAATTTTACTGTCATTTATTCCTGGTTAATATGACGACCTGACACAATATTAAACTAGCAATATTACTGCTTAAATACTATGGAGAAAGATAATTACTGCACTTTTCAGTATTCTTCTAAAGTGTTACAAAATACAGGACAATCAGACACAAGCAGTAATGCCAACGAGACCATCCCGGGCTAGACCATCTCTAGAGGCTGTGGTGAGCTTGCAGAAGAGACCCCACAGTCAGGTTGTTCACAGGTGAAGGGACCTCCATCCACCAGCATTTATCATCAGGATTTATGATTTTGAGGGAATTTTCTCTCCTGTTCAAGTTACTAAGCCTTTGCAATCCATGACTAATAGTGGAACATATGGGGCAATATTTTTAGCCTCCATGATTATTTGCTATATATACTGTAGGTTGGTGTGCCGTGTGTATACACATACCTATGCCAATAGTAATTATTTATTCAACACACATATGTGTATACATTCTTCTCTTGACTTTACACGAATAACAAGCTGCAGATAACCACCGAGGAGCACGAACAGACAAGGGTAAGTCCAGATAGACCGACTAGAACAGGGGATGTCACTTACCTGCAAGAAAATGTGCAGATTCATTAAACAATCCCAGAAACCATTTTGGCTAGAGGCATTTGAGGGCAAGGGCAGGGGCATACCCCCTAATCGTTTAATGGAATAATGACAATAAAGCAATATTTATAAAATTTGGTCTTCCTGTCTCTGGCTAAAGCAAAAATAGTCGACATGATTAAAGCAAGTTGGCGATTAAACTAGAGGTGCTGTTGATCAGCACTAAGTAATAGGAAATAATTACTATTTATTTGAAACCTGGACTTTGCATACAATATCTGAAAAAGAGAGAGAAAAAACCTGATTCTTGTAACAGCTAAGAAGTGGCATGTGTCAAGATGAATGAATTCCGATCCTCACTTTGACTCAGCAGCCTTCTGAGAAGGCAGATTCCAGTGCTCAAGCCAAGGTACCAGGACTCAGCTTAAGAAACTATGGGATCATACACCGTCCCTGTTGTAGGTACCAGGTCCTGGGCCTGTTTAGAGCATTTACTTTTACCCAGTGAAGTGGGCATGTGTTCTGACAACACTCCTTCTCTTCCTACCTCCTGATCTGACAGTCATTTCTAAGGGAAACATTACATTTTGAACTAAAGAGCTCAGTTGCCCTCTCCTCCCACCTTCAGCTTGGTCCTGGGCAAGGGTATCGTGCAATCCAAAAAGAATATGGATATGCTAGGTTGGGCAATCCTACTTCCGTAGCGATACTGCCTCGGAAACCCAAGGAGGGGTCGCTATGAGTTGGGAGCGACTCGACGGCAAATAACAACAACAACAACCAAAATTAAGGCTACCAGACTCTTCTCCTGCTTAAGAGGCACTGTTGATTCAGATAGTAGCTTTTGGAGCCAAAAATATGCAGCAAACAGAAAGGAACATAAACAAGGCTAAATGTCACCCGTGTTTGCCAACTTACAGATACCATACATTTGTTTGTTCTGAAATGATGAGTGACCATTTGGCAAATACAATGGTATTCTCACATCAGTTCTGTCATCCTGCAGTGCAAGCGACATCACATCAGTGGCATTTCCATTTAATTTTTTTAAAAAGAGAAGGGGAGGAGGAAGAGAAAGCTAAAGTTTGCAGGAAGCTGCCATCCAAAGAGGCTGCTTGTCATCAAATACAGTTCCCTCAGCAAGGCTGTGGACCAGGGCCGGCAAGGCCTGCCCGCGGTGAACATTTTGGGAGGAGATCCTGAGGACATCACCATACTTTGCCTTTCCAGAGTCAAAAAGGAAGGCTCCGCAGCTAATGGAAAGGGAGCCAGCAGGGGCGAGCAGGCAGGGTAGGGCGGTGATTTGCATTAACTGACAAAGTTTTGCCCTTGGATTCCAGGGTAGACCAAATGGTCCTCCCTACTGGGGTCTAATATCAAGCCCTAGATGTACAGTCTGTTATTACTGGGAGCAGGCTGCAGGCTTGGAAGTCAATAGCCAATCTGTAAATGAGAAAATTGGGCAATGAATGCAAATTGCAAAGTTGTGCTTCAACCCCTAGACTCTGCAAGACCATCATGTGAGACTCAGCTCATGAAAAAGAGGAGGAGGAGGAATTTGGCTTTAAACAAAACACATCAGCTCCAGACAAGACCCGACAGCAGAGATTCCCCCAGGCCACCTACACTCCAAGGCTAATGGCCCTCCCTTATGTTTGCTGGATTTAGCCTGGGCACCTGTGCACTTCTCAGATTTGGGTTTGTGGGTTTCTTCCTATGCTCTCTTTCTAATTTATCTCCTTCCTTAGAACCTGATGACTTTGGTCACACCTTAGAATCGTCTACAAGATTAAAAATGTACCAACTGCCAGGAAGGAGCCATCACAGCCTTGCTCAAGGTCTTCCCATATACATACACTGTTTCCACATACCTTGGAAATCTCAAGCTGACATACCAAACAACCAAACTCACTACCATCGAGTTGAATCTGGCTCATAGTGACCCCTCCTTGGGTTTCCGAGGCAGTGTCTCTATGGAAGTAGATAGCCCATTCTTCCTTCCGAGGAGTGGCTGGTGGGTTTGAATCCCCAGCCTTCTGGTTAGCAGTCACATGCTTTAGGCACTACACCACCAGAGCTCCTAAGCTGACCATAGACCTTACCAATTTCTTGGTCAACGACTGAAGGGCCAGGCCTTATTTCCTACCCCTTAGTACTTGCCTTCTATCAGGAACAGAATTGGGCAGAAATTGAAACTGTGATCACAAAATTGCCAGAATTGTCTTCAAAGCAACTTTCCCACATACCAAGAAATAGCTATTGACAACTCAGCAGGACAGATATGAGGAAATAAAATGTGTCTCTATAACCTTGATTGAAAGTAAGATTCATTGTCATTTAGTACTAAAGACTCACTGCAACCAAAAAATGTTTGGATGCTGACATCATTTTCTCACATCATCCTTATGTAGATGCTCACCTCTACATTGCAGCACAGACTCAACCAAGAACCATTTCCCAAGTTCTCTTACATCCATAATCTCCTTTTATCTTTAGATGTCTGTTCATCAGTGAGGAAACTAGGTTTCTACACAGCAAGCTTGCCTAAGAACAAAGACTGAGCTCCTACTCTTACTCCTCATACTTCCTCTTCCTGTGCTGGCGGTCAGAGAGCAGCTCTGGGACCAGATATGGAAGAGGTCTTCTGCAAATGTCAATGGAGAAAGATGTGGCCTTCCGGAAACAGGTGTAAGAGGCCCATCTGGATTGACAAGTCTTCCCTCACATCTCTAGTTTTAGCATCAGATGGCAGTAGATGGAGCCCCAGGGCTGATAACGGTGGGTCCTCCCCCACGTCATCTCATGGGCTGGTGGAATGATAGAGAATGGGTGTATGCCTTCTCTAGGGACAACTACAAAAACACAGCCCTCCTTACAGCAAACCAGTCAAGTCGATTCTGACTCACGGTGACCCATGTATGTCATCAGAGTAGAACTGTACTCCACAGGGTTTACAATGGCAGATTTTTTCAGAAGTAGATTACCAGGCTTTTCTTTTAAGGCAACTCTGGCTGGACTGGAACCACCAACATTTTGGTTAGTGGACCAAAATTCAAATGCATTCACCACTGGCACCATCCAGGGAGTCCTTACATTATAGCATGGGTCAGTCAGCAAATTACAACCTATGGGTCAAATCCATTTACTGAAATCAGCCATACCCATTCATTTGCACATTGTCTATGGCTGCTTTCCTCCTCCCCTGGCAGAGTTGGATGTTTATGACTGATCACATGGCCTGCAATCTTAAAATATTTACTATCTGGCTCTTTACAGAAAAAGTTTGCCAGCCTCTACTCTAGAGTATGTAGCTGATAGGATGGTAAATATTTTCAAACTGTCTGTACTGAAAAATGAATGAGGTTTTTGGAGGAGAAAAGTTTTAAGGGAGTTCAGCTCCGTTGTCCTGTTTCATTTCATCATATATTTAGTCATAGATGAAGATGGGACCTATATTTGGTGGGTTGCAAATTCTTCCATTGCTGTGGCAGTCCAGAAGACGCTTATCCCATAGTCCCAAGCATAATTCAAATTAAGGAAGCCAGTTTCCCAATAACCAGGGAAAAAAAACATTTGAAATATTGGGAGTATTCCAGTTAATGACCTTGCCTTCTTACTAGACTTCCTGAGAGGTCAAGTGGGTCACCTGTCTGGTAACCACTGCACACAAGGGCTTATGCCCATGGTGGCCATGTTGATGGATTCTCCTTCCTCCTTCAGGCTTCCTTGCATGGTGGTGACTCCAGTATAGAACTTCTAAGGGTAAAGGGGATTATGTTTGTTCTCCCTGCCGTTCCCTTAATCTGACTTTAATACCACCCCATCAATCCTACTCTTGGTTTTACCAAAGGATATACAGCAAGCCCTGATTATGAGACACAACACACAACAGTTCCAAGTCCTATTTGTCTTGGGCCCAAAAAACAAAAATTAAAGATGATCTGGTTTCTCTACAAATCCACAGACTCTGGGGTGAATCATGGTCTTTAATGTTTACATACAGCCAGCCCACGAGGTGCTGTGCAGACTAGCCTTTGCCTTATATGTATGCACCCTGAAGCTTAGGTCTTCCATGTTCTCTTGGTTCTCCAAGCTCTCAGTTTATACACAACAGTTCCATCAAACACAACAGTTCCATTTTCAGCCTGGACAAGGGAAGTGTCTGTCTTGTCTTATTGTCATTGGACATGAACAGTTCACTTGTCAGCCTCTCCCCTTGCCTCCCTATTTAAATACTCATATGGATCATGAAGGTCAAACCCAGTCCACCAAAACCAGGGGCACATCTAAGTTCCCCAAAGGCACTAGAGTGCCTTGTGTGTTATGTAACTCAACAGAATAAAGAAATGTGTGCCACACCTGGAATCTGGAAATCTTTGGAGATTCAACCATAGTGGACTCTGATCTGCTTGAGAAACAAAATGCATGTCCTCCAGCTTAATCCAAAATGATGCTCTTTCTTCCTTGGGATTGTATGTAACATGTCTCTAACTGACTAACGTTTTGTCTTCCATGGAAAGATCTTTTGAAAATGCATGCTCAAACTCTCGACGTTGGCACATGCTACAGGCCTCTCTCTACTCAGCTGGCTGGGTGGGTCAGCCTCTTCCCCCACTGGTATAGGGTTAGAAATGTATTGGTCATGAATAGACAGTGCACAGTGGCCCAGGGCACCAGGTCAACAATGCCAAGGAATGTATGACAAGATTTTTTTTTAAATAAGGAAGTGGGCAGGCATAAATTAGGAAAACACATGGAAATAGACCCTAAATGCCATCTCATGTAACACCAATATGGGCCAGAGAAGCTGCTGAGATCTGTGGTGAGTCTGCAAGATTTGAGCAAGGCTTTTACTGATGCTTCTTCAAACACTTCTATACCCTATGAGAACAGAGGCTTTCCTTAAGAAACAGATATTAGTTCTATCTACAAGCTCATTTCCAGAGGCAGTACAGTGTGGATTTTGGTCTACTAACCAGACAAAATCAGACTCAAAACTCCATCTGAGATGTAAATTATGGGAATAATCCTTTGGTTTGGCATGGCCCAGCTTCTTAGCAAAGCCAGATATTGACCTGGGGGACCAGTGTGGAGATCCATATCTACTTTTAGGTAAGCAGAGAAGAGGGAAGGAACATTAGACATATTTCATTCCTTGTGCCATTTTTACCTTTGCAAAGTGAAGCCAATGGAGATTTAAAACTTAAACTAGCACTAACGCTTCTTGTGATTCTGGAAAGGGAGTAGACTAGAATATTTAAGAAAAATGGCCATTTTGTAGGCTAGTGGGTTTTACTTTCCCTCCCAAATGTTCATAGACATTAACTCTTAAAAAGGATAAATATGTCTGGTCCTTCTGGGTACTGAGACACCACAGCACCCAACAAGAAAGTATGGTAAGGGCTGTGGCTATGGTGGACCAGCTACAGGAACAGGGTAATGGGAATTGGACAGGCTCAGGACCATCCTGGGAGCAAGAGAGCAGTGTCCTACTAACAGCCTCAAAGACAGTAGACTTCCATGCCTGCTTTCAAACTAAGAAAGAAGACGCAGAAGAAATAAGGACGAATCTGAGGCAGAACTCATGCTCTCAACAAACAGATGGGTTATGGCTAGAGTTAGTTTTGGCATCATACCACAAGTGGAAATTGGAGCTAAGGAACCTGGTGCTTCTGCAAAGGAAGCCACCAGGGTACCTTCCAGACTGCCTGGAGGATCCTCATCCCCAATGTGGAGAGTGGCCACAACTCCCACTGGTCTGTGACTCAATGGCCAAAAGGTTGACTAACAGTGTTCTCTGCACATATTCATGGATATGTCAGAGGAGTGCCAGTGGACTGGTATTTTCAAAGGGAAAAGGCTCACAAGACAGAGGATGCCTTCCCCTACCCCCTGCCACTTGGTGCAAAAGGACACCATCAGGCAAGCTTCCTCAAAGGCAGGCAGTCTTCCTTCAGCATTATTAGGAAGATGGGAAAATTAATAGGGGTAATATGAGCTCATTTCAATAATAATGAGCTTATGAACATGTCAGGTTTTGATCTTTTCTGATGCATGGGTTCCTGGCAGGAACTATGTCCTATGTAGGTAGTTGAAAGAACTGAAAATAGACTTTTTAAAAATCTCTAAACAAACAATAATAAAAAAAAAAACCATCCCAATCCACAAACTTAAAACAACACTGAAATAAAATAAAAGACCTTAGCATCTCTCCCCCACAAGAAAAGAGAAAAAAAATTGGACTGACATAAAACCCTTTTCTTCATCTTTTAAATTTTGTTTTTAATGGCTTCAAAAGTAATAAATCGTATGTGGCTAAAAATAGATATGGGGTGCTGGTTAATGGGGCCTTGTGAATCATTCAGCATAAGGAACTGTATATATATATATATATATATATATATATATATATATATATATATTTGAGCTGTCAGAAATCCATTTAGTGATTTTTGACAATTCAAAAATATTTCCAACTGCTTGGTGCAATTCCTAGTGAATTAGAGAAGGAGAGGGAAGGGACACATATATCAATTCAATTTATGAACCCAGAGTCCAGCTTCCTGAATCCTGCTCTGTGCTAAAAGGAACATCAGGATGCTGAGGTTAAGAAATACTCCCTTGGGTTTCCTTTCCCTTCCTCCCTTTCTTCCTTGCTCATTCTTCCCTCCCTCTCTCTCTGTCTCCTTCTCTTTCTTCCCTCTAACCTTTCCTTTTTCCCTCCCTCTTTCCTTCTTTCCTCCCATTTGTCTTTCAACAGGTGAAATAAAATCACAGAAATCTATTCATAGATTAAAGATGGAAAGGTACCAGTGCTACTTGTCTCTAGCAGGGATATTCTGGGGCTGGTTTGAAAGGAAATAATACACTGAGTTTCTCTTCAGAGAAAGGCTTTAGGACGTGCATATCTGGGTGCCAAGAGAATGATTTTGTGATCCTCCCTGCCTCCCCCATTCATCTGATCGAATTCTAGATTTATTATCATGTTTTAAAACCTGGAGTTACTTTGGGGTAATCATATTCTCTAAGAAGGTAAAGTGCCAGTTTGCTAACAAGATCAGGTAGGCATAAGTCCAAGACACAGGATCACAACACTGCTAACCAGGGACTTCACAATGTACATTTCTTGTTAGAACAACAGACAGACATGTGGACAGACAGACAGATAGAAGGCAATAATAGAAGGCCAAAGTCACAGTAACTGCCATTTGGTATGTCTAAAGGTAAATCACAAACACCTCAAAACCATCTTCCTATTTGGAGAGAAGGTCACTTTATTTCTACAGACATTGTGGTTAGTGTGATACGATTTTAGTATCCTCTAAGTCAATATAAAGAAAAGTTTAAGAAAGCAGATTTGGCTGAGCAAAGCATTAAGGACTTGTCTTTAGGCATCTTATGCACAAGTTGAAAATACTGAAAAGTTTGCAAGTTACCATGTTGTCTCTTTTTTAATTTTCCCCCCTTCTGTTATGGATTAAAAACAGGAGTAGTTCACCCTACAAGACACCACCCCCCTTTTCCATGCCTATCAGGCATTTTGGATCATTATGATGCAAATTAGAGCACAAAAGTATGATTTTGTAAAACTTCTAAATGAAATTGACTTTCGTGATTGTCTACATTGCAGATACAGCATTGCTTTTTTATGTTTAGTTTAAAATTTGCTAATGAATATCTACTCAATTTTTTTTTTTAAATGCACAATTCAGCATTGATGTTTTGGGAAATGAACTAAAGGAAGAGGATTCTAAAACTTACCACACAAGTCTGGCCTCTTGATACATCCAGAATTTGCTGTGCTACTTGCAAGTCCGTTAAAGGCTGCTAAGCCATCAGAGCTGTAGGCCCTGAGGACCGACAGCATGTTCACAGGCTTCTCCAGACCCAGAGGGCCCCGCTCTGGCTTTGGCAGGCCTGCTGAGGTCTCCTGGGCTGGAAGAAGGCTTGGGCTGTGCCACTGCTTCTCCGAAACTTGGGGTAGAGGTGACACAAGTCCCTGGGCAGGCTGGGGGGCACTCGTAGACAGCAGGCTGTCCCCACCATCACTGCTACTGTCCTTGCTGAGGGTAGGCAGGGGCTTGCTCATCATTTCAGGTTCGGTCTCAATATCCTCTTCTTCATTGTTCTCTCCCTTGGAGGAGTCCATGTCCTCTGAGGAGGCAATGTCGGACAGGTCATCAGTAGTGTTTTTATTTGTGGTTTCAGGGATCAGGATAGGGGCATCATCTTCAGGGTGGGTCTTCCCATCAGGCTCGCTGCTGGGACAGGCACTGGAGGCTCCCGAGCCAGCCATGCTTGGGTAAACACCAAACTGCTTGTAGAAGTCTGACGGGAAGTTGCAAAAAGCAGGGTCCACGTGACTGGACCAAGTGCTGCTCTTCTGCTCCCCCATAGTGTCCTTGACCTGCCCTTGGGTGATCTTCTCAGAAGCAGAGTCTAGAGGGCCAATCATATGGGGAAGCCCCATCTCTTTGTTTGATTGTACTGTGGGTAGCAGGGCCATTTTACTTGCCTCCCTGGCCTGATCTTTGCAATTTACAGGTATCCCCAGGGCATTATCTTTGCGCTTTGCCTTGCCCAGGTGATTGGCCTGGAGATGAAGGGCCATCAGTTCCATGGAGGATGTTGTGAAAGAACAAAACAAGCAGCCATGCCACGCAATATTATCTTGAACAGTCACCGAGGAGCCGGGAAGGGAAGCAGCATCTGGCCTCACTGACAAGTCCAGAGGTTCGTACTGAGATTTCTCAGACTTCCTCTGTGAGGGTTTACCACTGGGTTTCTCCTCACCACAGTCTGCCCCATGGACTTTCATGGAATGAGGGTCAGACAGGGCTTTGTCCTTCATTTCTTTCTCCTTCTTCAAGGAACTTAAGACAAAGCTATCCATGAATGCTTGTAAAGACCCTTGGAAATTCACACCATTGCTCACAATGCTTTGATAAGCTCTTCCAATTTCAGAGAAGTGGGTACTTTTGGAAGGAAGGTCAGCGCCTTTCAGAGTGTCTGAAGGAGCCTCGGAAGACATGCCAGTGGCCTGCCCTGAATGGTCTCCAGATGAGAGCACTCCCAAGGTCCACTGCTGAGAGGCAGGGCCCCCTCTAAAGTCGATTCCAGGGAGGCCCTTAAAGGCGCCCCTGAGGATGTCTGGCCTGATAAACAATGAGGCTTTGTTGGGCATCTCATCCTTGTGGTCTTGGTTTGGGGGCTGTCCAGACAGAGCCCCAGACCCATTCTGTCGCTCACGATGGTGTCGTTCTAAGTGGTATTTTAAGGACGCTGACTGGGTACCGGCATAGTCACAGTGGGGACATTTGTAGGGTTTCTCACCTGCAGATTTTTGTGTAAGAGAGAGAGAAAAAAAAAAAGTGTTTATCTCATTTTGGTGTGCTGAACAAGGCTAGAAGGATCAACATTTGTTCTTTGAAACAAAGCAGCTCAAACTAATAATTAGTTAGAGAACAACTGTTTTTTAATAGAAGAATAATTCGTACTCTTAAGCTTTTTTAATGATTTTGTACCATTTGGGACTATTCAGGAATGACATACTATCTACACACAATTAGCTATCTTTTTCTTTATCTAACATGTGAAAACGGCTGTAGATTTAAAAGCTATGATTATGAAAATTAAGCATAATAATTTCAACCACAGTGATCATTAAAAGTAGAAGTTTAAAAAGACAAAGTATGTAACAAATGGGTGGTTGCAATATTTTGTGTATACAATAGCTCTAAAATTTGTTTAAATTATACACATGGAAACCATTTTTAAACCTAAAAATTTTATGGCACTGTTACGCAAGACTGAAATGAATGATTTAAGTCTTGCTCTGCAGTAAATCATGGATATAATTAGCAAATGGCATACTGCACAAGTAATTTATCATTATTTGGAGGGCACCATTCCAGACGGGCTCAGATATCTGCAGACCTACTGCATTGTTTCTAAATAAAGAACTATAAATACTGATTCTATAAAATATTAATACCATTACAGTGCATTATGATTGCAGCATGTAAAGACATATAGTTAAGATAAAAAGCAGTCAATAAAACTTAAAAGAAAATGAGTAATAAAAAGGCACAAAATATATTTAGTTTCTGTATTTGAAATTAACATTATCTACTGGTCTTTGTAGTGTCTTAAATTTGTACTAATAGCAAACCTAATGCCACGGTAGTAAAATGTGTAATTTACCTATAATAAGCGATTTCTAGAGAATAAAAATAGCTTTAAAGAGTGTTTTAAAACATATAAGATAATTTTCATGAATTAAATATTTATTTAAATTCAACAGCCAACTTCTATTGTTCTTGCCACGATGGAAATGCTACCACAGTGCACAAACTTACATCTGCCCTCATTGTGGAATAGAGGAGGGTAAACAAATGTGGCTTAAAATCGATTCCAAGAATTTGTTAGCAATCCTGGGTCTCTTCTAGACTTTGGAATCAAAAGCCCTCTGGAAAAAAAATGGGACTGTGACAGGCCCTGTTAGCTTATTCACAATAGTACCCTGTCAATATCCACAATTATTTACTTCTCCAGGGAAGCTCAACTATTTCTCCCCTCCTCTGTGGTTCCATTGTACAACAGACTGATTCAAAAAGCAACAGCAAGCCATTGGTGAGTGGTATATTCTGAAAACATGTTACTGTGTCTAGTCTTAGCTAAAGGAGCCCTGGTGGCACAGCGGTTAAAGCACTCAGCTGCGAACCAAAATTAGTTCAATCTCACTAGCTCATCTATGGGAGAAAGATGTGACGGTCTGCTTCTGTGAAAACGTATATACAGCCTTGGAAACCCTATGAGGCAGTTCTATTCTGTCCTATAGGGTTGCTGTGAGTCAAAATCGACTCAATGGCAGTGGGTAGTCTTGGCTGATGGCCATTCTTCAGGCACAGGACATTTGAGAGTTAGGCACTTATGAGGATGCTTGGACTTTTAACCAAAAGGAACACTAGCCCAGGTTCTGAGCAGAGAACTCAGAACCATCTCTGGATTGCTGCTGGAACTCTGGAGAAACTATGCCTGCCTCATCAAAATGGTGGCCAAGTTTTCCTTGCATGCCTACATCAGCGGAGGAACTCTCCTGGATAGTTTTTCAGAAATGGCCCTCAGTCTGGGAAGAAGCCCAGCTGGGAATCTCTTTTTCTAAACCTGCAGGTCATAGTCCTCTCTGGTTGGACCAATGACAGAAATCCAGGAGGAAATCTTCATTTAAATTAAAGGTACACATAGTCTCAGTCACTCACTATTTTCCCACTTCTTGGAATTGATCCCTGCGTTAGACTTGAACTCATTTCACTCAGCAAGTGTTATTTGGACACCCCAGCTGTAGGTCAAAGAACCTTCACTGGAACAGACACTAAAATGGCAAATTCTGGACACCTAGATGTCACAGCCCACTCAGCTCACCTGGGAAGACCAGTGGCTGGTTGCAGCAGAAGCAGTCCTTGAAGCTTAGGGGGTCATGGTGCAGCTTATGGCAGAAGAGCCTAAATAGAAACTTAAGAGCCCAACCCACGGGCTGTAACTAAGTCTGTGAGAGGGCCCAGCAGAGGTGAGGCCCAGGTATTAGGTTAAGAGTCAGGCTGCATGTTGGAAATACATCTGGAAATGATCAAGTGCATGCCACAGAAGGTTTGTAGAGAAAGAGTGGACATTCATTAGCAGGTGCTAAAAGGGGGTGGGGACTTTTACCTCCAGGCCTAGGGTGGAGTGGCTATGCCTTTCTTGGTGTGGACTAAAGGGATGCACACAGGATAGGTATATGTCTCTCTAAGAGACACTGATTTGAAATACACACTGAACAGTGATTCTCAGACTGTGCTGCATCTTAGAATTATCAGGGGAGTTTACTAAAATGCACAGCAGTTCTGATTCTCAAGATTTCAGGTGGGGGCCAAAAGTTATTGTCCTGTTGTTTTTTCTTTTTTTTTTTTTTTTTTTGCTGTTGTAAAAAATACATTTATCAACTCAACCTTTTTTACACATACAATTCAATGATACCTATTCCGTTACTCATGTTGTACAACCATCACCGGTATCCACTGTAATGTTTTCCAGGACCAGGGAGCTCTGGTGGCATAGTGCCTAAGGCATTTGACTGCTAACCAGAAGGCTGGCAGTTCAAACCCACCAGCCACTCCTCAGAAGGAAAGTTGGGCAATCTACTTCTGTAGTGATAACACCTCAGAAACCCAAGGAGGGGTCACTATGAGTCGGATTCGACTCGATGGCAGTGCATGCATATAAGTTGGTATTTTTAAATAAGTACCCCTGGTGATTCCGATGCAGACAGTATAAAGACTACGTCCGGAAAAATTAAAATTGAATTGTCCAGGGAGATTTTAAAAAATGTTGATTGCTGGTCCCACCTCCACCTCTAAAAATTCTAATTGTCTAAGGGGTAGCCTGAGCACTGGGATGTTTCAAAGCTCCCCTTTGGAGCCTGGGTTAAGACCCATTGTCTAGAGCCTCCCTAGGAAGTAGCCTTTGAGACAGGTGCTGTGTGACAACTTGACAGAGGAGACAATCTGGCCACCAGGAGGTCTTTGAGAGCCTGGGCTGGGGAACAGAGATGTCATGCTACTTAGAGACCTTTCCTTGGAAGCTTTGCTTTCCCAACCTCTAAAGTGGAAAGGTTGGAGCACATGTTCTTGAAAGCCCCATCCCAACTCTAAAACTTGTGTCAAGTCTCTTGAATGGGGCCACAGACACAGGTGTGTATAACACAAGTATGTATGCGTACATCTAAGAAGGTGCAGACCTGTTCACACAGTGAACCAGTAGAGGAAGGTGCACCTCCTACCTCTCAAGCATTTCTCCTGGCATTGAAGACTGAGGGAAGAACCAAGGAGACAAGCCTTTGCAGTCATGGCTTTCAGAGGAGACCCATCATATGATCATTAAAGCCAAGGAATGCGTGGGGACACACACACAGTCCACAGGAGAAGATCTTTTCACTCAACCCTCTACTCTATTAAAGTTCAAAACAGGCCTTGGCCTCCACTGCTCCGGGGAAAAAAAGGCTATAGCTAAGAACCAAGAATGTTAATTCTCAGCACTGGAGTCTGCAATAGCCTGGCTCAGTGAATTCAGGGCTATTTAGTGCATTTTCAAGGGGTTTTTGAGTGCATGTGATATGAATAGGCTTCCGAGGCCCTCCACGCACACGCTCTGCTTTCTGCTTCTCTGCATAGTTCCATGTCCTGCTTAGTTCCAGAAATGCTTTGGGTGGCTGCTCCCTGCTGCTTACCACTCAGGTCCCCAGATAAATGCCCCAGAGTGAAGTTCCATGGGAGAAATCAGCTCTTCGGATGGATGTTTTCCTTTTTAAAACACCCTTCGACTTTATTTTCTTTATAACCCCTAAACTCTTTGAATAACCCCCATTGTCCTCTTTCATAATCCTTTTGCATACCTTGCCTGGGCTTCATCACCAATGAGGGGCACAGTTAGCCTTGCTGGGGTGTATGTCTGGCCAGGCAAACACACGGGAGTGGCATCATTGTATGAGGGTTGCTCTCCGGAGACTCTCCAACCAGCCCATGGGCTTCATTTTCCACTGGAAACATCCAGCTGTTTCCCAAGCATTCTTTCCCCAGAGGGCACTTTTCAGAGTGCTCAGGAGGCAAACTTCTCACAACATTGGCCTAGGTTGGGTAGGGTAGCAACTGAGAGGAGGAAACGATCAGCAAATTCCACCAGCGCTGAGGTGTGCCCAGGGTCTGCTCCTCCATTTGGCCGACACACACGAATGCCAAGTCCACCTGTGCTGGGAGCTGCTGTGTAGTAAGAGTCACCAGCATCTGGACACACTCCCGCACCAGAGAGCTGCAGGCTGACAGTAACAAATCCAGGGCACAGGGCACCTTCAGACTTTCTGCCAAGGAGCAAGGCAGTGAGTCTGCCCAGACCTCTCCAACCAAGGCCAACTCCGCCCAAGCCTGGAAAGGCCTTCCCCACACAGCCTGGTGGCACAGGCCACCCCAGGCCCTGCCAGCAGCTCTGTCTAGTTGAATGATTGGCTACTTAGACCATAAATGAGTCCAAATCGACAGGGGGATCACATAGACTATCCCAAGCTTTCTAGGGGTCACAAGTCCTCTATCACCTCCAAGGTCCCTCTGCAGATGTTTGGGCCTTGTTGTCTTTAGGTTTGCCTGTTGTAGGGGCTCCAAACACAGATGTCAGCAGAGGGAGGCAGGCCACAGGAGTGTGCAGAACAATGAGGAGGGGCAAATGCCTCTCCAAGAGTGTGGCTGCCACATCAAATGCACTGTGGACACGAGGACCTCATATCTCAGTTTCTACTTGCAACATCCTCATTCTTAAATATTGGCATCTACTTCAAAACTTTTTTGAGTACTGACAGAGACATAGTACCCTATTCTGCAGATTGAGTCTGGACCAGGCAGCCAGTCTGAAACTATTTAGAACGAAGTTGCACAGTATCAGGTCATTCACCATTGAAGGAAGGAGACAAGGACATTGGGGGCCTCATGTAGAGAAACCCCACCCTATATTTTAAAGGAATAAGATGTAGGCCAAAACAGTGAATCAATAGAAAAGAGAATTTTGTTATAAAATGCATAATAAAATTTAGAAAACATCAGTTCATCATTCCAATGTACTAATGAAATTACTGGGAGTACCTTACATTAAACCAGTTTCCCAGTGACATCTATGTAAGATGTAGAGTCAAATTTGGAATATCTTTGATAACTTCTTCTCCAAAGCCTAGTCTCACATGTTGTTAGCAATCTATGACCTAGTGATTTAATGAGTCCGCTGTACTTGTTTTTACAGGTATATGTCTTTTCCTTCTGCATTTGATACACCAGAGGAACCCTCACTTTTGCAGGGAGTTACTGTGGTGCTATTCACAGCCTGCTCCCAACAGTGCCTCTCAGAAAATAACAGGTGGGTTTGTTTCATTCTCTTTGGAACTCCCTTTATCAAGATTTGAAGAAGTATTTCATACTTCTAAGGTCTTCTTATTTTCTGCGAAATCTTCAAAATGTATTCACTTTTAAGTTGAGTAATTGAATATTTCCCCATATTTGCATCCTCTATTGGATATTTATTTAGTCTTTCTACATGTCTTTACTTAGTTAATACCAGGAGAGATAAATATGGTGGTGCCTTTGTAGTGAAGCTTCAGTACATTAATATAAATTGTACACTAATTCCCCCAAAGCATATATATGCTGTAAACCTGAAGACTTTTCACACAGCTGCTTATTGCTAAACAGTGCCTTGTCCAGAAGGGGACAATCTGTGTCTCTAATTGCTGTCACTGAAGCCGAGATTCATTATGTGACTTTCCCATTAAAATGTGAGCATTAATTTGTATAATGAAATATCACCCACTGCAGTGTTCATTAGCCATGCCCTACTGTATACGGCACATTGTTAGCTACCTAGAAACTGTAGTTAATTTCACTAATGGATATTTCCCTACTTAGTGTTTGGTAGGAAATTTATACTGTAACATTACCTCTTAAACTTTTAAGAAATTTAAATTCAATCAATTATTTTCAACAAAAGTTTGGGATGTCATTAAGGCAGGACAAGCAAGGATAGGAGGCTGTGGGGGAATAAAATGGGCTTTCAGTTCATCTTAGACAGAAAAACAATGAAATCTTAGTTCAAAGAATCATCTCCTTTTGGGCAAGCAGTTTTTGTTGTTTTTTTTTTTTGGTTATTACTCAGTGGTGATTCCCCACCCCCACCCCCAAGCCTAGACAACAATACTAGCTCTCTTTTTTAGATAAGGAAGTAGGAATAGCACGTTTTAACCAATCTACTTTTTAAAAAGTATTCAATACGCTTTTGTAAATGTGAAAACATCCTGGTTACCTTACCTAGAAGACGAAATAAATGACCATCAAAGGTAAGATGTATCACACAGGACCTAAGGCACCTGGGTTAGGCTGGCTAAACTTTCGTTTCCACTGCATTTACAAATGAGTCAGTGTTTGGGGAACTCTTTGAAGACGAAAAGCAGCTTCCAAGAAGGCAGGAGAAGTTTATCGGCTCCGTGCTGCTGGCAAGGAATTCCACCCCACATTTCATCCTGGGGGTTCAGGGTGCCTCCACAACTCACAGCCCCCATTTCCCTGACATGCCACCTCCCTAGCCTCACTGGGCTGGTGGAGAAACCGAGGCACGTGGGGTGAAGGAGGCCTGGCCACTAGTCAGCCTGAGTTGCAGGGTAAAGGAGGGTCCGGGATGCACAGTACTTCCCTTTTAAATCGCCGGGAGGCTGCGTCAACACACCTTGTGGGTGCCTGCCACTTCCTTTCCTCCTGCTGGTTATGATGTTTACACCCACTGTCAAAGAAATGCTGCATTAATTCCCTAAACAAGCCAAATGTCACCCAGAAAATTAACAATAGCGATACAGTGCCACGGTTAAGAGACCGGATTCCAACTTAGGCAGATCTAGATCACAACACCTCATCCAACACTGGGCAACATCCCTGAGGTGCAGGGTCTTCCTCTGTAACGGGGTGGGAGGGGGGCTGTGAGGATGAAGGCATGAACTCCTGTACATCATGTACAGCACAGTGCCTGGGGCACCATTTACAGTGCTATCATGTCTGTTATCATTCTGTTAGTGGCTGTTACAGTGTCCCCATTGGCTGAATCTGTTTCCAGCCAGTGGTTGTCATGCTGCGGAGACACAGCCTCAGTCACGATACAGGAGAACTCCTCACCCCTCTTTGGGGACTTCTTCCACAGTTCTCTTTGGTCCTACCAGGAAAGGGGGGCAGAGTGTCTGGTGACAATGACGCAGATGAGTGCCAAGGAGGCATCACCGTGCATCCCACAGGAAGAACGGGCAGTGACAGGTATGTCCCTCAGCCAGAGGCTGAGCCCACCTCAACTCACTGACACCGTGGAAACGTCGCTGGCTGCCTTCCCTGTGCGACACTATCTCAATAAAGAGGCTCCCAACTCAGAGCTGGAGTGTGTAGCACATCAAACACAGATTAATAAACCACGCGCATAATTTGAGAGGAGAAAAAAACTAACGAGATTTATTTTTAATTAGTCCCTGAACTTTCATGCCTCCAAGTTTTCACGAATCAGGTTGCTTATTATATTTCTCTACAATGGTCATCCCTGAGACAACAGTTCTCATGAAACATGAGAGAACCCAGCCTGGAGTCCCTCAACCAATGCAGGAGGCCTTGCATCCATCTGGGAGTTTTGGTGGGAGCACACACCCCTCCAGCCTTTCAGGGACTAATTAGCACCTACCTGCTTCCTGTACACATAACAGATGCCTACACAGGACCCTAGAGTGTCCTCATGCACTCAGCTCCCTAACGTGGAACTGCAGGAAGGGGCAGTAAGGGAAAGAACTGAGGGCGACTGTGGGCAGCAGGTAAGGAGAGTATAGGGCTAGGCTTTGGGGGAGACACTGGGGACATTCCCACTGTCCCTTCCGTGTTAAGACTAACTACCTGCTGGTGCAGCTCCTTTCCCAGGCTGCACTGGCTGGCTCTGAATTTGAATCACAAACATTGTGCCCTAGGAGAGAAACTGCACATACCCCATGAATGAAAGGGTCATGCTTCAAAGAGGAGAGGCGTTCAGTCCCCCCTGGGTTGGGCAGTGGTCAGTTCCTTCCCTGTCAGGAGCCAGATGGGGCAGTCTCTAGTATCTGGCTGGCTGTAGGGGCTCCTGAGGTCCTCCAGACCCCTCCCCTCCCCTGTGGATCTGGTTGACACTCAGTGTGCAGAGGAAATGTCTTAGCTACCTGCAGCCTCTTGCCAGGCCCCAGGTGTTCAGAGAAACCTGACTGGTGTATGTACTCAGTACCTCTCTAATAAACAGGTGTCGGGAGAAGAAGAGCAGTAATTGAGTTAATGTAGTGGAGAAAAAAAGGAAAGTGGTTTTTATCAGTCAATGTTATACAATCACGAATCCTAATAAAGATGGAGTATGACACAAAAATACAGAGAAGGTGCCACCTAATGTCCCACCCAATTAAAATATATTTATTACCCATTGGATCTTTCAGTGTGCTCATCTGGGTCCATTCTAGAAAAACTTCAAAAGACAGCATTTGGGAAAACATGCATTTTTATCTCATAGACTACTGTCCTCTCACCATGCCTTTTGGAAATACAAAAACGGAAGGAGGCGATGACAGTGTGGGGCATTGCTATGGTTTGAGCCCTATATGAAATCATTTATTAACAAGTAACTTGATTTTGATTTTTAATTACTCGTGTAATCTACACTTCTACATTGTCATAATGGGTGTTTATTTGGTGATTTATAACACGTAACACTTTCTGTTCTATTCAAATGTAGAAGTGTAAGCATTTTCCAGTCTTTGTTCTTAGATAAAAAGGAAATTGATCTTTATCTGGTTACCATTCTGTCTTTTAAACACAGTAAATGCTGTTTCCTAGGGTGGGGGTGGGGGGTATGTGATGTTTCCATGGATCCTTTCATTTTCTCCGTTATTCTGAGAAGTTTCTGGAATGCCTTTGTCCATGGCCCTGTCTTGACTCTCAAGTGTCTCCAACAGAGTGACTACTGGGCACAAACTATCAGGTAGAAGTTTGGGAACACACCTCTCCCAACCTTTAAATGGGAGCTCTGGTGGCACAGTGCCTAAGGCATTTGACTGCTAAGCAGAAGGCTGGCGGTCCAAACCCACCAGCCACTCCTCAGAAGGAAGGTTGGGCAATCTACTTCCGTAGTGATACCACCTTAGAAACCCAAGGAGGGGTCGCTATGAGTTGGATCCGACTCAGCGGCAGTGAGTTTGGCTTTCTGGTTTAACCTTTAAAATTGCAAAAACTGCTTTTTGTTTCCACCCAGTTCTACCAGGCCTTCTGCCAGTTTGGCCTCTACATTTCCCAGGAAATATTCTGTGGAGTTTCTACTCTTACTCCTCAGGCAGGTGATGTGGGTTGGGGCCAACAGGGTCAGCTAAGCCCCTTGTTGGGAGACACCACCCCTTTCTTTTCTGGACAGTAAGCCTTGGTAAAGTGAACCACCACCTACCTGGGAAGCCTGGCTCAGATTCTGTATCTATCTAAAATAAAAGTTTAATGTCACAAGACATCCCTGATCTTGTCTTCCCATCTGAAGGAGCAATCTGACAGTGGGTACTTTGTGGTAGCCTCCCATGACCTGGTGCTCTATTGGTTCCCCAGCTCCAACCTAGGGAGGAAAATGGGCATTGGTATGGTCTGAGAAACCAGATGTCCAAGCTAACTCCCCCAAGCCTGATTATTTTCACTTATTCAGTAATTAATTCATTTATTGGACAAATCCTTTCTGGGCTCATACTACGAGGCAGGCTCTGTTCTAGGTGTTGGAGCACAGCTCAACAAGCACACGGAAGCCTGAGCTTACATTCCACTGTGTGGAAATGGACAAGAACAAAATACGAATATATGACATGCCAGATGAGGTGAGTGCTAGGGAGGCCAAGGAATCAGGGAAAGGAAGTGCTAGTGGGAGATAGAGGTGTACTGTTAAACAGGTGGGAAGGGAGACCTTCTGGGAAGGAAGCATGAATCCCCACAGCCTGCAGGTGAGGCAGTAAGCCACACAGGTTATCTATCTGGCAGAGGAAAACAAAGTGCAAAGTGCAGAGGCCCTGACCTCCCACCCTCACCCAGGAATTGAGCAACTGGTGCATCACTGCCAGGCTTATGATGGGTGCAGGTGTGCTGTCCTTCCTAAATGACCATGGGCTCCTTGGAAAAGGCACCATGCTCCTCAGTGGGCTGTCCCCTCTGTGTCACCTTGCACAGTGCAGGGATGAAAGGAGGAGGGTCACATTTATTCTTGCCTTTGTTCTTTCATCCAGCCTCTCAAATCCATGTATTGTGTACCTACTCTGCTGAGGTGCTCTTGGAGGCCCTGAGGTTACTGCAGTTAAAAGATGGGTGATACTGCCAGACTCACAAACCTTAAACTGTATTGGGTGGGAGACAGACCTCAGAAATCAAACGTGCAAATGGAACAGGATAGTTTCTGAAAATGTTATGTTTATGAAGAAGATAAAGCAGGAGCTGTGAGGGATATTTAGATGGTGAGTCAGGGTGGTCTCTGAGACCATGTGGAGGAAAACATTTCAGGCAGAGGGAGCAGCAGGTGCAAGGGTCCTGCAGCAGGAATTGTCTACATTCAAGAAGAGCAAGGAGGGAAGTGGGGTTTAAGAGAGGTGATCAAGATGAAGAATAGTGTGAGCTGGGGTCTGGAGGCAGGTGGGTCGGATCACATGGGGCATTCTGGGAGAGTGATGCTTCCTGGTTTGTAGTTTTAAAGGACTTCTCCTTGGCTGGGATCACTCCCAAGAGGATCACTTCATGAGGGGGGAGTGCTCCCAGGCTGGGGTGGGGGTCAGTGATCCACTGCACCCCAGGCTGTAAGTAAAGACGACAGGCGAAGCCCACTGCCACTGGTGTTCAGGGCTCCCCTGGGCATCAGAGGAAGTGCTGGGTGAGGGGCTCCTTGCCTTTAACCAAGCGGCATGCACAGGGCCTACATGCATTAAATATCCCTGCACAATCCTGAGCTTTATTGATTCCTTGGGAAATAGATGACAATTATTTTTGAAAATAGATGGTATATTTGTCTATCCTTTGAAGCAGCTCATACTCCAATAGATAAAGTGTCAGAAGAAAAATCAAAGAAAATGGAGGTGTCCATATCTCAAATAGATTTTTTTTTTTTTTTTTTTTGTACTGGCAGTATGCAAACTATCAGCAGAAAAGCTAAAAAGGACCATGACCAAGAGTCTTTCACTGGGAGGGGCCAGGATGAGGCTGAAGTACAAGAGGCGACCAACATGGCCCAGTACCTATTTCCTCTTATTTGGGTAAGAGCACATCCATTTTCTTGGGAGGGCAGTCAGTGCAGAATGGCCACCACTCAGTTCCACATAGGTCAGAGGGGCTAACTCCATCTGTCTGGCTCCAGGTATGACAGGTAAACTAGGCTGGACCAAAAGCCAGTCTGCATGAACTCACAGGGGAGTTGCTGCATTGCCCTTTATACTTAGGACTGTGACCTGGGTTCTTATCACATGCAGCTGCAAGATTCCTGGTTACCACAAAGCTGAGGGGAGGGCTACTTCAGTATAGTAGAAGGATGCCATCACCAATGTCCTCAAACTTTCAGGTGAGCAGTGCAGGAGAGGATCAGGAAGTAAGCGGGGTCAGATCACACAGGGCTGCTGAAAGAGCAGTGCATCATGGTTTATCATTTTGGAAGGGCTTCTTTTGCCTGGGGTGACTCCATGCGGGGGGAGTGCTCCAGCAGGGGACCAAGCATTACTCTCAACAGACCTGGACCCCATGGGGGGCCATGTCTATGTGTCTGTGTGTAACTTGGGAGGGTCATCCTTAAATAACAGATCCAGAAATTAGGATCACTTCTGACCTACACATTGGCACATAGTCAGGGCTGCTGAGAACCTCACAGGGCCACTGGTGGTTCAGTGGAAGAATCCTCATCTTCTATACGGGAGATCCAGGTTCAATTTCTGGCCAACACACATCATCTACAGCCACTACCCAGTGTCAGTGGAGGCTTGTGTGCTGCCATGATGCTGAACTAGTTTTAGTGGTGCTTCCAGACCAGGAGAGACTAGGAAGAAAGGTGTGGTGGCCTTCTTCTGAAAACCAGTCAGTGAAAACCCTATGGATTACAATGAGCCAATCAGCAACTGATCATGGAGATGGTGCAGGACTGGGAAGTGAGTTGTGCTGTTGCACGTAGGGTCACAATGAGTCAGGGGCCGACTTGACAACAGTACAACATTAAGAACTTCACACTTTTGGTGACAATGCAATTGCAGACCTGGAATAGCCCACGGCGGGATGCAGGGCCGACTGCTCTGAGCTGTGTCCCCAGCCTCCCCCAGTCTCTCACCTGTGTGTATCCTCAGGTGGACCTTTAGGTGATGGGACGTCCGGAAAGTTTTCCCACAGTATGGGCAGTCCTTCATGGCCGAGCCCAGGCTCCGGTCTCGAAGCAGCGCTGGCTGCTGGACGCCGGCGGATCTCCCAGCCTCCTCACCAACGTCTGCAGCGGAGGAGAAACGTTCTCACATCACTTCAGCACATGTCAGAAGTTGTTCGCACCAAAACTGCTAACACCACATAAAGTTAAACATGTCAATACTACACCTGTCTATTTCATTCTTTAAATCTGACAGAATGCTGACAATTCATGTATTTTCTTGTTATTCTCTTAAATTATTTCATCTTTCCTATCATCATTTTAAGCAGCATATGGTACCTTTATATTGAACTGAATTAAACAAGAAAAGAAACAGCTGTGTCAGCAGCTGGTTTGATTTCTTCTTTTGCTTAGCTCCTATTAAATATTTTTTTTCAAAAGTTTAAAAATGTTGGTGTTTGTTGAATCTGATTAATTTATAATATAGACTAGCCGGAGAGTTCACTACAGGATTGAAGTCACATTTGCATTATATCAAGCAATAAACGAAAAAATGTGTCTCAGCTGAGTCCCTAGGACATGCAGACATACAGCTATTTTGGGACAGGAAAGAAAATTATCCAAAACTGATCATTTCTCCCTTGTAGAATCTTGTATCCATCGTTGGCTGGTGTAATATCATGAAAGAGAGAAGAAAAAGTATGGAAATGTGGTTCCACAATTAGACTATGATAAACATATAGTGACAGATTCAAAGTCATGTGCAGAAACTCAGCTGCAAAACTGCCATAAACTTGGAGCACTGCAGTTAAATCTTTGTGCAGTGACTTGAGAACTTCCTCCATAAAGTATCAATACAAGTTCTCCTTCCTGAGATGATTTGTTATGTAACCCAAACTATTAGAAAATGGAATAAAATTTACATATGGCTGCCTTCTGCACATAAATGATGGGACATAACAGGAAACAAAACTGTGAAAATATTGGGTAGTTGGAGGATATGTTACTGCAACACCCGAGGCCTGACATCACACTGTGAAGGCGAGACATCAGCAGAGCAGGGCAAGGGCTGGAGCCTGTGTCTTCAGTGCAGAAGGGTGAGGGAGCCTTCTACTCTGGACTGTTCTTTCTTCTTGCCTTGCAGGCCTCCCCACAAAGCTGGGAGCTGGTGGCATGGCCCAGAATCCAAGCTCCTGAGGGCACAGAGGTCCTTGCAGAAGCTTTTAGCCCACTCTCTAGGCCTCATGGCAAATCTTACTATGAGAGCAAGGGGACTTTCTGGACTAATGAGCAGATCTGTGAGTTCAGCAGAGATCAGAATGAATGAGATCTGTACCTACCAAACAATGGAAAATGCAAACTGTGTTTATTCTGTAACATCCGTTCCTGTTGCTCTCTGTTAACAGCCAAACAGACTTACAGACCAGGAACAAGATGAAGGCAAACCCATTTCCTTCTTACTTGGATGTTTGCTCTGAACAAGTTTGGAAATCCCTTGGCTTAAAACATCCCCCCTGCCTTTGGACCCACCACCGCCAATCGTCCAGTTGTCTCGACTCATGGCAACCCATGTGTGTCAGTAAAACCGTGCTCCATAGGGTTCTGAATGGAAGGTTTTTCAGAAGTAAACTGTCAGGTCTTTCTTCCAAGGTGCCTCTGGGTGGACTCAAACTGTCAACCTTCTGTTAGAGATCAAGCATGTTACCTGCTCGCACCGCCTAGGGACATCACTTGCACTCCAATTCTCTTCAACTCTTCTACCATCACTAGAAGAGCTGTTCAAAGGGTCTAATGGTCTAGCGCTTTTTTCTTCAGAATTTTGCAGAGGTAGGAGGACTGAGTTTGTCCACATCTAGAACTCAACACCTCAACCTCAGTCACCTCACCCTACCATCTAAAAGAATGTGAGAAAGCCACCAAAGGCATCTTATTTATAAGGACAAGCAGGCAAAAGAGATGTTTGGAATGACATGTCACACAATCAAATACTTCAGATACAGTCACAGTTGGCACTCCAATCACTGGGGTTTGAGCCTACCAGGGCTACCATCAAGTTCTGCCTTAAAGAGGAAGTTTGCCAACTACCCAGAAAAGCAGTGGACTGAGTGTTGATTCCAAGGTGACCACCCCTACATTTAAACAAATGGGAAGTCATCCTCCACCTACTCCAATCCCAAACCTGTGGAACTGGCCTCAGAGCACTACCCAGCTTTCCTTTTGCTGATACCATCAGATCAGCTTAAACCAACCATGAGTGTGATTAAAATTCTGTCCATGTGCTCTTTAGAACATAGTTAAAATACAGTAAATAAGGCCATCACCCGTCCATCAGTTTTCCATACTGCGGTGGCTTGCATGTGGTTCTGATGCTAAAAGCGATGCTACCAATATTGCAAACATCAGCGGAGTCACCATGGTGGGCAGGTTTCAGCAGAGCTCCTACACTAAGACAGATGAGGAAGCAAGGCCTGGTGGCCTACTTCTGAAAATTAGCCAATGGAAACCTTAAAGATCACAAGAGAACACTATCCAACTCTCCTGCTTTGGACATGTCAGCAGGAGACATCAATTGGTAGAGGAGGACATTCTGTTTGGTGAAGCAGAGGGCCAGCAAGGGAGATGACTGGCACAACAGCGGCAACACAGCACTCAAACGTGATTCTCAGGGTGTCACAGGACTGGGCAACATCTTCATTTTGTTCTACATAAGATCACCATGAGTTGGAGTCCATTAGACAGCAACATTTAGGAGGCCAGGAGCTGTTAATTGAGGAGCAGCAGAACCTAAGTGTCTTGGATGCTGGCTTTCAGGATAGAGGGAGGCAGGCGCTGACTTCTGCTACTGGATTCCTTCAGGGCCTCATGTTCCAGGACTTGCACATGAGGGCCTTGCCTGACTGCTTCCTTCAGTGAAGTCCACTTGTGAGCAGAAGCAGGGTGGTGGCTGTCAGATAGAAGCTGTCAGAGGAATGATGGAGGGCATATTTCCCTTTTGGCTTCCAGTGTGCCCTTGCCCAGGCCCCATTATAGACAATCATATAGATAAGGCTGGCATGTCACTCAGAAAGTCTGTTCAGAAGTGGAGGATGAGCTGTGCCCCACTCTATGCCACTCTAAGTGATGGCCTTTATCTGTCTTCCTTTTATCTTTCCATCTTAGATATGTGTGGCCCAATAAAAAGAATAAATTTGTAAGATAAACAGCTTTCTTTGGAGATTTAAGAGTCTAATTTTCACTTTACCCAGATTTCTTTTCCTTTTCTTTTCTTCTTCTTCTTCTTTTTTTTAAATTTGGAGGGCCAGAAGGCCTATGGCGTTTACTCTTAGACTAATCCTACTGGAAAAACAAACTCTGAGCAATGATGAAGGAAAACTTTTGGGTGGTCCCAGGAAGTGTCCAGAGAGGCTGAAAGCCAAGTCCAGGGCAGACTGAGGAGGCGTGGCCCAACCACCAACCCTCACAGAACTGTGTGTGGGTCTGCGACTATAAACAGAGGATCCAGGCAAGCATGTGGTGTGCTCATCTGTGAAATGAGGGGCAGACATGCCAGTTCCTGGACACTGGGATGTCCCTGAAATTTGGTGATATTTGATTGCAGGCTGGGACACTATCTTCCTGCATAACATACTCTCAGCCTGGGTGTGTTCCAGGCACCCATATGATGGAGAAATGGCAAAGGAATAGCTTCTGTGACTTCTATTTCTTTTCTTGGTCTCACTAAATAATAGAGAATCTTTTCTTTAAAAAGAAGTATCTTGTATGGATGCAACAAATAATATTTCAGAGGACACAGTTGTATTTGCCCTTCCAGAGTTTCAGCCTAGAACAAGTGAATTTAAATAGTTATCAAACAACTTCACAAGCCTTCTCCTGTTCCTACAAACTAATGATGGTTTACTAAAAAGGGAGGACAGACCCAAAAAATTTTGAGTTGCCTTTCAAGAAAACATTATTTTAGGGTGGGGAACATCAGACAACTGACCTTCCTAATTTTGTCTCCTCAAGTGTGGAAACCGTGTCTTCTACACTTTCGTTTGTTTTAATCCTCCAGGTGCATAGTAAAGTTGGCTTAGATCAATGACATTACTGTATGTTGCTTTCCCTGAGTATTCATAGAGGGAAGACATGAGACATGTCTCATACCTATGGGCCAAAGGAGGAACGAGGGGGATCAAATATGGCCATGGATCATCTTACAATCCTCAGCATCTACTGAACAATGAAGTGGATATGCAAAGAAACAGATGCTTAGAGAGATGAACCTGTAGCTTTTCAAAAGTTAAAGGCTAGACAAACATAAAATATATGAGAAGCTGCTATCTGATGCTATCCCTGAGACTGGCTGTCCTGCAGTACACAGACAATATTTGAATTTATGTGTCTTGTGATGAATTTAAAGTTATTTGTACATAATATGTATACAATGACTTTGTACATTGTGAGTAGATTTTCCCCAGGTTATCTTTAAATACTGAGCTTCCTTAGTACATATTTGAAATATGTTTGAAATATGCTAAGTTCTCCTAAGGAGCTCTGGTAGTGTAGTGCCTAAGGCACTTGACTGCTAACCAGAAGACTGGCGGTTCAAACCCACCAGCCACTCCTCAGAAGGAAGATGGGGCAATCTACTTCTGTAGTGATACTGCCTCGGAAACCCAAGGAGGGGTCACTATGAGTCGAGTCTGACTTGACGGCACATAACAACAAACAACAAGTTCTCCTAGAAGGCTTGCTCAGGGGTCAGGAGGCAGATTCTTTTTCCTCTGGGATCTGAATGCCTGCTTGTCCTGAGGCAAGTCCCTTCTCTCCCCTGGCCTTGGTTCCCATCTGAGCCAAAGGACTGAAACCTACAGCCAAAGAAAAAACTGAGATGAGTCCTACAGGGGAGAAGAAACAACTGAGAAAGGAAGTAAGTGTCCCCTAAATATTTCACATAGCCCTTACATTCCCAACTTCCCTTGTACCCAGTTGACATCACGTGACTAGTTCCAGCCCATGGACGAAGGTGATATGTGCCACCTCCAGGCCAAGGCAGAGAAGAGACAGTGTGATCCTTCTTCACTTCTCCCTTCCTTTCTTCCTCAGCCATAGTTACCTTGGAACACCAGGGTTGACTGGGTGGAATCACAAAACGAAAGATAACTGGGTCATCAAATCATCAGACAGACATGAGCAGACCCATATCAGACATCACATGAATGAGAAATTAAACTTGATTGTGTTAAGCCACAGAGATTTGGAAAGCTGTTGGGGTGGAAGGGCATCAGGAATTGCTTGATGTGGTGGTTAAGTTTGTATGTCAACTTGGCTGGGCCTGATTGAGTGGCTGGGCAGCTGGATGTAGTATTCCCCAGGATGAGACCGGTAATTGACTCCATGGTGGAATCTACTGTGAGCAGCCGAGTAGCTGCCTTTGGGATGTGGTCTGCTTCCCATATATAAGAAACAGCTTTGGGAATGGTCTCTAGCCTGTGGCATGCTTGAACTCTGCACGTAGCTGTCTCATTGTTCAGCAGCCTGCCACACTGTGCCAACCTTGGGACTTTCAGTGGACTTGAATTAATGGCCTGCAATGTGGTTTGGTAACATTGGGACTATGCCATTTTATCTGTTGACCTTGGGCTTGTTAGCCTCAGCAGCCAGTAGCTGCCTGAGTGAAGAGATGCCTCTAGCTTCAGTGGGCCGGGAACAAGAGGCAGAGCTGAAGCCCAAGGTTGAGAGGCTTTCACACAGCCCCTAGAGCCTGGTACTTTGAACTCAGACTTCTAGCCTCCTGAACTGTAAGAGAATAAACTCCTGTTTGCTAAGGTCATCCCATTGGTGGTATATTCTGTCAGAGTGGCACTAGGGAACCAGAATACCTAAGAATAATAAACCCTCTGCTTTTGAGATCTTCCAAGTTTATACCCAGTTTTCCAGTTAGTTCTATTAATTAACAGAGTAAGAGACAAAGAGAAGAACCAGAGTTAGAGACCAAAAGTGGCAGGATGAGAAAGGAAAGAGAGATTCCTTTTTAAATAGTGCATATAATTTCAGTCCTCATGTCATACTAACTGCCAGGCAGCTTTACCCTTCATATGCCCAAGAATGCATTTTGGAAAGTATTCTATTAAAAAAGAATGATGATGATGATGATTAAGTCCATGCAGTGAGTGGAGTGTTGTTGCCCCAGCAACCTCACATGGGTACTAGCTTTCTGCAACCTGGACATTTACTACTTTGTGGCACAAAATGCCATGGTAGTTGAATTTCTGTGGAAGTTCTAGTCTTATAGCAGATACATTTTCCCAGATAAGTTGCACAGTTAATTTTGGAAGTGCCTTGTGCATCTCAAAAGCATGCTCTCACTTCATTAATAAAAATAAAAATTATTTGTGAAGTATAAAGGGTAAAGAGGCAGTTCAGCAGGACACCGAAAAATGGTATCTTTATTTCTTTGCCCACATATACCAGTGCTTTGAGATTTTTTTCAAGAGTGGAAAAATAACTAATACCTTGGAGAAAGTTGAAAGGGCTACATATTGTTTGTTTAAATGCTTATTTTGAAAACTTTAAAACTAACAGACATGAATACAACAAGGGTCACTGCAATGGAGACTCCTTGGTCAAGTAAATGACAACTTTCAGTTGTTGAAATGATTTTAAAGTAATGGTATGCATAACAATTACAACACTGCAGTCAACAATTCTGCTTAACTCTTGGAAGCCATGACTCATGCTTTAGGTCAGAATTCATTTGGTGTCTCTGTTGTTTCATCAAAGTTCTCAGTGTTATGATGGCCATATATAGTCATGTTAAACAGTTAAGCTTGGATATGGATTGGCGAAAGCATTTGTTTAAATAGAGAGTTATTTTAGAAAAGGATGTCCACTTGTGAGAAGGCAATGGCCAGATTTCTTTTGGATCAGTGGGGATGGGGATACTGGGTTGGGCCTCCCTGGCAGCCCTGAAGCACAGGGCTGGTTTCAGTTGGTTTCTGAGTAGAACTGTGGAGCAGTGGTATGCCCCCAGTCACTGCCATGTCTCACCTTAAACCCAGCACAGCTCCATTTACTTTTGGCAAGATAACATTTCTGGGATCAGGGAAATAAGTCATTAAAAGGCTAAAATCGAAAGAGGGGGAAATAAACCCTATAAGGTACTAGAATCTCAAATGGCTTCTCTAAAGCAACATTTTGATGAGTTAAGTGAAAATGAATCAGAAACACATGGATTAAATTTCCCTTAAAATACACAGGGTTTCAAAATCAAGTACTGCGGGCCAAATGTGTTTCTGGTTTTACCAAGCCCAGAGCCCTTTCTTAATTGTCTAGGGGAGTCTGTAGAACTCCCCTACTGGTAATTAGGCCACCCATGGGGTCCCTTCCCCTTTAGCATGGTGTGACACTCCTATTGACAACATTGCCTGTAATCCTGGGGCTGCCAGAGCCCTGGAGGCCACTGTGCACTGACCACCAAAAAAAAAAAAAAAAAAAACCCACTGCCATCAAGTCGATTTGACTCATAGCAACCCTTCCTTGGGTTTCCAAGGTGGAATTGTTATGGAGGTAGATTGCCCCATCTTCCTTCCGAAGAGTGGCTGGTTGGTTTGAACCACAAGCCTTCTGGTTAGCAGTCAAATGCCTTAGACAGAATGCCACCAGAGCAAGTTCTGGCAGTTCAAACCCACCAGCCACTCCTCGGAAGGAAGATTGGGCAATCTACTTCCGTAGAGATACCATCTCAGAAACCCAAGGAGGGGTCGCTATGAGTCAGATCCGACTCAAAGGCAGTGAGTGATGGACCTTGATGTGGATGCAGGAGGCAGGATTTGGGATTCACAGAATCACCTAGGGCAGGGCAACAGGTCTGATGAATCTCTGGACTCTGCTTGCCCCATTCTTTCCTCTGGTCAGGATGGGGGACTGTAGCCCACCCCAGAAACCCATGGGGTGAATCAGTGCAGAGCAGATCATGCAGTCTTCTGAACTGGCCGTGGTGAGGAGAACCAGGCAGGAGGATGAGTCTGAGAGACACCCAGGGGCTGCCTCTTAGGAAAGGCCATGGTTATCCCATTTCCTGCAGGAGAGGGACTGGCACTGATTTCCATCACTGTTTGGAATAACCTCCAACTTCTTCTCACAATCACCAACCCTCTGTTTACTATGCATGGCTCTCATCCTATCCCCCTCTGCCCCACTGATACACCAGATCCTTCCATCTTCCTGTTCTCAAACATCCCAGGCTGGTTCCCAACTCAGGTTTTGCTCCTGCTAATCTCTGGTAGCACAGTGGCTAAGACACTTGCCTGCTAACCAGACGGCTGGCGGTTCAAACCCACCAGCCACTCCTTGGAAGGAAGGTTGGGCAATCCTACTTCCGTAGTGATACTGCCTCGGAAACCCAAGGAAGGGTCGCTATGAGTCAGGGCCGACTCGACGGCAAATAACAACAACAACAACAATCTCCCCATCTGGTAGCATAGTGCCTAAGGCACTTGCCTGCTAACCAGACGGCTGGAGGTTCAAACCCACCAGCCACTCCTCGGAAGGAAGGTTGGGCAATCCTACTTCCATAGTGATAACTGCCTCGGAAACCCAAGGAGGGGTCGCTATGAGTCGGGGCCAGCTCGACGGCAAATAACAACAACAACAACAATCTCCCCATCATGCTTGGTAAAGTAGACAGTGATAAAGGGGAAGACCTTCAATAAGATTGACTGACACAGTGGTTACGATGATGGGCTCAAGCACAGCAAGGATTGTGAGGATGGTCCATGACCGGGCTGCATTTCACTCAGTTGTACACAAGGTCGCCTGAGTCGGATCTGACTCAATGGCACCTAACAGCAACAACAACAGCCCTCTCCATCTGGAATTCTCTTCCCTCAGAATTCAAAGAATTATTCAGGGTTTAGTCCAAAGGCACCTGCTTGGAGAGAAGCCAACCCTGACCAAGTATCTGAACTCCTCCCTGTGCCTGTCACTTGCCATCCAGTCACCTCCAAGTCATCGTAACCCCATGGGTGTCAGAGTAGAACTGTGCTCCAAAGGCTTTTCCTCAGATGATGTTTTAGAGGTAGATCATCAGGCCCTTCTTCTGAGGCACCTCTAGTTGGACTTGAACTGCCAACTTCTGAGTTAGCATCCAAGCATGTTAGTCATTTGTACCACCCAAGACTCCTCAAAAGCATAAGCAACATGAGATCAGGGGCCTTTTAGTGGCGTTCCCCACTATACTCAGGTGCTCAGCTCACAGAGTGTGCTCAATGAACGATACCTTTCTGAATAAATAAAACAATCAACAGAGGAGGCAAGCAAATCGGAATTCAGATGCTAAGACCACCTCTTAACTTTTGGAGGGACACCCGCACCTTCCAGGGCTGGCAGGAACCCGACAGGGACTGTCAAAATACTAGGAAAGTTCTTGATGCCAGTGCCCTCAGAGGCCAGAGAGGAGGCCTGCAGGGTGGCTTCCTGGGGGAGGTGGCCTCGGGGTTTCTCCCAGTATTTTCCATCCAGGTAGAAAGAACCACAAACACACAATTATAGTCTGCAAGGCCACAGGCAACCTCCTTAGAAGACGGGGTGAGTTGCCAAGGGAGGCGCATGTCACCATTGTATTTTTCCAATTCTTGGCTAAAAAGGAAGATCGCCTCACTGTCTTAAGAAGAAACAGTTCCACATAAACATAAAGTGATATTAATCTACAGATGAGAGTAGCAAAAATGGTATTTTTAAAGTAATCTATGCCCCAATCACATACTGTAATTATTATAAAATATTGGTTATGTCTTCCTTTTTCATTTCTTAAATTAAGTATTCTTTTATTTTAAAACATGAAAACTACAGAAGTCCCTACTTTCCCCACTTTTAGTAAAGCCTAAATTCCCATAAGATTTCTATGTAATTTCATTTCTTTAAAAAGAAAAGAACACTACAGCTTTTAAGATCCTCTTAACATAATTTCCAGCCGCCTCCTTTATGGGTGGGGTGCGGGAGAGAAGATCAGAACAGATCTCTTTGACTGTTGGGTTTGTTTCAAAGAATTCTTACCTAAATGACACAGAAAACAAGCTGGACCAATCTTTTTGAAAATGCACTTGGTCAGTCGCCATAACTTGTGGAGCTGCGTTTTCTCCTGGGAAGTACACACATTGAGAGGAGAAATGATGGTTTGGAGATAACGCCTGCCCTGGAGACATGTTTTGCCATATTCTTTTTTAAACAAAGAAGACATCTTAAGCACCTTGCAATATCTTTCATTTAATAGTTGGCAGAAGGCAGGTCCCTGATGAACGCTGGCCTGTGTCTTTCTCTTTAACCAGCTGAGTGATCCAAGCTTTTAATATAGCCGTTCCAATTATTGTAAAAGTCATCTAGTACCTTATAACCACAAATATTGACAGTTTACTGCACAACACATTCCTGACATTTGAAGGTCACACCATACATAATACATACTCTTTTATAAAAGTGTCTGGAACAAAGAGATACATGATAAGCAATTACCTCTCCCAGTTTGTATGTATGTACAGTTCAGGCTGACTTAAGGTTGCATGGGAGACACATGCACCATTTTAAATAATCTATTAAGGCAGCATGGAGGCATTCATGACGGATCATTATGAAATAGCTCATGTACACGCAGCAGTCAGATTGGCTGGCCAGGGCATGGGGTCTGGGCAATTCTCCTCTGCCGAGTTCAGGTCACAGTGCTACTTAGCCACTGAGGGCCCTACCTCATTCACAATCGGTGTCCTCCCAGAGCCACTAAGCATAATAGAATTACAATATATTTTTGTTTTTCAGAGTGATTTACATGTGGCTGAAAGGAATTTTTTAAATCCCCCAGGCCAAGGTCAGAAGCTCCCCCCACCCACCCAGATTGCTGCAGTGCTGTGGTCACACAGCCATACTGCCTGTCCCCAGGGCTGTGGTCTCCACTGAGACCTTGCAGGATTCTGGGCCTGGCTGCAGCCCAGCTCAGGAGTACTTGGCTCCAGGTGCAGGTAGAAACCAGGGTGAAAGGTACTCCAAAAACCTCTGCTGACACTGAGGCAGCCCTGAACTCCAAAGGAATATTCTACAAGCAAGACTCTACTCACTGATCTCTGACAGCTGTTCTGCCTCTTTCCCACTTGATTTTCTAGGGTTAAATCAAACAAAGTTTCAAAATACAAATTAAGTGGAGAGGTTTTACAGTTCAACAGGTCTCAGTTCAAAACCTACTTCTACCACTTCTTCGTGATGTAATCTTGGGCAAGAGTCCTTGAGTGGCACAAATGGTTAAATGCTTGCCTGGTGTCTGAAAGGCTGGTGGTTTGAGCCCACCCAGGGGTGCCTTGGGCGCTCTGGTAGCTTAGTGCCTGAGGCACTTGACTGCTAATCAGAAGGCTGGCGGTTCAAACCCACCAACCACTCCTCAGAAGGAAGGTTGGGCAATCTACCTCCGTAGTGATACCACCTCAGAAACCCAAGGAGGGGCCGCTATGAGTCGGGACCAACTCGTTGGCACATAACAACAACAGGGGTGCCTTGGACTTGCAAAAAATCAGCCAGCTGTTTGTTTTTTTATTCCTGTACTAATTATATAAGCTGCCCAAGGTTTGGTTTCCTTATCTGCAAAATGGGGACAGAAAACTAATTCCAGCACCACAGGATTATATTATATTTAAATCACTTAGCACAGTGCCTGGCCCAGTATGCATGTCAAGTAATAATAGCTTTTAACATTAATATTGCCAAAGGGATACAGTGTATAAAAGGGGCGACTTGAAGGGGAGAGGAGAGAACTGTAGCCTCTCTCCCCTCCCCACCAGCTCCAAGCTATTGAACTAATACAAGGTCCAGAATGGGGGGGTGGGGGGAGCTTCGTCCTTTTCCGAAAAGTCCAAGTTGGAGCGATTTCTCTACAGCTCTGAAGATCCAGGCAATTCTCCCAAGTTAACAGTGAAAAGCAATTCAGGCTGCAATTGAGCTTTGCATAGATGACAATCTTTAATCACAGATGAAGCGGCAGGTCATCAGAATCTACACCAAACTCCCTTCCAAATGATACGAATGCCTGCCGTTTGAAAAAAAAAAAAAAAAAATATGTGTGTGCATGTAAACACACATATATATTAGAACTGGGTTAAAATAAATAATCCACAAACCCTCAAGATAATCAAAAGCCCCTCCAAGAGTAATTTTCTTTTGATTTCCATAATGAACGTCCTAAAATTTAAGACATGGGACCAAAATGATTTCTATAAAGATGACGTGTTTATTAGAGTTAAATCCCAGGAAGGAGGGCTTCCTTGAAAAGAACACATTTTGCATCTGAAAAGCATGCATATTAGGTTGTGTGTGTTTCTTTAAGAAGCTATTCGGTTTTAGAGGGTAGCATCTAAGATAGGGCACCACGTGATCAGGAGGTTGCTATGGTAAATATGCATTTTTTATTGAAGAGTAAACAGTGGCAGAAAACAAGTGTCAATTGCCAGCTCTGAAGTTACTGCCATTTTTGAGCTGCACTGACTTCTCTGGCCCTTTTAAATTTGAGAACCTTTATCAGACAAATACTGATATTGGATTGAGATGTAAATTTTTTTTTTTTTTTTAATAAATGCCATACCCTTCAATACCCTGTAAATACTTTAGTTGACATGTAAACATTAGCCAAAAAAAAAAAAATCTATCCAGCTCTGCCAGTCACAGCACTAGATCCTTCTTTAGAAGGTCTACTGCCCAGTTGGTGGGCCTCCAAAGGACAAAACCTAGGGCCTTGGCCTAGGAGCTCTGGTAGCATAGTGCCTAAGGCACTTGACTGCTAACCAGAAGACTGGTGGTTCAAACCCACCAGCCACTCCTCAGAAGGAAGGTTGGGCAATCTACTTCCGTAGTGATACTGCCTCAGAAACCCAAGGAGGGGTCACTATGAACAACAACAACAAGGCTCAGGCCACAGAAATGAGATGCCAAGGGAACAGCTACTCCCTGGTACCAGGCAAATCACAGCCCCCTGGGGAGTGTCAATTAACAATGGCAAGACTAGTGTCCTACCCTGCTCAAAGTAACACAACTGTGACAATTTTAACAAAGTTTTCAGTTCTTTTCCTTGCAGAGATTGACAGGAGCTTGAATTTTTTCCTGGTAGCTCTTTACAGGCAATTTTATTTTTATCTGCTCTCTGTATGCAGATGAGTGATCATTTCCAATTGTAAGTCAGATTGTGTCACTTCCAGGTTAGAAAGACTCCCACAGCTTCCGGTCACATCCTAAGCGGGCCCTCAGCGGGCTCCTCTGGGTAGGTAAAGAGTTTTGAATTTGGTTCTCTGACAGCAGTTTTCCTTCCCACCTGCAAGGTGCAAGAAGATAGGGGCTGGGATTCCTCCTTGTTTACACCTGGCACGTAGTGGGGCTGACTCAGCACAGGCTTGAATGACTCTCACCCCAGGGCTAGCTTTCTGGATTGTGGCTTCTAGCAGGAAGGTCAAGTCTGCTCATTCTTGGATTGCAAATATAAGTATCAGTGTTGGCAAATTTCTCAAAGGGAACTGTCCAGGCTCTGGGAATCCCGCAGGCCAGTCCAGGGGAATGTGGACCAGGGGCAAACACTAACTAAGCAGATGAGTGTGTTCCCCAGGGAGCTCCTCCCCCTAAGCCACCCACCCCCAGGAGCTGGCCAGATAAAGAAGCCCCTGCTGGTAGGGGAGGGGAACAGGGGGCAGCTGAGCGAATTGTGCACAGCTCCACTGCACCCTAATGCCAGCATTGGCAGGGAGCTACACTAGCAGCTTCTAATTCTACTTGAAGGGGCAAGTTCAGGCATTGAACACCCCAAAACACTGAGGTCGATTAGACTCTGAGATCCTAGTTCAAACCCAAACACTGACACTTCCTAGCCCTATGACCCTGAACAAACCACTAAGGCTCCATGAGCATCAGTTTCCTTGTTTATAAAACTGGATAACGGTTGGATAGTCAAAGGAATCTGAGTTTTTCCTGAGACACTGGATTTTGCAAGGCTTTTATATACTTTAAGTCTAGTGAATAATGAGTTTTATTGTGGAGGTACCACAGCAGAGTGAGAAAAACCACTGGCTGGGTCAGCCAGCTCTGAGTTTGAATCCTGGCCTTGCCACTTGCAAGCTAGGTGCTTATAACTGCTTCCTAACTTTACACCCTCCAGACAACTGTGTGTAAAATGGGAATGTTACAGCCTATTCCACAATTTGTTGTGTAAATTCAATGAGATAATGTGCAGAAAGTACCTGGCATCTGGCAGGTCTTTAACTAATAGTATCCTCCGCCCACCTATGCCACCAGGACTAAAATGCTCACAATAAATCAGGATAAACCAGGGAGTGATGGTTCATATAACGGAATCACCCCAGGTGCCCTTTAAATGGTCAGCCCTCTGCCCGTGGCACATTTCAACATTCTAACTTGCCAAAACTGGGTAGGTCATTTATTGCTTGTTTTTAAAATTGTGATTTGTGTGAAACTTTACAGAACAAATTCATCTTCCATACAGCAGTTCACATACACTTTGTCTCATGACATTGACTTCAATTTCCCACAATGCAACAACTCACTTCCAACTTCCTCCCCAGAATTACTTCTTCCCTCTGTCCTTCCTCTCCAAGGACTCCTGCCCCCCAAGCTGTCTTTCAGTGCATACACAGACCTTCTATTCTCCCATGATTCATCTCTCCAACGAGTGTATCTACCTAATGTAAATGTTCAGCTCATATGCCTATTTTTTGTTTGGCTGGGATTCATAGGAGTGGGTTCAATTCCAGACCTGAAGGGTAGCTAGCGGCCATCGTTTCAGTGGTTTCACCAGCCTCTATTAGACCAGCAAAACTGGTCCTCCCCCTTTTTTTTTTTTTTCATGATTTTGAGTTTTGTTCCACACTGTTCTCCCACTCCATCCAGGATCTCCTACATAGATCCCCTCTGAGTGGTTGACAGTGGTAGCCAGGCACCATCTAGTTTTTCTGGTCTCATAGTCATATAGACTGAGGATCACATGCTATACCAGTAAATTGGACTAATTGTTTCCATGTGTCTTTGGTTTTCTTCATTCTTCCTTGCTCTGGATGAGGAGAGACCCATCATTGCATCTAGATAGCCTCTTGCAAGCTTTTAAGATCCCAGTCGCTACACACCAAAGCAGGATGTGGAACAATGTTTTTGGCATGATATGCTAATATGTTATACCAATTGAGCTTGATGTCCCCTGCGACCATGGTTCTGAGCCCACAAATCCAACTACTCAGTCCCTCCAAGTAGCTGGCTATGGCCAATATGTGTCAACCCCATCCCTTGTCACCTGTACTACATACCTGGAAATTCTTACAGAACATACAAATACACTTGTAGAAACACTGTCTGCCAACCCTATACATGGTCATGGACACATTCCCCTCCACATAGACATACCTAATCAGTCAGCCTGTCCACCCATCTATCCACCCATATATCAATGTTTGCCATCACTGACAACGCAGTACTGTATGTACAAAAGGGTTCATCTTTGTTGTCTGTACCTCCCATGTACCTCTTTATGTCTTCCTCTTCCTCAATGCCACTGTGTTGATCACTCACATTTGTACACTGCCCTTCTCTTCACCCAAATCAATACTTGTCTCTACCTATCTAGCAGTGTTCCTTCCCCTCCTCTCCCACCCCTGGTAAACAGAAAAAGAAAGTTTCCTTCCATATATAAACCTTTCCTTCACTTTTTACAATAATGAACTAATATAATATTTGTCCTTCTGTGACTGACTTATTTCATTCAGCAGAATGTTCTCCAAGTTCATCCATATTTTGTGGTGTTTTGCAAATTCTATGTTATTCTTTAGGGTTGCATAGTATTCCATTGTGTGCATGTACCATAGTTTGGTTATCTATTCTTCTGTTGATGGGCACCTAGGTTGTTTCCATCTTTTGGCTATTGTAAATAGTGCTGCAATGAACATGGGTGTGTGTATATCTGTTCTTGTCCTGGCTCTCACTTCTTCAGGATATATCTAGCAATGGAATGACTGGGTCAAATGGTATTTCTAATTGCAACTTTTTAAGGAATTGCCATACTGATTTCCACAGCTGTATCATTTTACATTACCACCAGCAGTGCATGAGAGTCCCAATCTCTCCACATCCTCGCCAGCATTTTTTATTTTCTGTCTCGTTGAACTTTGCTACAAATGCTGGGGGAAGATGGTATCTCATTGTTTTAATTTGCATCTCTCTAATGGATGATGATTGTGAACATTTCTTCATGTGTTTGTTGGCCACCTGAATATCCTCTTTGGTGAAGTGTCTATTCATGTCTTCTGCCCATTTTTAAATTGAATTACTTGTCTTTTTGGTGTTGAGGTGTTGGAGTTTTCTATAAATTTTACAGATAAGTACCTTGTCAAATATGTTGTTGCCAAATATTTTTTTCCCAATCAGTAGGTTCTCTTTCGACTCTTTTGGAGAAGTCTTTGGAAGCACATAAAAAAATTAATTTTCATAAGGTCCCATTCATCTAGTTTCTCTTCTACTCTGTGCATTTTTGGGTTATGCTTGATAGTCTGTTTATGCCATATATTGTTGTTGTTGTTGTTATGTGCCGTCGAGTCA
>NW_006921596.1:2268625-2278625 GCF_000298275.1 Orycteropus afer afer
TTTTTTAAAAACTTTTTTGTCTTTCTATTTTCTGTTTCATTGATTTCTGCTTGAATCTTTATTATTTCCTTTCTTCTGGTGACTGTAGGCTTTTCTTGCTGTTCTTTTTCTAATTGTTGGGGATGTTGCTTTAAGGTATTAATTTTGGCTCTTCTTTTTCGATATGTGCATTTATTGCTATACATTGGCCTCTGAACACTGCTTTTGCTGTGTTCCAATGATTTTGGTATGTTTTGCAAAACTGTGTAGGTCATTTCTAATGTGGAAGTGACACTGAACCTCATGTGAGAAACCTGTATTGATAAAATGAGACTCCACTCACTCCCGCACTGTCTAAAAGATAAATTGTACTCTATCTGGACATCGGGACACTTCCTAGACATGATAATTTACTTCAAACATCCTTTATATGTCAGTAGACAGTAGGGGAATGTCCCTGGGTGATGCAAAAGGCTGCTAACTGAAAGGCTGAGGTCAAGTCCTCCCAGAGGTGCCTGGTAAGCTGCTTCCCAAATATCAGCCACTGAAAATCCTATGGAGCATAATTCTACTCTGACACACATGAGGTCACCAAGAGTGGAAGTCAACTCCATGACAACTGGCTTTTAGATAGTGGGGAAGGGAGAGGTAATATGAGTGTTAGGGTGACCAGAGATAAAGGCGGTACAGAAATGTTGCTCAGGTCTCACCATCCAGCATTCCATTTATGCCTTGGCTGATGTTGAAGAGCAATAGGAAGGCTTCCCTTAGTCATCTCTGTGACATGCTCCATCAGTCCACACATCACCTATAGCTATGCAGACTGTGGGGCTGTCCCCGAAAAGTGCTTCCTAATATTGACAAAGATCTTCAGAACTGTGCTGTGGGCATCAGGCGATGACTGAGACTGTAATGTGGTTTGAGGGGCATTGTCTCTAATTCCTCCTCATGGTCAAGCTGGTACCCATAATGGGAGCACAAAGATACCACTTCCAATTCTCCTACTCCAGGTTCCTCCAGGTCAGTCTAGAGCATAATAAGAATTCCTGACTCAGCCCAGCTAGCCTTGCAAGTGAGCAATTCTCTTTAACCAAACTCAGAATCTCAATGATGCTGTTCAGTCTTCCTGAAACACAACCCTAAGCAAACACCCACCAAGCCCTACTACCTCCATTTTGCCTGGCTAATCCCACTCATTTTTTTTTTTTTTTAATTTTCATTGTGATTTGGGTGAAAGTTAACAGAGCAATTACATTTTGCATACAGCAGTTGATACACATTTTGTCTCATGACACTGACTGCAATTTCCCACAAGGTAACAGTTATCTTCCCAACTCCTCCCCATAGTTACCTCTTCTCTGTGTCCTTCCCTCCCATCCACTCCTGCCCCCTGTGCTGTCTCCCTGTGCATACACAGGCCTTCTGTTCTTCTATGATTAGTCTCTCCAAGGAGTGTATCTACCTGATGTAAATATTCAGCCCGTATGCCAGTCTTTTATTTGGCTAGAAGTCACAAGAGTGAGTTCAATTCCAGACCTGAATCGCAGCTAGGGGTCATAGTCTCAGGGGTTTCACCGGTTCTGTCAGACCAGCAAACCTGGTCTTTTTTTTTTTAATTTTATTTTAATTTTTGAGCTTTGTTCCACATTTTTCTCCCACTCTATTTAGGATCTCCTACATAGATCCCCCTCTAGGTGGTTGATAGTTGTAGCCAGGCACCATCTAGTTCTTCTAGTCTCATGGTTATATAGGCTGAGGATCACATGGTCTACCAGCCCCTTGGACTAATTGTTTCCATATGTCTTTGGTTTTCTTCATTCTTCTTTGCTCTAGACGAGGAGAGATCCATCACTGCATATAGATGGCCACTTGCAAGCTTTAAAGATCCCAATCGCTACTTGACAAAGTAGGATGTGGAAAAATATTTTTGTGTAGTATGTTATGCCAATTGAGCTTGATTTCCCCTGTGACCATGGTTCCAAGCCCATAGGTCCAACTCACTCCCTCTGAGTAGCTGGCTGTGGCCAAGATGTGTCTACAACCTTGTCCCTTGTCAGCTCTACTGCATACCTGGACATTCTTCAGAACATACAAATACACTTGTAGAAACACTGTCTGCCAACCCTATATATGGTCATGGACACACTCCCCCTTGCCTAGACATACCTGATTGTTCAGCCTGTCCACCCATCTATCTACCCATAGATCAGCATTTGCCATCACTGACAACATAGTACTGTATGTGCAAAAGGGTTCATCTTTGTTGTCCGTACCTCCCATGCACCTCTCTATGTCTTCCTCTTCCTCAATGCCACTGTATTGCTCACTTATATTTGGTGCATTGCCTTTCCCTTCACCCAAATCAATACTTGTCTCTACCTACCTAGCAGTGATCCCTCTCCTCCCCTCCCACCCCTGGTATCCATCAAAGAAACTTTCCTTCCATACATAAACCTTTCCTTGACTTTTACAATAATGGACTAATACAATATTTGTCTTTCTGTGATTGACTTATTTAACTCAGCATAATGTCCTCCAAGTTCATTCACATTATGTGGTGTTTTGCAGATTCTATATTATTCTTTAGGGTTGCATAGTATTTCATTGTGTGTATGTACCATAGTTTGGTGATTCATTCTTCTGTTGATGGGTTGTTTCCATTTTTTGCTATTGTAAATAATGCTACAGTGAACATGGATGTACATATATCTGTTCTTGTGGCTCTCACTTTAGGATATATACCTAGTAATGGGATGGCTGGGTCAAATGCTATTTCTAATTCCAACTTTTTAAGAAATTGCCATACTGCTTTCCACAGTGGTTGTATCATTTTACAGTCACACCAGCAGTGTTTGAGAGTCCCACTCTCTCCACATCCTTGCCAGCATCTTTTATTTTCTGTCTTGTTGAACTTTGCTATTAGTGCTGGGGCAAGATGGTATCTCATTGTTGTTTTGATTTGCATCTCTCTAATGGCTAATGATCGTGAGCATTTCTTCATGTGTTTGTTGGCCGCCTAAATATCCTCTTTGGTGAAATGTCTATTCATGTCTTCTGCCCATTTTTTAATTGTATGGTTTGTCTTTTGGGTGTTGAAGTGTTGGAGTTTTTTATAAATTTTAGAGGTAAGTCCCTTGTCAGATATGTCGTTGCTGAATATTTTTTCCCAATCTGTGTAATCCCACTCATTCTTGACGGTTCAACTACAATGTCACTTCCTGGCGGAGATCTTCTCTGACCATAGAGACTAAGTCAGATCTGCCCTAATCACACAGAACTTTACTGTCAAAATACCTATTGTAGTTTGTAATTAATTGTCTACTGTCCCTTCAGTTAATGTGTGATTACATGCTTAATATCTGTCCATCCCATTAGACTGTCAACTCTCAAAGTTTGGGAAGAGCTCTGTCTTTCTCACTCTTGTATCCCTAAAACATCCTGGTACAGAGTGGTTGCTCAATAAATACTGGTGACTGAAAGACTGAATGAATAGATGAACGAGTGAGTGGTGTTGATGAGGGCGTGGCAGCATTTGCACGACAGTGCAACCAAAGGTTGCAGCCTTTTCCACTGAAGTACATAACCTGGCCTCCTAGCTGGTTGGTTATGTACTTGGCTTGTCCCTCCTAGCAGTGTAAGACCTGGCCCTGAGCCCCAGGTTACCTGACTTGAGCAGACAGACTGCAGCCACCTCACCAGGAAAGAGGGTGAGTCCTGCGGAAGTCTCATCTCTGTGGAGCCTCGGTGACTCCACCCTTCTCTTCTCTCAATACAGCCCTCCTCTTGGTGTTCCATGCTGCTGCTCCTCGGTTCTCCTTGAGACTGAAGCCTCACCTGCCCCCACTGTGCTGCCTAAGGCTGCCAGCAATCGTCCTGCCTGTAGGGCACATGCCTCCCTCTTACATCTCCCTGGCCAAAGCCCAACGTCCACACAGAGGGGAAGTTCTGTTTGCAGCCAGGCTGACAGTACCCAGAACCCACCCCTTCCCCCCACTGGGTGCTGGCCTGGGGAGACAGGTGGGTGTGACCTGGGCAAACAGAACTAGCCTGGACCTCTCTTGGTCAACCAAGCAGAGTCCAGGTTTGGGACAACACATCAGGCCATCTGTTCTGCCTTGGTACTTCCGACTGAGTTTCTGGGCCTGAGGAAAAAATCTGCCCAGACATATGTTCTTGGGGTGTCCTGCCATCCATATACTCTGTGTGCACCACCGGAATGAGGAAGAATACTCCACTTTCCCATCTGTGAGGTACTTATTGGATGTTCCTCACCCTGGGACCCACGCCCCTCCAGATGTCTCATAAACCCCTCCTCCCCACACCCCTAATCCCCAGTGGAGCACACACTAGTCAGTTATTTACTGCTCGTTCTGGCTTCCCCAGAAGTTTTGGTCTGGCTTACTGCAGCATCTCCAGCCTCTAGCAAGATGCCTGGCATATTAGGAGGGAAAAGAAAAAGAAAAAGAAACCAAAAACTCCATTACCCTCAAGTCAATTCTGACTTATGGTGACCCCATGTGTGTCATAGCAGAACTGTGCTCCACAGGGTTTTCAATGGCTGGTTTCTCAGAAGCGGATCTGCAGTCCTTTTATCTGAGGGACCTCTGGGTGGGCTCGAACCTGTAACCTCTTGGTTAGCAGCCAAGTCAGTTAACCATTTTCACCACCCAAGAAGGCTCCCTGAAACACACTAGGAACTTAATATTTATGGAATGAAGAACAACAACTTGACAAGGCAACACCACTCTGCCCTATGAACTGATGACTTTTCTTTAATATGGAAAATCATTTTCCCCATTCCCTTTGGAAAATCTTCTACACTGATATTCAAAGCAGTAATGCATGCACAGTGCTTATAGTCCTGCAATGCTAATTTCTATCCCATAACCGAGAGAGACAACTAAATGTTGCAAGGTTATTCAAAACTCTTGCCCCTTATCCTCTGACTTCTCCTTAGGGGAAAATTGCACAGGAATACATTTCCTCATCTGTATGTTAAAGCACGGTTATAATCCACCTATCATGATTGCAATTTTGGGAATCAACACTGAGATCCAAAACAGTAGTGTGATCTACATTTTAGCCACATATATTATAATAAATTAAGTCAAAGAAAGAGTTCTGCATTAACTCTCTCTCTATTCCTTTAATACCCTATAAGAACACTGAAGCCATCATGAGAAAGGGTTCCAGCCTTTTCCGCCTGCCACACTACTATGGCCCACAGCCCAGAAGGGGAGGTAACAGAGCCAGCTGCCGGTTACACCAGCTCTGTGTGCTTGGACTGTGTTGACTGATTCTGGTTTCTGCATCATGGGTTCAAAGCCTGACAAGACCACAGAGAGGCTGTCAAGGTACCCCTGCCCAGGGACAAGCAGAAGCCTCTGGAAATAAGCAGACAGTGTGGCTGCCACACCCATGGGAGGGTATTCACCTGACATTTGTGGACCTCTCACCTCAGAAGACATGGACTAGTGGAGATGGGGGGACATGCTGTGCCTACGAGATTAATGGCCTAATCCAATTCCTTCTTCATCCCTGGGCCTGTGTTTCCGCTTCTGGGACACATGGGGGTATGACTGTAATGGAGATTGCAAACTTTCAGTCACACAGGGTTTTCATTCTTTAAAATGGTGTTTAACATCTACAAATTTGGGAGATTTCACAGGAAGCCCAACTTCCCAGCTTCTCTCAAGAAACTGTAGTATTTCACAATACTGGGTCCACCATCCTGCAAAGCAATGATTACTGGGGCTGGATAGTGGTGTTTTCTCCTTGGTGGGCCAGAAGCCCCTGCTCCCCCCGGGCTGCTTCCCACCCCCACTGACTGGCTGCCCCCACCCTAGAGGCTTCTCTCTGAACTTGCCTTCTCTGTTGAGATGATCCCGGACACCCTGTCCACCTCTAAGAACAGCCTTAATGGTCTCAGTTGAACAAATAGGGCAGAATCCTAGACTAATTCTCATAATTATGATGGATCTATTATTTCAAAGCCAGAGATGATTGTGGGGTCAGGTACACAGAGGTCTTCAGAGGAAGAGGGAGAGAAGCATACTTTAAAGTGATAGCAAACATCCTTTGATTCTTCGCTATAATACCAAATTGCATCCAGAAATGCTGAAACATGCGCCCACAACCTTAGTCAAATTTCAAAGAAGCCTCAGCAGGAAGGGCAGTGATCAGAGAGGAATATGGAGCAACCCGAGATGCAGGCAATTTAAACATGTCTCAGGACTCAGTGGCTAGACCCAAGAGAAGGGGACAGAGATGCAGTCTCTGTGTCTGCCCTGGCCTGGGGATCTTTCTTAGTCAATGTCCTGCTCCTCTCTTCTCAAGGCTCACAATACCCAACTTTCCCCTTGCTGTCTCAGGTGCCTCCTGTCACAGTCTCACTTCTATTGTCTCCACAAAGCTTTACCTGACTTCCCAGCACACCCCCACCCCCACCCCCCAAATCTTTTCTGAATATTTCTACACAATGACATGCTGCTCTGAATTACTCACTAATTTTTATCATGTGTTTTGATTCCAGCCAGCTTACCTCTTGGTACCCTGTGGGTCTCTGCCTGTCTCATAATCACCTACAAAGCCTAGTGAAGGACTGACTCGCAGAGTCACTCAATAAACACATGTTGGTTGACCTTTCGATTGTGAAAGACACAGTTATTATCGCCTCCAGGGCTTTCTTAGTAGGGCTTCTTCAAGGAGAAAAGAATATCTGACCAAGGGGATGAAAACACTTTTAACTTTCTGGTCTCATTGCTCATTGTGCCCACAGAATTTGCTTGACTGTTCTCCTTCTTCCATAGTTGCTGAGCTAATTCAATCAACTAAGAAATATCAGTGGAGTGCCAACCTCATGTCAAGCACAGGGCTATGGCCTATGGGTACAATAGTAAATACAACAGATCTGCTGGCCCCCACAGAGGCCAGGAAGCACTAGGGTGGATGGCAAAAGAGGTACATCAGCCTTTCCGGGTTGAAGTTTGCATCACCTAGTATGATGCCCTGCATTCTGCTGGATCATGTGCACAAATATGGATTAACTCCAGCTGGCTAGGTATCTGTCTCCCAAATTTCTTGACATAGAAAAGTGAGTGCTTCCAACATTGCAATTGTTTATTGAAACATCTCAATGGGTATTCAATCAATTCCTGGGGCCTTATTCTTCACCAATTTCTCACCGCAGTGGGGACTTCTTCCTTCAATATCATCGGTTCTCCATGGTACCATACCTCTGAAATGGTTGATTACTGACCAATTCTTTTTGGTACAAAGACCCTGTGTATTCCTTCCATTTTCTTTTGATGTTTCCTGCATCATTTAATATTCTGCTCATAAAAAAACAAAAATGGGCAACAAGTAGAGTCTTTAGAGTTCTAAGCTAACCACACAAGCAGTGAAGGCACCTCTGAATGGCCCCAATAACAAAACAAGGAGTTTCTTTAGGCTCAGCTCATCACTACAAATCCATGGTGACAACGTGCAAGCAGACACTGGACTCATCGATTCGACTCATAGCAACCTCTCCGTGGGTTTCAGAGGTAGCATCTCTATGGAAGTAGATTGCCCAATCTTCCATTTGAAGAGTGGCTGGTGGATTTGAACAGCCAGCCTTCTGGTTAGCAGTCAAATGCCTTAGGCACTATACCACCAGAGCTCCCATAGAATCCCTCAATATTGCAACTGGAGGCCTGAAATTTTTCTTCAGTTCTTTTAGCTAGAAAAATGCCAAATGTGTTCTTCCCTTTTGTTTTTCTAACTCCAAGTCTTTGCATACACTCTCACTGCCATCAAGTCAGATCTGACTCATTACGACCCCTCCTTGGGTTTCCGAGGCAGGATCAGTATGGAAGTAGATTGCCCAACCTTCCTTCTGAGGAGTAGCTGGTGGGTTTGAACTGCCAGCCTTCTGGTTAGCATATTTTATTATAATACTTTGTCTTCTCAAGCTGCCTTTTGAAATTTTCTGTTCAGTTCTTTTACTTCATCATCTTTTCCATTTGCTTTAGCTACTCTCTGTTGCAAATTATGGATAACAGTGAGAAGAATGGGAATTCCTGAGCACTTGATTGTACTCATGAGGAATCTGTACCTTGACCAGGAGGCTGTTGTTCAAACAGAACAAGGGGACACTACATGGTTTAAAATCAAGAAGGGAGTGTGTCAGGGTTGTATTCTTTCTCCACACTTATTCAATCTATATGCTGAGCAAATAATCCAAGAAACTGGACTATATGAAGAAAAACGTGGTATCAGGATTGGAGGAAGAATCATTAACAACCTGAGATATGCAGACGATACAACTTTCTTGCTGAAAGTGAGGATGACTTAAGGCACCTACTGATGAAGGTTGAAGAATACAGTCTGCAGTATGTATTACGTCTCAATATAAAGAAAACAAAAATCCTCACAACTGGACCAATGAGCAGCATCACAATAAATGGAGAGAAGCTTGAGGTTGTCAAAGAATTCACGTTGCTTGGTTCTACAATCGATGCCAACGGAAGCAGCAGTCAGGACGTTAGACGACGTGTAGCATTGGGAAAGTCAGCTGTGAAGGAACTGTATCAAGTGCTGAGGAGCAAGGATATCTCCTTGAGGACTAAGGTGCGCCTGACACAAGCCATGATATTTCCAATCACCTCGTATGCATGTGAGAGCTGGACAATGAATAAGGAAGACCGAAGAAGAGTTGATGCTTTTGAGTTGTGGTGCTGGCGAAGAATGCTGAAAGTACCATGGACTGCTAAAAGAACTAACAGATCTGTCCTGGAGGAAGTGCAGCCAGAATGCTCCTTGGAAGCAAGAATGGCCAGACTTCGTCTCACCTATTTTGGTCATGTTGTAAGAAGGGACCATTCCCTGGAGAAGGATATCATGCTTGGTAGGGTGGAGGGTCGACGAAACAGGGGGAGGCCTTCAATGAGAAGGATTGACATGGTGCCTGCGATGATGGGCTCAAGTATAGCAGGGATTGTGGGGCTGGCACGGGATCAGGCAGTGTTTCGTTGTGCTGTGCATGGGGTCGCTATGAGTCGGAAACGACTCGACGGCACTTAACAGCAACAACAACTCTGTTGAAGAGCAAGTTTCAGTGTCTCTTCTGACATCTGATTTGGTCTTTTCTTTCTTTCCTGTCTTTTGAATGACCTTTTGCTTTCTTCATGTATGATGTACTTGATGTCATTCCACAACTTGTCTGGCCTTTGGCCACTGATGTTTTTGAAGACTAAAGTGCACCTGACTTAAGTTATGGTATTTTCAATCAACTCATATGCATGTGAAAGCTGAACAATGAATAAGGAAAGTTGAACAATTGATGCATTTGAATTGTGATGTTGGCAAAGAATACTGAAAATACCATGGACTGCCAGAAGAACGAACAAATCTGTCTTGGAAGAGGTACAGCTGGAATGCTCCTTAAAAGTGAGAAGGGCCAGATTTGTCTCTCATACTTTGGTCATGTTATCAGAAGGGACCAGTCCCTAGAGAAAGATATCATGCTTGGTAAAGTAGGGGGTCAGTGCAAGGGGGAAGACCCTTAACAAAATGGATTGCAACAATGGGCTTAAGCATAGCAACTGTTATAAGAATGGTGCATGACAAGGCACTGTTTTTGCTCTGTTGTACATGGCGTTGCTATGAGTTAGAACCAACTCGACAGCACCTAGGAGCAACAGTAGGGTGCCCAGTTCTCTCCACAGCCCTCACCTGTCTTCTAGAAATCAGCCCAGCAACCCGTCTAATAGAACCCACTTTTCTTTTCTGCTCTTGCCCCTCTGTGAATAAATCTCTGGGTCAATGCAGGTTTCTGAACTGGGCCCCTTTCTGGACTGTCTTGATCGTACTTCTGAAAGCTTCTATTAAGGACTGGAAGGCCAAGAAGCTCTCTAGTGTCTAGTGTCTGCCTGCACGTTGTCACCATGGATTTGTAGTGATGTGGCTGAGACTAAAGAAGCTCCTTGTTTTGTTAATGGGGCCACTCAGAGATGCCTTCACTGCTTGCATGGTTATCTTA
>NW_006921596.1:2283625-2285104 GCF_000298275.1 Orycteropus afer afer
CATCCTCGTACTCAAGAAATACCCCAGAGTCTTGTTTCCTTTGTTCTCACGCCATGTCTGGGCCTGCTTGGGAGGCTGAGTGGGAAATCTGATACCATCCCACATCCAAGACTGGCCTGGGCTGCAGACACAACAGAGTAGAGCCCCAGGTCCGAATGAGAATGTGCAGCTACCATGCAGATGGGCATCAAAGGACAAAGAGAGGACAGCATTCTCCTGGCATGGTAGCATTCAAAGAGGAAAGGCTGGATATTTCTCCCAATCCAGAGAATAATGATGACTACAGTGGGAACATCTCCTTCCCCCTAGAGAAAGATGAGGACAAGCCTGGGCTAAAATCCACCTACTCAAAGCTTTCAAGGAAGCTCTGTTGTCTGTTTTGTGGAGACCAGGGAGAAGAGGTTAAGACCCAAAGCTACAAGGAGAAAGACCACCCCATCATGAGGGAAAGAAGCAGGAATCCATGATCTGCAGAATGCCTTTGTAGGAAACTCAAGGCTGCCTGCCTCCCCTCCTCAAAGCTGTTGAAGCTCAACCTGCCACTATAAAGGGAAGACAAGACAAGTCAAACCTCCCTAAGAGGGGCCACCCTTGAGCTGATAAGAAAGCGGTGCCCAACTGTCAGAGGCTGGCTAGGTGGCTACTTTCAGGCCAGGTCTGAAAGTGCCAGCACATCACCTGGGAGCTCTGTTGGCATGTGTTTTATGCCCAATGCCCTTCTCTGGCACATTAACAATCTGTGTATTCATTTATCAGCAGTACATTTTGAATTGTGTATTTATGGCACAGTGCACTTTTCATAGCTGAAAATTAATGAACATGCCTTTCTCATAACAAACAAGCACCTGGCTGCATAGTTAGTAATCGGAAACAGATTTATTTTTATTAGTGTATATGTGGGCACAATTTCTATTTTAAAAAAAATAATAATAATAGCCATGCTGAGGTTTCCACGATAAGGATGCAGATTGCCAGTGGACACTCGTGTGTTATAAACTTCCACTTATAATTTTCCTCCACAATATTGTCATGTCAGATTCAGTGATAATGCCCTCAAATAGAAAGAAATCATTTGTTTGTGAAGACCACTCTTCTTGATAAATCAAGCTCTCATCCACCGCCATCCACTTCCCCCCATAAGAAAATGAAGATAAAAGGAAATTCTCTATTCTACATTCTCACCCATTTCTTCTACTGCCCAATGAAGGCTTTTATAATGATTGGACTTCAGAGCAGCAGCTCTTCTTGCAAGTTTTGCCCTTCTGGGTTCAGGTACATTGGGAAGGAACTTCAATGCAGCCAATAAAAATCACAGCACACAGCACACACACACTCACAGATTTAGTCACTATGATTGTTTAGTTTGCAAAGTGCTATGAGGAAGTATGGGAGCTCTGGTAGCATAGTGCCTAAGGCACTTGACTGCTAACCAGAAGGCTGGCAGTTCAAACCCACCAGCCACTCCTCAGAAGGAAGGTT
>NW_006921596.1:2285204-2319373 GCF_000298275.1 Orycteropus afer afer
GACCCCTCCTTGGGTTTCCGAGGCAGTATCACTACGGAAGTAGGATTGCCCAACATTAAATGTTACTTTCCTTGCCTTTAAGATATCAAATTTTCAGGTTGAGATATTTTAGTTAACATCAATGCAAGTTATGTATTGTGAACCAAATAATAATGAGAAACAAATAAAATACAGAAAACCTAAATAGAAACTCAAGAAAAAAATGAATTTCCATTTACCCAAAGCCACAAAACATAAAAATATTTTTAATTGAATAGAATTAAACTAATTACCAAAAAGTTCTTACCTTAATAGAATTGATATTTTGCAGCTCTATTAACATGTCAATAAGTAAATCTGCTCCCAGATAGAATGGTAAAATAGAAGTACAGAGGAAACCATCCTGATTTATAGGAAATGTCTTATAAAGGTCAACTGCTTGTTTGAGAAGTATCTGTAGTTCCTGAGTATAATTCCAAAAGATCCGACAACAGTTCTGAAGCAGAGTCCAATAGCCACCACGATGAGCAAGAACCTAAAACAAATACAACATGCAAAAGTTTCCAAAGTTCCAAAAGTTACAGATCTCTGAACAATTTCATCTTTCTGCAAACACTATGTCAATAATACAGACAGCTAAAATCATCTGCTATGTTGTCATTTACTAGCTCTGGTAGCATAGTGCCTAAGGCACTTGACTGCTAACCAGAAGGCTGGCAGTTCAAACCCACCAGCCACTCCTCAGAAGGAAGGTTGGCCAATCTACTTCTGTAGGGATACCTCCTCGGAAACCCAGGGAGGGGTTGCTATGAGTTGGGTCCGACTCAACGGCACATAACAACAACAACATGAGGAAGTACAAAAAAAGGACACAGCAGCCGATCCTTGAAGCTAACCTCACCTCTCTCTTTCAGTGAGGGTGTGTTACCCTGTCAAGCCAAGGGCAGCTGACCTCTTTGTCACATGCCACTCAGAGCTTACACCAGTGCTCCCTCCTACACCTGGCCACCTCAGACACATTCCTCTCTGTGGGCTGCAAAGTTCACACAGCCTCACGTCCCTGTATAATTAAATCAAATCAGCCTCACATCCGTGGTTCTCCACCATTTTTAAGCACATCTATTTAAGCTTCCGTAGGCAAACTTATCTTGGAGCTCAGTTTTCTTTTCAGAAGAACGGTGCCCCAGCACTTCTCAGCAAGTTCCTAATCATACACCAGGTGGCTGGACTCACAGATGGAGAAGGTGAGAAGACTGAAGGGAACAGGACTCTGAAAGAAGAGACCACCACAGGGCCAGCCACAGCCCTGCGCTCTCTCCCAGGTGGGCCCCTCTTCTAGAAGCTTCTTCTTCTTCCAAGCCCACTCAAGCAATTCTCCCAGGGGTCTGTAAGTGTCGTCACAGGTGTGACCCCATGCCTATTGTGACTTCCAGCCTCCTGCACCCCTTCTCACCACCAGCATCCAGGGGCTTGGGCTACGTCTAATACCTCTCCCTTCCATGGGCAGTCAGTGAATGCCCAGATAAGAGACTCAGTGGGTGGGGTGAAGAGTGAAGGGCTGATCCTATCTGCTGGGGACTTCCCTTTCCAGACTGCTGGGGGTGTTCCATAGGCCTTGTTCCGCTGAGAACAATCTATGGGGAGTGCTGCACTCACTCAGTCACTCAGTCTCTCACTCATGCATTCATTCATTTCATGGATAAATACTTACCACTTATCACTCTCAACGTGCCAAGAATACAATGAAAAGCAAAACAGACAAGGCTCCTGCCCTCATGGAGCATGCAGACTCATAAGGAAGAAAGATATTAATCAAATAATTACCTAGATAGGCCCACAAGAACCATGGCCTCTTCTAATCTGAGACCAGAATTAGATGGTGTCCAGCTACCACCATTCTGACAAGAAGCTCCCGGATGGAATGGAGAAATATCTAGAACAAAACCCAAATTCCTAAAAAAATGGCCAGATATACCAGACCGGTAGTGACTAAAGGAAGGAACCGCTGAGACTACTGCCCTAAAATGCCCTTTGAACTTAGCAGTGAAGCTACTCCTGGAGGTCTTCTTTCAGCCAAATAATCAACTACATGAGACCAAATGACAAACATTTATCCTAAAGCAAAGATGAGAAGGCAAGGAAGGGAAAGGAAGCTAGATCAATGGAAACAGAACAAACAGAATGGAAATAATGAGAATGTGGACACATTGTGAGAACTGTGACCAATGTCATGGAACCACACGCATAAAATTTGTTAAATGAGAACCTAATTTGCTGTGTAAACTTTTACCTAAAACAAAATAAAATATTTTCTAAAAGGAATGTATTATCACACTCCAAAAAGTGTTTTAAATTCTAGAGTAAAAATAGACCCATGTCTTCTTTAACTAATTTTTTCAATCCATGGATGTGAGGGTGTCATGGGTTCTCACGAGTAATGTGTGTGATAATATGTACCTGCAAGTGACCCAATCTGTGCATGTTGGAGTTTAGATGATTATGTGAACAAATAAAGCAATGAAATGTAATAAAGAAGGATTTCTTTAACATAAAATATGATTATCCAGATAGTAAATAGGAGCTCTGGTAGCATAGTGCCTAAGGTACTTGACTGCTAACCAGAAGGCTGGCGGTTCAAACCCACCAGCCACTCCTCGGAAGGAAGATGGGGCAATCTACTTCCATAGTGATACTGCCTCGGAAACCCAAGGAGGGGTCGCTATGAGTCGGATCCAACTCCACGGCACATAACAACAACAACAACATCCTTCATTGCTCTGATTTAAGGTGTTTCAATGTTTCTCTTTTGAATTATCTTATCTTCTACTAATTTTAACTTTTTTCTCTTTTGTGGCACCTTTTAAAATATGTTTCCTTTAACCCCTTGTTACTACTGTTCTTTACACTTTAACTTTGTCAAGTTTTGTCTGTTTCTGTTCTAAAATGTTGTTTATTGTATTTTATCATCTTACCATTCCTAACTATTTAAAATCCTATCATTTATCATTTTATCTGTTTTAATTCTATCTTTCTTGGCTTTCTCTACTTAAATTTTTTGCTTGTTTTCCCAATCTTTTCACCACTTGTTTTTAAGCTATTTTCTTCACCTTCATTATTTTAGGCTTTTTTTTTTCTTTCCTAACAGCAGACAGGAAGCCTGGATGAATGCCCCTCAGCCCTGGGTAAGGTTGGATGGTGGATGCCCTCTTCCTCCCAGTGCCCCTGAAGTTGCCTGTCTAGTTCCCATGAAATGATACTTGTCTCTTAGATAACGATTCTTTGGCGGGAGTGGGGTGTGGGTGGGTGGGTTACATTAACAACAACAAAAAACCTCTAAGCTAGTTAACTTAGGAAAACCACAGCAACAAAACATTGGTTGGACAATAACAAATTCACCCCAGGAGTAAGAGGAGGTTCCCCAAATTTTACCTTCCAAGCTGTAATTAACTTGGGGAAAGATTGATTTTTAAAACCTCAGGTCTGAGAAAATGGGTGTGGTTGAGCCCCACCTGATCCTGGAGGAAGAAGGCAGGTTAGAGATGTGTTATACACAGTATTGCTGTGGTGTCCCATAAACCAGACCCCCAAACTTCGTATCCAGACTATCTACAACTGGGTTTTGTTATTATCCCTTCCTCCACAATAGAAATAGCTTCCTTGTTTGGATTTGATTTTACCTGATGATAAAACTAATACATGATCACTGCAACAAATTATAAACCAAAGATATATGTGAGAAAAGAATGTTAGATATGTGTAAGGAAGGTATCTTAACTCTTACACACTGAGATTATCATTCTTCACATTTTGTTTCATATCCTTGCAGACTTTTGCTATGAAACATGCATTTCTAAATATATTTTCATTTTTACAAAAAAAGGAGATCATATTATATATACTGATTTTGTAATATACTATTTTTAATAAAATGTTGTGAATATTTTTACATGTCAAAAATATAGACCAATGCTATCATTTTCAGCAAATGCACAGGATTCCGTTTAGTAAGGGATAAATCATAATTTCCTTAACCAATTTCTTTTTGAAATACATTAAAAAAAATTTTATTATAATTTGGGTGAAAGTTTACAGAGAACATTAATTTTTGCAGTCAACAAATTAACACATTTTGTTTCATGACAAGCATTGCAATCCCCTCATTTGAACAGCATTCTACCCAGTTCCTTCCTCAATTCCCCATTTCCATTCATCCTTTTTTTGTCCTTTCCTGCCTTCTGAACTTTCTTTTGGGGCAAATTCTGGCCTGTTGGTCTCTTTTGGTTGATTATACTCAGGAGTATGTTCCTCCCTGGTGTTGTTATTCACTTTATAGGCCTGTATATTCATATTAATTTGTTCCACAATCAACATCAATGGAAGCAGCAGTCAAGACATCAGACAATGTATTGCACAGGGAAAATCTGCTACAGAGGACCTCTTTCAAGTGCTGAAGACCAAAGATGTCTCTTTGAGGACTAAGATCACCTGACACAAGCCATGGTATTTTCAATCACCTCATATGTATGTGAGAGCTGGACAATGAATAAGGAAGACCAAAGAAGAGTTGATGCTTTTGAATTGTGGTGTTGGTGAAGAATACTGAAAGTACCATGGACTGCCAAAAGAATGAACAAATCTGTCCTGAAAGAAGTGCAGGTGGAATGTTCCTTGGAAGTGAGAATGGCCAGACTTCGTCTGACCTACTTTGGTAATGTCGCCAGAAGGGACCATTCCCTGGAGAAGGATATCATGCTTGGTCAAGTGGGGGGGGGGGGGCGTTCAACAAAAAAGGGGAAAGCCCTCAACAAGATGGAATGGCACAGTGGCTGCAATGATGGGCTAAGGTATAGCAAATATTGTGAGGCTGGCACAGGACCAGGCAGTGTTTCATTCTGTTGTACATAGAGTAGCTATGAATCAGAGCCAACTCAACGGCACCTAACAAACAACATTTGGCTAAAAGTTGATCCCTGGGTTTCTGGGGCATGGATTCAATTCCAGGCTCAAAGGGTGACCAATAGTTGCATCTTAGATGGCCGCTCATAAGCTGTTAAGACCCCAGGCACTACCCACCAGTAAGATGTAGATCACTATCTTTGTGGACTATGTTATGATCATTGACCTAGATGTCCCCCGAGACTGTGGTCCTAGGCCCCCAGGACCAGGGATTCATTCTCTTAAGGTGTCTGGTCATAGCTAAAAAGCAATGAAACACATTTTAGTTGTTCCTCAAATTTTACCTTCCAAGCTGCAATTCATAGCCTTGGTCAAACAGCTTTCCTAGATTATCTGAAAAAATTTTTTTAGAATAACTTCCTAAAAGAGAAATTGCTAAGACAATGGGTAGACATTTATTTTGGGGTCTTTTGACGTGTTTTGACAAATTACTTTCTAGGAACATTGCATAAATATCAATGCCTACTGGCAGGCCAAGACTGTCTGATTTTTACTAATTCAGACAATACTCATTGTTATCAATCTTTTAAATCTCTGCAGTCTGCGGAGAAAACAAAATTTTAATGAGTGAAAAATATTTTGTTTTATTTGATTGCTTATCAGGTTAAAATATTTTCCTATGCTTATTGGCCATCTGAGTTTCTTCTTCAGGGAATTATAAGTACATATTCTGAGGACTGCATGACATCCTCATTACAAATGAGGGTGTACTGGGCTAGAGCTTCTTTAGGCCTCAGGCTCTTTAACAGTAAAACGGGGATTATGTAAGCTCCCTGAGGGCAGAGCCTGGAACATACCCGACAGACAGCACAAGCTCAGTGTGTACTTACAGGAAGGACTAAAGGAAGGTAAAGGAAGGAAGAAAGAGAGGAAATAAGGGGATAAGGAATAGCATCTACCTCCTAGAGCTGCAGAACAGGTAATGCTTGTAAGATCTTTTATACAGTTCTTTGCACAGCAAGGCCTTACTACACAAGAACTCTTAGATTGGCCATTTTTCTCTGTTGGTTGGCATGTCAATGTTCTTAGCAATCTGTAGAAATGCTCTCTATAATAAAGATATTCACTCTTCACCAGTCAAATTTCCTAACTGGGTAGATTTTCTCCCTAAATTTCAAAGTAATGTATGCTCATTGTTAAAAAAAAAAAAATCAAAACAATACAAAAATATGTACTTTTAAATTAATAAAAATTACCCTCTGCCCCACTGCCCAGAGAGAAAGAGAGAGTTAACTCAACATGGAAGTAAGAGTCCTTCTGGGAAGGGGATGGGAGCGTGGAAGCCTTGCTCACTGGTGATTCCTACAAATGCCTGACCTTAGTCTACCCACAGGCGGGGCCACATAGCTACTGGCCTGCTAGAGGGGATGGTGAGCAGTGCTTGTCCTCTTCAAATTCTCTCTTCCGTTTAAGCAACTTTGAGAACATTGCTATCATTTGCACAAAGAACGTAGACCAAGATTCTCTCCCATAAATTTCCATAAATGGAATCATACTCTACCTGCTGTTTTGTAGTCCACTTTTTTTTCATTCAACGACATGTTGTGGGCATCTGTCCAAGTCAGTAAACACAGGTCAGCATCACGCTTTTAATGGCTGCAAAGATTTCCATTACTGTTCTTTGATTATTGACCATTTGTATTTCTTCTTCTCTGAATTGCCTGCTCATGTCCTTTGACTATTTTTCTATTGAAGTATTTGTCTTTTTCTCATTGATTTGTAAGACCTTTATTCTTTGTACCAGGAATATTAACACTTTGTTTATCACATATGTACCAATTTTTTTTCCTCATTTTATCTTTTGCACTTTTTAGTTGGGTTTAAAGGGCTATTTGTTTGTGGGAGAGCTGCTTAGTATTTTCTTTTTAAGTAACATTTTATTGTTGTTTGGGTGACAGTTTACAGAGCAAGTTTTGCATTCAACAATTTATACATATTTTGTTTTGTGACATTAGTTGCAATGCTCTCAATGTAATAGGGAAGCTCTAGTAGTATAGTGCCTAAGGCACTTGACTGCTAACCAGAAGGCTGGCGGTTCAAATCCACCAGCCACTCCTCAGAAGGAAGGTTGGGCAATCTACTTCCATAGTGACACCGATATTGCCTTGGAAACCCAAGGAGGGGTCACTATGAGTTGGGTCTGACTCGACTGCACATAACAACAACAACAACGTAATAGCACTCTTCCCATTTCCTTCCTGGGTTCCCTGTTTCCACTGTCCTTCTTTCCTGCTCCTTCTTGCTTTCTGAACTTTGTTTTTGGGTAAATACTGCCCTTTTGGTTTCATATGGTTGATTGTTCTAAGAAGCATGTTTCTCATGGGTGTTATTGATCACTTCAAAGGCTATCTATTGTTTGGCTGAAAGGTTATCCTCAGGATAGATTCAGTTCCAGGTTTGAAGGGTGTTAAGGCCATAGTCTAGGGGGTTCTACCAGTAAGTAGAACAGTAGTACAGACCAGTAATTCTAGCCTTTTATGTTTTACATTTTGTTCTACATTTCTCTCCTACTTTGTCTACTGTGATCTCGGTCAGAGCTCTCGGTAGTGGTAGCCAGCACCATCTAGTTCTTTTGGTCTCCAGCTAGTAGATGCAGTGGTTTGTGTGGTCCATTAGTCCTTTGGACCAGTTGTTTCCTTGGACTTTGATTTTCTTCACTCTTCTTTACTCTGGACGGGAAGAGACCAATAGTTGCATCTTAGATGGTCACTCACAAGCTTTTAAGGCCCCAGTAGAGAAGGATTTGTTTTTTATTTGGTCAAATTCATTCAACAAATATTTACTGAGTATCACGATTTGCCAGTGCTACACTAAATGATGAAGTAGCAAAATCTGTCAACTTTTCCCTCATAGTTTCTGGTTCTGATGGCATGGTTAGCAAGGGCATCTTCTCCTTACCATTATAAAAATACTCACTTACATTTACTTCTAGGTCTTTATGCATTTGTTTGTTTGTTTGTTTTGCACTTTACTCCTTGCCACATCTGGGATTTATTTTGGCCTAAAGAGCGAGTTACAAATCCAGCTTAGAAAACACGGCAGTGTCTTCAGGCCTCAAGGAATTTGCACCAGTATCCCCCGTTCTTTTGCTGGGTGGCCGCAAACAGAGGCAGAACCCCACTGTTCAGTTATGCCCTCCTTTTTGCTGGAGGGCAATACAGGCAACTCAGACCCTTTGTCTTCCCCCCACCCCCCACCCCCTGCCAAGAAAATAAAGTATCTTGAGAAATCCTGGGTCCTTCCCTGCTAATTTGATTAATCTTAGGGTCTATGATAGGATGGGAGTCCCTGGCTGGTGCAAACAGTTAAACATTTAACTACTAACCTAAAGGCTAATGGTTTGAACCCACCTAGCGGTGCTTTGGGAAAAAAAGCCTGGTGATTTGCTTCTGGAAGGTAATAACAGCCTGGAAAGTCCTATGCAGCAGCTCTGTCCTTCCAAACATGGGGTTGTCATAAGTCAGGTCAACACGATGGCAACTTTTTTTTTCAATCATAAAGTGACAGATCTGCCCTAGGAACTTTCTCCCATTAAGCCTGCTGCCTGTTCCTCAGAGAGGGTCCAGTTGATTTTGCCCTCTCTCCCCTCATTGGACCAGGCCTACCTGCTACATAGTCTGACCTCTCTGACCACTCACCATTTCCCATGGGAGGAGGCTCTCCCCTTGGTTCTCCCGCTCATGCACCAAGTTTCAGAGTGCCTACTCTACTCTCTAGAGACCCTGGGTGGTGCAAATGGTGAATCCATTTGGCTACTAAATCAAAGGTTGGACGTTGGAGTCTACACTAAGGCTTGAAAGAAAAGCTTGGCAATCTACCTACAAAAAACCAGCCTTTGAAAACCCCGCGGAGCACAGCTCTACTCTTACACACATGGGATTGCCATGAGTAAGAACTAACTTGACGGCAACGGTTGGGGAACTCTACTTCTCCTTATTGCTAATGAAAACCCCTCTCACCAGCACTCTTAGCTGGCCCCACTCTTGCTCCAGTATGTATGCAAAACCACTCACCTTCAGAAAAGATACTTTTCTTGTAATTTAGTCCAGAAAAGGTGGAGCTGCGAGACTAACTAACAACAGGGAATTCAACCTGCAGATGTATTTTCATTTGACTTCTAACTGCTTAAGGAAAGCAACCATGTTCTCCCCAGAGTAAAACACCCAAAGCATGATGGTCTTCGCCTGGCATTGGATTAGGTGGGGTCCTTCAGTCACAGATCCAGGAGTGTCAGGTTTGCCTGTGAGCTGAGGAAGTATTTGTCTACATTACTGCCTGAATAAATTCATTCTTTTGGACCTTGTTTTCCCCACACTGAACCCCTGTCAAAATACCCAGAAGGCCTGAGAAATCACCCTGGACCCACACCCTTGAGGACCTTAATGACAAAACTACCTCTTTTAAGGACTTGAAGCCAAACAACAATGTGCCACACACCCTGCCCTTGGTGTGGTTCTCAGAACCTCTGTTCAAGACACAATTATTGTGAGTTACCTTTATCTTCCCAGTGACTTACAGAAGCATGTCAGGGATGCCATATCCTTAATATTGACTGGTCTTTAAAAACAGAATCTCCATGCATTTTAATTTTCACAAACTGAGCTCCTCCCACTCAGCCAATGGAGAAGACAGGATCCAGGCCTATGAAAAGAGTTCAAATATGGTGGAGAGAATAAAAGCCAAGCAAGACACCCTGCCAAGCAAAGACAGGAGACAGTCTCCAGCACCCAGGAATCTAGGGGCAAACATGCTCAATATCTGTGAAACGTGTGTAGTGGTTACGAGCCTGAGCTGTGGTGTCAGATAAAGCTGAGGTGAAACAAGTGGCCTAGGCTTTTAACTTCTCCAAGCCTCAGATTCCTTTTCTATGAACATTACTCACCATGTATGAGTATCACTCACCACATAGGGTCACTTTGTGGAGCACATGAGATAAAACATGTGTAGGCTGTTCTGGAAAATTCTAAGCTCTCAGTAAATTTAGATAGTCGTTGTTGTAATAGTTATCATTTGGTATTCCACAGTTGATCTCTTTAGTAAGACAAACCAAAATCAATTGCTGTTGTGTTGATCCCAACTCATGGCAACTCCGTGCATGTCAGAGTAGGGTCTAAAATGGCTGTGATTTCTTGGAAGTAGGCCATCTGGTCTTTCTTCCAAGGTGCCTCTGGATGGACTCAAGTGTCCAACCATTGAGTTAGTAGAGGAGACCATTACTGCTTGCACCACTCAGGGACTGTTTTAATAAAGCATGAAGCATAAACCAAATAATCTGCCCCTGGTACCATTTTGTTTTGCTTTGTTTGAAACTCTGCATTCAAGATGAAAAGGCTGAACTTCTGCATGACTGGGTTGGACCTTCAGTCATACATCTTGACCAATGTCCAACAGTACCAGGCAGAGGGTGACTAAAGCTCAAAGATGGGAGTAAGCTAAGAGGACAATTTAGTACAATCTCATTGTTGTTGTTGTTGTTATGTGCCGTCGAGTCGGCCCCGACTCATAGCGACCCCTCCTTGGGTTTCCGAGGCAGTATCACTACGGAAGTAGGATTGCCCAACCTTCCTTCCGAGGAGTGACAATCTCATTAGGCAGATGGAAAAACCAAAGTTCTAATAGAGAGGAAGGTCTCACAGCAACATGGTGGCACTCCTGGGATAAGGACCCAAGGACCTTGCCCCTGAGACCCATGCACTAAAGCTCAGAGATTCCAGAACCAAGGGTAGCCTGGGGATGCTAGTGCCATAACCCAGCTTCTCAGGGAAGCAGACTTCCCTGAGGCTGTGATGTCAGCTAAGATTTAAGCCTACCCCAAGAAAACATCTGCTCCCAAGGCAATGATTTGAAATAATCTAAGAAATTCTTTAGACAAACAGCCTCTTTGTTAAAAAATACCTGGGCCCAGAAGATGGGTTTTGGTGGTAATTCCAGAAGGAACACCATCTTGCCTAGAGTCTTGAGAACCATGGTAATGGGCAGTGGGGTGGACCCACACACTTGGACCTTCAGATACCTCTGAGGGGGGACCCCTCACCCCATCTTCACTCTACCTACCCTCCTTCCCACGCCCCCTACACATTTCAGCCACTAGAACACCAGTTTCTACCAAGCTATTGCTGGATACAAGTATCCAAGGCCAAGAGGAACTGTACCTACAAAGACTTTTCTCCTCTCAATCATGAGGTCATGGAGAGCAAACAGAGGACATGTGTCAGAGAAGGTCAAGTGACTGCTTAACAAAAATAAAACCAAAAAAACAAACTCACAGCCATCAAGTTGATTCCAACTCATAGTGATCCTCACTGAGTTTCCAAGGCGGTAAATCTTTATGGAAGTATATTGCCCCATCTTCCTTCCACAGAACAGCTGGTGGGTTTGAATCACTAACCTTCTGTTTAGTAGTCAATGCCTTAGGCACTGCCCCACTAGAGCTCCTTAGTAAGACAATCAAAAAAACTTTCAAACTTTATAAAATTTTAGTAACTGGCCATAGACTCCCAACAAAAGTTTAAAATTCTTCATGTATGAGTTTGATGTAAAGTATAAAATTTGGGTGTTTGAAAATGAAATATAAATTCTTATTATTCAAAAATGATGACATTCTAGTAGCGCAAACACACTCACATGTATGGGTAGATAGATAGACAGACAGAGTGAGAGGGGAGTGGAAGGGGAGAAGGAAAATGAAAGTGAGAGCACCAGAGTCCCTGGGTGGCACCATGCTGAAACAATGCACTGCTAACTGGAAGATCAGTGGCCCAAACCCACCCAGAGGTGCCCTGGAGAAAAGGTCTGGCAACCTGCTTCCCAAAGGTCACAGCCACATGGAGTACAGTTTGACTCTGCACACATGGGGCATCATGAGTCAGGATCTACTCAACAGCCAATAACAACTCTATGTGTGTGTGTGTGTGTGTGTACACAGATATATCAGATCCGACTCATAGCGAACCCTCCTTGGCTTTCCAAGGTGGTATCACTATGGAAGTAGATTGCCCAACCTTCCTTCTGAGAAGTGGGTAGTGGGTTTGAACTGCCAGTCTTTTGGTTAGCAGTCAAATGCCTTAGGCACCATGCCACCAGAGCTCCTTCTGAACAGATAGGCTTTTAAAGAAAAAAAGACAGAGAGAGAGAGAGCGTCTGTAAAGCAGATATTGTATATAGACACATGTTTTCCTATTGATTGTGATTATTGGAGATGAGCTCTGTGAAAAGAGTGGTCTTTAAATATATCAAGCAGCACGCAATAATGCAGCAATTTATTAAGATTACATATTTTAAGTGAAAATTAGAATTCTATTTCAATGGGATTAAAAAAAAATGTACCAAATAGAGTGAAAAATAGCCAGGCTTATTTTTGTTCTTGGCACCGTAACCTAAAGGCACAAATGAAAACAGCAATGAGAGCTCAGTGATCGGGATGAAGCAGGCTGGAGGCGCTCCGGGCTTCTAGTGCCCCTCTCTACTCTCCCCGCCCCCACCCCCGGGATGGTCTTCCTCAACCACAGTCAGCGCAGCAGCAGACAGATGGGGGTCGGGTTGGGGTGTGCGGCCAGTTACTAGTTTGGGGATTTCGAGCAACTGACCCAACTGTTCTTCATCTCATTTCCCCTTCTATGGCTTGGCTCCACTGGCTCCCACCTCATTTAGACATCAAGCCCAACCCAAAAAGACCCAGAGCCAGTCACAAAATGGCAGCTCTTCAACTTTGAGTTTCTTATGCTTTCATCTCCCTCTCCAGAGTTCATATTTTTCTATAAGCTGGAGAAGAATGCAATTTCTCCAATGATTCAAAATACATTAAAAAACCCACTGCCACTGAGTTGATTCCAACTCATAGCAACCATATGGGACAGAACAGAACTGCCCCCATAGGGTTTCCAGGGCTGTAAATCTTTACAGAAACAAGACTGCCTCATCTTCCTCCCTCAGTTTGGCTGATAGGTTTGCACCACTGACCTTATGGTCACCAGCCAAATGCCTTAACTACTGCACCACCAGAGCTCTAACCAAAACACATTAGTAAACATGCCAATGTAGGTACACACCTGATTGATTATATATGACTGATGGGGACCTAGGTGAAAATCCAGTATGTGAGGCTCTGGAGTTGTCTCTTGAATCTAGTCCTTACTTAAAATTTTACATGTTGAGTTTCTGCGTGACGTACAAGGGAATGCACACACACACTCACATTCACAGTCACATACACACTCCCTCGAACACACTGTCACACATTCTCTTTCATACAAATATACTAAAGTGGGAGTCCCTGGGTGGTGCAGTTAACATCGTCAGCTCCTGTCCCAAAGGTTGGAGGCACAAGTCCACCCAGAGATGCCTCAGAAGAAAGCCCTGGTGATCTATTTCTGAAAAACCAGCCATTGAGATCCCTCTGGAGCCCAGATCCTCTGACACACATGGGATCGCCATGAGTCTGAGTTGACAGAACAGCAACTGGTTTTATACTAAAATGGTCTCCTTTCGGGAAGCAATGTTCTTAAGCACAACAGTCCCGAATACCTCAGACTCCTGTGACCTCCTTGCTCTCTAGTCTTGGAGCTCTTCGGGTCTAGCACCATACACGGTGCATGGTAGGAGCAGCACTGAATTGAGTGCTGGGCTTCATCTTATGACTCTGTCAAAATGAGGGAGGCAGACCCACATTGGAGTGTCTTCACTTTTGAAAAAGGAAGAAAATGTGCGCTTAAGTCAAAAGGTTCCTTTGGTGATAAAGATTACTGTGTAACAATAGAGTGAGATGTGTCAGAGGCCGCCCCTTTCTTATCCATGAGGGATGTGCTCTCGCATGCTGGGTTATTGTGCATAAGGAATAACCCAGCCACCAGGATGCCTCTGGGTGGCTCATGCATGTTGTGTTAAAATGTAAATGCATGATAAAGGTCATCGCAGAGTGATCATTATCGTCGGACCAACCTGCCATTCAAGAACATCATCGATGATTCAACCCATTCATTGACCTCTTAAATACACACCCTGGGGTACCCCTGCAACTGCTCAGCATTGTGGCTGCGAGTGTCTCACTGTGTGTGTCTGTCCACACCTGCACACACTCTTTCTCTGATATTTTAGGAAAGGAAGGTAGAGGGGGAGAAATTTCTGACCATGAATCCTCTGCCTTGGGAAAAGTGTTCAAGCTCTGTGCCAAGTTCACGCTGCATCTTTCTGGCCCCTTGCTCAGGGGATGAGGCTGTGCACCTAGGCAAGACACTCTCACCCCTCCCTAATGCAAGGATGCCACACCAACATCTGTCACAGAGAAGAGGGGCAGGGCATGACCACACCCCACAGTGATTCAGCTCACGATAAGGAAAACACCTACTCTGTGGCTAGCCCAGGTTAGCTACTGTCATAGGTATCCACATAGACGTTGGCATCAAGTGCCTTCAGAAGGCCCAAAACTAAGCTCACTGAGTCCCCGTCTCTACTGTTTTCCATGCCCAGTGCCATTCCCCCCACCATAGCTTCCTCAGTTGGCCTCTCTCCATCTACTTTGTTCCCAAAGTAAAGCAATGAGGTGTTTGTTCATTCATTTGACAAACTTTCTTTCATTGCACATCAACTTTGTGCAGTAACCTGTACTGCAGGCACTTCAATCCCAGCTTGCTGCTCAGAGAGGAAGAGGGGACGCGACAAGCAGGCAGGCTGTCTCTCCAGTACCTCTCCGTACAGGAAACACTAAGAGCCTTAAAGAGATTTCCACCAAGGCCCATGGTGTTCCTGGGTGAGGTAAATGATGTGGGCTGGTGGGGAGTGGGACAATGAGGGAGCTTCATGGAGAAAGTGGCAATTGTGCTGAGCCTTAAGGATGGGTAACATTTCGATGAGTCAAGAGGACAGAGGAGACATTTCAGAGAGAGGGCACAGAGTCTGTAAAGGGATATTTCCAGGTTAGTCTAGGGTTCAGGAAAGGGGTGGAGGGTATGGAAAATATGGCAAGAGAAATACCAGAAACGATAAAGCAAGACTTAAGTTCTCCTTACGCTGGCAAACCAGGTCCCCCAGGAGGCTTGGGGAAGTGCACACAGGTCATTTAAGTTCATTCTACAAATACATATTGAGCACCATCAAGTGTCAGGCACTGAGAGCATAGTGGAACTATTCTGGTTCCCTAGGGCTGCTCTGACAGGAATATACCACAAATGGCATGGCCTTAATACACAGGAGTTTGTTCTTACAATTTGGAGGCATTAAGTCCAAGTCCAAAGTGCCAAGCTCTAGGGGCTGGGTGAAAGCCCCTCAGCCTTGGGCTTCAGCTCTGCCTCCAGCTGCCAGCCCACTGGAGCTAGAGGCTTTTCTTCACTCAGACAGCTGCTGGCTGCTGAGGCTGCTAAACCCAAGGTTGACAAGTAAAAGGCATAGTTCCGATGTTACCAAATCACATGGCAGGCCATTAATTTAAGTCCATTTTAAGTCCCAAGGTCTACAGAGTAAGGCAGGCTGCTGAACAACGACACGGCTACATGCAGGATCCAAGCGTGCCATAAGCTAGAGACCGTTCCCAAAGCTGCTGCTTATATATGGGAAGCAGACCACATACCCAAAGGCAGCTACTCAGCTGCTTGTGGTAGATCCCACCATGGAGTTGATTGCCAGTCTCATCATGGGGAATAACTACCACCAGCTGTCCAGCCACTCAACCAGGCCCAGCCAAGTTGACACACAAACATAACCACCACAGGAATCATTAGAGGCTGTGGGCAATAAAGCAGGGACAAAACTATTATTCTTGGGACTGAATCCTCACACTTTTGACTACCTTTGCAAAGGTAGCAGGGGTTCAGTGGTAAACCTCTTGTCTTCTGTGCAGGATACCTGGGTTGGTATTCCAGCCAAAGTATCTCACGCACAACCACCTCCCATCTGTCTGTGGAGACTGCATGGTGCTGTGGCGCTGAACAGGCTTCTGCACAGCTTCCAGATTAAGAGAGACCAGGAAGAAAGGCCTGGTGGTCTACTTCCAAAAACCAGCCAGTGAAACCCTGTGGAGCATAATGGGCCCATCCTGTCATGCACTGGGCTGCCATGACTTGGAGTCAACTGGACGGTAGCTAACAACAACAACAAAGACAAAGCACTTTTCATTGCTGAAAACGTCACCTAAAGAGTCCACCTTCCCACCTCCACCTCAACAGTGTCTGTCACTGTGACAGCACTTTTCATTGCTGAAAACGTCACCTAAAGAGTCCACCTTCCCACCTCCACCTCAACAGTGTCTGTCACTGTGACAGCACTTTTCATTGCTGAAAACGTCACCTAAAGAGTCCACCTTCCCACCTCCACCTCAACAGTGTCTGTCACTGTGACTTCCTTAGGTTTGTGTCCTCTTGCCACAAGCACACAGCCTGCCTGCCCTCCTATGACTGAGCTGAGAGGATTTTCTTCAACCAGAGACCCCCATGATGAGTTCATGAAGCTGAGACTAAATTGGAAACTAGTTCCAAGTTCTGGCTTGGCTGTGCTACCTTTAGCAAGTGGGCCTTAGTTTCTCTGTCTACCATCTGTGCCTAGGAGAGAATGTAACTGCATTGAGACTACATTCAATGATTCTATGATGTTACAGACAAGTAACTGTCTTTCCACTTCATACACCAATGTGCCTATCTGTTTGCTTCCTTCCAGACCCCCTTCTCCATTATCCTTTCTTAGTACAGCATGGAGATCCTACAAACAATAGTTTGTTACTAATTTATTCAGCAAATATTTATTGACTGTGTAGTACCTAAGGCATTTGACTGCTAACCAGAAGGCTGGTGGTTCAAACCCACCAGTCACTCCTTGGGAGGAAGACTGGGCAATCTACTTCTGTAGAGATACTGCCTCAGACACCCAAAGAGGGGTCCCTATGAGTTGGATTTGACCCAACAGCAGTGAGTTTGGTTTTTGGTTTTTGACTAAGTACCAGGTGTTGCTTCAGGCCTCAGAGACACCAAACAGAAAAAACTTCCTTCTCTCCCTGGAACTTATCACCTTCTTTGAACTGCCGGAAATTCTTCATTGTGATGTCTCACATAGGATTACCTATGTTTCATGGCCAATGCCTCACTTGACTCTAATCCTACTATGAGGAGGCATGCCAAATAGTAAGCCAATTAAGTCAGAGAATAAATGAAGGGCAAATAGTGTACATAGCTTATTCAATGTCCCAATGCTGGGAAAATGGCTAAGTCAGAACCAAACTCTTCTAGCTCCTGGCCGAGCTCACAGTCACCTACTGCACGGCTTTTGGCCATAATGTCTAATCATAGGAAACATCTATAAAACCATTCCGATGTGCTTGGTGTCACGTTGTTGAAGGAGCTTCTTTGTCTTCTGAAAGAAGACTCTTCAAAAGGCTCTAGAAGCTAACTTTGAGCTATGTCACTGTCTCCCACTCTTATGCAATGTGCTGGATGGAAAGACAGAAGGATGGAAGGATGGAGGGCCAGATGAGCTGGCCCATGCCCACTACACTAGAACTGACCCAAAGGTCATGTGAGTTGCAATGCTATTGCTTATGTCTTATCTGAAGCCAGGGTAAGTCAATTTTCACACCTACCAGACTGCAAATCCATCCCAGTGCTACTCTGAGGCCTCAAACTCCAACTTGAAAAAGGATAAAGGGTTGCATGAATCTCTAAGTCACAGAAAGATGCCTGCTAGTTTGCAAGGCATTTGGGCCTTCTGGGAATGACAGCTGCTGCACGGTGCAAACCCTGCACTTGTTAGGACACTGGTGTTTAGTTTTTAATGGCTCAGTCATAACTGCTCCACCCTGGGAGTCTGACAGTCATCTCCACATCTTGTCTCCCCTCTGTCTGTCTGTCTGAACAGATTTCCAAGACAATCCTGTTTCCAATTCTGAATCAAATATTCTGATTTTTCAAAATAATGTTTCCAAATACAACTAATTATTCATATGCTGTAAACATTTTTAAGAAATACTTTTTTTTTTCAATTTTAGTAAAGCAGATGAATGTGGGAATGAGAGTGGGATAAGGAGGAAGGCACAGAACTCTGACACATTCTCTCTGCTGGGCAACCCGTCAGTGGGTCTGAGAACAGATTCTAGACTCCCCACAGGAAAGGAATCACAGTAAACCTCAGCTCATCCAATAGTGGAGACAGATGTTGCCTGAACCCTGACATTCAGAACATTCCAGAGATGGTAGGAACTGTGTAGCCAGGACCTGGTGCTAGGAACAACAACTAAGTGGAACTTAAGAGACTTTAACATCATTATGTGCTTTTTTCAAAAACAAAACAAAACGAAAAAAGGCTGAACTTCTACATGACAGAGCTGGCCCTTCAGTCCTAACCAATGCCCAAGCAGCAGGCAGAAGGTCACTAAAGCTTAAAGGTGGGGGTGACTTAGAAAACATCTTAGTACACTCCCATTAGGCAGACAGAAAAACTGAGGATCTAAGAGTGAGGAAACAGGAGCTCTGGTGGACTAGTGGTTAAGGCATTTGGCTACCAACCAAAAGGTCGGTGGTTTGAACCAACCAGCTATTCAGCAGAAGAAAGATGCAGTCTGCTTCGGTAAAGATTTACAGCCTTGGAAACCCAATGGGGGTCACTATGAGTCGGAATCAACTCAAAGGCAGTGAATTTGGTTTTTTAAAGAGTGAGGAAGGTCTCACAGCAACATGGTGGCACTGTTGCTGGGATAAGAACCCAAGGATTTGCCCCTGAGACCCAGCCACTGAAGCTCACTGAGCTTCTAGAACCAGGGTTAGCCTGGAGTTGTTAGTCCTAAACTAAGTATCTGGGACATGGACAGCCAAACTTAATGTATTTCTAAGGATCAAGATGGTTCCAGAGAAACCTCAGCCCTACTGCAAATGCAGTGAGTGATATAAAAGAGTTTGAATTTCTACCACCTGGATGCTCTAAAAGGTTCCAAATTATGGATTTGTTTTTCTTCTTTCCTTTGGTCTATGTGTCTATAAAACAAGCCTTTTAATCCAGCAAAGCTTGTCACATTTTCAATTTCTGTGCTAAGTAAAACAACAAAAAGTAAATTAGTGTTGCATATGTAATGGACATTAGAAAAAAAGTCTGAAGGAAATTCTATTATGCCCACTGCCTGGTTACCTCGTTCTCAACATGGGCATGCCTGTTTCTAAAGCAAAGCCTTACATTTTCCCTAACAAAGGTTTGACGTTCACTAAAATGTCAGCTAAAGTTGCCAATAAATACTTACTCACTGCTGGTGACTGGGCAGGGAAGGAAGATTTAGTTGCACATGTTTTCATCAGTACACAAGCAAAAAAAAAAAAAAAAAAATCTTCCAGTACTTAAGAACCAAAGTCATGGCGGCTGCCCAGAACTATTTGCACTGAGGGATGGGCGGAAAAAAAAAAAAGTGAGTAATAGCAAGGGAGATATTTAAGGAAAGCAATGATTGAACTTTAAAAAAATATTGCAGACTCAAAATGCTGGCGGCAGACTGACTGCTATTTTAACCAAAGCTGCTGATTTCTGAGAGGTCTTCTGCTTTTACATATTTGCATCTTGCAAATGTTGGGCATTATGGCGCTGAAATAGGTGTGGCTGACTTTGAAATTCAGGCTCACGGGGTCTGTGGTCCGTGAACCATTCCCTGATAGGGCTGGCTAGTCAGACGCAAAACTGGCTAGTTCTGAAACTACCACAATATATGCTTTATCTGTGGCGTATGTAAAGGGTTTACCTATCTATCCCACTGCAGACCCACTCATTGAGTAAGAGCCAACAGCATATGATTGTGTTAATTAATCTGCTATTGTGAGTAAAGGAACAGCTGCAGTGGTCTCGTGGATACGTTGTCAAAAGAAAACAATGTAATGTTAAGCCTTTGACTGCATATTCTGTTACAAAGAAGGTTTATGAGAAGTTAAATTCATAAATCACAGATCATTTTTATAATAATAATAAATAATATCTGACCTTTAAAAGGAAGGTTTGAGTATTCTTAATTTCGGCTTGAAATATGTTCTGATATATGATACCTAAGCCATAACCCAATTCTTTGTTTTGAAAACAAACATTCCCTAGAAATGATGGGAAGGGAAAGGAGCTATAGAAATGACCTCTGACTGTACGAGATACATGCCATTGTAGTTCTAACAAAGATCAGAGCCCAAAATATCAAGTTAAAAGAAAAACTTGTTGGCATGCGTCCAATGTCTCATATAATAAAAACGCAATTTCTAATACTATGCAGAAATGGAGAGAAAGGGGACATTCATTATAGGGAACACACATATTATTTACATGGGCTTTATCTTTCTTTATGCAGATAAGGCACAGAGAGCACTTTCTGTCTAATTAATATTCTGTGTCCCCTCTATGATCCAACCTTCCTACCCTCACTCTCACCCAAAATGCAACCAATATTCTGTGCCCACCCCCTATGTACATCCATCCACTTGGTGAACGAGGCAAAGGAAGATAGACTTAGACAAAGGGAAATAAAACGTTGTGCTCTGGTACTTAATCCAAGGCAATAAACTGTAGCAAAAGTCCGGGTGAGAACACAATGCTGATCAAGGAATATAAAGTTGAACTAAGGCTAACAGGATTTTGTAAAGACTAATGCCTTGTATATCTTCAAATAGTACTTTAAAAAACAAACAACAACAATGAAAAAAAAAAAAAAAAAAACTGTTGACTTCTCCCAACAGATGCAGAGAGAAGGACCCCACATACCCTGATATACAGTCATACAAGCCCATTCAGCCCCAACAGGTTTGGGGAGGGCACACAAAGGGGAAACGATGATTCTTGGCAGCTACTATGGCAAAATAATTTTTCTTAGTACATGGGTCTATCTCCTCACTATTCAGTTTCCTTCCTCCCCCATTTTTAAACGAAAAATCCATTGGAAAAAGAAGACAAACAGTTTCCTTAGGAATGCTGGGAAGGGGGAGGGCAGGAGACACAGATGAAGTAGGTCTGATCTGTAAGTCCCTTCCCTTTGTTCTAGGCGATCACAACAAAAGGAAGCTATTTTTAGCTATGGATTGGCATTGTATTACCAGGTACGTGTATTGACCTGATAGCATGAGCGGGACTCTGGAGTCCCCCCGCCCCCCACCCCACCCCCAACAACCACCACAGTGTCATTTTCAGCAGACGCTCACACACTCAGGAAGGAAAACTTGGAAGAACAATTTTGACCCAGAAAAATGTACTAAACAGGAGACGGAAGGCCTCCTAGCTTATTTTACCCATTTTCTGCCGTTAAAGGAACACTACCTTGCATTGCTGTGCCAGTCTTTCTGAAAGATGCTTCTCCTAGATGCCATTTTAAAGACGTTTAAAAGAGCTAGTGGTGGTTCAGTGGTAGCATTCTCCCCTTCCCTTCAGGAGAATGGGTTCAATTCCAGCCAAGGCACCTCGGGTGCGGCCACCACCCACCTCGCAGTAGAAGTTTGCATGTTGCTATGACGCTGAACAGGTCCCAGCAGAGCTTCCAGATAAAGATGGACTAGAAAAAAGTCCTGATGATCTACTTCCAAAACAGTCAGTGAGAACTCTACGGATCACAACAGTCCAGTCCCCAGAGGACCATGGGAATGGTGCGGGGCTGGGCTGGGCTCCGATGTGCACGGAGTTGCTATGACTCATGAGCAGACTTGATGGCAGCTAGCAGCATTGGGGAGGAAAACTGTAACTATCCAAAATACTGGCCCCTTTGTGGTGCAGTGCCTAAAGTATTTGACTGCTAACCAGAAGGTTGGAAGTTCAAACTCACCAGCCACTTCGTGGAAGGCAGACTGGGCAGTTTACTTCTGTAAAGATTTACCACCTTGGAAACTCAAAGGGGGTTGCTCTGAGTTGGAATCGACTTGATGGCAGTGAGTGAGTCAGGACACAATTGACCACTTATTCTGAGGAAAAGAAGCATCATCACCTCTAGTCAGGTCATGCCTCTGAAATGCTTGGTACACACATGAACCATAATCGAATAATTAAATATTCTTGATTGAATTTTACATATTTACTCCCTACACCTCCCTCTCCCCAGGCTCCCGTGTCTCTAGAGCCTGCCCACTTCTGTTCTCTGCTAACCCCCTCCAACAGTGGCTTTGCCCAGTAAGTGGCTGGCCCATTAGTCACTGGGTTGGGGAGCCTGACAAACAAAGTCTTCATTATTAGTAACGTTTGTATTTTCTCTCCCAAATCCAAATTTTTCACTTTAAAATTTAAAAGCCCTTCTTTTTTAATATCAAAATAAGGACCGTCTAGTGGGAAATCATGAATACTTGACATTTCCTGGTATGTACCATAGCAAAGGACACCATAAATGCAGGGAGCCTCAGGACATACTTAGGAGAGTGCCCTTTGGTTAACAATGGTGCCTTATATCTGCTTACAGGAAGGGTATGTGGGAGAAGGAAGAAAATGTCCGCTGCTGACAAGTTGCTTTATCTAAGTATATAACGTCATTAGTATGGCAAGGGGAGCCTGTGCTGGACTTACAAAGTTGTCTAGCAAATGTAATTTTGAACTGAGTGATCCAGGTTCTGTTTTCACTGGTGGTTCACCAAGGGCTGTGAACAAGGCCCTTTTCTCCTTAAACTCAAAACTTGCTGCCATGGAGTCAATTTCAACTCATAGTGACCCCCACTGGGTTTCCAAGGTTGTAAATCTTTATGGAAGCAGATTGCCCCATCTTCTTTCCACAGAGGCGGCTGGTGGGTTTGAACCACTAACCTTCTGGTTAGCAGCCAAATGCTTTATCTGTAAAATGGATATCTAAACAATGATGCACACCAACCAATCATGAAGACGGTGCAGGACTGGACCACGTTTCTTGACATCAGGTCCCCATGAGTCAAGCCAACTAGATGGCAGCTGACAACACTGTGCAGAGCCCCTCCCATAGGCAAAAGGGTCTGTAAACTCTAAAGTGTTCATTTTGAATATTTATGAATCTTTCATCCTCATTAAGGAAAACCCATCCAACAGGATCTTCTCCAACTGGTCACCCATGTGTAGTCCCCATCGTTCTCGGGCTTTTTACACAAGGTTGAACTTAAAAGACAGTGTTTACTCAGCAACAAAACAAGCAGTCAATTTGGTTTAAAAAAGAAAGAAAGAAGCCATGGCATTTACCCTCCAATAATCAGTGTTGTCCTGTGCTGGTTCACACACACTAGAACTCAGGAAGATCCATAGAAACGTCCTAACTGGGTTAAATCGCGTAAGGTACATGGTCTCCATAGGAGACTGCAGGGCCCAAGCACATGCTTCACCCTGCTCTGACCGCACCAGGACCCACACACTGTAATAGCTCAAAACAGGAGTCAGAGCCACGTACCCCTAAGTATCGTATTACCAATTCTGACTTTGTTATACCTTCTTTAGCCCTTTAAAAAAATATTCACATTTTATTTATAAAAGTATTCTGTGTTTGTTTTAGAAAATTTGGAACATAGAGAAAAGCATAAATAAAACCAAAATTACTTCCAGTTCTACCACCTGATTATGAACATGGGTAATATTTTTACCTACTTTGTTCTAAACCTATTTACTTAGGTAAATATATTCAAGCATATATTCATATATAAATAAAACAGAAATTGCTTATAGGGTAACATTCTATTTTTTTATTAACATAATATGTTTTGAAGTTATTCAAACACATGACTGTCAATGACTATAAAATAATTCATAATAACATGAATGTAACTTATTCCATGTTTCTGTGTTTTATTTTAACTGAGCACCCCAGGAGAGACGGGCCTTGTTCCCTCTAAGTTTTGAGAGACAGTCTTGCAGACCTGTTTCTTAACAGGTCCAGATTCCAAAGTGATCTTCAGCTCTAGTTCTGAAGTTTTCTGCCCCAGCAACGCTAAGTGGCAAGGGTCTTAGTAATACCTTGGGTAGACCAGTGTACACGGTCCTCATTTTCCATGATCTATTTGTCAAGAAACCTCAGTTAACAGCCCTAGCACTTAATGAGACTCTAATGCTGTGGGAACTGGGTATAATGTATAAAACGAAGAACAATAATAATTCAACATAAGCTGAATTTAAGAGTACTATAAAAGCAATAAGCCAATCTCTGATGAAAAGGAGACATCTTGCTAAAAACCACATTAGTAGCAAGCACGAGCCTGGCCACTTATCTCCTCCGAGGGGAGAAAAAAGTGGTGGGAGGTTGTACACTCACAGCCCAGAACACTCTCAGCACTGATTCCATGGGCACACCCCCACAACCTTCCCTCTGCCCCCGACTTTCTTCCCTTTCAGCAAGGGGGTTAGAGTTAATGCTGTATCAATGTGTCTATGGAATTCAACACTGGCAACACTCTGCTGAGACTCCATGTTTTAAAAAAATAACTACATGATTTTTCTTTTTGGAAATTTTGAAATTAATAATGAGAGTTGCTCCTTGTAGAATGAAAGAGATCACATTTCATCCATTAAAGGACTAAAGGAGAAAAAAAAAAAATCTCCAAATTCCAATGATGGATCAGGAATTAATTCAAGAAGAGCCCCACAACACAGGAGGATGCAAGAAGCCTGGTTATAGGACAGGAGTCCAGCAGCACCTGGCTCATGCTTCGGGGCACAGGACCTTGCAAAAGTCACTGACATCATCAAGCCCAGAGCGACTGAAAGAAAAAGTGCTAAGTGTGCACACAACATAGCATTAGGTAGATAAATATGTCTAAGCTGAGGCTGTCGGTCAGAGGAACAGGTAAGCCTAGTGCTTTTCACCCAGACTGGGAAGGAGTGTGTCAGGAGATGTCAGATCGCATGACGAAGAATGGAACAGCATCCAGTGTAAGCAGGTAAGTGATGCCACCTAGAAAGGCTACCTGTTAGGTGCCGTGGCTCCTGGCAGAAGCCCTAAATGAGCTGGGTAATATTTCTGGAGCAAGTTGCATCCTGATATTTTAAGCTGAGAGTTTTATTGCTGCTGAAGCCATACAGTTGAAAAGGAAATTGAACATCCTTCTCTCTAAATCATCTGATTTATAGAAATTGAAATTGATTCATATAATTGGAGACCACTAATTATAGGAGTTGAAGAAGAAAGATTGTATGCCAAAGTTCTAATTGCTGAACTATCAAAGTTAGTCAAGATTTGTTTCAGGGAATGTGGAAAATTGTCATTTTCTATGCAATGCCAGGGAATACGATCATTATGCTGGTGTAGGCCTATGTCTTAGGCCTTCACTTAAGAATTCTGAAGAACAAAACAAGAAGCTTGACCTTGGTAAGATGTGCTAAGGTTTGAGTTTTTTAATTCTTTTTCATTATCACTATGGAAATAATGTCATACATTGTAAAATGTAAGGACGAAAGAGAAACCAAAAAGCCATCACTATGTTATGACTTAAAACTCTCCACAATGACCATTTTAGTATTTCTCCTTCCAGTTGCATTGCCATGTTTGTCTCTTCCCATACTCATGGCCCACATTAGTTGCACTTTCTTCTTTTGTTCTTGTGCACAGTCCTGAAAACCATCATCTTAACTGACTGCACACCTGTCCATCAAGGAGATCTGGTCCATGGAACATCCTAATGTCATACATTTAGTTCAATTCCCTCTTTTAATTTTTGACATTTTCAATGATGCTATAATGAAAATTTTCACGAATATAGCTTTCTTTCACGCTTTGGATAAATTCCTTAAAATAGATTCTCAGAAGCAGAATTACTGGGTCAACGAGTTTAACATGTTATTACTCTTGAAAGGTATTGACAAATTGTCTTCTACAGGGATTTCAACCATTTAGAATGCCACCAATAGTGTATTGGAACCGTGGTATTCAATACCGTGTATCTTTGGCAGAAGATTTAGTTTTAAATATTTGTCATAATTCAAGAGACCAAAACTGGTGACTGATACTTAATTTAAGTTTGTAATTTTTAAAAACTAACACAGATGATCACTGCTCTCTAGTATTTATATTTCCTCTTAGGCAAATTATCAGTATTTGCCCTTTATCTGAACCAAGGAAATACATGTGGAGTACAAGGACCAAGTAGACCAAAACAGAGAAGTGATTCTAGAGGATGCATATGCCACATGTTCACTGCGAGTCCCCTCACCTTCCTGATGGATAAATGTGATGCCAGCCAGCACCGAATGAGAGCACCCTGACCATGCTTAAAGCTGCATCCTCTACAGTCACCCTTGGCCTTTGTGCGCCTGTCTCCTCTTGTTACTGGTTCTCCAGGCTGGCAACATGATAAAAGCAGGCTTATAACATCTTCCTATGAAATTTTATTTTTGCTAATGAGGTAGACCAAATAAAGGCGGAGTGGGGGGAGAAGCCTGAGAAAATGACTTTAATTTGGAACAACTAAACAAAACCAACAATAGTTTGATTTTCCACTCTACAAACCTTATAGCACTTCACAAATAAAGTAATTAATTAATCCTTACAACAAAGAAGAGATATTCCCTCTTTCCTCAGTCCCAGAAAAATTAAGAGCCATTACACTGAGTTTCACAGTGCTTGTTAAAGAGACCAAGAGAAGGGAAATAGAAAAGTCTCCTACTGCTTAACAGAATCAAACAGGGAGAACATGGGACCTGCTCAGAGGTAAATGTTAAGAATGGCTAGAGGATGTCCAGAGTAGTGAATCTATAGAGACAGAGGAGTCGCTGCGCAGCACAAAGGGTTAAGCGCTCAGTTACTAACTGAAGGTGTGAGTGAACTCACTCAGAGGAGCCTTTGAAGAAAGATCTGGCAATCTAATTCAGAAAGAGCACAGCCACTGAAAACCCTACATGGGACAGTTTCATTCAGGCACAAATCAGGTCGCCATGAGGTGGAATTAACTCAGTAGCAATTAGTTTGATGTTTGTTATTTATATTTTAGACCTGTCGGTGTCATAGCTAAAGGAGACAGGGTTTCTTTCTGGAGTGAAGAAAAGATTCTAAATTTACTGTGGTGATGGTTACATAATTCTGTGAACATGCTAAAATCCAGTGAATTGTACACTTTAAGTGGGTGAACTATAGTATCTAAATTATATCTCAACAAGGCTATTATAAAAGAAGAAGAAGAAAAAGACTGGCTAACGACTTGGAAGAAAACTTGCAAGAAAAATGCAAGAGCGGAAGAGCTGGAGGAAAGACAAAGGATAGGGCAAAAACTTAATACATTAAAGATGGGGGTGGAATACTTTACACAGCTAAATCGTATTTCTGAAACATTCATTCACCAAACTACATGAAGTGTCTCCTAGGTGATCAGGGGAGGGAGAGTAGTGGGGTGGTCACATTGGTGAATGGATGGGTATCTCAGAGTCACCCTAGGAGACAACTTCCAAAGAGAGGCAGGAGTCAGCCACACAAAAAACTGGTGGCGTTTTCCAGGTAGAGGGTGGAGAGCATGCAAAATGAATGAAAATGAATGAATGAATGTATCTGTTATGTTGAGAGATCTGTAGGAGTCAGTCCTGCTGGAAGTCAAGTGTGGGGGAATGAAAAGAGAAGCAACTGCAGATACAGACAAGGAACAGCTCATGAAGGGTCTCATCAGATGGTGGCCTTTTACTTGAAAACAATGGGAAACTACTGTATTGTTTTAAACATCAAAGTAACATGATCAGATTTACATGTTTGATGGACCTTTCTAGGAGGTTTGAGAAGACTGGTTTGGACAAAATAGAAAGTTAAAAGGAGAGAGACCAAACAGATGTTGGGTTCAAGAGGGAAAAGCATGAGGATCTGAAACAAGGCATTGCATACGAAGACAAGGGAGTTAATGCAAGAGTTTCTTTAAGGTGCAGAAAGGCAGGCCCCTGCTACCTCTTGAACCTCTGGAAGGAATGGGGCTGCTGTTCACCAAGCCAAGAACAAAGGATGAGTGATCCATTTGGGGACAGGGTCCTTGGAACCTATTGAGCTTGAGGTGTCCATGGGAATATAAGGGAGGAAGGTCCTGCCTTGAGACACTGGACCAGGTTCTGGCTGGGACTCAATGAATTTCAGAAGAGAAGAGGACCATAGCCCTCAGCAGGCCATCTGACCTCAGCAAAGAGCCAACCTGCTCAGTGACCTAGCACCTTAGGGACCATAAAGCACAGCAAATACAACCCAGAGAAAAGGAGGGAGTATGAGAGTATGGGAGGGAGTATGGGAGCTGACACAATGAACAGGAGTGTCAACAATGTTACCAGTTCAAATGAGCTGGGCAATGGGAAAATACAGAGAATTAAACAGCACCTCATGGTAGGGGGCAAGACACAAACCTAGGGGATGGGTGGTAAAAGATGGACTAGGTCAACAGCCAGCCCTTCTCAAGCTCAAATAATAGACCTGTTAGAAAAGGTGAAGGATGTTGTTGTTGTTGTTATGTACTGTCAAGTCAGCTCCAACTCAGTGACCCTATGTGCAACAGACAAACCCTTCCCAGTCATGCACCATCCTCACAACTTTACTATGCTGCAGCCGATCATTGTAGCCACTGGCTCAACCCATCTCATTGAGGCTCTTCCTTCTTTTTTGCTGACCCTCTACTTTACTAAGCATGATATCCTTCTCCAGGGAATGATCCTTTCTGACAACATGACCACAGTAGTCTGGCCACCTGACAACATGACACAACGTCTGGCCATTCTTGGTTCCAAAGAGCAGTCTGGCTGTACCTCTTCCAGGACAGATCTGTTCATTCTTCTGGCAGTCCATGGTATTTTCAGTATTCTTTACCAACACCACAATTCAAAGTTACCAACTTTCTTTGGTCTTCTTTATTCATTGTCCAGGTCTCACATGAGTATGAAGTGACTGAAAATACCATGGCTTGGGTTAGGCACACTTTAGTCTTCAAAGTGAAGTCTTTGCTCTTTCACACTTTATTTAAAGAGTTTTTTGGAGCAGATTTGCCCACCACAGTACAACATCTGATTTCTTGACAGGTGTTCCATGAGTGTTGATTGTGGATCCAAGTAAAATGAAATTTCTGACAATTTCAATCTTGTCTCCATTTATCATGATGCTGCTTATTGGTCCAGTCATGAGGATTTTTGTTTTCTTTATGTTGAGGTGTAATCCATACTGCAGACAGTAGTCTCTGATCTTTATCAGTAAGCAGTTCAAGTCATCTTAACTTTCAGCAAGCAAGGTTGTGTCATCTGCGTATTACAGGTTGTTAATGATTCTTCCTCCAATCCTGATGCTGCATTCTTCTTCATATAGTCCAGCTTCTCAGAATACTTGCTCAGCATTTAGATTGAATAAATATAACGAAAGGATACAACTCTGACATATACCCTTCCTGATTTTAAACCACGCAGGATCCCCTTGCTTTGTTCAAACAACAGCCTCTTGGTCTATGTACAGGTTCCTCATGAACACAATTAAGTGTTCTGGAATTCCCATTCTTCCTAATGTTATCCATAATTCGTTATGATCCATACAGTCCAATGCCTTTGCATAGTCAATAAAACACAGGTAAACATCAACCAGGAAGGGCAAGGATAGTGTTCTGTAAATAGGACCCTCACTTCATGGCTCCTGTATGCCCAAGGGTAGAAGCATGCTAGAGAGTAATGGATGAGTCTAAAGCGATAGACTACAGAAACAATATCACTATGAGCTTACTAAGGCCACCCAGACAGATGGAAGAAGCAGTGGTTTGTTTCAGATGCAAACCTCCAAGTTCAACCAGTATGAAGGCTGGATAAGGGATTGATAGGAGCTTTCACCATCTGACCACCCATTAGTCCTATTAGCTGGCCAAAAACCAAGATTTTGGACCTTACTGGGAGGAAAATACATCATTGCTATTGTTTTCATTCATCTGACAAGATCTTCACCTACCTTTGATGATAACTTCATTTTCCAGACCATGGAGAATATAATTAGAGGACATTTTACTGAAGATTTAGTTGTAACTAATGAGGAGGAACTAGTTAAAACAAAAAGACAAGAGTCTTGGACAACTACATTTAAGTCATCTTAAGAGTTCTCAACACTCAGAGCTGAAGTGGCTAAGCAGGGTTAGTAGGGCGATGAGATAGTGGTTATGAGCACAGGGTCAGTATAAAAGTACTTCGGTGCGAATCCAGGCTCCAGCACTTCCAGTATGACACTGGAGAGGTTACTTAACATATCTGAGTCTCAGATCCCATCTCTAGAGGACAAAAGCAGTACCCACCTCAGAAAGCTAAGAGGATTAGATCCATTTAAGAAGTTAGCACACTGTCTACCAATTCTTAGAAATCCCATAAATGTTTGTAATTTATCATTAACTCAACATGTGTCCTAAAATTTAGGAGGTCAAGGTTAAAAATATTTCAAATAAAGAAAGGTAACAGGAGCCCTAGTGGTGCTGTGGTTAAAGCACTGGGTTGCTAACAACCAGAAGGTCAGCAGTTTAAGCCCACCAGCCACTCCACGGAAGAAAGATGAGGCGGTCTGCTTCTGTAAAGATGTTCAGCCTAGGAAACCCTACAGCGCAGTTCTACTCTGTCCTGTAAGGTGACTGTAAGTTAGAATCAACTTGATGGCAGTGGGTTTGGCTTTATTTGGGAAAGAAAGGTAGGATTCCAGGGCATTAGAGACTTGGCAAGCTGACAACTCAGTAAAACATGCAATTATGCCTGTGCAACCAGCAAGATTCCAGTAAAGAGAAGAGGACAGGTCCAGAGAAGCCAGGGTGGTTGTCTTAGATATGAGATATTGAAAGAATATATTAAGTGTTGGACATATGCAGACACCACACACACAGACTTACATATTTGCTGAGTAAATAAATTAGCTGATGATTTGGATAAAATATGGGAAGAAGAGGGAACATATTACTAGAAAAGCTTAGATATAAGGGGCTTGAACTCAAAGTGACCTTATCTTTAATAACAGCTAAGAGTTGCTACAGAGTCAACTCAAAGGCAATGGTAATAGAAGCAAAAAGAGAGCCCTGGTGGCACAATGGTTACTCACCTAGCTGCTAACCAAAAAGTTGGTGCTTCAAACCCACCCAGTGGCTCCACAGAAGAAAGGCCTGGTGATCTGCTCCCATAAAGATCACAGCATTAAAAACCCTATGAGTCAAAACCCCACTCAACAGCACCTAACAACAATAAGAGAAACAAACCATAATTAAAGACAGAAAAAAAGTAAATAAAAACCCTTTTAAGATGTTCAAGTCAGAGCAAGACACAGTCAGGGAAGAGCTGCAGATGTGTTGTGAGGGGCAATGACACCACTTGGCACAATGAACAGAAAAGCTGGGGCTGTTCTTCTGACTGCTCAGTCAAGGAGAAGGTCCCAAGAAGGGAAGATGAACTCCTTTAGCAATGGGCATTCAAATTAGATTGAAGGAAAAAAAAACACCATAGAAAGAGAGCTGGTTGGTCAACTAGAATTCACATCTCCAGCCCCACATAGTCCCCCATCGTGGCCCTGAGAGAACTTGTAGGTGAGCATGCTGGATTCTTTTGTGGTGACAACTGAGGAACTGTGGAGAAAGGGGAAGCTAAACCCTTCAGGTCATGGACAATTGATCCCAAGCCTGATTTCAGCATGGATGTTACTTTGTAAAAGAGGTTGGGAAAATCTAGAAGAGTGTACAGAGATCCCAAGCAGCCAGCCTGGGCTCCTTCTGAACGGGCTGCATCAGCCCAGCCTCCCAGGCTGAGGAACAGAGAGTTTCTGCATTGGACACAGTGTATCTGCATTTCAACAGGGCATTTTGATTTCCATGGGGATCAGAGGGAGAAATATGAGACCGAGGCAAGATAAGGAAGAGAATCAGTGGCTGCTTAACTAACCGTATCCAAAGGGTGCAGAATAAAGTACTGAAGTCACTGTGAAGAGGTGCCCTGGGGTATATCAGGGCACTTGTTCTGGGTCCTGCACTGAGGACTATTTTTATTGATGACTTGGACTATGGTATGATTGATGTATGATTGAACTGCATCCCTCAAAAAGATATGTTAAAATCTTAACCACTGTACCTGTGAATGTGATTTGTTTGTTTGTTCAGAAATAGGGTCACACTGGAATAGGGTGGGTGCTAATCCCACATGCTGGTGTCCTTATAAAAGAGAAGGAGCCACACAGAGACAAGGGGACAGGACAGATACCGTGCGATGCCACAGCTGCACACCAAGGTATGCCTGAAGCTACCAGAACCTGGCGGAGAGGCATGAAGCAGGTCTCCCTTAAGGAATCCACACAGCCGACACCCTGACCTTGCACTTCCAGTCCTTATTTTGTGGTAGACTGTCATGGCAGCCTCAGGAAAGTGAGACGGAGGCATGAATATCACAGGTGCAGATGGACAGTGCTGGGGAAAAGGGATGTGCAGAACAAGTCCTGAATAAAGAAGTCTCTAAAAGCACCCTGACCCACCAAGCCAAAGGGCTAAATTGAATAATGAAATTATACTGGCAGTTGTTGGTCTTTTCCACATCTGGTCTGGGGTAGAAACAGCTACTAACCAACAACTGTGTCTCCTCCCAAGGTATAGAGTGGTTTCTACCAGTGACTTCCCAGCCAGGAACATTTTTCAGGTTCACCTGCATCAAGGTGTAGCCACATGACTAAGTTCTGACCAATGGAACTCAGACAAAATGAAGTACACTATTTCCAGTTCTGTCTTTATTTTCCTAACAACTAGTTTTCAAAGGTTAGTGTGACCATGGGAACTACATATATATATATATATATATATATATATATAATGAGTCCATTAGCCAGGGTCTCTAAATGAAAACACCTTACCTCCAAAGTTGATTAATTTTTTGTGTAAGAGAAAAAATAAAAAGTTTGTGTTCTGATGCTAATGTTTTAGGTGTAACTGTAACAGAAGCCAGTCTTATCCTAATTAAACGGGGCCCAGAACCCCAGAGCACCAGTATAGGATTTGGGACATGTGCTCACCTCAGCAACTGAGAAAGGGCTTGAGGGATCAGCGGGAATCAGCAGCCCTAAAGGGGCAAACATGGCCTTCACAATACGGGATCTAAAAAGGGGGCTTTAGAGCACGTGGATGCTGCATCAGTGTGAGGCCATGCTGACAATCTACATGCACCAACCTCATAGGCTCAGAGAGGCACAGAATGAAACAACATGACACTCAGGCTCAAGGTGACAACACAATCCTCCATGACTCCTGGGAGACTCAGACCTGACCTCCAGGACCAGAGGAGAGGCCAGGATCCTGTGCTGATGCATTAAAAAAAAAAAGGTTATCATTTACTGAGTGTGCCTGCTATGTGCTGTACTGTACCACCTGGTTTGTAGAAAAGGGAATAATCGTCATTCAATTCTCACCATAGGCACAGGAGGGGTCCTTGGGTGGTACAAACGGTTAATGTGCTCAACTACTAACCAAAAGGTTGGAGATTCAAGTCTACACAGAGGCACCTGGGAAGAAAGACCTGGTGAACTACTTCTGAAAAGTCAGCCATTGAAAACTGTATGGAGCAAAGTTCTACTCTGACACACCTGGGGTCAACATGAGCTTGAATCTACTCCAAGACAAATGGTCTGGCCATAAGAAGTAGGTACTCAAGACTCAGCTTGGGATCTCACAATTTGTGTGCAGAGTTAGGCTTCCGACCGAGCCAGCTGGAGTCAGAAGCCTCACCATGGCATTCAGCTAGGACCTCCTGATTTGAAAGACTTTCTGGGAGTCACAGGTCCCAGATAGTGAATAGGTTCCTTCCAGAGGTACAGCCTGGCCTGCCCCGGGGGTGGGCAAATAGAGGCAAGTGGCCCTGCAGCACACTCCAAACATGAGTGTGGCAGAGTTAGACCATAAGACACTCCCAACCTTGAAACCTCTGCTTGGGAACACCCACGAAGTTTAGATTAAATCAGCCAAGATGCCTTCATAGCATGTATTTCTTAATATCTGATTTTCAGGATCAAATATAAAATTTTCTCCTAAAAAAAAAAAAGAAAATATCTAAGTATTATCCACAAAAACAGCTCTCTTGGACCAGTCAGCACATATGGACCTCCAGTGTTAGTCCACTTGGGGATGTCAAAGTCTGGGTAGCAGTAGTGCCATTGTTGGGCATCAGTGAACCCCACCCTGTACTTAAGAATCACTTCCATGGTGTTTTTTGTTTTGTTTTTTTAATAAAAGACTACTTCTTGAGAACAATCATGGGAGAAAGAAGGGCTGCTTATGCACAGGGAGACAGCTCAGGGGGCAGGAGTCCATGGAGGGATGGACACAGGGAAGAGGTAACTATGGGGAGGAAGTGGGAGGGGAGCTGTTGCATTGTGGTAAACTGTGGTCAATGACATGAGACAA
>NW_006921596.1:2319908-2321102 GCF_000298275.1 Orycteropus afer afer
AATACTTGGGAATAAATCTTACCACAAAAGACCTGTACAAAGAAAACTATAAAAAACTACTTCAAGAAACCATAAGAGATCTACATAAATGGAAGAACATACCATGCTCGTGGATAGGAAGATTGAACATTGTGAAAATGTCAATTCTATCCAAAGCACTCTATACATTAAAGGTAATCCCAATCCAGATCTCATCAACACTTTTTAAGGATGTGGAAAGACCAATCACTAGCTTTGTAAGGAAAGGAAACAGACCTCAGATAAGTAAAGCACTATTGAAGAAGAAGAACAAAGAAGGAGGTCTCACACTGCCAGATCTCAAAACCTATTATATAGCCACAGTAGTCAAAACTGCCTGGTATTGGTACAATGACAGACACATAGACCAATGGAATAGAATTGATAACCATGAAATAGATCCATTGACCTTCAGATTGGGAAAAAATATTCAGCTGATCTTTGACAAAGGGCCAAAATCCATTAAATGGGCAAGAAAATGTTTGTTTAATAAATGGTGCTGGCAAAATTGGAGATTCATTTGCAGAAAAATGAAACAAGATTTGTACCTCACACCACACACAAAAATTAACTCCAGATGGATCAAAGACTTAAATGTGAAACCCAAAACTATGAAGTCCCTCAAGGAAAAATGGGGCAAATTTAGGGGCCCTAATATATGGCATAAATAGACTATTAAGCATAACTCAAAATGTACAAACAGCAGAAGAGAAACTAGATGAATGGGACCTTCTAAAAATTAAGTTTTTATGTGCTTCCAAAGACTTCTCCAAAAAAGTCAAAAGAGAACCTTCAGACTGGGAAAAAATATTCGGCAATGACATATCTCACAAGGGACTTATCTCTAAAATTTATAGAAAATTATAACACCTCAACAACAAAAAGACAAATAATCCAATTAGAAAATGGGCAGAAGACATGAATAGATACTTCACCAAAGAGGATATTCAGGCAGCCAACAAACACATGAAAAAATGCTTGTGATCATTAGCCAGTAGAGAGATGCAAATCAAAACAACAGTGAGACACCATCTGGCCCCAGCACTAGTAGCAAAGTTCAACAAGACAGAAAATAACAAATGCTGGCAAGGATGTAGAGATATTGGGACTCTCATACACTGTGGTGGGACTGTAAAATGGTACAACCACTGTGGAAAGCAGTATGGCAATTCTTTA
>NW_006921596.1:2321202-2325924 GCF_000298275.1 Orycteropus afer afer
GAAAGATGTTTACTTGTGCTTTATTGACTGTGCAAATGCATTTGATTGTGTAGATCATAACAAATTGTGGACAACATTGAGAAGAATGGGAATTCCAGAATGCTTGATTGTGCTCATGAGGAACCTGTACTCTGACCAGGAGGCTGTTGTTTGAACAGAACAAGTGGACACTGCATGGTTTAAAATAAAGAAGGGAGTGCATCAGGGTTGTACCTTTCCCCATACTTATTCAATCTGTACGCAAGCAAATAATATGAGAAGCTGGACTATGCGAAAAATGTGGCATCAAGATTAGAGGAAGAATCACTAACAACCTGTGATATGCTGACAACACAACTTTTCTTGTTGAAAGTGAGGATGACTTGAGGCACTTGCTGATGAAAAACAAAGAATACAGTCTTCAGAATGGCTTATATCTCAATATAAAGAAAACAAAAATCCTCACAGCTGGACCTATAAGCAGCATCACGATAAATGGAAAAAAGACTGAAGTTGTCAAAGACTTCACATTGCCTGGTTCTACAATCAATGCCAATGGAAGCAGCAGTCAGGACATTAGATGACATATTGTTGTTGTTGTTGTTATTTGCCGTCGAGTCGGCCCCAACTCATAGCGACCCCTCCTTGGGTTTCCGAGCACTGGGCAAGTGGCTGCAAGGGACCTCTTTCAAGTGCTGAGGAGCAAGTATGCCTCCTTGAGGACTAAGGTGCGCCTGACACAAGCCATGATATTTTCAATCACCTTGTATGCATGTGAGCTGGACAATGAATAAAGAAGACCTAAGAAGAATTGATGCCTTTGAGGTGTGGTGCTGGCGAAGAATGCTGAAAGTACTGTGGACTGCTAAAAGAACTAACAGATCTATTCTGGAGAAAGTGCAGCCGAATGTTCCTTGGAAGCAAGAATGGCCAGACTTTATCCCACTACTTTGGTCACGTTGTCAGAAAGGACTCTTCCCTGGAGAAGGATGTCATGCTTGGTAAGGTGGAGGACTGACGAAACAGGAGAAGGCCCTCAACAAGATGGATTGATGCAGTGGCTGCAACGATGGGCTCAAGTATAGCAGGGATCATGGAGCTGGTGTGGGACCAGGTGGTGTTTCATTCTGCTGTGCATAGGGTCGCTATGAGTTGGACATGACTTGATAGCACCTAACAACAACAACAACAACAACTTCCCCTTGTGAAGTTACAGGAGGTCAGATGCTACTCCTATACCATTTCTATACCTAGGAAGAGAGAAATGAGGAAGATACCATTTCTGCTCTCGTGGGGTTCAAGGTTCAGAACAAAATACCAACTGAACTTCCTTATGAAGTGAGAAAGGCTTGAGGCAAAATATAGGTAAAGTTGGGCAGAAGCTCAGAAGAGGAAGTAGATTATTTTAAGCTTCTGGAAAAGTGGGCACTTATTTCAACACTTTTTAGATATGGGCAGGATTTGAATATGAAAAAATGGAAAGAGAAGGGATTGCAGAAGAGAGACTCCCTCGTGAGACTGCAGAGCATCAGGCTGTGTGAGGGGACCCATGTAGGGTTTGGTTTGGCTAGAGTTCAGCAACATTGTGGAGAAGGAGCTGGGAAGTCTAGTGGGCTATGGCTAGCAATCCCCCCTTTCAATAGCTGTCCCGGAGGGTTGCCCTCACTCATGCTCCCAGAAACTCACACAAGGATGCCCACTGTGCCATTGGCCATGACAGAGACAGGAAAAAAGGGAGATGGAACACCTTAAGTGTCCATCAGTTAAGAAATGGCTTAACGTAAATATAGATGCAAATTTGTTCTATGGTTATGCTACACTGATGTGAAAAAAGGTAAGTCAGATCAGAGTCATAACATAAGAATATCTTTAAGCCACATCATTAAAAGAAGCAAGCATGTTGCAGAATAACAGCACGGTACCATTTATGGTAAGGAGAAGGGAGGAAGGGTGGAAGGGGGTGAGGAGAGGTCAAGGAAGTGAAGGGAAGGGCAGAGAGAGGGAGGAAAAGGAGCAGACAGGAGCGGGGAGCAGAGGGGAAAGACGGCAGGGGTCTTGGACCAGTTTGGGGAAAGGGGAGAACCAGGAAAGAGAGAACATGTACTCATATAATGCAGTGCAATTTAATCAGTTACTTGGTTATAAAAACTCAGCCACTGTCCACTGTCTGAATATTTTGATAATGATGACTAATGATGAATCCAGAACAGTGATTAATAAAAAATGATCTGCTCTGTACTCCCTCTGATTGTAAATATCAACTTTAATTAATAGTAATCAATGTTAGCTGTAAGAGAAAATCCAAACTGTTTTAATGCACCACTTCAGGGACTTCGTGTAATATCCTCTCTTGGCAACACATCCGTGCTTTGACCCTCAGACGGGGTGAGAGGGAGGGGCAGGCCAAGTCCACTGCCAGGGGCCTAGGAGCCCCAAAAATGTCTGTTAGAGGAGCAGAGAATAAAAAAGAGTGCACAGCAGAGGGAAGAAACAACACATGTAACAGGATGGACCCAAACACACTGCTCTCAGGAAGCCCTGCTGCCAATCTCAGTCACTCCACCCTCTCACCTCGGTCTAGCTCCTGAGCCTTCCATTGCTCCAGTGCCTTCAGGATAAAGTGCCTGCCTGGCATCCAATGCCCTCCATAATCCAGCCCTAGTTGCCCCTCCCAGAGTCACCTCCCAGTCCCCAGGCAGATGGGGCCATGGTCCCCTGCACATACCTTGCTCACTTGCAGCCTCTCCTTGGCTCCAGCTATTCCTTCTTTCCTACATGATACCCCCTTCTCTCCAGTCTAAACACTGATAAGATATGCAGAAGACCCATTTCCTCAGTCCACATGCTCACAAATATTTAATGAACATCTATTATGTGCCAAATACGTGATCTAACCCCTAATTCTAACAATCTTCCAGTTAGAAGCCAGTGTTGTCCCATTTTACAGATGAGACATCTGAGGTTCTGAAATAATCCTGCTCGAGGCCACACAAGCTAATACTTGGTGGAACTGAGATTTGGATCCAGTACTGTCTGATTCCATGGGCACTCCTCCTAGGAAGAGGCAGTGACGCAAGTGTAAGTACCATCAAAGGAAGGCAGTGGGTTATTTTCCAGGAAGCAAAGCCATGTAGAGTAGATGAATGGAATGTTCCTCAGCAAAGGTAGCATCTGAACCAAGACTTGGAGGAGAATTGCTAGGTGGGCAGTAACTCCAGGGCACCTTCTAGGGGCTCAACAGATCTGAGTGCACGAGCAGCAAGTGCAAAGGCCTAGAGGAAGGCAAGCAAGTGGGCCATTCAAGAAACTTCAAATAGTCCCATATGACTGGCTGGCATGCCCTCTTTGAGGCCAGAGTTGGGATTTGGCAGGCAAAGAGGATGAGAAAGATTCTATCTGTGATAATGGACTATTTGTCAAGTAGAAAGTTAAGGCATGGACTAGAATTGATCATGTGATCACTTCAATAGAAAAAAAGACTCATTTCCTTAAGTCACCTGTGCCTTGAGGCACATTTCTCCATCTCTGCACCAGGTGACTCTGTCTTTACACAGGAGACTCCTCCACCACATGTAAACCAGCCATTTATTAATTTTTGCAACAAGTACTCAACTTCATTACTCACTTTCGAGATTGCACACCATGTTTACATAATCTTTCTCTGGCTACAGGAGTCGTGCAGCAATATCCCCGGGCAGCCATTCCATGAGATACCGGGAGTAGTTAGGGATGGCAATGTTACAAGCCTACAAAGCAATGTAATTACACAGAGCTGACTTGCCGCCACTCTCTTCTGCAGGTACTCCTGGAATGCAATGTCAAAATTTGCATGCAAGATGCTGACCAATAACGTACATTTTAACTTACCATGGCAAATAAAACTCCATGCCATATGGCTGATTAGAAATACTCTCTCCTTCTCTAAACAGCTGGATGAGTAACAGCAAGGAGAAGCCGGTTGGCAGCTGTACACTCCTATTGCTGCACTGATGCTGCTGAAAAAAGGGCTATGTTTCCACAGGTATGCACCTGAGACCAGGAAGTGAGAGGCCTGCTCTCCAAAGGAGAGCGAAGCAAGGAGAGGGGTCTAACGGAGCCAGGTGTCCGCCTCCAACAAGGAGTCTCACTTTTCTCAGCATCAACAGGCTCATTTTGCACTTTGTAAATAAAATATTCTAAGATCTTCTAGGGAGAAAGTGCTGCTCGAGGCACTAGGAGAAAAGGCAAAAATCCAAATAAGGATACATGCAGGCAAGGTTTGTTCTAATTATGGAGTTGCTGCTGTTTGGCACTAACTGTTGCTTCAGGCCCATGCCTGATCATCCTCTCTCCATCCCGGCAGAGCTCACGGGCTCTTGTCCACAGTCATGTTCCCTGGCAGCACTGCCTGGAACACCTGTGATGTTCCTAACATCCTCTGCCTATACTGGTGTTACCCACGCCTATTTGGGTAACTCTGACCTTCCCTGGTTCTACAGCATTCTTCAATTGCCCCAGAGTCAATGACATCCAGCATAGGGCTCCTCTCCCTCTGCACACAGGGCCCCAGGGGGATCTGGGGGGCCTGATAACAGTGCCACAAGCAGAGTCCACCTCACGGGCCTGCAGCCTGCACAGCTGCACAGGGGCTTGTACTTAGAAGGACCCATAGTGCCTAAGGCACTTGACTGCTAATCAGAAGGCTGGCAGTTCAAACCCACCAGCCACTCCTCGGAAGGAAGATGGGGCAATCTACTTCCATAG
>NW_006921596.1:2326024-2330982 GCF_000298275.1 Orycteropus afer afer
TAGAATCTGCAAAACACTGCATAATGTGGATGAACTTGGAGGACATTATGCTGAGTGAAATAAGTCAATCACAGAAGGACAAATATTGTATTAGTCCATTATTGTAAAAGTCAAGGAAAGGTTTATATATGGAAGGAAATTTTCTTTGTTGGTTACCAGGGGTGGGAGGGGAGAGGAGGGAATACTGTTAGATAGATAGAAATAAGTATTGATTTGGGTAAAGAGAAGGGCAATGTACCAAATGTGAGTGGTCACATGGTGGCACTGAGGAAGAGGAAGACATAGAGAGGTACATGGGAGGTACAGACAACAAAGATGAACCCTTTTGCACATACAGTACTGCATTGTCAGTAAAGGCAAACATGGGTATATGGGTGGAAAGATGGGTAGACAGTCTGAACTATTAGGTATGTCTATGTAGCGGGGAGTGTACCCAAAACCATGTAGTTGGTTGGCAGACAATGGTCCTATAAGTGTATTTGTATGATCTGTAAGAATTCCCAGGTGTATGGTACAGCTGACAAGGGACAAGGCTGTAGTCACTTCTTGGCCACAGTGAGGTATCCAGAGGGACTGAGTAGTTGAACTGGTGGGCTTGGGGCCTTAGTCACAGGGGACATCGAGCTCAATTGGCAGATCATACTACACAAAACATTGTTCCACCTCCTACTTTGGCGAGTAGTAACTGGGATCCAAAAAGCTTGCAAGCAGCCATCTAGATGCAACGATGGGTCTCTCCTCATCCAGACCAAAGAAGAATGAAGAAAACCAAAGATTCATGGAAACAATTTGTCCTAGCAACTGGTACACCATGCAATCCACAGCCTATACAACTATGAGACCAGAAGAACTGGATGGTGCCCGGCTACCACTGTCAACCACTCGGAGGGGAACCTATGTAGAAGATCCTGGACAGAGAGGGAGAACAATGTGGAACAAAACTCAAAATCATTTGGGGATAAAAAAGGGGGGGGGACCAGGTTTGCTGGTCCAATAGAGCCTGGTCGAACCACTGAGACTATGGCCCCTAGCTGCCCTTCAGGTCTGGAATTGAACCCACACCTGTGGCTTCCAGCCAAACAATAGACAGGCAGATGAGTTGAACATTTACCTGAGGTAGCCACACTCCTTGGAGAGAACAATCATGGGAGAAAGAAGGGCTGCTTATGCACAGGGAGACAGCTCAGGTGGCAGGAATGTATGGAGGAATGGACACAGGGAAGAGGTAACTATCGGGAGGAAGTGGGAGGGAAGCTGTTGCATTGGGATAAATTGTAGTCAATGTCATGAGACAAAGTGTATGTGAACTGCTGTATGGAAAGTGAATTTGCTCTGTAAATTTTCACCCAAATTACAATTAAAATAAAAAAAAGAGTGTGTAGCTATTGTGTCCAGTCACTGCCGCCTTCGACAAAGCACAGTGGAGACCTCCATTTCGAAGGGGGAAAACCCAGTCACTGGCCATGAAAGCCCCCTGACTCAGCTCTTCAAACAAATTATCAGGTTGTCTAAAAAGTTCACTGCTGGAAAACCCTGCTTCCTCAAGTTACAGAGGAGAACCAAAAAAAACCCCAAACTCACTGCCGTTGAGTCACATCTGACTCATAGCAACCCCTCCTTGAGTTTCTGAGGCAGTTATCACTAAGGACGTACATTGCCCAACCTTCTTTCTGAGAAGTGGCTGGTGGGTTTGAACCACCAGCCTTCTTGTTAGCAGTTAAGAGGCTACTAAATCAGACTCATATGAAAAGAGGCCAAAGCATATCTTTTTCATGTCTTGGAAGATTACTGTTCTATAAAATGTTTGTTTGTTACATCACTTTGTGGGGATTCATTCAACTCACTTGTTCAATTGATAGTTATTTGAGCCTATTCTTGTGCTGTGAACTGTGTCAGGCCCTGGGCTACTGAAATGGACAAGATAGACACAATCTCTGCCTTCATGAAGTTCACATTCTAGTAGGGATACAGAGAACATATCAAGAAAAAAAATAAATAAGACAATTCTAAATAGTTATATATAAGGGTGATGTGATGGTTAGGGACTGATGGGGAAGGGGTGGGATGGAGGTGAGCGTCTACCTTGGATAAGAAGAGCAGAATCTTAGACAGAGAGAACAGGAAGTGCAAAGGTCCTGAGGCAGGACTATCCTGGAGGATTCTGAGAGCAGTAAGACCAGCATAGTTAGAGAATAGTGAGTGAGAGCCGAATTGTAGGACCTGAGGTCCAAGTGGCAGGCAGAACAGATAACATACGATCCTGTAAGAAGCCAGTAGAGGCTTCTGAGCATTCTTCCTTTCTCTATGGGGTTTAAGAAGCCATCAAGAGGGACCTTTTTGAGAATAGAGGCCTAAGTGGTCCATTTGCCATTCCTAATAGGTCCCCCACATGCAACCACAAGGCTCAGGGAGGCATACAGTGAATGGATATTCCTGTTTCCTTTTAGATTTAAAGCCATGCTAATAGAATAACCTCAGAAAGGTATTTTATTCTTTGTTAAGCAATATTCCTTCATGAACAATCAATGTTGAACAGTTTGACATTTATTGCTACCCACCAGAGGCTGATTCTCATTGAATTGTATGCAGTATGTGTCCACAACTTAGCGACATTTTCCTGTTTAGTAAATCCATGTGCACCATTAACGGACAAATTAAATTACCTATGATTGTTGACCTACTTAAAAAAAAGAAAAAAAAAAAAACTATATGGAGGACAAGGTTCCCCTAAATTCTATTTTTCTCATTCCAAATGCCAGAAAGCTAATGGCCAGAATCCACAGAATCAACATCACTACTGAGCAAGTGGCTTCACACAGCTCACAGAGAATGAGCTGAGGGGCCCATTTGGCATAAGAGGTTAGATGAAGATAGGTCACACAGAGGAAAGAAGGGAGGAGAAAACCTGGCTCCCATCCCTGCCACCCGGGAAGTAGAATCAAAGTTTTGAAAGATACCAAGAGCCATGCTCTCACCCAGCACATTTATAAGACAACCAGTGTGCTTATTCTTCAGATAACAAACCATTATTGGTCATCTGAATGACCCAGGGCAGTGCAGTGCATTGCTTGGTATGGCCCTTCTAGCCACGGTCTTTGTGGTTCTCATCAGATGACCGGTTGGGACTATGCAAATGTGAGGTGTTTGTGGCTCACTAAGAGGAGTGTCTAGCTTGCTAATAATGTAAATAAGGGACATAGCTCTGGTGGTGTAGTGCCTAAGGCATTTGACTGCTAACCAGAAGGCTGGTGGTTCAAACCCACCAGCCACTCCTCATAAGAAAGACTGGACAATCTACTTCTGTAGGGATTAAAACACAAAAACAAAAAATCCTCACTGCCATCGAGTCAGTTCTGACTCATAGTGACCCCTCCTTGGGTTTCCGAGGCAGTATCTCTACAGAAGTAGATATTCCAGTCTTCCTTCTGAGGAGGGGCTGGTGGGTTTGAACTGCCAGCCTACTGGTTGGCAGTCAAATGCCTTAGGCACTACACTACCAGAAATACAGCTTCAGAAACCCAAAGAAGGGTCACTATGAGTCAGACCTGACTCAACATCAGTGAGTTTCCTCTTTTTTTTGAGGTGGGGTTCCCTTGCAGGGGTTGTTGTTGTTGTTGTTATGTGCCATTGAGTCGGACTCAACTCATAGCAACCCCTCCTTGGGTTTCCGAGGCAGTATCCCTATGGAAGTAGATTATCCCATCTTCCTTCCGAGGAGTGCTGGTGGGTTTGAACCGCCAGCCTTCTGGTTAGCAGTCAAGTGCCTTAGGCTTATCTGCAGAGCTTAAAGAGATTTGTAACACTTGCCCAAACAAGGCAGAGGCCAAAGGGCCACAGTGCCAAGGCCCAGAGAGAGGCATGCCTGTGAGCACTGCTGAGAAGAGGTTATCCTAATCAAAGAACAGTATCCTTTCTGATCCTAAATTACAATGTGTTACTTCCCTATAAACCCCATAATTGTGAGTATTGTCTGTAAGCTCCATGTGGCCACTGCAATGAATTTGAACCCAGCAGAGAAGTACAGAGTGCCATGGGAGGGACAGTTGGTGTCAGAATTAGAATGGAGGCATGTCTGACTGTTTTGGTTACCTAGTGCCACTCTGACGGGAACATACCACAAATGGAATGGCTTGAATAAACAGGAGTTTATTCTCTTACAATTCTGGAGGGTAGAAGTCTGAGTTCAAAGTACTAGGGGCTGGGTGAAAGCTCCTCAGCCTTGGGCTTCAACTCTGCCTCCTGCTCCTGGCCCACTGAAGCTAGAGGCTTTTCTTCACTCGGGCAGCTGCTGGCTGCTGAAGCTGACAATCCCAAGGTTGCCAAGTTAAAAGGCACAGTCCTGATGTTACCAAACAACATGGCAGGCCACTAATTCAAATTCAGAAGTCCTAAGATGGGTAGGGCACGACAGGCTGTTGAAAATGCAAAAGTTGAAAAAGAAAGGGGGACAGATCAGGACAGAGCAAGGAAGCAGAGGCAGGGATCTAGGCAGTGATCTAGGTAGGGATCTACATGCAGGATTCAAGCGTGCCAAAAAGCTGGAGACCCTCCTCAAAGTTGCTTCTTATATACTGGAAGCAGCCCACACCCGTAAAGCAGCTACTCAGTTACTCCAGTAGATTCCACCAAGGAGTTAATTACCAATCTCACCATGGGGAATAACTGCATCTAGCTGCCTAGCCACTCAACCAGGCCCAGGTGAGTTGACAACAACCTTAACTACCACACTGACCTTCACCTTATAGGACTCATTATTGATTATTTCTTGATATTGATGCAGATAATGATTCTCTCTTCCCCTTGTGGGAGGAAGCAGAGGTGGGGATCCAGGTAAGGCTGGGGTCCCAGGCCACGCCCCTCCCAAGAGGCAGGAAAGCAGAGAAAAAGTCAGGGGGGAGACCAGGACACAGCAAGGAAGCAGAGGCAGGGATCTAGGTAAGGCCAGGGACCAGGCCATG
>NW_006921596.1:2337822-2397961 GCF_000298275.1 Orycteropus afer afer
GGCAGTTCAAACCCACCAGCCACTCCTCGGAAGGAAGATGGGGCAATCTACTTCCATAGTGATACTGCCTCAGAAACGCAAGGAGGGGTCGCTATGAGTCGGGTCCAACTCAACGGCACATAACAAGAAGTTTGGCTTAATGTTATATCGCTGTCTTGAAATTCTTAATAACCTTAAACAATGGATCCTACATTGCCCTTTTGCACTGAGCCCCATAAATTATATACCTAGTCCTGCCCCCTAACTTTAAAAAAGAAAACAAAACTGGTACAGCTTTACAGTGGAAAAACCTAACAAACAAGGTTTCAGCCAGGTGGTCAACGTCAACATCATCAGTGATAAGTTAGGGTGAGAGCACATGATGGCATAACTGCACTTTGCCTCTGGGATCTTCCTCGCAAGAACCCATATCCCCAGTCTAACCATGAGTAAGGCATCAGACAAACCCAAACTGAAGGATATTTCACTAAATAACCTGACCAGGCCTCGTTAAAACTGTCAAGGTCACCAAAAACAGGGAAAGTCAGAGAAGCCAAGAGAAGACTAAGGAGACATGACAACTAAATGTAATATGGTGTCCTGGATGGGATCCTGGAGCAGAAAAAGAACATTAGGTAAAAACTAAGGGAGTCTGCATAAAGTACAGACATTAGTTAATAATAATGTATCAGTATTGGTTCATTAGTTATGAAAAATGTACCACAGTAATGTTAAGAACAGGCGAAACTGGTACAGAGTATATAGCAACATTCTTTACTATTTTTGAAACTTTTTGTAAACCTAGAACTGTTCTAAAATAAAAATTTTTCATCCCCCTGACACCCACCAAAAAACAGTGCCATTGAAGGAACCGCAGTCTCAATGGGCCAGAAGGAGAAGTTGGAGGAAGGGCAGTGGACAGATAGTCCTTGCCTTCTCTCCGACTCTTACCTGCCTCCTCCCTCTCCAGTCTCCCCATTCACTATTCACCTGGGAAGAGGTAGTGGGCGGCAGCGTGAAATGGCAACACAGTCTTAAAATAACTTTAACTCAAATAATACTTTTGCTTGGGGATAAATTTCTCCCCCTGGAGACCACCGGGTGCTGTTGAATTCGCTGGCTGCTTTGCCATACACTAAATATTGTGTTTCTAGCAGTAAATAGCATGTGGGGAAGAGGAGGAGTGTGCTGGGGTAGTCTGAGTAAAGCAGAATTTACTTCATCCCATTTATAACCTGCATTGAGATTCTAAGGTGGCCACTAGCCCTCTCTGATGTCCTTGGTCTGCCCTAAGGCACTCTGTCCTCTCCCTTACATGAGGGCAGGCATGAGGAGGCTGGCAGTGGTGGCTGGCCATAAGTGGAGAAACAGTGAGCAAGTTGCAATGGACTTGGCCAAGTCAATCACCTCATAGGCAAGCAAAACCTGGGCAATGAGAAAGGAACACAAAAGAAGAACTGATGCACTTGAACCCACACCCATGGTTTCCAGCCAAACGAAAGACAGGCATATGAGTTGAACATTTACCTCAGGTAGATACACTCCTTGGAGAGAACAATCATGGGAGAAAGAAGGGCTGCTTATGCACAGGGAGACAGCTTAGAGGACAGGAGTGCATGGAGGGATGGACACTGGGAAGGGGTAACTATGGGGAGGAAGTAGGAGGGGAGCTGTTGCATTGTAGTAAACTGTGGTCAATGACATGAGACAAAGTGTATGTGAACTGCTGTATGGAAAGTGAATCTGCTCTGTAAATCTTCACCCAAATCACAATTTAAAAAAAAAAAATGGCAGGTCCTACTGGCTGCCCAAGGGCCTGGTAGGGCGGAGGTAGGAAAAAACAAAAGGAGAAGAAGAAGAAGAAGAACTACTCATGCATTCAAATTGTGGTGTTGGTGAAGAATATTGAATATAGTGTGGATTGTCAGAAGAACAAACAATTTGGGCTTAGAAGAAATATAATCAGAGAGAGAGATGCATGGGAGGTACAGACAACAAAGATGAAGCCTTTTGCACATATAGTACTTTGTTGTCATTGAAGGCAAACATTGATTGATACATGGGTGGATAGATGGGTGAACAGACTGAACTATGAGTTATGTCTACACAAGGGGGGAGTATGCCCATGACCACGTATAGGGTTGGAAGACAATGTTTCTACAAGTGTATTTGTATGTTCTGTAAGAATTCCCAGGTATATAATAGAGCTGACAAGGGACAAGGTTATAGTCACTTCTTGGCCATAACCAGCTACCTAGAGGAAGTGAATAGTTGGACCTGCAGGCTTGGGACCATAGTTGCAGGAGACATCAAGCTCAATTGGCATAACATACTATACAAAAACATTGTTCCACATCCTACATTGATGAGTAGTGACTGAGATCTTAAAAGCTTGCAAGTGGCCATCTAGATGCAATGATGGGTCTCTCCTCATCCAGAGCAAAGAAAAATGAAGGAAAACAAAAACACATGGAAACAATCAGTCCAAGAGACGGGTACACCATGCAACCCTCAGCCTATACAACTATGAGACCAGAATTACATGGTGCCCTGCTACCACTGTCAACCACTCAGAGGGAGATCTATGTAGGGGATCCTGGATAGAGTGGGAGAACAATGTGGAATAAAACTCAAAATCATAAAAAAAAACAAAAGGATGGGGGAGAAGGGGAGACCAGGTTTGCTGGTCTGATAGAACCTGATGGAACCAGTGAAACTATGGCCCCTAGCCGCCCTTCAGGTCTGGAATTGAACACACTCCTATGGCTTCCAGCCAAACAAAAGACAGGCATATGAGCTGAACAATTACATTAGGTAGATGCACTTCTTGGAGAGATCAATCATGGGAGAAAGAAGGGCAGTGTATGCACAGGAGACAGCCCAGGGGGCAGGAGTGCATGGCAGGAAGGACACAGGGAAGAGGTAACTACGGGGAGGAAGTTAAGAGGGGAGCTGTTGCATTGTGGAAAACTGCAGTCAATGTCATGAGACAAAGCATATGTGAGCTGCTGTATGGAAAATGAAATTTCTCTATGAACTCTCACCCAAATCACAATAAAAATTAAAAGAAAGAAAGAAAGAAATACAATCAGAACTTTTCTTAGAAGTGAGGATGGAGTGACTTTAACTCCCTTACTTTGGACGTGTCATCAGGAAGCATCAAGCTCTAGCAAAAGACATTGTGTTTGGAAAAGAAGAGGATCAGTGAAAGCAAACCTTCAATGAGATGGATTCAAACAGTAGCTGCAATAATGGACTCAAACATACCAGTGATCAAGAAGATGCTGCATGATCAGGCAACATTTCATTCTGTTGTACATAATAGGATGCCATGAGTTAGAGCTGACTTGGACACCAACAAGTTAAGAGCCATATTTTATTCATTAACAACTACTGCCCTACACCCCCCTATGGTGACCTGCATCTGTCAGTTACTCCAGAAGTGGAGTAGGGGTCCTAGATGTATTGGCTTGTAATGTTCTCCCTGTGAGGATCAAGACTTGCCCCATGAGCCAATGAGCAAGTCAGATTGTGAGAACGTTTTGGTATGCTTAGTGTGCCTGGCTTGCCCACCATCTGCTCTTCATGTGTTTCTGTTTGAGAACTGGCTTGCTCAATAACACCTCTTTGATGGGAAGCAGTGAAAAGGCAGCACCTGCTACAGGAAGTGGGTCCCCTGGCAGCCCACCTAGTGGTCCTGAGTCATGTATATCTGGGTACAGGGTCTTCTAAGTACTAAGGAAGGGAGAAATCTTCAAGAGGCCTGGAGAGACCTCACTTTTATGGGGTGGGCAATAAGATACTCGTCTGGCCTCTCAGTGCTTTCGGATAAGAACCTGAATAAATACAGTTCTTCCTGGAATCACCTCCTGAAACTTTACCCAGGCTAAGGCTTCCTTCATGTCCTCCTCCCCTGTTCATCTCAACATCAACACCCATTTTTGCCCAGGCTAGAGGTTAGCATTGGTGCCCAAGGCCAACAATGCTCTGCTCTTTTCTGCTGCCCACCCACCAGTGCTCCCTGCTTATCTCCCATTCACCCACTTCCCCTTTAAGATCCCCTTCTCCAAACCACCATCATGCCACTTGCCTTGCCACCTCTACTACTACTACCAAGTGGCCTGTAGCCCTCAATACCTGTGATGGGTCCACACCACACTAGCCCACACCTAGATAGATAGGTCCTTGTGGTTTGTGCTAACTGCTCAGCATAGACTCCTGACCCTAGGTTATGAACTTCCTGAGTGGGAGGAGGGAAATGGGTGCTCTCCTACCCTTTGCACCATGCTGTTGGGCCTAGGTAATATAGTACACACAGAGGACACAGAAGATACTGGTGCTCCAGCAATGAGCTGACCATCTGGCTGCAGACAGAGAACAGCCCATCATCATCACTAAAGCTCTGACTGGATTTAAGACCCCTTCCCCTTCATCATTCCAGCAAGCATGACATGGCTCTCCTTGCCTGCTCCTTTGAGACATCTAAGTTAGCTACTGCATCTTTTCTGCCTCAATCAAAGTACTAAGTCTTCTTCACCTTTGTCCTGGTCTCAGCATGAACCCATGCTGTGTTTGGGAGAGTGATAGGGATGGGACAGGCTTTGAGGGGGACAGTGGACTTTCAACATGGCATACTGGACAACTGTGATTGTTTTCTGGAACTCCAGCTTCTGACAGTAACCAAGTCTCTTGTTATGGATGGTTAAGCAGCTGTCTCATAGTGTTATTGCTCTGTTTGTGTGGAATTTCCTACAACCTTGGCTCCAGGGTGTGGGGACTACACTATGCTCTCCTTTTAACTGCCCTGTGTAGTAGAGCACTGGGCTCATACCTCCCCCTTGTTGAGTGTATGCTGGGTACAGAATTCCCTTTGGAGGATTAGGGGAAAACTCATGAAACTGCCACCATGTTCTTGCCTCCTCACCCTTGACTACAGTGACCCAAGGAGTGGGGTTTCTGACCAGAAGTCCATCCCCAACCCTACTCCAGGAACTCTCCCACAGAAACTTTTCAGAAATTCTGAGAAATTCTCAGTGTCTTGTTTAAGTTCCAGCCTCCAACACACAGCACTTTGCTGAAGAAACAGACCAAGCTGGCTTCTGAAGAGCCAATGGCATGGGCTATGATGAATTACCTTATAAAACTAGAAACTCCAACTCTTCCCCTTGGGAGGTGAAGGAGGAGGTAGAGAACCATCTTTGTTGCTTTCACTCATTCAGTCAAAAGGTAGTGACAATGCAGCAGTGATCCAAACAAAGTCCCTATTCCCATAAGCTTACACTAGGGGAAAGTAAATGAGTAAATAGGTAAGTGTATGAATGAATAAGGTGAGTGACTAAGTCAATCAGTGAACAACTGAACAAGATCCCTTCTGAAGGACTCAAAGATGATAATAGAGGACAGCATGTTTAGAGAACAGCTGGTGGAGGGATATTTTGTACTGGGAGTCCCAGAAAGGCTGTGTAAAAGTGACGTTTGAGGAGATCTGAATGATGACATGGAACCTCCCAATGGCAGTCTGTGGCAAGGGCATGCCTGAGCAAGGACAAAGGTCATGAGAAAACCTGGCTTGTGTGTCTGAGGATAGAGAGAAGATAACAGGACCTCAGCAGAGTGACAGAGCAGAGAAGGCCAGGCCTGACTATGGAAACTGATGGCCATCGATTTTATTCTATGTACATTGGGAAGTCATGGGAGGGTTTTAAGCATGGAAGGGAAGTAGTCTAGTTTACCAGTTCAAATGACTGCTCCAATCCCTGGAACAATATCACTACTCAGTCCCTGACATGCCTGACTCTATCAGGCACTTCCTATACTTCAGAATGCTGTATCCATCAGTGTTGTTGAAACCTTGCATCCAAATTGCCTGGGAAGTGATAGCTGTCAAAGTTGGCTTCTGAGCCAACCACTGATCCTACCATTGTTACATGGGGCCTTGCTTTCCCCCTTTAAGCAGTTCAGACAAGAAGATGAGCACAACCTGGAGGACTCTGGTCTTTTCCTGTGGGCACCCTCCTTCTCTAACTACTCACAGCTCCTCTCCCCTATAGAGCCTCATGGGGCCTCACCTCACTCTTCCATCAGGGTACATAGCTCTTAGGGATGCTAACATTTTTTGAAAGACTAACTAAAAGAAGACAATTAATTCCAAAGCTCTTAGCTTCACAAATTTTCAGCAGAAGCTGCACAGAGCTGATATGCAGACTTGTTGCCCCATGTGGTTTCCATGAAAACTTTCATCAAATTCATGGCTGCCCTGACCCGCCACATTCTCCCCCTGAAATTTTTTCTTTAGAAAAGCTGGACCCTGATTTTGTAAGAAGGCTGGTAGAAGGTGGGAATCTTTAGCAAAATAATGCATCACCATGAGAGTTTGCTCCCAGATCTGCACTCCCACACTGTTGGTCCCATGTCAGATCCCCACACGTCTATATGCACTCTGGTTCTCCATCCTCCCAGCAGGCCTGACCAACTCACAATAGCCCACAAATTTACATCAGACTCAATCATAGCTCTATGATGCCAGGCCCTACACTGTGATTTTAGGTTCCTTATCACCCAGAGAAAGAGCTGTGGTGTCACCTTTTCACCTGAGTCCTGATTGGCTCCTGGACAAGTACCCTTTGTATTGGAAGAGATTAACTCAGTTAATTTTAAGTCAACAAGCCTTCCCTGTTATATCTGGTGACCATGATGGAAATGCAGCTAAGGACAAAGTAACTCAGGCCTCACGGGACTCATTGTCCCACTCCCAGAACATGGCAGCCTGGGCTCTGGACCGCAGAACCTCGTATCCCAGCTTCTTTCAAGAGGAGCTTGAGACTGCATAAGGCATGACTGTGGGATGCTGGAAAACAGGGTCTTTCTGCATTTCCCAACTTGTACTAGAGAAGCCATATCCTCTCTCAGAGGATGAGCTAGAAATGGGGAGGTAAATCTCTCTTTGGTGAGGCGCAAAGATTCTGGGGAAGAGGTTGGGGTCAGCTACTCCTTATGCAAGAAAGGGTGAAAGGTCACAAGGCTGGGGTCAGCTACTCCTTATGCAAGAAAGGGTGAAGGGTCACAATGCTTGGGGAGGGTCAACCCCATCCTTGTTGAGTCCCTGAGTGCTGCAAATCAGTACCACTTTCAGGTGCTAATGCAAAGTTTAGAAGTTTGAATCCACCCAGAGGCATCTCAGAAGAATGGCCTGGCAGTCTACTTCCAAAAAATCAACCGCTGAAAACACTGTGGAGCACAGTTCTACTCTGACACACATGGGGCTGCCACGAGTTGGAGTCGACTCAATGACAACTGGTGTTTTGAGTTTTTAAAAACCCATCCTACATAATAATAGTGAAATACTATACTTTCCAATGCACACAGACCTACGCCACAACATATACCTCAACATCTATACCAACACATAAAACACATACCAATACACACATCCCAACCACCCTCACCTGCACACACATCAGTGCACCTACCCAACATACACTCAGTGCATGCGCAACTACATCCATATATCCACAGCCCAAAACACACACCCTAACACACACATCAAGACAGACACATAGAAACACACACATCCTCAGCAACAAACACCCAAAAAAGACATTAATCCAACCTACAGATAGACATCTACCACCCACCTGTCAGCTTGTGTGTTATGATATTGGAGGCTATGTCACCAGCATTTCAAATACTAGCAGGGTCATCAGGAGCTCTGGTAGCATAGTGGCTAAAGCACTTGACTGCTAACCAGAAGGCTGGCGGTTCAAACCCACCAGCCACTCCTCGGAAGGAAGGTTGGGCAATCCTACTTCCATAGTGATACTGCCTCGGAAACCCAAGGAGGGGTCGCGATGAGTCGGGGCCGACTCGACGGCACATAACAACAACGACAACAGCAGGGTCATCCACACTGGACAGGTTTCACCAGAACTTCCAGACTAAGACAGACTAGGAAGAAAGGTCCGATAGTCTCCTTTCAATAATTAGCCATGAAAACCTTATGGATCACAATAGAACATTGCCTGATTTGCTTGTTTTAGACAAATCATCACAAGGAGGGCATCATGCTTGGTAAAGCAGAGGGCCAGAGAGGACAAGGGAGATCTTCAGGGAAATGGGTGGGTACAGTAGCTGTAATGAAAGACTCAAACATGATGGCAATTATGAGAATGATGTAGGAGCAGGCAATATTTTGTTCTGTTAGATACATAAGGTGGCCAAAAACACCACAGAGATACATATAGCAACACAATCCCAAGACAGTGCAACCACACTCACATCAAGGCATCCATATCCCAACATACTTACCATTCAGACATATATGAACCCCAGTATATAGAAAACCCCCTCCCAACACACACAAAGATACAACACATGTTCTAGTGAGAAACTATGGGTAATTTGAGCCTCTTCACCCCACACTCCCTGCCCAAGATGGCAGTTTAGGCCTGAGACCCTTCTTTCCAGAGAACATCTGAGGTGGGGCCAGGGTGAAGTGGCAACCCAGAACATTCTGCTTTGTGTGGCTGGTGTTAAGTGACTGCTTGGTTCACCTTCAGTGCCAAGAAGCAAGACAACAAAGAACTCAGCAGCCCCTCCTCTGGAAAGCTTCCTGGATGATAATTCTGCCCTTGTAATTTACACCTCAGAGGATGGTGCTGACCAGGGAGGAGGATTAGAGACCTCCTCTTTCTCTTTCTCTTCATCTACCAGTGGGAGATTTCCCCCTCTGCTTTTCTGGAAAAGAAGCAGGGTGGGGAAAGCCAACTTCTGGGAGGAGAGCTCTAAGTATGTTTACAAGATAGCACTGGCCAGTGCTGAGGCTGACCTCTGCCTGTGTGTCCTTTCTCTGTACCACCGCCCACACCGAGGCCACCTCCAACCTGAGCTGCAAAGGAGAGTACTGTGACTGGGAAAGTGGGGTCCAGCAAGCTCCCCCAGGCAGAGGGCCAGGTCCACTCCACCAGGCTGTGCTTCTGTAGCCTCAGAGGGGACAATTCTTTCATTCTTCCTGACTTAGGACACTAGGGGCACTTGGAGACATTTGTGCCCTGCTATGAAATGTGACCTTGTGCAGGAGTTGGTAGAGAGGGATACTTGCAACCATAGCTTTGGGACTCATGACTTCATGTTTAAGTGTCAAGCTTGGAGTGGGTCCCAGTTGGTCCTCACCAAAATTGAGTGAGTCCTGGGGTATCCCTCTCCTTATTTCTTTTTCAGAAGAGTTGTGTGGACAACCCCTACTGGCACACAAAAAAGAGATGTCATTCTCTGATCTCCCCATCAGCCTGCTCCAATAGGAGGTAGTCTGTGCAATGGGTAAGTTGGAGATGGGGCTGGGGATCAAAAGGGTTCTGCCATTCTCAGCATGCACCCCATTCCCAGTGCAGTCAAATGGAGAAAGGAAAACACAAGAGGTCAGATGAATATGGATTTGAATCTCAGCTCTACAAATTCCTAGCTTTGTAACTCAGTACAACCTCTCCATTCCTCAGTTTATATATCTGATGGCATCCTCTCCAGATGATGCCTTCTGTGAAACCCCTCCCTTTGCCTAACAAACAGGAGCCCAGAGTCCACTGCTAGCTGCAAAGGCCCCTCTGTCTAGCCCTGGAACTTAGGCACACCTGCACCTGGTCTCTCAGATGGCAACCTCCAGCCATCTTCCACTGTGTCCTTTCAAGCTAAAACAAGTACAAATCTGTGGTCAATCAGTGTTTCTACTTGGAAAGGAGGCAGTGGAGGTGGAGAAAGTGGAAGAAAAACCATCAGGCTGCTCCCCTTTGCCTGGAGGATCAGCCAAGCACTACCAGCTGGGCCCACACTCCATGCAGTTAGTTGTCATAGCTCTGTGGACCATTCTTCAGAGTCAGATCATCTTCTCTTCAAGAGCAGAGAATCACATCTTTCTTCCTCTTAGGCCCCACTCCTCCACTAATGTGGCCATGGGGGAAGACATGCTGGTTGACTTTGGTGGTGCCCATTGTCATCTCCAGGCTAAAATGAGGCTCAATATTACAAAAAGAGGAGAAGGGGCAGAGATTGACATGGAAAAAGTAACCAAGGAGCTAATGCTCCCATGTAGCACAGTCTCATCTCTAAGTCCTAGGCTCCTGACAAGTTACAGAGCTTTAGCCACCTTGCTCAGGGATGTTTAGACATCTCTTAGGATACCCTGAATAGGAGGATAAATACTTCTGCTACTGGCAGAACCTGGTGGCCATGGCATTTTGAACACCATGTGTCCTCCATCTGAATCCGTGGGAAAGCTCATCTGTTCCATTTGAAGTGACTGGGCTATATAAGATCACACTCTCCTCCACTCGAAGGTGAGCCTTGCTTGACATGAGCCAGGTGATGCATCTTATTCCCCTGGCAACAGGGTCTGGTCCAGGGATGGGCATAAATGTAGAGCAAAACATAAGTGAATGCAAGGAGATAGTTGCTGGACCTCCAGAGAAGAGTGTCCTTCTGTTTGGTGGTATGGGGATGTGAAGTCTGAACATGGCAGCCTCTTTGCTACTATAAGGAGACGAATCCTTGGGAAGACTGCTAAATCTGCTTCACTTGAAGAAGATCAACCTCCAAACCTTTCAGTTATATAAACCACTGAACCTTTGTGATTCTAAGTATAATTAAAGTCAGTTTGAAATGGGACTCATTTGTGGTAACAAGGTATATAGAGAAAGTGGGCAGAGAACAAATCACTTTTGGGGACTCTACGTGAAGGCTGGGAGGAAGCTGCTCACCCAGAACAACCTAAATTAGGCCCCCAAATCATCATCCACCCAGATAGTGTGATAAGCACAAATGATCCCACCCATTTATGGGGCCACCGGTAACTGACCACCAAATTCAATGAGCATAAGTCTGTGAATCCAGCTCCTTGGTACTATGTAATTCCCAACAACCAATCCATTGTCCAAGTGTTTCTTTTTGTAACCCAGTTATTATTACTATTATTATTATTGTATAGTACAGAAATAATCATAATGATGGCTTACATTTACTGAGCACTTAGCCCTGTTGAGAGTAGTGTTAAGCACTTTTTATATAGACAAGTGTTACCATCATGATGGTTTTGATTAGGAGGCTGAAGCATTGAGAGGCTAAGGCACACCTGCTAGGCTACACAGCTCCTAAGGCCCAACACCAGAGCCCACAGCATGATCACCACTGTCTCTGCCTCTCTGATGGTCCTGCAGGTCAGCCCTTGGGATCAAAGAGCAAATCCTTCAGCTGCACTGGGCTAAGACCCTGGAGCTGTGCCTCCAGCTGCAGGACTGCTCATCAGTCTCCATGCCATATTGGACTTAAGGCAGGGAGCAGAGATGGGAAGATGCCCAATGAGAAAGAAGCCAAAAGGAGGGTCTCCTGGCCCCACTGCCAACCAGGCACAGTGGGTCCCATGGCAGTGGCATGACCTCACCAACTACTCTCACCTGCCCAGGGCTTGAACACAATAATCAACACAAAGTCCACTCAATCCCCAAACCCCGTGGATCCTCGGTCTCTATTCCTGGAACAGTGAAGGAAATCTTTTAGAGTTACCCTTCAACCATGAAAACATGTGGGAAGGGAGAAGAGAGTGAGGGGTGGGAGAGATAGAAAACGTGGGGGCTGAACGGGAGCTCTGGGCCATCTAGACTGCTGTACCATCAATCCAACATTGTGCACAAAAATCCAAGGCTCAGAAAAGGGAAGAGAGTGGTCTGAATAACTCAGCAAACCAAAAACTAAACCACTTGTCATGAAGCTAACGGTGACTCACGGTGAGCCCATGTGTGTCCGAGCAGAGCTGTGCTCCATGGGGGTTTCAGTGGCTGATTTTTCAGAAAGAGATCACCAGGCCTTTCTTCCAAGGTACCTCTGAGGGACTCAAACTACCAACCTTCTGGTTGTTAGCTGAGCACATTAACTATCTGCATCAACCAGGAATTCCAAAATAATCTAGCAGGGTGGTTAAAACCTGCAACTGGGTGGGATCATGCTCTGTGCCAAAGTGTGTATCCTGCACTCAAAGCCACTTCTTAAATGAGGGAATGTCTTTGTCTCTGATTAATAACCAGGTTTATGATATTTTATTCCATCTGAAAACTAAGGCCACTGAGCTATGATGTTTACTAGAAGAAATTGCTTCTACCCATTCTCAGGATGGATCCATATTTACTTCATGTCCTACCATCCAAAAAGAAAAGTGCCTGAGAACCTCTTCTAGGACTCCTAATGATGGGCATTTGGGTATATTATTTGAAGAAAGCCCTGCATACCACTCACCTGATCCTCTGTGGGGTGGGTACTGGCAGTTCCTGAGTCAAGTTAGGTTGTTGTTGTTAGGTGCTGTCGAGTCATCTCCAACTCATAGTGACCCTATGTACAGCAGAATGAAACACTGCCTGGTCCTGTGTCAGCCCCACAATCCCTGCTATGCCTGAGAGCATCATTGCAGCCACTGTGTCAACTCATCTTCTTGAGGGTCTTCCCCTTTTCTGTTGACCCTCCACTTTACCAAGCATGTTATCCTTCTCCATGGTCTGGTCCCTTCTGACAACATGACCAAAGTAGGTGAGACAAAGTCTGGTCATTCTTACTTCCAAGGAGCATTCTATCTGCACTTCTTCCAGGACAGATTTGTTAGTTCTTTTAGCAGACCATGGTAGTTTCAGCATCTTCACCAACTCACCAACTCAAAAGCATCGACTCTTTTTTGGTCTTCCTTATTCATTGTCCAGCTCTCACATGTATATGAAGTGATTGAAAATACCATGGCTTGGGTCAGGCGCTCCTTAGTTTTCAAGAAGACATCTTTCATCTTCAGCACTAGAAAGAGGTCTTTTCAAGTTAGGTTGGTTTGGGTAAAATGACAAAACCTGAACCTCCTCTTCATTGCATGAGGTCTCACAAGCCCTCCACATGCTCTACTCCCAGGATCTAAAACAGCTCACATAGACACTACCTGACCACCTGACCATCTGAGCCCTGCCCTCCCCATAGGACTTGGGAACAACTGATGTAGGTAGCCTGGAAGTTCAGGGTGGGCAGGGGCTCTGAGGCAGAGTCAGAGAGCCTGACCCTCACTGCTTCATGTGGAGAGTGGTCCTGCCACTATGCAGCATGGTGGGCAGCCTGGTCACTCCTTTCAGACTCATGCTACAGCAAAGCTGTGGGCCTCTCCCTCCACGAGCTCCCACCCTGGTGCCTGGCCTGCCCACCCTTCCAGGTTTAGAAAGCCTTCCTCAAAAGCACCAGTCTGACCCTCCTCCCAGAGCCTCTTCTGTAGACAATAGGCACAGCCAGGGACAGAAGACCACAGAGAAAGACAGGGGCCATTGTAGTCCAGAAGTCACTGGGATGGAACAGAATGCACAAAGGGAGCATGTTACCTACCAAAGGAGTTACTTAGGTGATTATGGAGTTCCCTTAACTCGTTCTGATCCCTCAGAAACAACTGTGGATGCAAAACAAATTGGTGTGCCTATAGTTCCTGGGATAAACCCTCCAATGCCCTGACTGCCCTTCGTGACTTTCTGTGCTGCCTCCTCCCCCAGCCTGGGAGTTTCTGTGGGTTGATACATGGCTTTACTCATCTTTGTATTCCCAGTGTCTACACATTGCTCTGTGTTATGAACCTACTTAATAGGCATTTCATCCTTGAATGAATTAATGAATGAACAAGCTCATAAGTGAACTTATGAATGAACAAATGAGTCACAGAGTAGCTTGGTGAGAGTGAACTACCTAGCTTTAGGGGGAGAGACCTCACTGCACCCTTAGGAGGAACTTTCTGACAGTGGAAGGTCCAGCATAGGAAGAAACTGCTCAGCACGCAGTCCACTGCTGGGTTACACACACTGCAGCCCCCGAGACTCCACTGAAGGGAACAATTGTGCCAATGGACAGAAATATTCAGGTGCAGACGTGTTCACACAGTGTTGCTTTTCAGAGTGAAAAAATGAAAACAGATCTTATGTTCAGCAGTAGGGGGTTGGCTAAATGATTTTATATAGATTTTTTTTCTTTGATTCTCTGTACTTCTAATTGTTCTTCCAAAAATATATGACTTGTATGATGCTAAAAAAAAAAAAAAAAAAGTTCAACTGTTATATTATAGAAAGGGATTTACAAATGACAGCCTATGGGCCAAATCAGGCCTGCCACCTATTTTTGTAAATAAAGTTTTATTGGAATACCTTCATGCTCATTTGTTTATGGCAGATATTGAGTAGTTGCGACAGAGACTGTATGGTTTACAAAGCCTAAAATATTATCTAGCTCTTTACAGAAAAAAAAAATTATCCTACCCTTGCACAGAATATTTGATTAAAAAATATGACATAATTAACTAAAACCTATACCATATTTGTCAATTATGATGTTTTTAAAAATATACCTTTATAGTGCAAAGAGTTAAGCACTGGGCTGCTAACTGAAAGGTTAGAGGCATAAGACCACCCAGAAGTGCCTCAGAAGGAAGGTCTGGTGATCTCCTGAAAAACTGGCCACTGAAAATCTTATGGAGCACAGTTCTACTCTGACACACATGGGTCCACCATGAGTTAGAGTAGACTCAAGAGCAACTATTTTTGTTGTTTTCATTGTTTGTTTGTTTTAGGTACGTAATAAAGATTGGAAAAGCATGCACTAAACTCTGGTTTTCAACACGTTTACCACATAGCGGTTATCTCTGAGTCATGGTGGGCATAGAACATGTTGCTGTCAAGTCAAGTCCAACTCATAGCAACCCGACAGAACAAAGTAGGGTTGCCATGGTTGCAATCCTTATGGAAGCAGAGCCTCACCTTTCTCCCATGGAGTGGCCGGTGGGTTTGAACTATCAATCTTTTGGTTAGCAGCTAAGTGTTTACCACAGCAACAACAAGGCTCTTAGTGATGGGCATATACATTTTTAAATTATTTTCTTATTTTTATTTTGTATATATTTTCTAAGAGTCCAAGGTGAACACTTTACTGTACTTTATAGTAAGAAAAATAACAGTAAGAGGTTATTGAACGGCAACAAAAGTGGCAACAAAAGCAGCAACAAAGTTAGTAAACGTCCATCTTGGAGCAGACCAAGAGAAGAGGGTTTGAAGGTCAGTAGGGATGGGCATTTGGAAGGGGTCAGGCCCCAGCTAGAGTTTTTCCTGCCAAAGCCCCTCCCACAACTGCTATAATCTTATGTCACACTGAAGCTTTTCAGAGGGATCACTACAATGTCTCATGGCAAATTACTTTAAAACAAATACAAACACCCATTTTAGCAACAAAATAAGCAAAACGTATTTAGCAATAAAGGCAGGCATGTGTTTGCCCTGGTCTTCAAGGAAACAACCACTGCACACGTTTCATGGTAAACGAAACACAAGCAAGTTGGAAAGTTTCCAAAATGCCTCTCAGGATGATTGAAGGCAACAGAGGGTGTTCAAAACCTACAAATGATAACCACTGAGTTCAGAGTTTCTAGACATTACTTTAATGAAGAGAAGGGAGTACCATGAAGGGGATCAGTTTGATCATGCATCATATGGCATTAGAAGTTAGATCAGACAAAAAGAAAAGTCTGCCTCAATTCCAGTCCAACCAACCAGGTGCCTCTGTAGAGGGTGTAAACAGCAAAAATTGATTCCTCCGCAAAATATCCTAGACCCAAAGCACAGAGTCAAACATAGAAAGGGTCCCCAGAGGTGGAAAAGCTGAAAAATGACGCCACCCTTGGGAAGCAAGTGGTGAGGTGCTAAGAGCCAAGCCAAGCCCACCCATGACCTACCTCTTAATATTCCCATCTGAATCAGCGTGCTGGCTTGGAACCCCAAAAGGGAGGGCCACTCCCCCCCAATGTGGCATGATGGGCAGCGCAGCCAAGCAGCCAGCTTGTGCTATGCCTCCCACTTCTCTCAGACACATGCCACATGTCACACAAAAACCCCAAGGCTTGCAGCAATGAAGAAATGGAGCCCAGAAGAAGCCAAGCCCTGGACAACTTTTTCTTGGTCGGAAACAGAACAGGAAGCAAATGAATCCACTTGGCCCACAGCCCTTGCATTCCGCCCTGGCCCACCCATCAGGTAGCAGCAGATAGTGTTCAGACACGCATTGTTCTGAGGCTCCATGGATTTTTTTTGAAGATATGGATCAGGGAAAGGATGGTGGCAAATCTCAGTGCTTAGCTCTGTGCTGTTTGTCCCAAGCCGCAGCCGCCAAGCTCTGGATCCTGTCTCTCTAGCACATTTTAAAGACACATTATTCCTTTCTTATATTACTACTAATAAGCCCTGATGTTATAGGGTTCGATCAGTAACTAACCAGATCAGTCTTGGCTGGCTTCATACCACCACACCCACGACATACAAGTACTTAGGAGAAAACAGTAAGTGAACTGCAAGACAAAATACATAGATGGAAGTATTGCCCAAGGAAAGTGAGTACATGCTGACAATGGAAAACTAAACCAGATCTGGCTAGAGAATTAATCAGAGAGGCCCAGGAAAGAAAAGCCAACACGTAAACCAAGTGCAAACCGAGGCCGGCCCATTTTAGCTAAGCAGCTCCTGGAGGACTCCAGCCTTACTCAGGTGCCTCAATGCTCAGGTTCTGCCCAACTAAAAAAGCCCCAACCCTCTGCCCAAGACCTGCTCCCTGGATTCCTTTTGGGAGGGTCCACGGCTTTCTGAGAAGGGCTTTCCAGATGGCGTCTAGCAGCAGAAGTGCCAAACTCCACAGCTTAAGTAAATGTTGCCATCACCCCGTCCTGCCAGGAAAAGACAAGGGGGACCCACTGCTTCTCTCAGCTTCTGTGACGTGCACTTCCCTAAGAGATCAGCGAGTCCCCCTGCCACCTGCCTGCCTACCCCTCTGCCCTGCACCCCCCTCCCAGGGCCCCTTTCCCCAAACCCTCTACATTTGCAACACTGGAGGGGCCCCCTCCTCCCTGCACTTGCTGCCCCATCACCAAGGGTGGAGGGATCAGTTTGCAAGATGCCAACAGAGGGGAGGGAAACAAGGGGAGGTGAGGAACCCAGAAGGGCAGCAAGGAGGCCCAAGGGTCACAGATGGCAAAGGTTCCAGCCCAATCATCACAAATTTAGGAAGTCTGCACAAATCCAATCTCCTGATCTCTGCAGGTGTTTCTCCACCCCTACCATCAACACTTCAAAACAGCTCTACGGTTAAAGGAGCTAACTGCTGGCTCCTCTGACTTCACAGGCGGGGAGAAACGCTCACCATGCTGTTGTTTCCCAATGGACCCCCTCAGCTCTCCATCTCAGAATTCTCAAACACCCCAGCAGAATCATGGGGGCCAGGGAAATGGGAGGGGGGGGCTACTGAAGCTTTCTGTTGGCACAGCAGCTTGTTCCACTGAGACCCTGAGAACCTTCTCCCAGAGGAGGGCAGTCAGGAATCCCAGCTGGTCAAACATGAGAGCACCTTTCACACCTTCCGCTTTCCAGGATTGTGCTGTTTACAAGTGGGGTGCATAGCTTCCCATCAAAGAAAGGATTCACAGAAATAAGCAATCTGGTGGGGAAGGGTGAGCAGGGAGACCCTTCTGTTGTTGCCCCCCAACAGATGCTGTCACAGCTCTGCAGAAATGGCCCCTCGTAGTGCTAACATCTAGTCAGTTCCGACTCGTGGTGACCCCAGATGTTATAGAGCAGAACTGCTCCACATAATGTAATCTTTATGAAAGCACCAGGCCTTCCATGGAGTGGCTGGGTAAGTTCGAACTGCCAATCTTTTGGTTAGCAGCCAATCATAGATCACTTGAGCCAACCAGACTCCAGTGCTAACATGTGGGCATAATTACTTACTTACCTGAGGGGGATAGTAAGTGAGCTGGTGAAAGGCAGCCCCTGGAAACTCATGATACCTGCTTTTGGCCAAACCCTCAAACAGAGGACGCACTGTGGCTGTTTGCAAAGCTAAATGCTAATTCCAGCCAACACACCCAATAGCTGTGGCTAATAAAATGCCCATGGTGGTGGCCAGGACCAGAGCCCCAAAAGAACCTCCCATTCAAGTTAATAGGAATCCCGCAGCAGCTAATGCTTCATGCTTTATTTTGAAAATTGCTTAATTCTTTGCCTCATTGTAACCTGTCCTTAGCTAATCTGTGTTTCCCTTACTACCATTAAATTTAGATTTAAATGAATGTTCATTCCTCAGGCTGGTGTGCTAACACGTGCGGAAGTGAAGCACTGTGGAGCACTTGGGGCTTGTAAGAGCTTCCATACTGTTCCTCACAGCAGCCAAGAGAGAAGGAAGGGGCACTGGGCACACGGTGCCCACCCCGAAGATGGGCAAAGGGAGACATCCAGGGGTCACCCAAGCCAGGACTCAAGCAACTGGGCCTCCAGAAATCAGATCCATGCTGACCCTGAGTGATGTCCTGGAAATGGATTGGAACATAGACAAGGCTTTGCCCATCACCCACTCTTTGTACAACACTCCCAGTCTGAAGACTTTGAGAGTTTGTACAATTTCTCTTGCTAAGAAATGTTACATGACCGTGCTTCCGGGCAGCACCGTAGAAGTGGGATTTACAGCGATGTGCAGAGGGGCTCACAATGAGTGGCAGAGGGGCCAGACAGCACACGCCAGGGCTGAGTGCTACTGACTGTTCCAAGTAATTGCTCCTAAACACAAGATAATGGAAGTTCACCAAGTAGATGGGAACTTTAGGGAAACAGGAGCTGCTGGCAGGAACCTTGCTCCTAGCAGAAGGAAGAAGATGATGTGACAGCCCCAGGGCCACCTCCTGGTTTCCCCAAAGTAACCAGCATCCGAAAACTGCTTTAATCCCAGCTTCTGCATATTGCCCAGAAGGCACAGACCACACCACAGACCAGCGGGAGGTCACTGGGACCTCTGAGCTTTGCCCCATCTGACACCCTCAAGAGAGAGCCCCAGTTTCTGCAGCGTATTAGTCTAGGCGGGCAGCTGCTTCGGCTCACAGGAAGGGCCCTTGCCAACGTCTGCCTGGGCACAGCTTTGACACACACAAGCCGAGCCTCTGTAAATCTCCACAAACACGGCGGGCCGCCTGCACACACTTCCATGTCGGGGACTGAAGGGCTGCATATGGCGCTCGATTTTAACAGCTGAGCTTTAAAAAAGTGCAGCTTTTCATCTCCCTGAACCAGCTCCCAAATTAGGTGAGTGGCAGGAGACGGAGGGAGACAAGGAGAGGGGAGTGCAGAAAACATTACATTTGATTTTACAAGGAATTTCATACTACTATCTGCTCACAAAGTCACTCTGCAAAATTAAATAATGCTCCCCGACTGTCATGCACCAGTGTACCAGTTTTAAGTTAGATGATCTCAAAAAAATCACTTTTTAGTTGGTGGGGGTGATAAAAGGAGTCCATTTATGAAGAAATCACTACTGTAGTTTAGATTTAAAAAAAAAAAAAAAAGTAAATTTATAAATGGGATTATTGTTCTCCAAAGTTCTGCTCAGCAAAGGGATTAGTGGCCACAATGCCCAAGGGCATCCCCTGGTCCTCTTAATTCCTTGTCTGGAGGTGGAAGGTGGTTGGAAAGCAGCAAGAAGCAGCAGCCTGATGGGGCAGTTCTCCTGGAGTTGCCTGGAAACTTTCACTTTCTGTTTCCTCCGTTCATAATGACTGTCTTCTCTCTGCAGCCAGCTCCCCTCTCCCCCTCCCAGCCCCCTGTTGCTGCTCACCATCCCCGAGCTCCAGTATAAAGTTTGGCTTTTGCAGCAGGAAGCAGCTGGGCCAAGCAACCAGCGAATGATAATGACCTCAGAAATCTGCTGTTCGCTCGGCAACAATAGGGTGTTCAGTCTACTGGAAAATTGTGTTCATCAGCTAACTCTGCTCAGTTACTAATTGACATTGCCAAATATTTTAAGAACAATTGGAATGCACAAGGAAAAAAAAAAAAAAAAGATCTTAATCCTCAGATTTAAATTTTTTAACTTTTTTTCCCCTCTTCTTTTAGAGGCCTGGGTTGGTTTGTATGGAGCAGGCAGTGGTTATCTGGGATGGGAGAATGGGAGAGGGAGCCACATGAGAAAAAAGAGGAGGAAAAGAAAGCAAATCTATCAGATCACTAGCCACCCAATGGAAATGCAAGGAAGTCCTGGATAAGTGCTTTTGATGCAGTGGTCAATGGCCCCACACAGGATGGAGACCCAGCATTTCAGGAATGCAGCTCAAGCAACAAAAGAATATCCTGCAAGTCTTCCAGCCCAGCTGATCAAATAACCCTTGTGAAACCCTTGTCCATCTCAAAATATTACACCAGAAGTAGTAGGGGTTAACAATATTTTCATCTTTGCATCTCTCCCCGGCTTTCCATTGATCATGTAACTTAGCCGACTTTATTTAATGAACAGAGGGTCAACACATTCAATTACCCCTTTCCTATCATCAAGACTTCAATTATCCCCATTCCAAAATTATGGAGAATGCAGAAGGTAACTGCCCTGCTGGATATAATGAACAGTATCGTTTCTTAGTACATTAAGTTTTAATTATTCTGAGCAGGATTTCTGAAGCAAAATCTGAAGAAACAGAACTTTGGTGGTTTCCTGACTCAGAGTGAAGATAGGACCCAAGCAAAGTCTTAGAGGAGATCTTAGGGAAAGAGGCAGAGAAGAGTTCAACAGGAGCGTGTGCACACAAACCAGAAACCAGGAAGCATCTGAACACCTGCTTTCTAAATGTCATGAAAGAGTAAAATTTATAAGCTCCAGCTTTCTAAAGAGTTTCCCTGTGCATCGTACACGAAAGCAGAAATGACACCTACGACAGTGTGAAATTATTAGTAAGTCAAATAAAGAACAACAACAACAAATAAAACAAAGGCAAAGGATGAGGAAATGATCTGTGTGACTAGTTTTGTCCATTTTCTCTTAGAAAATATGACCTCTCAATTTGTCCAAGGTCCTCGTTTCCACAGTTGATCTTAAGCTTGGTTCTAAGCAGTTTGGAGAGCCAAAGAACAAACACATTTTCTGGTTCACTGGAATCATTTTCACATGTTCACTGATTCAAACATTCTTTTGCTCACATAACAAACAGCTGCATCCCACATTAGCCTAGCCAGTGACAGTCGCCCATCTCGGCAATAACTGTTTGATTGCAAACTTGACCCCTTCTTCGTCTCGGTCTGAGCAAGACATTTTTAAACAGCCACTCCATTCCCAATCCTCCTTTGCAAAGAATTACATCAGATAACAAAGGACATGTCTGCCACTCATTGTGAGCCTTCTGGAGATCCCTTCTAAGAGGCTCTCTGTAAAAAGGTTTTTTTTTATGATGAATTCAGAACTACTATCATGTTAAGAGCAGCAATTTATAAAGAAGAATCCATTGGTTAAGATCTGAAAAAATAGTTTCTCAGGCCCTACTGACCCAGTTTTCAACAACAACCAAAAAAAAAAAAAATCAAGTGATGCAAATTAAGTTTTGTGATATTGTTATGCAGTCTGAGAAATTTGTAAAACGGTGGCTTGCAGTTACTTCTTTGTGGAAGCCTTAATAAGCACTTCTTTCTTAAGAGCTAAAAGATATTTTTTTTTTTTCCCCTTTACCTTGTGGGTTTCTCTCTAACAGGTAATAATAAAATACCTATTGTGCCAAGATTTTCATTTAAATGCCCTTTATACGTTGCACTTTATACAAGTCATACTTGTCAGAAATAAGAGCAAAGGCTAACTGGGTTTGGTTAAGGTCCTAATCCCAGGGCAACCTGAACGTTCCAGACATGCAACTGATTTGGGCTGCATATTGGTCTGCCATCCATTTTCCTACTTAGTCCTAAAATTATGAAAGAGTCTAATTTGAATATGAAAAAAACAAAGGAGTCAACCAGAAATGAAAGACTCAGTACTTGCAATTGAAACATACTTCGGTCAGGAAAATAAAAGTGAGACGATAACTACAACTCAAGTAGACTCTTTTGAGTCACAGGCATGGTTGGTACTTCCAAGCAAAAATTTTTTTTTTTTCCCACCGAGTGTTTGGAGATATGAAAGCATCAGAGAAACAGAGATAGGAATAGCATGAGGCTATCACTTGGCCAGAAGGTGAGAAAAACATGGTAAACACGTCATTAATGAAGCCGAGCATTTGGTGTCGGAATATTCTGCTGAAACCTTTTCCTTTCACCAGGTCTGGGAGAGTGATGGAAATCTGTCAATTTTAACCCCACATCACTCCAGAAACTTAGGAGAGTCAGCTTGCTGTCTGCTTTCTGGCCCTCAAAGGTCTCCAATCTAAAAGCAGTTAGAGTACACTTCCCAGAAGAGGAGACCTCTTCGTGGAGTCCAGAAAGAGTCCCTCCTGGCAGTGACATGCCTGGCACTTTGCTGCCTCCACGGCGTAGAGAGACGTTTTTATAGAGTCCCCACCATCAGTGAGCAAAACTTGAAGGCCCTTCCCTGTATCTAAGTATGTTCCCTGTGGTAGTCACTCCAAATAGTGTGACCCCCAGTACTCCTGTCTCTGGTTAGACTTCTAAAGTGTCTCACCAGCTATAAATCGCAAACGAGTTTAGGACTCCAGGAGTAGACACCGTGTTTCATGGGTATTTAAGCAGCAGCATTAAGTGCTATCGGAATCTCTGGAATGTGCAGTTCAGATTTATGTGTCTTAACAATTCTTTTCTGGTTTGTAATAAGCCAGCAGACTCACACTTTATTTTTAGATTAATTTTGTCCTAGAAGAAGGGTATATTGAAGCATGGCAATAACAACAAAACTAAACCGGCGTGTACTTAATAACCATAGTACTGAATTGCCTCCCATGCTAAAATATTCATTGAAACTGTGAAGGAAAAGAGAGAGAGAAAGGAGAAAAAGAAACTTAAAAAACAAAAATGACCCTCAACAGTCTGCTGCCACATCTTTAACAGTGGGCAATGCAATGCCTTGAGGTGCCTCAAACTGTCTTTCATTTTCTAGACTTAATGGCTGATTGCAGAAATCAATGTTGCCATTAGTAACAGGGTTTTTGTTATGGCATGATTTCCTCTGTTGTTAGGCTGCAGAATGATTACAGTATTAGCGAGGTGCTTTCTTTACAAAAGGGTAGAGATATAACTTTCAATTTACTATCCATTAGTAAGGGGCCTTGGAAACATGGATGAAGGCAACATCTTACCTGCTGTTAGGTAGTGATTTTAATTTAGCCATCTTAGGCTAGGGTTTTTTTTTTTTCCCCCCCCATATTGGGCCAGGAAGCTTCAGCTTTTCACAGACATTTTGATGACAGATTTTCTGCTTTGCTATTTTAGACCCCAAAGCTGTATTACCCGTGTAACACAGTACAGTTTAAGACGAGCAGCCACACATCTGCGTTTTCAAACCTCTGTGCTTTCCTAAACCATCAGGGGAAAATGCCATGGTTCTTCAGGTAAGACAGGCCCGACAAGTGGGCTACGTTGTAATTTTGGAAGGGGACAGGAGGTAGGTTTGGTGTAGGGAAGGAGCCTGGGGTGTCCAGGTGAGAGAATTATGGGACTACCTTTACTGGGAAACATGGTGAGGGCCTCATCTTGCAGATTCATAGCATGGGTGGTGTCCAAGCCAGTCCAGGGCTCCAGAGACAGGCAATGGCAGGTGAGGTCAGGGCACGAAATAAGGCTGCAGGCCAGGCAGGAATTGCCACTTATAAAAAACCCTCCCTGCCCCCAGCCATCTCCACCACAAGTGGGAGAGGATCAACTTACTTTCCTGGTAGCCATGGTTCAAGGGAAGACCACGAGTTTAAATGACAGCCTTCCCCTGTGGCAGGGCAGCCTGAAGGGAAGAGTGGCACTGTTCAGCAGCCAATCCACCCATCAAATGCCAGCCAAACATGTGACCTCAGATCAGATTCTGAAGAGCAGACAAGGCCCTTCTTCAGCTGAGGTCAAGTGCAGGACCAGGCAGGGCTCCCCTGAGAGCCGCTCTTCCCCATGGGGTGCTGCAATCTTCCTCGTCAACCTACCTGAGGAGGACGGCGAGGAGGGGTGCGGGCTGTCCTCCTGGGCACTCCCTGTTTGGGAGAGGCCACCGCCGACCCCACTCTCCTCGGTGACATTGGAGGAGCCTGGCGTGGTGGAACGGCTGACTGACTGGGACTCCTGGTCACTGCCGGACCCCCGTCTCTCATCCAGGCACGTGTGCAGCCCGTCCTCGTCCCCCTTGCGGTCCCGCTTGTGAACTCGGGAGTGCACGACCACCTGGTGGTAGGTGCGGAACACCCGGCCACAGTCAGGGCACTCGGTGGGCTTCTCCTTCATGTTCCCGTGACCCTGCAGGTTGTAATCGAGCGCCTGGTTCAGCCCGTGTGACAAAAAATCCCGACTGCCTTCTAAAGGGTCGAGCTTACTTGGCAGGTCTCTCTGATTGCCCACTTTAGTGCTGTGAACCAAATCAGCAGGCATTTTCTGTTTGGAGCCATCTGCTCCCACTAACATGTACTCCCGCTTCTCCTTATCAAACATCACTCCGGCGTTTGCCAAAGTGTCTTCGTGGTTGCGCTGTAGCTGATGCTCTTTAGACAAGAAGCCATGTTCCATGGCCATGCCCCTGGCCATGAGCTGCCAAGCCTGGTAGCTGTTCACGGGGTCCATCTCGGCTGCTTTGGCCGCTGCCTGCAACCGCTCGATGCAGCTGGATTTCAGCGGTGGCACGAGGTTGAGGCACCCCAGGAGGGAGTGTTTGTCGCCCTCGGGGACGCCATGGGCCATACTGGAGATGGGAGACAGCAGCTTCCCCAGGACCTCCTTCTCCTTCATGGGCAGCTCCCCTTTGCCATAGAGCTGGCTGGGCTCACTCAGGCTTGCCTTGTCTGGAGCCACGAAGCCACTTTGCAGGCAGGAGAGGTACCTCGAGTACAGGTTGGCATGAGCCTCCTGGGACATGCTGCCCATGGGCACCGGCACCTCAGGGTCGCTGGGGGACTTGTTCTTCACGGACAGCTTGTTGAGGTGCACCTTCATGTGGTTCTTCAGGAACCAGGGCTCTTTGAAGCGCCGGCCACAGATCTGACAGCAGTGCTCAAAGGAGTCTTTGTGTTTCCGCATGTGGCCTTTCAGGAACCACGCCTGGCTGAACACCTGGCCGCACACCTCGCAGCGGAACTCATTGGCTGACTGCTCCCCACCGCCGTTGGGGCCCTGGCCCTGGGCTGACTCGGCAGTGATGTGGGCCTTCTCCACGTGGCTGATGAGCTCCTCCTCCTGGGAGGCTGCGAAGTCACACAGCGTGCACTTGTAGGGCTTGTGCAGGATGCGGATGTGGCGGTCCAGCTCCTCCCGCTTCTTGAACTTGCCCTTGCAGAAGGTGCAGCGGAAGCCAGCCGCCGGGGCCACCACGTCCTCCTGCATGCTGGCCGGCTTGGGCGAGGGCACCGGGTTGGCCACGTCAGGCATGCTGTGGTTGGCAGGCAGGGCTAGGTTGCAGGTGGCCAACGGGGCCTGCTGGGTATGCGGCGGGGGCTTGAGGTCAGGCCGGGGCTGCAGAAGGCTGCTCTTGAGCTGCTTGTCCCGCAGGATGGCCCTCTCCTCCAGTTCATGCAGCAGGCGGTTCTCCTCGCGCACTCGCCCACGCCCCTTGCCCAGGTTGCCTAGCTTGTGGGTCCGCAGGTGAATCTTGAGGTTCCCCTTCTGAGCCGCCCGGTGGTCGCAGTAGGGGCACTTGAAGGGTTTCTCGCCGGTGTGAGTGCGCATGTGCAGGGAGAGGATGCTGTTAAAGCGGAAGCGCTTGCCGCACAGGGGGCAGGGGTACTTGCGGTTTTTGCGAGCATCGTCCTCGATGTCACTCATCTGGGACATGATGCCCAGGTTCTGCCCATTGAGGAACTGCTGCAGGTCCACCCTCCCGTTGAGGCTGGTGTCAACCTCCCGGCCGAGCTGGTTGGCCAGGAGTGCCATCTGACTGCCCATGGGCTGGCCACTCATGGGCACGTGGGCCTTCTCATCCAGGGGGGCAGGGGTCTTCTCCTCGGGGTTGGGCCGCGGGTGCAGCTCGGGGAAGGCATGGCTGAGCTGCGAGGTGACCTGGTGTAACTTCTGACTCATGGCATACTGGCCATTGAGGAGAGGGCTGCTCAGGTGGGGCTCAGCTTCCGGCGTCGCCGAGGACACTCCAAGGCACAGACTCGCTTCTTCCATCCCTGAAAGTAAAGAGAGAGTTCAGACATGTGCCAGGCACCATGACGAAAGGAATCAACAGCATCAGCTGGGGGGAACTGGCATTTCATGTCTTACCTACACATAATAATGCTAAGGAATTATAGTCAAAAACAATAATAAAGAAATGAATTATTAAATGCCAATTATGCAACATGGCGTTGCTCCTCCAATTTGTTTTGGGGAGAGAGAGTCTTCCTTGTATTTTCTATTTACAGACTGCAATTATTCATTCACATTTAAATTATTAATGTTTTACCACTTTCAACACCTAATAACAAGTCAAGGGTCTACGTGTTTAACTTTTCTCCTCCCTACCCCAACCCCCCTTTGAAGCACCTGTAACCTGTTGGTTCAGTTCAAAAGTTTGCCTTCGAGCAGAATGGCAGGCATTAACTGTGAGACCAAATCAACTCTCACTTGGAACTTTCGTTGCCATTTACGATATTCAATACATTCACCAATCTGAGATGAAAGAGATTATTTTATGATTTGGCCAAAAAAAAAAAAAAAAATCCAATGGCATGATATTTACTGGTACATAATAAAACAAGATAATGTTTTGGGAAAAAATAAAGTAAAGGACAGGCTTTAGAACAATAAAAGAGATTTTGCTTTAGTCAACAAAAAGTGCAGTAATATCTCATTAAGCTGATTAGTATGCTGCTTAGAAACAGTACTAGGTGCTGTAACACATGATTATAATCATAAAAATCCTTCAGTGTTTGCAAGGAAGCATTAACGAGGTATATTAAATTTTAAGGAGACTGCGAGTAGCAGCTTTGCAAACCTCTGAGATTAAGATTTAACCCTTATGTTACGAAACACTGTTATTTTGTCATTTGGTAACTGTGCCCATCAAAAGAAGTATAAATTATCTCATGACGGAATCTTAATTGACAGTCGAGACTGCAGATTCAGGTGGAGGTAAAAACTTACACCTACGATGGACTCTCCCTGTTCTTCAACTGGCAAGATAACTGAGGCAGGGACTTTGATTGGGTTTAAAGAGATCTTTTATATAACTAGATAAAAACCAATTAAAATCCAGGGACGATGCCATAGGAAGTCTCACCAAGTTTGAGTGTTTTTAATAACTTTCCCAATATACAGTAATGAGTACAAATTGTACCTGCAGTATGTGTTTTGCAGAAAATTAGAACTCAAAGCTGTTTGTTAAACACTAGCACTCAACGCCGGTCTGCATAATTGTCTTTAATAGTCCTTTCTGCCCTTTCTCCAGCTATGCAGAGAAGGTAAATCCACACCATTCAGGGGGTTGGGAGGAAAGAGCCCCTTCTATATCAAAACATGGAGGAGCGCTACATTGGAAGACAATAAGCTTATGTCTTGCATCCTTCTATTTCCAGATCTGTCTTCCACCCGAAGGAGTCCAAATGTGTTTTCTGCCACTGGAACTGGTTTTGCACATCTATCCTCTTTTTATCCCAATGCTGAGATGTGTTGGCCAGCCAGGTAGTCCAGGAACAGCACTCAGCTCCAGCCACAACTAATTCCTGGGCCAAATGGCTCCCTCTTGGGGCCTGTGGGGACAGAGCTCAACTGTGGAGGAAGCACATTCAGGCTCAGCAGGGGCCGGGGCTGCAGCTTGCAGGGCCTCCCGCCAGGCTGACTGTGCCTGGCATGGCTGGTCTCCAGTGGGAGTCCTGACTTCCTTGGCAAGAGGAGAGGGGCTGCAATTCCATCTTGCAGGGGAAAGGAAGAAAAGAAACATAGATGTTTGTTTCCAGGAGGGAGAGGGCCTGCAACAGTGGTGCAGGGGTAACTGTCCATGGATGACAACATGGACAATGATGTCCATGTTCAATGTTCATGCACACATACACTCACACAGAGACACATGCTTTCTTGCAGTAAAAGAAGGTTCCAATTTGCCATCTTTCCTTTTTGGTTTCAGGTGTCAGTCTGCACTCATATGCATGGAAAAAAAGAAAAAAAAGACCCATTTTGGAGAGTGGTCCGAAAGTAGTAATTTCTCATGGAGATTCTTACATTCATTCAACAAACTTGCTGAGTTCCCACTGTGTGCCTGGTCCTGTCCTTGACACTGAAGACACATGGTAGACAAGACTAGATGGCCCAGCATTCACACACCCACCACCCAGCATGGTGGAGTAGGCCCCTGGGGAGAGGTTGCTAAGGCAGGACTGCTCATGTGGGGATAATGGCTTACAGGGCCATGTCCACAGCCCTTTTCTCCTGAGCAGACACAGGGCATGACCCTGAAGCCACATGGGAGTGCTCAGAATTCCACCCAACAGCTCTGTGTAAGTTTGAAAAGTCCAGAGCCAACATGTTTGGCCCACTTCCAATGGCTGCCCCGTTGGCCAGCTCAGAAGACATGAATCCAGGAAGACAAGCTATTTTCAGGTTGCTGCTGATGAGCTGACGCAAATTCAGCAGGAGGGAGAGAAGGCAGAATATGCAATGCAGCAAGACTGCAAATCAGGTAGGAAGAGGGGGCATCAAGGTGAATGCAATCCTTCTGAGCACCCCTTCTTCCCCGTTCATGCTGAATAAGCAATGCTCACCTTGTCAAACAATCAACTTGAGGAGTTTTCAAGTTCAGTTTGGGTGTGGAAATTTTTTTTATTGCATTCAAATAATTTTTTTTTTTTTTCTCAGGATCAACAAAGCTTCTTAAACACCTTTAAGCAATTGGTCTTCAGATACCACTACTGGGGTCCCAGCTGAAGGAAGATGGAATGTACTAGAATGTGCCACTCCAGCTCTTCAGAGGTGGTTCCTTCTTATCATTCTGGTCTCAGTTCACATACAGCCTTCTTGCGAAGGTCCTCTCTTCCAATTCCATCTGAAGTCAATACCCCCTATTCTCTTTCTATCTCATCATCTTACTTTCTCCTTCATAGCACTTACCACACACAGTAGCAAAGTTTTATTGTTGACCCTTTTCTGTGAGGGTAGTGGTCACGTCAGCCTTGGTCATGAATGAAGCCCCAGGGCCTGACTGTAGGGTAAGTAAGTACTGACTGAGTGGATGAATGAAGGTATAGACTACTGTGCTATCAACACAACTTATAAGGGAAATCTAGCTATGTAAGAGAACCACCCTTACCCTAACTTAATGTGGCCCAATCTCAGCCTCTGCACAAGTCCAAAAACATCCACAATCAGAATTTATCAGTTGGAAGGGAGTCTGGCTACCACCCAGGACCTGGAGGCCCAGAAGCCACCATCAGTTCCCTCATCCAACATGGGCACATGCCCATGAAGACCATCCCAGGCATGGATCACCACTAACAGCTCAGCTGATGAATTAGGAGACAGAGTGAGCAATAATCTCCTTCAGAACTGAACTGCCCATCACAGGGTCCCTGGGAGACCCCAGGGTTTTAGTGGAGCCAGCCACCTGTCAAGAGAAACCCTGGGGATTGCAGTTCTCTGCCCCTCTGGGCATGGATGTCAAAAGGAGCCAGGGAGAAGCCTGGATAGAGGCCCCTGTGAGGCAGGACCTCACCAGGCGAGCATCCCAGAGTCCTCTGTGACCCAACATCCCAGGATTCCACCTTTAGGTACAGCTACAGCCACTGCAGTGGATCAATCATAACCAATGTCTGTGACTTGACTCAGCGCAAGAAAGGGAATGTGAGTTCTTGGAAAGAGGACGGGGTAATTGGTGTGTTGTCCCTGGGCCAAAGCAGTCGAGGCAAGACCAACTGGCCTTAGGCCCAGCCTGGGACTCTCAAAACCTGGTCAGCCCAGTTTCTTCAGCCTTGACACTTCCTCATCCAGAATTCATTTGCCCCTCAACTCAGCTATTGAGTAAATGTTGGCCAGGGACCTTCTATGTTCTTGCCCTCAAGGGCATGCATCGGGGTCTAGGGGAACAGTATAGGCAAGGCCACAAATAACAGGGAAGCAATGAAAGGTCCCTGAGAGGCTGAATCCAAAGTTCAGAGGAACAAGAAACCACTTGCAGCTGCTATATATAGCAGTGTGTGTGTGTGTGTGTGTGTGTGTGTGCGTGCGCGCGCGCGTATATCACGTACATCTGTGTTGAAGGAGGAGTAGGGATTCCCTAACTGGTAGCACTCTAGACACATAGAAATGCATGCAAGGAATCATTTATCCTACTGTGAAAGCATTGTGTCCAGCTGCACCAGTAAGCACTTCCAGGTCATGCTGGAGGAGGTGGGCTCCCTACAGGGACATTGACATGTTACTACTCCTTCCACCCAGGCCTCCAGAGAGCAAGCACAGGAGAATGCCTCCCCTCTGGGACTTTGCTGCTCCCTCATAGGTACCGTAGTGAATGCCTATCCATGTGCCTGGAGGGGCTACCTGCCAACCCAGGGCCCACCTACAGCTACCCCCCACTGCATGTCCTGACAAACTGCACAGGCATGCACATCCACACACAGGGGTGTGTCTGCATGGTGACTATTAACAGGGAACACTTTAGCTGATGTGCCCAACCCTTGCTTCACTCAGTGGCTAAGCTTGAACTAGGCACCTGCAATGCACCTGGCCCTGGACTCAGCACCCCATGGCCCAGGAGCTGAGGAGCCCACATCTAACAGTCAGTACAGTGCAGTAAATTACATAATATGGCTTTTCTAGCCATGGTCTTTGTAAACTCCATGGTGGGATTTTCCACGAGCAACTGAGTAGCTCCTGATTGTTAAAATTATCCACTTGGGGTATTTCTGCTGAGAGTGGCACAAAGCAATCTTCTGGGAAGTTCTCTCTCTCTCAGGTGTATAGAATTCTGATGTTGGGATTGGTTAGTTTGGCCACTGTGCCAGGCTCAAAAGGAGCCCTCCTAGAGGCAGAGAGAATTCCTCACAGCTGAGAGATGTGAGGGACACACATTGCTCAGAGAGAGATGCAAGAGATATGCACTGCTAAAAGAGACACTGAGAGACATGCATTGCTGAGAGAAACACTGAGAGACACACACTACTGAGAAAGACACCAAGAGCCATGCACTGCTGGGAGAGAGACTGTCAGTTGAGAGACAGCAGGCTAAGAGAGACTGAGCATGTTCCTAAACTTGACTTGTAGCCTGCTGCTTCCCTAATAAACCCCATAATCTGTGAGTTCTGTGTGGTTACTGCAGCGAATTATTGAACCCAGCAGAGAGGTGGTGGGTGCTGAGGGAAGAATGGTTGGTGTCAGGGTTGGTGAAAGGGTTGGAGGGAGGCAGCATGTCTGGCCTCAAAGGAATAGGCCTTGGGCTACTGATGGTGATTCTGTCTTTCTCTTGTGGGGTTAGAGGAAGTCATAAAATGCTACCTCCTTGCCCCTTTGGCAGTCAGGAACCAGTAGAAAGTGCGACATGACCCACGGTGTAAGACAATTGGGCAGGCAGGACTTTTTGAGTAACCTGTACAACCACTCACCTAACCCACTTGCCTACAAAGAAAAACCCTTAGGACAACTGAAAGCAAGAAAACAAACTACTGAACAATGAGAACAACTTGCCCTTGTCTATACCTCATGGCCCTAGCTTGAAACATAAAAGGGAGAAGATCAATAAACACTGGTTGACTGATAGAAAGAACCAATGAATACATAATTTACCTATGTGAAGGCAGCCCAATGTCCTTACTGAAGGTGGATAGTTAAAAGTCCATGGGAAGTGTTGTGTCTGGGGCATCATCACCCTGACATGGAAAACACTACAACACTCTATCCAGTCCTGGCCCTCCCCCTGAGCATCAGGGCCATGGTGAGGTACTGCTGGCACCCAACAGAACAGTCCAGGCTTGGTGAGGAACTAGGCTTGGGCCTGAGTCTCAGCTGCCACGTCATTCCCCACCACAGTGTGATAATGTCCGGGCTCCACCTCTGAGCACAGGAAGGGACTCTGGTGAAAGCTTCTTTCTGAATGGTAGATTTTTTCTTCTTGAGCTGTGCAATTTCACATTTCACGACTAGGGCATTCTCAGCATCTCAAACCCACCGCTGGATGAACAGATTATCACAATACATTCTGTATCATCATTCCCATCACCGCAGGTACAGTGAGCCATTCAGCTGCCTTTGATGGTGCTAATAGTTATTTTGATTTTGCATTTCTGCCTTCAAGACTATTTCCTGTGATATCAATGACAAAAGTTTTCACTTAACTCTTCCAATAGAGAGCCTAATTGTATCTTTCACTCACAATGAAATTTAAAACTATCAGGACACCAGAAATGCCAGCTGCTAGGAGTCTAAATAAATGTTACACAAAAACAGTTTCATTTTGCTAGCACGGAAAAAAAAAAGTAATCTTATGAATCGTCCAAAAAATATAGATCTTGCCAGTGAGTTGCATGAAAGAGCTTTATCTTTATACCATGAAAAAGAATAGCTGGGAAATAAAATGAATTTCAAAATAACCATTTCAACTGGATTTTTAAAAATCAAACGTTGTCTAGCCTAGCACAACTAAATACTCCTGTTTTGTTATGAATGTGGGTGAAACTGCTGCCTCAGAAACCTTGCAGGACCCCCCTCCCCCAGCTTCCACTTGCTGGGCCCCAGTGAGGGACTTGGGTTCACACCAAGGAGAGGCTCCAAATATCACTGCAGATTTTACACAAAATATTCTTGTAGCATGCAGTTTGGTAATGGGAAAACCCCTTTCCAGGAGGTTCAAAAGACCCTTGGTCCTCCTCATGCCCCATCTTCTTTTCTTACACCTAGGGTAAGCAGTCTTCAAGACAACTTCACCTATAATACAATGGCTTTTTATTAAATACTACTTTTTTTCCAATTGTTATAGCTCAAACTGTTTAACTAAGGTTGTTATAAGCCTAACACACTCTTGTTCTGAAATACAGAACATCAGACTACTGAACCTTTTCAGGGTCATTAAACAGCTGTAAACATTATTACAAAAATAAACCAGAGATTTCATGCTTACATTTTGGCCTAGAGCTTGCTATGCTGAGCAAGTACATTTTTTTCATCTCTTACAATCAACGCTGGTGACATTTGGGCATCCAAACAAATTACATCACAAACATTACTGAGGTGGGCAGGATACTGAGTGGTTTGTTTGCCAGTTGATTAATAGATAAACAGGAGGGCAGCATGGTTGACCCATTCCATTTTGACTGATGTATAGACAATACTATGAGACAGGGCCAGAAATAGTTAAATCCTTGCTGAATTTATTAATGAAAATATTATATTCAAATCTGGCTGTGGAATATGGTGACTGTGTAATAACCAGGAGAGTCAAATTAGAGAGTATTGTCAAACTCCCAAATTCTCCCTTGTACATGGAATGTTGGCCAAAGTCAAGGCCCTTACTGCCTCCAGTGGTGAGTGAGACCCAACTGGGCTGGCTTAGATCAGTCTTTTGCAGCCCAGGCAGCTTCTGTATTGGCGAGATGAGAGTTGGCAGAACTAAAAAAATAAGAGAGTAATAAAAATGTCATCTCCGTGGAGACTTTGGCTGATTTCAGAATTCTCAAGGACAAAAGGGTCTTTCCAACCATGTTGGCTTTTAAAGTCTGGGTTGAAAATGCAGACCAGAACTGAAGATGGATAATGAACTAATCAGATGGAAAAGGCTAAATACCCACAAAGGATTCTTCTGGTCATCTTCTCAGGACAGAAAAGTCTTCTGGTATGAGCTCCAAGGTCACTGCCCACACTATGCAAAGCCAGACAAGTAAATGATAGGGATGGAATTAAAAGAACCTTTTATGAAGTGGTGATGAAGAACATGGACTTGTTAGGCACAGAAAGCTCCCAGAAGAATAACAATAATCATCATCACCATCATCATCTTCTTCATCATCATTGTTTACATCAGCAAGCACTCAAGCACTCATCATCTTATCCCTCACACACATCATCTTTCTCCTCACGATGGTAGTATTTCCTTAATGCTCACCATAGGCCCAAACTGTGCTGGGTACTTCACAATTCTTATCTCTTTTTAGCCTTATACACCCTACATGGCCGGTGCTATTATTATTTCTATAATAAAAAGGAAAGTGAGGCTCAGAATGTTTAAGTCACACAAGGGTTACTGAATGCAGAGCCCAAACAAGATAGGCTAGTAGGCAGGCTGGCTTTCAATGTCCACACCATGTTGGACATGGCCAGTCGGTCACCAGCTCATTCATTTGCAAAGTGGATGGAGGCAAGAGAGTCAGAGCCATGGGCAAGTTCAAGGAGACAAGGAGCAGAGGCTTCACAAACACATGCACCAGGAAGTGGAAACATGCAGTGCATTACACAGAGAGAGAACCTCGGGAGCTGGTGTGAGTAGAGTGGGGCAGGGCGTACTGTGGATCTGGAAATGTGGCAAGTCTATTGCTCAAAGGGTCCCACAAAATTTTATTCATAGACCCTTCCATTTTCTTAATGTCTGTAAGGGCTGATATATTATCCCACATCTTGTTGTGTCAGGTGGGTTATTTCCCCAGTGAAACTGGACTAATGGGTATTTGAAGTCCCAGCAAGGTGCATTCAAGTGTCAACTCTTCTACTGGTATCTGTGTGACTCTGGGCCACTCAGTCACCTGTCAGAGTCTCAGTTTCTTTCTTTATCCCTAAAATGGATTATTTGATATTAAATCTCTAAAATGGATTAACTGACATTAATTGTCCTACTCACTCCATAGGGTTTTAAGAAAAGCAAATGGGATTGTGGAAGATAAAAGGCAACCCTTAAACTGTAAAAAACTCTACATATACAGTAACCTTTCTCTAGTGCAGGCCACAGCCTTTAGTATCGCTTTCTAGATCCAGGAAGGACCCTGATCTGGTAGTAGAGTAAATGATGCGAGGTGAAAGGCATAACCAAGGCACGTAAAGGCAGTTAATAAACGCTCACTCACTGCCAACTCTATTGGTACATCTGTACAGTGGGACTCATACCATTTAATAACATTTTTAAATACATGTAACAGGAATTGACAGAGATCAACAAGCAAGAACAGGTTCTTGTCTTTGAAAGCTGACCCAGGAAAGGGGAGATACATGGATCTGCAAAGACAACAGAACAGGGTCAAGTGCTGAAAGAGAGAATGTACAAGGTGTGGTGGAGGCTGGGGCAGTGGAGTAGGCACACAGCAGAAAGAAGGAAAGGAGATAAGGACTGGGAAGAGGCCAGGTCTTGGCTGAGTTCTGAGGAGATAGAGAGAGGAGAGAGCACATGTGTGACAGAGTGGTCAACATGTGCAAAATGTAGACTAAGTATAGGATGTCCTGGGAGGAAGAGGGGAGACGGTGCAGAAGCAGCTGGCTGGGTGCAGACTCAAATGCCAATCCAAGGAATATGGAGGTTATACTGGGACATAAAAGAGGCTCAAGAAGCACTTAACATGTATGCCTCACACTGCCTATAGGAACCCCATCAGCACTTCGATTGATTTCCTAGAAGGAAAATTCCAAGAGGCTGAGATCTGAGTATGAGACCATGCAGTCAGCCTGCAGAGGCCTGTCACACAGGCAGCCACCCTGCCGTACAGTTGGCAGGTCACTTCTTTGGCAAAATGTAGAAAAGAACAGCTTTAAAACTGACAACTTCCTCTAACTGTGGCCAGTTGGACAAGGTATTTCTCTATGTAATGTGGGTCAAAGAAGATGGTAAAAATAAATTCCTGAACCACAAATCAAATAACTGGGGGGCCAAAGTTCTCCTGGTGGTGAGGTTCCCTGGGTATGAGAGAGAAAACCAAACCAAACTCACTGTTATCCAGTTATTTCCAACTCATAGCAACCCCCATTGGGTTTCCAAGGCTGTAAATCTTTATGGAAGCAGACTGCCTCATCTTTCTTCCACAGAGTGGCTACTGTGGGTTTGAATGACCCACCTCTTGGTTAGCAGCCAAATGCCTGAACACTACACCACCAGAGCTCCTTATGAGAGAAAAGAAAGTGCTTAGTTTGTTAAAGTCATCTGTCTCCCCTCCTCTCTTTGTAACAGTATAAGGGGGAAGAAGGCTGGCTCTCCAAATCCCTTGGTAGCCCCTTCCCATCTCCCCATAGGTGTCAGCTCAAATCCATCCTCTAGACCCCATCCTGGTTTTGCCTGCTCCAGGAAGCCTTCTTGGATTCAAGCAGGCTTGAAGTGAAGAGAAACCCATGGAGTCTCTTCTGGATGCTGCTCATGGTGCACTCCGATAGAACAGGAACTCACGCTTTTCTTAGCTCCCATGCCGGGGGCTATCTGAGAGCAGGCCTCTTATCAGCTTGCTGACTACAGTTCATAAGGACACAATCCTACCAAAAGCTGGTCCTCTCACAAGTCTGGGGAGTGAAGCAATGATTGAACACAGTGTGGGGATGGGCTGTGCCCAGAGCAGCAACATCACAAAGAGAGATGATGTTTTGTGAGCAAAGACCCAGCACTCTCCCCCAGAATCCAGGCCATAAAGCAGTGCTTCCATTTTTCCCAGAATTGATGGTTTGGAGAGGAAATAGCTCTTTAATTTGCTATGATTTATCTGAACTGTGTCCATCCCATCAGAGAAAGCAAAAAAATGTGTGTGTGTGTGTGTGTGTGTGTGTGTATGCTTTTAATGAATGACCCACCTTTAAAATGACACAGAAAAACTGAAACAGATACCAGCAGTTGTCACAAAAAGTGTATTGATCATTCCTCTCTTCTCAGCTTTTTCTTTCTCTTTTTAAGCAGATTTCGTCATGACAGGAAGTTATATATTTAATCCCGTATTAACCCTGCTAGGCTTCCTGCTCCAACATGGCACTGGCAGGGATGTAGCCTCCCACATAGCTATGGTCTAAAACAAGAGAAGCATCTGGCATCCATAAGAGACCCCAGTGTCCCCTCCCTTCTGGAGACAGCAGAGATCAGGAACAGGAGCTGAGCTATACTCTACTGTCCTTTCACCCTAAAGAAAGCCATCTGATCTGAGTACTTCTAGACTCTGGTATCATACTGAACAGTTTAGTTTCACTTTATAGGTTTTCAGACTTGTTTCGGTACAAACTAAATATAATGCAAACTACACGTATGCAAGAGTGATCAAAGAGGTCTGATTTTGAGACAGTCATAGAAGTCAACCCAAGGAGAGTCTATTCACAGGGGCATCTGCTGAAGATATAAGTTGAGATACCCATCATCCCACAAGGAGACAAAATCATGACTGACCCCAAACTCCAGGCACATCAGCAGGTACTTGTTGTCTATAAATACTGGGCAGAGGCCAACAGATAATACCTGACCAAGGCCAGGGCATTGGTCCTTTCTGCCCTTGGACTCTCCAGTCCAGGGTCTCTCACTACCTCTTAGGTCAGCAGGCTGACGTCACCTTTGCTTGGCTAGATACCTGAAAGAGGAGGGAAGATGGGCCTTGAGCCATCCAACCCAGACCTACCAGCAGGAACACTGGCTGGTAGGGTTGGAGCTGTATGCTGGACAAGCTCACAGGCACAGGGGCTTCTGGAAGCTGTTGTCCCAGCAGCAGGTATCACTGTCACTGGATAGACTCCTAGGACAGCAGTGAATTTCTGACCCAGATCAGGAATGAAGGTCTTAAAGAAGGATTTCCCAGTTTGCACATGCTACAAGGGAGGAGAATCTTCTGCCTCACTTCATTTAAACCTGTTAGGATTCAGAAACAGGACTCCCTTTCCTCAAGAGGATCAGGTTAAGGCGGATCTGCCGCAGCCCTTTTGTGCATATTACTCTCCCTGACTAGAACACTCCTCCTCCATCTCTGCTATCTGACTGACTCCTATTCATTCCCCCAGGTGACGGTCAATGCTGCCTCATCCAGGAGGTCTTCCTTGGTTCCTCTGGTCCAAGACAGGAGCCCTCTTCTCTGTCTCCACAGTGCCTTGGCCTCACTCACCTAGTGTAGCATTCATACTCCAGTGAATTACTTTATATACTTGTCTGAAAGCTCCATGAAGGCAGAACCCATTTCTATGCGTTTCAGGAGTGGTCCTAGCACCTGGCACACAGTCAGGCACAGAGGACTCATTCAATATATATTTGTGGAATAAATGAATAGAGGACCAAGGAAATGAATAAATGAGTGAATGAATGAATGAACAAATGGATCAAACAACAAATGCTGCAGCCCTTGAGCAAAGAATCTATCCTTGGAGAGGTGGATGGTAGAGGTGATGGCCAGGGAAGTAAGACTGAGGCCACAGGCCAGTCCTGGACCCCCAGGGCAGACTGCTCTCTACTCCTCAAGGCACAAGCTGGGTAAGAAGTCTGGTCCCCATGCCAGCAGTTATTCCCAATCCCTACCCCTACCTTTTGCTTTCCCCATTAAGAGCTAAAATGACTCCCGTGTCCAGGTGGATTATCTGGGTCCCCATCTCACCACCCTCCACCCCTATTTGGGATCTCCTAGGGTAAGCCCAGGACCCCAGTCCAAGTGCCTGACATATGATGCACACTTGAATTGCTTGACTTGGATTTCAAGCCCCTCAACCTCCTTCATAAACTCCACTCTCTCTTTTTACTTCCCTGCTTTCTTCAGGATTTTTGCACTTTCACAGGCAAACATTCATTCACTCATTCAATCAGTTGCATTTTCTGCATATTCACAGCATGCCAGGCACTGTGGTAGGCTCTGTGGAGAGAAGGATCAGAAACATCCTTGCTCAACTGGAGCTCACCATCAAAAGGCCAGACAGACCTGAAGCATCAGCCACAGAGACAGTGATAACATTTGCAAGAGTCAGTGGAGTAGGAGCTTTCAGAGGCAAAGACCATATCTCTCTTCTCTGTTTCCTCAGTGCCATGTGCAAAGGAGGCCCTTGGAGAGAGTCTATTGACAGGAGACACTGCCTCTGCCATGACTGGGCCGGCCATGGCTGGAGGACACCCTCCACTCTGAACCTTTGCTGACCCCTCCCTCCCTGAACCCAGTACCCATCACCCCAAGATTCAGATCCTGGATATAATCAGGAATGAGATGGCCAACTAAAGCATATCTGAAGGCAAGACAAGTCCCTCTCTCCAAGATTGTGCACTCCATGGGAGCAATATCCCCAAGTGCCAGGTTCAGTGCTTCACCCAGAAGGCACTCAGAACATACTCGTTGAATGAAGGATGCCCCTCCCCAGTGCACAAGCCCTTGCCTCTTCTCCCAGCAGGCACCCTCCCATGCAGCACAGTAGGCATCCTAGACAACTATTCTCCTTGCCTACACCAATTGGGCCTGCATCCTCCCCTGTGGGCTCCTCCATACCCTGAAGCCACACCTGCAATACAGCCCAGAGAGCTGTGTGACCTCAGGTGGCCCTGGTCCTCTTCAAGTCATCGTTTCCCATTGGAAAACCAAGGAGTCTGGCAGTCCACTACCCTTGGCTACTCCATCTTGCCTAATGTCTCCTGATTTATACCCCTGTGGTCCACCTGATCCTGAACTGTCCCCAGTCACAATGAATGGCTGGAGTTGAACTTCATTCATGCTGAACCAAACCAAAACCAAACTCACTGCCATTGAGTAGAATTCGACTCATAGCGACCCCCTTTGGATTTCCAGGGCAGTAAATCTTTATGGAAGTAGATTGCCCAGTCTTCCTTCTGCAAAGTGGCTGGTGGGTTTGAACCGTCAACCTCTGGTTAGCAGTCAAATGTCTTAGGCACTACACCACCAGAGCTCCTTGATGCTGAACAGCAGGGGGAATATTAAAACTGAAGCAATTAACGTTTCTTTTTTTTCACATGGAGGCAATACCATTAGTGGGCTCATCCATGTGCTCCAGCATGTGGTCCAGCCTTTCCCCAGACAGGCCACACATACATAGTCACACTCTTGACACCAACACCTCCCCCACCTTCACCTCAGGTGTGGGGTGAAGATTTCCTACTGAGAGGCCTTCAGGAAGCCCCATGACATTTTCAAACTGCAACACTTGATGTGGAGCTATGATCTCCACAAGCTGCAGACAGCATTCAGAAGCAAGCATAGTTAACCACAGGGTGGCTATTGTTACTATTTGGGCTCCCAGAGGAGCCTCTGTTCTGGTACTCTGTGTGATAAGAGAAAACTGGCTGCTGCTACCAGAAGGTGAACTGAGTCTTATTCCAAAAGAACCAAAAGGCAAATCCACTGTAGGGTGGAACCTCATTGGTTATGCATCTATGACATGGGGCAATGATAGGGTTGTTGGGAGGACTGACTGAAGTAATTTCTGTAAAATACTTGAAGCAGTGCCTGGGACCAGGCAAGCACTCTATAAAGGTTACTGCTGCTACAACTTCTTCTTCTTCCACTACTATAATTATCATCTGTGTGTCAGCACTGCTGGGCCTTTATCATCCCTGCAGTCACCGTCACTCTCCATGCAAAGTCACCCATTCCAAAGCCTCACTGCAGACAAACTCACAAGACATATGTGGTAGCCAAGGGGTTAGTTACCTTCTCTTTACTTTTAAAAGCTGTTGCAGTTAATAAAGAAAAGTTGCACACATTAGAAATATGGACAAAAGGTTTGTCCATTTGGCTAATGACCATAAAAACATCACTCCTAACTAGAAAGTAAAAACACTCAAATTAAAGCAATTGTAGGGTTCCTTTTTAAACTACTTATACTAAAGATTAGGAGCTCCAGTGGCATAGTGCTAAGGCATTTGACTGCTAACCAGAAGGCTAGCAGTTCAAACCCACCAGCCACTCCTCAGGAGGAAGGTTGGGCAATCTACTTCTGTAGAGATACTGCCTCGGAAACCCAAGGAGGGGTTGCTGTGAGTCGGATTCAACTCAATGGCAATGAGTTTGGTTTTTCATTTATACTACAGGTTACCTGAAGACCTTGTGAGGTCCCTAAAAACTCTCCATAGAATCATGGCATACCCAAAGGGGAACATGGACGAAGGCACAGGGGCCTTGGTTCAACCTTAACATCCCTTCCAAAGTCAGAGTCTAGAACTCTTGTCTGTTACTGAGACAAAAGGAGCAGAAAAGGCCCTGGTGTTAGAAAATGAAGCACAGTGCTATCTACTTTGCCCCAAGGACCCATTTAGAAAGCATCCAACAGTCCTGCCTCAGAAGCTAATCTGCCTGGGCAGCAAATTATGTGCTGTGGAATACATCCAGGGGCAGCCAACTAGCTTGCATTTATTGGGAGGTGATGTCTTTGAGGTGAGTACCAGTCTCTGTTTCATTTGTTTTCTCCAACATCCATAGAGCATCCCCATGTAAGTGCAATGAGCAAAGGTTAGAGGTCACTGTTTTTCCTGTGGCACAAGTATCTGGAGTTCATGCCAAAGACTTCCACCAACTGGCCATACACACCCCATCCAATCTCACTTCCCACCACTCTCCTACACGTTCTCCACAACTGCAAGGAGAATACTTCCTCATTCTGGGAATGAGAGCTGTGCACACTTTCTCTTCTTACACGGAGACAGTCCTTGAGGGAAGGGACACACACACAATAGTACAGAGGGTGCCAGAACTGGAGAAACCTCAGAGATCATCTAGCTCTTAGTCCTTCAGCCTAATACGGCCATTTTATAGATTAGTGAACTGAGGCCAGAAGATAGAGATGATCTGTCTAAATTACAATTAGTCAGTGTGTGGCTGTGTCTTACTCCTCTTGATGGCACAGTGGTTAAACCGCTCAGCTGCCAACCAGAAGAATGGCAGTTTGAACTCACCAGTAGCTCTGCAGAGAAAGATGTGGTAGTCTGCTTCCCTAATATTTATAGCCTTAGAAATTCTCTGGGCCATTCCACTCTGTCCTGTGGGGTCACTATGAGTTGGAATCGACTTGACAGCAATAGGTTTGAATTACCAACCTTTAGGTTAGCAGTCAAGTGCTTTAACCACTGCACCATTGGAGTTCCCTTATGGAAGCCCAGCAGCTATGAAAAATGTCCAGAGTATACCTTCCACCTGCCGGACTCCAAGCTCACCAACATCTATCTCTTTTTCAAAATTCCTTCTCCAATCAGACATTACAAAATTAAGATCTTGATTGTACCATGCTGTTGCATATTGGCCATCTCTGGGGTCCTTAAACTCAGGAAGCATGGCTGGGGCTCCGCAGAGTCCAGGGCACGGGGTGGTGCTGCCCTTCAGCAGTGAGGAGTCCTCTCTCCCTGCATCACTCATTTAAGCACCTGCAGGATGATTAAAGGCTGCCAGTGTACCTGGACTGAAGAAGTTTAAACAAAGATTCCCCCCAAGTCTTTACTGCAAAAGCAAGCAAGAAGAAAAGATCAACTAGGGGGTCAAAAACAGCCACAGAAACGCACTTCAGGAGGCAAAAAAGAATGTTTCCATTCGCTTGTTGGATGTGTTTGATTTCCATCAAATTACATCAGGTTGATGTGATGTAACATGACATCCCCCCATGAAATGCATAAATCAAGGCACCCCATAAATTTAAAGGAATAGAGCTCTTTTCCAGAAGTGGCTAATTACTCATAAACAGCAGATATTTTATTGCCGTTAAAGTCAGTAGCAGGTTTTTAATAGCCAGAGCGTTTTCTAACTCAAGCTTTTCACAGCATAGGCCTGGGGAAGCCAAGCATTACCTGTTTGTAGCTCCCTCAGGAGCTGCAAAGATTCTGTGAAGGTAGACCACCACTGTGAAGGGCCCCCCCCCAGCCCCAGCCCCGCCCACCTGGTGAGTTACCAGCCCCTCCCACACAGCTCTGCTGGGAGGGCCTAGGCCCTGAAGCCAATGCCTTGGAAAGGTTGCTGTCTCCAAAGGTGCTCCGTACTCTTATCTGGGACTTCCTTCACACCCATATGCAGTCTCCTCAGGCACCACTGGGAGCACTGGTAAGCAAGATTCTACATCCGGACTCCTCTGCCTACCTCAGATGCCAGTGTATCGGTCCACACCTGCTACAGTCCCTGCAAAGAAGCCCCTTGACCCTGGCCCCGCTGCCCATTCCTACCCAACCCTGTGGCTTGAGTGGGCAGGAGGCAGCCCCAGATCTGACTGTGGGATTAATTTGAACCAATCAGAATACGCAACCCCCTGCCCTCCGTGATTGGCTCAAGGCTCAGCACATGACCTGATTGGGGCCAATGAGAGAAGGAGAACTAGGGCTACATGAGGCCTAGAGCTTCGACAGCAGTTTTGCTACCAAAACTGCCTGAAGCTGCTGAGAGAAAAGGAATGTGTACTTGCCCCCTGAGAGGGGGCAAAGATGGAGAAGGTTAGAGGCATCTGAAATTGAATGATTTATATACTTTACAGTTACAGGAATCAGTACAGCCTCCTGGTTGTTTAAGCTGGTTTGGCTTGGGTGCTCTGTCACATTAAACCAAAGGCGTCCTGGCTGATAAAAACGACCCTGCCCTCCCTCCCAGACACTTCGATGCCTCTCTCTGCTTCCATTCCGCTCCTCCAACCTCCTCCTTGCCTCAGGACCATGTTAACTCATTCTCATCTTTGCTTTCCTCCACTCAACTCATGCAAATCTAGCCCTGCCCACCAGGAAGCCTCCATACACTAAAGTGCTAAGCCACACCTTTGGTTCTTCCAGAAATGTCTATTGTGAAGTGAGTGATGGAAGGCTGACCCTTCTCCTGTGTGCCCTGCTCGCAGAATGAAGATTCCACGGTGGACACCAGGAATACACTTCTCACCCTGCTCAGCTGCCTCCTTGCTCTTTGCCAAACCAAAACTCAAACCAAACCAGATGCTGCACAGTCAACTCCCACCCACGTGAAACTCTGAGTCAGAGTCACTGTGCACTGTGGAGTTTTCAGTGGCTGATCTTCCAGACGTACATTGTCAGGCCCTTTTGTCTGAGGTGCTTCTGGTGGATGCAAACCTCCAACCTTTGGTTAGCAGCTAAATGCACCACCCATTTGCACCACCAGGGACTCCATCGTTTGCCAAGGAAATTCCACCACTGGGTCTTTCCCATAGGGCTTTCCTTGTTTGCTTTAAGGAAAAGTGATTTCATCTGTTGGTTGGGTCATGACTTTCCAGAAGTCTGCAGGAAGTTGGTGTGGATTCCATAGGCTCCCTCTCAGCTGAGAACCTTTGCACATGTCACTGCTTCTGTGTCAGTTCTCCATTCTGCCCCCTCACCCGGGTAACTTCTTCAGATCTACCGCCAAATGCCACTTCTCCAGGGACTCACCCCTGATTTCCCTACACTCCATCCATGGCTCTGTGGCCCACACTCAGAACTCATAGGCTCAGCAGGCAGGGTCACAGGTACCCAATGAATGAGGGAGGCAACTGGCTGGTGAGTGAAAATGAACCCCCAGAGGGTAAGATGTTGATAAAGACATAATAAGGCTTAACACTCACAGGGGTTGTATGGTTTACAGAGTGCTTTCTCAACCCACCATTCCCCTTGCTCTATTAATCCTGCACAGTAGGAAGTCCTGCACAGAGAACTCTTCATCATACAGAAAGGGTGGAAAAGGCCACAGAGAGCAGACCACCTACCCAGTGCTCCGAGTGAAGGCCCCTTCTGCTGCCCACTGCATGTGCTTATGTCAGGGACTACAAGGGCATCTGGGGACGTGGCACTAGGAACAGGGCCACTGGAGGGAGCAGGGGGTCTGCTTAAAGGAGGAAAGAAGATGACCTGCCACCAGGCCTTGTCCCCTGTCACCCTGTGGCCCAGAAACCAGTGCCTCCACACCAGCATCAGCAAAGCTGCGGGAGTCCCTCATGTACTCACAGCAGGCTCGCCAAGCCTATGGCAAGGCACATGAGACAGACTCTGGGAAATGCCCCTCCTGTCTCTTCTTCCAGAGGCTACACTTGGCCCTGGCAGGGAGCCTGAGCCCGCCTGTGCCTGGCCTCCCCCTGGAATCCCGGTCATGTTACTGCTTGTCTGCCTGTCCACCTGCCCCACTTCCCCACTGCCCTTTGCAGGGACCACTCCCCCGCCCTGTGCCTCACCACAGCTGTTGTCGCTGCCAGCCTTGCTCCTGCTGGAGCCTCCAAGAGGGAGCCCTGCCCTTGTGTGCCCTTCGCATAGGCCGGGCCAGCCTTCAGTGGCTGGGGACAGATCAAGCTGGCGGTGCAGCACCTGTCATCTCACTCCAGAACCCAGCTGGCCAGGGACCAGCATGTGCAACCTCTGATCTATGAAACCGCTTGTTCGCCCCCAGCATCCCCAGATGCTACAGGTCCCAATGCCCAGCAATGACAGGGAAAGGGGATTTACAGACCCACTTGTTCACTCATTCATTTAACCTGGCACAGACTAGCCACTTGTTCAATTTCTACCTCCCATATTAACTATCAACTACGATAAAAAAAAAAAAAAAAAAAAAAAACTCCTTGCCCTCAAGTCGGATCTGACTCATAGCAACCCTTCCTTGGGTTTCCAAGACAGTATCTCTACAGAAGTAGATTGCCCCATCTTCCTTCCGAGGAATGGCTGGTGGGTTCGAACCACCAGTCTTCTGGTTAGCAGGCAAATGCCTTAGGCACTATGCCACCTGAGCTGGTAGAGACCAAATCTGCCTGTTTGATTGCTATATTCCTGATGCCCACCTGAGTGTCTAGGACCCCAAAAGATGTTTTTGTCTAATGTTTTTATTGTGAAATACAAACTTCATAAATATTTATTGAGTGGATGGAGAAGTGAGTAGGTTGATGGATAGAGGGACTATTCTATCTGAAGATCTTATTGGTGCTCCTGAGGCCTGAATTCGTTTTAAATCTCTAAGATTAAGGTCTCTCACCCATCTGCCACTTTGTCAGGCTGTGGTGGCTTGTGTGTTGCTGTGATGTTTCAAATACCAGTGGGGTCACCCAGGGTGAACAGGTTTCAATGGAGCTTCCAGAAAAAGACAGGCCTAGGAGCTAGACCTGATGCTCTGCTTTCGAAAATTGGCCAGTGAAATGAATCCATGTGGAATACTGTCCACTGTAGGGCTGGAAGATGAACCCGCTATTTTGGAAGACACTCAAATTATACAGTGGTTGCAAATAGACTCGGGCATGGTGATGATGGTGATGATGGTGCAGGCCCAGGCAACGTTTCATTCTGCTGTCCACGGGGTCACCATGAGCTGAAGCAGACTGTATTGCAACTAACAACAACAACAAAGTTAAAGTTCCCGTCTTCAGGGGCTTTTCTGTGGAGCTCTGCTCCCCGAAATCCTAAATTCTCCAGTAGTTCAGTGTTCCTTCACATACTTCAGAAAATAAATAAAATAAAAATAGCCTAAAAGGGCCTTACCAACCCATGCTCCCACTGCAAGCACTCACACACCACCTTCTTGGCACTTCTTACAATAAACCACCTTCACGTTTTTGCTAGGTTTTTGTACCCCTGCTAATATATTTTTAATTAATTCACTATTTTTTACTTTAATGCATTTAAGAGGAAACTATATCATTACCCTAAATGGAAATTTGTATCACTTGCTGTAAATTAAAGGTAATTATAAAAATAAATAAAATGAGAACAATGTTATTAAATTCTAGATGAACACTGTTGCCTACAGCAGTCTCTGGCCTGAGGCCTCCTCTCTCTTTTTCAAGGGGAGGAAGGGAAAGGTGCGGAGGGGTTAAAGTCACACTGGGGGCCAGTAGAAGGCTTTTCTTGAAAGGAGTAGCTATCTCACCCTGGGACTCAGGGTTATTCTTTATGGGGTCCTTGCATCTTCTGAAGTTGTCTGGGATACCACCAATGGTGGCATGCTTCTCCCTTGGCCGGTACATAGCCTTTACCCAGCCCCTCAATTAAGCAATGAGGACCCTCAGGCCACAGTGGACAAGAGCCCCCTTAGGAACAAATGCGGGTTGATTGACCTTTTCCTCCCCATTAAAGAAGAAATTAACTTGAAAATATACCTCCTCGGCCTCTCCCTGATGTTTATTCCCTCCAAAGACCAGGGAACCCTGTTGTGGTGGGGCCTGACCCATTTTCTTCCACCAGAAGAGGCCCTCACTCCTTCTGAACCTCTGAGGCCAATGGAGCTGCTGGCCTCCGTTACCCTTTCTTGAAGTCCTCACCACCAGTTACAGATTTCCCAGTGGGGTGGTTGTTGAGAGCTCCCTGCTCCCTAAACCAGTGGCCATGGAGTCAACTGCAACTCATGCAGACCCCATGGATGTGAGTAGAACCATGCTCCACAGGGTTTTCAATGGCTGGCTTTTCAGAAGGCGATCATCAGGCCCTTCTTCTGAGGCACCCCTGAACCTTCAAGCTTGGGTTTGGCAGCCAAGTGCTTGAACTGTATGTACCACTGAGGGACTTCCGTCCCTTTACAGTCCACTGGAAAGAAGAGTCCTGTCTGTTGCAAATAGCACCTTCAGCTTGCAAGTGAGGAAGAGACAGTCAAACCAGTGGAAACCAGCACATGCGAACTCTAAGTTTAAATCAGTCCTGGTCAAGTTCCGGATACACCCAGGACCCAGCCTCAACGGCTATCTGTGCCCTTTCCTCTGAAAGATAAAGACTCTGAAAACAGTAAACTGGTTGTGAGGCTAGATCTTTGTTTTCCTCTTTCAAGAGAGAACTATTTTAAATATCAGTGAAATCTTTCTGAGAACAACTAAATAGATGGGATTTAGCTTCACAATGAACCATACTTTTTCCTCAAAGGGTAAAGAGAATTTAGGATTTTTTTTTTAAAGATTTTGTTTTTCCTGATATTGCCTGAGCTAATGCTTCTGACGCTGGAGATTATCTGCACGGCAGCCAGGCTTGTTGTAATTAACACACAAGTAGCAGCTCCACTTCCTAGTAATATATTTTTCTAAGACTTTGATGATGCTAAGAGATTTTGAATCCCACATTGCAGACTTTGAAGAAACTGCATTGGATAGAGACACCTTAGACGAAATTGAAAATAACTTGAGTTTAATACACCTCCCCAGGAGCTTTATGGAAAGAATGGGTTAAAGATATCTAGAATCCACTGTGGACCACGGTGTACGGAAATTGATCTTTCGGGGCCTACCGAGGCATCAGAGCCATGATTGGGCCTTCTTCTTTGGGGGTTTTTTGGCCTCTGAGTATCTTCTTTGGTCTCAGACATAAATGACTTCCTTAAAGGATTTAATTAATTCTTAAATGTGCACAGAGCCCATGAGCACAAACATTAACTTGTTAGCAGCATTAAGCCAGATTCTGTTCTCAGCTACACACAAGCAGTTCCCCGTGACATCCCTGGGAGCGTCACATGCAGTCTGGAGCCCCACAGACACCCAGCACCCTTTGTGCTCAGCTCCCCAACCTTCCCTCAGTGCGTCCAATCACTGAGTCCAACCTACATCACAGTCCTGCCTCTCCCTGGCTGGCCCCCAGAAGACGCACACGGTGTGAGCTCTGTCCCCTATCTGCTTCACTTTGCTTTCCTCTTCACTGAGCTCCCCGGGCCACTGATGGCTTCTCTGCGCCTGGCAAGGACACCAAGGAGCAGAGGACACGTTGAGAGTCCTGCATGGATGAGGTAGGCTATGGTGAGAGGGCCTCCTGCCGAAGGCTCCCCAGATGTGAGCACATTAGAAGACTGAGCACCCCACTTCTCTCGGACCCAGTCCAACACTCAAATTCTCCAGGATGCCTCTACCCACCTCCTACATGTTCCTCACACTGTTGATTCATTTACATATTCAGCTCTTGTCTTCTTCACAGCCCAAGTCTCTTTTGTTCTGTCTATATTGGGTGGAATCTGACTTAAAACAGCAGAAACAATACGTATTGTCTATAAAATTGATTATATGTATACACACACACAAATATACACACATACACACATATATGTTGTTGTTGTTGTTAGCTGCCATCAAGTCAGCCCTCAACTTAGGATAACCCCATCCATAAAGGAATGAAATGTGCCTGATCTTGCACCATCCCATGATCAGTTGCAGATGAGAGTGTTGTGATCTACAGGGTTTTCATTGGCTGATTTTCAGAAGTAAATTGCCAGGACTTTCTTCCTGGTCTATATTAGTCTGGAAGCTCCACTGAAACCATTCATCACCATAGCAAGCCTCCAAAGACAGGTGGATGGTGGCTGTACATAAGCTGCATTGGGTCTATTGCATGAAAGGTGAGAATTCTACCATGAATCACTCAAAAAGTCATTGCCGTGGAGTCAGACTGACTCATAGCGACCCCTCCTTGGGTTTCTGAGGCGGTATCACTATGGAAGTAGATTGCCCAACCTTCCTTCCAAGGGGTGGTTGGTGGGTTTGAACTACCAACCTTCTGGTTAGCAGTCAAATGCCTTAGGCACTACACTACCAGAGCTCCTACTGAATCACTACTGTATATATATATACATAGATAGATAGATAGATTTTTATATATAGATATATATAGATATAAATACACACACACATACACACACACAGAGAGAGTCAGAAACCCTGGTGGCACTGTGCAGGAAAAAGATGTGGCAGACTGCTTCTGTAAAGATTTACAGCCTTGGAAACCCATAGGGCAGTTCTTCTCTGTCCTATAAGTTCACTATGAGTTGGAATAAAGTTGATGGCAGTGGGTCTGGGTTTTTTTTAAGGGCTCTCTCTCCACAGATATGTGTGTGTGTGTGTGTATACACACACACACATATGTATATATATACATATGCGTGTATGCGTATGTGTGTATATTGTACATATGTATATTTTATAAATAACAATATCTACTACTTGTAGCCTCAGAAGGAAGAAGGGGCAATCTACTTTCGTAGTGATACTGCCTCGGAAACCCAAGGAGGGGTCGCTAAGAGTCAGGTCCGACTCGACGGCACATAACAACAACAACAACAACCACTTGTAGCAAGTAAGGAAATTCTTATATGGTGTTAGAAGGAATGTACATTGGTACATTTCTGAAAGAACCTTAGTATTATATATCAAAACTCTCGAGAATATTAATAAACTGGGATGCAGTTTTCCACTCTAGAACTAACCTAGATGGCTATCAGGGATGCAGACAAAGCTGTACTGAGATGCCATTTGAAAAAAAGAGGAGATGATCTAAACGTCCATGATGAGGAGAATGGTTAAACTGATGCTGCCATGGAATATCGTGCAGCCATTAGAAAAACATGCTTTCAAAACCATTTCCAAGGATACGAAAATGCTCATTATGCAATTTCAAGTGAAACATAAAGCTGTTTATAGATTTTAATCCCAATTTTGAAAAAGAAAACTAGATATTTATAGGAAACTATGAAATGAAATTTACCAAAATACATCTACTCCTCACTTATCAGCCATCTTGTTATGTGACATTTTGTATTTATGACCATAGTAAACAATCTACTACTAATAGTATCTGACCATTTTGTGCATTAATGACATATGTCTGGAAGCAACAAGTATTGAGGTGTGAGGTGAGAGCAAAACTGGCTGTGGTGGTTAAGGTTATGTGTCAGCTTGGCTGGATGACAATTCTCATTGGTTTGGCAGTTACATAATGATGTAATTTGTCAGTTAGGTAATGATGTAATCATCCTCCATTTTGAGATCTGACGTGGTCATCCTTCATTTTTGCATCACTCCAATTTTTGCATAACAAGCTGGTCTTTGGAACCTAACCATGTCTGTAAGTGAGGAATGGGTGTATTAACAAAATATTATCTCTCATGGTAGAGCTAAATTTCTTCTGCGTACTAGTGTGATTTTCTAAATATTTCAAGGGTGTGCAGTATTTCTCTAAGTAGTAAAATACAAAAGCTATTTTGAAAAGAAAACTCACCTCCGTTTGGCAGGATCCACTTTAAAAAAAAAAATTTTTTTTTTGGTTTTTAACTTGAATACATCTACTTTGGATTGGAACAAAATAAATGAGATTACAAAATAATAATAAATATTATTACAATGAAAGTGATTTTAATTGCATGTGTTTGGTTAAAACATGATTCACAGCAGTGATGCTTTAGCAATGGCATTTATGAAAAAAACAAGTTAATGTCCAAGTTGTTGCACTAACACAGAAAGCCTTCCTGGCCCCTCACTAGTCTCCCCACCCTGGAGGATCCAAACTATGCCCCTTCCTTGCAAACCCCTATGCACAGTGCCCAGCACAAGAAGATGCTGGAAAATGTAATTTAAGTAATCAACAAATAAAGATGCTAACTCATAAAGATGCAGACACAAGCTTAAAGTGTTTCTCTCCCAGGATATCTGGATTTTTACAACAAATGTGAAAGGATAAATCATTCCATTAAGTTCAGTGATTATTTACTAAGTGACTACCATTTAGACTCAATGGAATAAAGGGCACTGAGTTAATTTTCCTTCATTTATATCCCACAGTAGTGTAGTGCCTAAGGCACTTGATTGCTAACCAGAAGGCTGGTGGTTCAAACCCAACAGCCACTCCTCAGAAGGAAGGTTCGGCAATCTACTTCCATAGTGATACTGCCTCGGAAACCCAAGGAGGGGTTGCTATGAGTCAGGTCCAACTCGACAGCAAATAACAACATACCATAGTGTGAATACAGAAATGCATGTTGTTGTTGTTATTTGCCGTCGAGTCGGCCCTGACTCATAGCGACCCCTCCTTGGGTTTCCTAGGCAGTATCACTATGGAAGTAGGATTGCCCAACCTTCCTTCCGAGGAGTGGCTGGTGGGTTTGAACCACCAGCCTTCTGGTTAGCAGTCAAGTGCCTTAGCCACTATGCTACCAGAGCTCCCACAGAAATGCATAGCACCTGGGAAAGGCTGCCTTCTCCAGACAAGGGGAGAAAGCATACAGTGAGGAAGTCAATAATGTCTTCACTTCAGAAGAGGCCACTCAGAACTACTCATACATGTCAGAAACACTCTACCCAAAAACCCACACCATTAAGTCTATTCTGACTCCTAGCAACCATGATAGGACAGGGTAGAATTGTCCTATATGGTTTCCAAGGCTGTAATCTTTAAGGAAACAGACTGCCACATCTTTCTCCCACAGAATAGCCAGTGGGTTCATACTGATACCCTTTCAGTTAGCAGTTAAGCACTTTAAATACCCTAGTTAGAATTTATCACAGGAATACCATAATGGCATAATATTCAGAAATCAAAGAACAAAGAACAGAGTCCATATGAGCATTCTGATAGATGTCAAAAAGAGCTCTAAAAAAAAAATGGGCATTCATCTCTGATTTCAAAAAAAAACAAACAAACCTCGGCAATAGAGGCATAAGATGATCAAAACATCTACCTCCATCACCACAATCCCTAAATATTGTCATGGAAGTTCAAGCAAATGTTACTAGCAAAGAAAATATTAGAAATAAGGAAACACTTTCATTACATTCCTATGATATATCTGACCATCTAGAAAACCAATATTAAAACCCAGAAAGCCAAGTATAACCCAAGTAGACCCCACATTAGAGTTTACTAAAGTAGCTGATTATAAAATAAGTGTTTTTTAAAAAATCAGCAGTGGGTTGTGTCAAGCCGGCAAACTGGACACATTTACTCTTCTTCTTTGCCACCTCAATCCCAGAAAATGACAGAAAAGATGTTTTCTCAAATAATATAATTGCCCAATGTTGTTGTTGTTGTTACGTGCCATCGAGTCAAACCCGACTCATAGCGACCCCTTCCCTGGGTTTCCGAGGCAGTATCACTACGGAAGTAGATTGCCCCATCTTCCTTCCGAGGAGTGGCTGGTGGGTTTGAACCGCCAGCCTTCTGGTTAGCAGTCAAGTGCCTTAGCCACTATGCTACCAGAGAGAAAGGGTGTCATCAGCATATCAGAATTTTTTGAGATATTCCTGAGAAAAAAAAAAAAAAAAAAAAAAAGATGGGATCATATTGATAGAAATAGGCCAAAAAGCACAGACCAAACACATTCAGGGAAAATAGCATGGAAGAAATGAGTGGAGCCAGAGAAACTTAGAATTCTACAGTGTTAGAAGGGAGTCTCATCCTCTAAGCTAAGTGCTAAAGACTCACTCTAGTGGACATGAGATAACTGACATGGAAAGTCCCCAGAGTGTGTACAGGGGCCAGAAGAGAAGCAGAGGAGGATAAAGTAATTTCAGATGGACAGAGCAGGGAAAAAGAGGGGAAACAGCACTGCCAAGGAGGCACGTTCATTGGGGTTCCCGCTGCCAGAGTAAAACCTTCTATACTCACCTGTGGGGGAGGGGGAGGGGGCAGGGTGGGAAGATGGCAGGTGAGCCCCAGCCTGGCTGCCTTCTACCTGCCTACCCCACACTGCACATCCTCAGGCAGAGTCGTGAAAATCTGTGAACCCTCCCACTTCCATACAGCCAGCAAGCACCTATGCTATTTTCTGGCAAAGCCTCACAAGTAACAGACCTATGGAACTACAGAGGAATGAATATCTGCCAGCTTCCCACACTAGTCTTCCTTTCATAAACGTAAGTGAACGTAAGTTCACTATTATATGAGGAAAACAGAAACACACAAAAAAAAAGAAAAACCAAGACGAACAAACAGAACAACCGACCCCAGAAGAGACAGAAGTAATTTAGAGAACAAGAACAATTTTATTAAAAATTATAATTAGTATCTTTAGAAAGAGTAAAGAGAATATTGTACCCATTAAAAAAGAAAACTGCTGCTTGGAAACAGCAATCAAAGACAAAAAAAAAGATACAAAAATAAATTCTAAATCTGTCTGTATTTTAAAAATATCAACTGAAGATCTGAAAAATTGAATAGACATGACCCAAGCCAAATTTCACACATAGAAGATAATGTTAAAAGAAGCACAAAAAATAATGAAATGGAAAATGAAGAAGAGAAACTAAGAGACGTGGACGTTCAATCCAGAAGGTCCAATAGCCACTTAGTAAAAGTTCTAGAAACAGGACAAGACAATAAGGGATTAGGAAATGATGATGATGATGATAGTATGAAAAAAAGTTTAAAAGGGTTAAATTTGAAAGAATCCCCCAGGTGGTAGGAAAACTGCTCAAAAAAAAAAAAAAGATTCACACTCTGCCATATCCTGAAGAAACTCCCAAATTCTAAAAAAAGAGAAAAATGCAAAAACAAGCAAACAAAAATTAAATAGCTTATCTACAAAGGGATGAGAATTGGTTTGTAATCAGACTTCTCATTGACAACAACATATGCTTCAAAATAATCAAGCAATATTTTTCAAAGGCTTGGGGAAAGTTATTTTGAGCCCAGAATTCTACACATAGCATTCCAGTCAAGATAAAATACCACATTTCCAGACATGAAAGGATTCAGACCCACACTGAAAGAATTAATTAAGGGCATTATAGGGCAGAATAAATTAAAAATAAGTATGAAACCAAAAAGTCAGTTAAAACATATGTTTAAGTCTAAATAGTGGTGAGTATATAATTTTTTTTTAAAAGTCTGGGATTAAAATCACAGATCATTGTAACATGAAAGGAAGATGGAAAGGAATGGAGTCAAGTGGAGTGACCAATACGGTAACAAATGAAACAGTGAGATTCTTGTCTTGTTCAGGGAGTATATAGATGCAGAATACATACATGCACATACACGTATGTACACAAGTTCAAACGAATGTGTTAAAAATAAGTATGCCTACTATATGAATAGACTCAGGTGGATAATTTCTAAATAAGAAAATAAAACAGCAACAAAATTAGATCCACACAATAAAAGGAAGAAAGAAATAAATAAAAACTTAGTGCACCATGGTAAACAGACCACATAGAAACATAAGATAAAATAGCAGGAATAAAACCAAGCATATTAGTAAACTTAATGGATTAAAATAATGTATAAAAGAGAATATCAGATAAAGGATTAGATTAAATATACATCTACCATCCCATACATTTATACTCTGTGAACTCCAGTGAAAAACAGCCTTCACATGAGGTAGAAGATAAAGAAGTGGAGAAGACATGGATGAAGTAATACTAATAAAATGAGAGTAACTATTGTGATACTAGTATCAGATAAAATATAACTCAAGCAAAAGCATTAAATAGGTAAAGGAGATTTTATGTAAAAAAAAAAAAAATGGGGTACAACTTATCAAAAGATGGTAAGGAATAGTCCATCATCAACTTTTATGCTCTTAACAGCAAAGTTTTAAAATATATAATGCAAAAAACTGGGATAATGTAAGGCAAAACTAACAAATCCACCATGGGACCATGGGAGATGTTACCACACCTTTCTCAGATATTCACAGGAAACACACACACACAGACACACACAAAATTCACTGCCATAGAGTCAATTCCAACTCATAGCGACCTTCATTGGGTTTCCAAAGCTATAAATCTTTACAGAAATAGACTCCTTTATCTTTCTTCCATGAAGCAGTTGGTGGGTTTGGACTACTGTTTTGGAGGCTAAAATTCCAAGTTCAAAGTGCCAGGCTCTAGCAGCTGGGTGAAAGGTCCTCAACCTTGGGCTTCAGCTCTGCCTCCTACTCCCAGCCCACTGAAGCTGAAGGCTCTCTCTTCATTCAAGCAGCTGCTGGCTGCTGAGACCAACAAATCCAAGGTCAACAAGTAAAAGGTACAGTCCTGATATTACCAAACCACTTGGCAGGCCATTGATTCAAGTCCAGAGACAGTCCCAGAATTGGGAGGAAACATGGCAGGTTGCTAAATGAAGACTTAGCTATATGCAGGGTCCAAGAATGCCGTAAAACTGCAGACCATTCCCAACACTTCTCCTTATACACGGGAAGCAGACCACGTCCCTAAAGCAGCAACTCAGCTGCTCCAGGAAGATTCCACCATAGAGTTGATTGCCAGTCTCATATGGGGAATAATACTGCCAGCTGCCCAGCCTCAGCAGGAATTCCATCCAAGTCTGTGTGCTCAGATGGAATATGGGTGCCCTACACAACCCTACCCAGATTTTTTTTTCTTTTTTTATTTTTTCAATTTGTTTGCTTTTGTCTGTTTTAAAATTATTATTATTATTGTCCTTTTTATTATTCTGTATTCTTCCCTTCCCAGGTTCTACTTTCAGCTTTTTCTCTCTTCCCTGTTCCTGGTTCCAATTATTTTCTTTCTCATGGTTAGCCCCATTCCTTGTTTTTCTTTTTGCAGCTTTCCCATTTTTTCCTTCATTATTCTCCTACCCTACATTTTTTCTCTTATTGGACTGTCCCCAGATATTGTAGGGTTGTTTTTTTTTTTTTTCCTATCATTTTTTTCTTTTTCTTTTTCCCTTTTTTGGTCATTGTTCCTGTGTGCTTATGTGGTGTGTTTTTTATCCACTTGCTTTTACTTTTTTGATGGTTCTTTGATTATTGTTTTTGTCTGAGTGGGAGACAGCAACTGTGCCCATATGATGCAATCACACTCACAACTCCTGCAGCTCCATTTACTGAGTGAGAGCCACAACTCCCTTCTCCACCAACTGGCCAATGATAAATGACAACCAAGAAGAGCCTGACTCACCCTTACTGCTCTTCATGAACAGTTAACTGAGATCTAAATACAATATCACAATGTCTCAGAGAAAACAAACCATCACAGTCTGCACAAAGAAGCAAGATAAAGTGGTAGAAACAAGGGAGCAGGATACAGACTCAGAGCACATCTCTAAGGAAGAAACAACGTTGGAACTCCCTCATAAGGAATTCAAAAGAATTACATTTAGGTATCATCAAAGGATTGAGAGACAGATCAAGGAAAACACTAACAAAATTAAGGAAAACACAGACAAAACCCTAGAACAATTTCAGAAGACAATATAAGAACAAAATGACAAAATATATGAATAAATAGAAATGATTAAAAATCTACAGATAGAAATCCAGAAGATTAATACTAAATTGTCAGCAATAGATAAGACATTGAAACAGAAAAGGAGTAGAATTGAATCAATGGAAGAAGACAGAATTAATGAGATTGAAGACAAATACCTGAATACTTCTTTAGAAAGGCATCAATCAGAAAAAAAGATCAAAACAAAGTAAAGAAAGCCTAAGATTCATGTGGGATACCATCAAAAGGAATAACCTATCTGTAATCGGAATTCCAGAACAGGAAGAGAAAAAGTAAACCACTGAGAAAATTGTCCAAGATTTGTTGGAAAACAACTTCACTGATATGATGAAAGATGAGAATATGCCCATTCAAGAAGTCCAATGAAGCCCAAACAGGATAGACGCCAAAAGAAAATCATCAAGACATATCATCATCAAACCCATCAAAACCAGAAATGAAGAAAAAATCCTGAAAGCAGCATGGAAAAAACAAAGTTACTTACAAAAGACAACCAATAAGAATAAGGTCTGATTTCTCAGCAGAAACCATGCAAGCAAGAAGGAAATGGGATGGTATATATAAAACCCTGAAAGAGAAAAATTTCCAACCAAGAATTATATATTCAGCAAAACTGTCCCTCAAATATGATGGTGAAATTAGGACATTTCCAGATAAGCAGAAGCTGAGGGATTTTTTTTAAAACCAGACTAGCCTTACAAGACATACTAAAGGGAGTCCTTTGAACAGAGAATCAATAATAGCAAACAACAAATGACCATTAATACACAAGATGACATAACCCAGAAACCAACACAGCTATGGAAATATCCAAAGTAAAATAAGCTTACAACATTGTAAACATGGAACCAGAGGCATCAATTAGCAAATTAGGACAACTACAAACCAAAAAGAGGGAAAATACTGTGTAGTTACAGAACTTGTAAATGATGAGGAAGTCAACAGAGTTGCAAAATAGAATGGACTGTTCTAAATTTGGGGAGAAAATTATAAATCACAGGTTAACCTCACAGAAAAGTAATAAACCTTCACATTACAATAAAAAAGAGGACAAGCACAAATATTTAGCAAATACTAAAATAATAGCAACAAAGGAAATGATAGCATGATTCATAAACATAATGAGCTCAGCACAGAAAATAATATGGAACAAAGAAACCAGCAACACCATGAAAAAACACATAACAAAATGACAGCAGCCAATTCATACTTGTCGATAATTACACTGAGTGTCAATGGATTAAATGCACCACTCAAGAGACGGAGAGTTGCAGACTGGATAAGAAAACATAACCCATCAATATGCTGTCTACAAGAAACACACCTTAGAGACAAAGACAAAAATAGATAAAAAAAATCAAAGGTTGGAAAAAGATGTATCGAGCAAATGGCAACTGTAAAAGAGCAGGAGTGGCAATATTAATTTCTGATCAAATTGACTTTAAGACAAAAACCACCATATGAGACAAGGTAGGACATTATATAATGATTAAAGGATCAATTGAACATGAATATAACTATAATAAATATCTATGAACCCAATGAAAGAGCCCCAAAATACATAAATCAGACTTTAAAAGAGTTGAAAAGTCAAATAGATGACTCCACAGTCATAGTGGGAGACTTTAATATACCACTTTCAATGAAGGATCGAATAACTGGAAAGAAACTTAACAAAGATGTAGAAAAGCTAAACAATACAATCCACCAACTTGACCTTATAGATATCTACAGAGCATTTCATGCAACAACAGCACAACATACATTCTTTTCCAGTGCACATGGAACATTCTCCATGATAGACTATATGCTAGACCATAAAGAAAGCCTTAATAAATTTAACCACTGAAATATTGCAAAGCATCTTCTCAGATCACAATGCTATAAAAATTATAAATCAATAATAGGAAGATCAATGGAAAAAGAGCACATACATGGAAACTGGAAAACACCCTCCTTAAGAAACACTTCATAAGAGGAGACATAAAAAATGAAAAGCAAAAATTCCTTGAACCAAATAAGAATGAAAATATAACATACCAAAAGCTTTGGGGCACAGCAAAAGCAGTGATCAGAGGCCAATTTACAGCAATAAATGCATATATCAAAAAAGGAGAAAAAGCCAAAATCAACATTTTAAACCAATATCTCCAATAATTAGAAAAAGAACAGCAAGAAAAGCCTACAGTCACCAGAAGAAAAGAAATAACAAAGATTCAAGGAGAAATCAATGAAACAAAAAGTAGACAATACAAAAAAATCAACAAGACTAAAAGTTGGTTTTTTTAAAAGATCAATAAAATTGACAAACCACTGGCAAATTTAACAAAGGAAAAGAGGGAGAGAATACAAATAACATGAACTAAGAAACTAAATGGGTGACATAACAACAGAACCAATTAAAACAAAAAGGATAATATCAGGATACTCCAACATACTTGAAAATCTGGAAGAAATGGACAGATTTCTAGAAACACACCACTTACCTATACTAACACAGACTGATGTGGAAAAGTTGAACAGATCCATAAAAAAAGTAGAAATTGAACAGGTCATAATAAAATTACCAAGAAAAAAAAAGTCTCAGCCCAGATAGTTACACTGGAGAATTCTACCAAGCATTCAGAGAACTGATACCAATCTTACTCAAACTATTCCAAAACATACAAAAGAATGGAATGCTCCCTAATTTATTTTATGAAGCAACCATAACTTTGATAGCAAAACCAAGCAAAGACATCACTCAAAAGGAAAACTACACACCAATAACCCTCATGAACACAAATGCAAAAATCTTCAGCAAAATCCTAGCCAATAGACTCCAACAACATATCAATAAAATCATTCCTTATGACCAAGTGGGGTTCATATCAGGTATGCAAGGATGGTTCCACATTCGAAAAACAAACATCATCATCCACCACATAAATAAAACAAAGGAAAAGAACCACATAATCTTACCAATTGATACAGAAAAGGCATTTGATAAAATCCAATACCCCTTCCTGATCAAAACTCTCAGCAAAATAGGAATAGAAGGGACATTCTTCAACATAATAAAGGGTATATATGCAAAACCAACAGCCAATGTTACTCTCAATGGAGAGAGACTGAAACCATTGCCTTGCAAACAGGAACCAGACAAGGATGCCCTGTATCACCACTTCTATTCAACACTGTACTGGAAGTCCTAGCTAGGGCCATAAGGCAAGAAAGGGAAATGAAAGACATTCAAATTGGTAAGGAAGAAGTCAAACTACCCCTATTTACTAATGATATGATCCTATACCTAGAAAACCCAAGAGACTCAGTAAAAAATCTACTGGATCTAATTGAGAGATTTAACATCGTGGCAAGATAAAAGATCAACATCCAAAAATCAATTGGATTCTTCTACACCGGCAAAGAGATTGCTGAAAAATAAATAAAGAAACCAATACCATTTACAATAGCTACCAAAAAAA
>NW_006921596.1:2400379-2408223 GCF_000298275.1 Orycteropus afer afer
AGTTCCTCAAGGAATAACTAGGGCAAATTTATGGACCCTAATATATGGCATAAATAGACTATCAAGCATAACCTGAAATGTACAAACAGCAGAAGACGAACTAGATGAATGGGATCTTCTAAACATTAAATTTTTATGTGCTTCCAAAGACTTCTCCAAAAGAGTCAAAGAGAACCTACAGATTGGAAAAAAATATTTGGCAAAAACATATCTGACAAGTGACTTATCCCTAGAATTTATAGAAAACTCCAACATCTCAACAACAAAAAATCCAATTAAAAAATGGGCAGAAGACATGAATAGACACTTTACCAAAGAGGATATTCAGGCGGCCAACAGACACATGAAGAAATGCTCATGACCATTAGCCATTAAAGAGATGCAAATCAAAGCAATGATTAGATACCATCTTGCCCCAGCACTAATAACAAAGTTAAACAAGAGAGAAAATAACAAATGCTGGCAAAGATACAGAGAGATTGGGACTCTCATATGCTGCTGGTGGGACTGTCAAATGTTACAACCACTATGGAAAGTAGTATGGCGATTCCTTAAAAAGTTGGAATTAGAAATACCATTTGACCCAGAAATTCTATTACTAGGTATACATCCTAAAGTGAGAGCCAAGACAAGAACAGATATATGCACACCCACATTCATCGTAATACTATTTACAACAGCCAAAAGATGGAAACAATCTAAGTGTCTATCAACTGAAGAACGGATTTCCAAACTACAGTACATACACACAATGGAATATTATGCAACCCTAAAGAATAATGTAAAATCTTCAAAACACCACATAATGTGGATGAACTTGGAGGACATTATGCTGAGTGAAATAAGTCAATCACAGTCAATCAATGAAGAAAAAATCAAGGAAAGGTTTATCTATGGAAGGATATTTTCCTTGTTGGTTATCAGGGGTCGGTGGGGAGGGGAGGAGACACTGTTAGGTAGGTAGAGACAAGTATTGATTTAGGTGAAGAGAAGGGCAATGTACCAAATGTGAGTGATCAACATGGTGGCATTGAGGAAGAGGAAGACAGAGAGAGGTACATGGGAGGTACAGATAACAAAGATGAAACCTTTTGCACATACAGTACTGCATTGTCAGTGAAGCCAAACATGGACATATGGGTGGATAGATGGGTGGACAGGCTGAACTATTAGGTATGTTTATGCAGGAGGGAATGTGCCCAAGACCATATATAGGGTTGGAAGACAATGTTTCTAAAAGTGTATTGCTATGTTCTGTAAGAATTCCCAGGTATATAGTAGAGCTGACAAGGGACAAGGTTGTAGTCACTTCTTAGTCACAGCCAGCTACCCAGAGGGAGCAACTAGTTGGACATGTGATCTTGGGACCATATTCACAGGTGACATCAAGCTCAATTGGCACAAAACATTGTTCCACCTCCTACACTGGCAAGTAGCAACTGGGACCTTAAAAGCTTGCAAGCAGCCATCTAGATGCAACAATGGGTTTCTCCTTGTTCAGAGCAAAGAAGAATGAAGAAAACCAACGATTAATGGAAACAATTAGTCTGAGTGACTGGTGCACTATGCGATCCTCAGCCTGTATGACTATGAGACCAGAAGAACTAGATGGTGCCCAGCTACCACTGTCAACCACTCAGAGAGGGATCTACGTAGGAGATCCTAGATAGAGTGGGAGAACAATGTCAAACAAAACTCAAAATAATTTGGGGGTGGGGGAAGGACCAGGTTTGCTGGTCTGATAGAGCCTGGTGGAACCACTGAGAATATGGCCCCTAACTGCCCTTCAGGTCTGGAATTTAACCTACTCCTCTGGCTTCCAGCTAAACAAAAGACAGGCATATGAGGTGAACATTTACACTATTTAGATACACTTTCTGGAAAGAACAATCATGGGCAAATAGAAGAGCTTTATATGCACAGGGAGACAGCTCAGGGGGCAGGTGTGCATGGAGGGAAGGACACAGGGAAGATGTAAATAACGGGGAGGAAGTGGGAGGGAAGCTGTTGCATTATGGTGAATTGTAATCAATGTCATGAGACAAAGTGTATGTGAACTGCTGTATGGAAAATGTATTTGCTCTGTAAACTTTCACCCAAACCACAATTTAACAACAACAACAACAAAAAAAAAACAGGCCAAGCCAAGTTGACACAAAACCTTAACTACCAAAACCACTGACCTTTTGGTTAACAGCCAAATGCCTTAACAACTATACCACCAGAAATCCTCACAGGAAAAACAGATTGTAAAAATAAGTTTTTGTTTTATTTACTTAAAAAGAAAAAAAGGAAAGATATAGTGATAGAAATCTATATCCAAGAGAAAATATGAATTCTCTTCAAGAGCCATGAAACATTTAAAAAATATTAACATGTATTGCACCACATACATGAAAATATCTCAATAAGGTTCCAAAATATAGAAACCATATTATCAACATATTGACATTAAAAGAGAAACAAACTAACAAAAAATTTTAGGATGTGGACAAAGTAGCACTGGAAAGAAACTTTATAATCTTAAATATAACTAATAGAAAGTAAAAAAAAAAAATCTAAAGCAAATTAACAGAGCCTTCATTTAAAGAAGCTGAAACAAAAAGTAAAAATAAACCCAGATAAAGTACAAGGAAGGTATTAGTAAAAATAACAGCAAAAATTAATTAAATAGAACACCCTCCTCCTTAAAAATAAAACAAAACAAAAAGACTCACATAACTCAACTAAAGTCTTGTTCTTTGAAATGACCAAGAAAATAAATCTTAGCAATATGGATAAGAATAAAGAGAGGAAATGCAAGTAAACAATATTAGGATTAACAGGAGAGATATAAATACAGATGCAAAGGAGACTTAAAATTTTAAACACCAGAACAACTTCATACCATTAAATTTGATACACTGAATACAATGACCATAGACCTGACAAGTTGTGGGGCAGCATCAAGGACACCATACGTGAAAAAAGCAAAAAGCCATTGAAAATATTGGGAGGAAAGCAAAGACTAAAATAGATATCAGAAGAGACTCTGAAACTTGCTCTTGATTATAGAGTAGCTAAAATGAACAGAAGAAATGATGAAGTGAAAGAGCTGAACAGAAGATTTCAAAGGGCAGCTCAGAAGACAAAGTACTCACGTGCAGAAATGTGCAGAAAACATTCACACTTCAAGTTGCAATACTGAATGCTATGGACAAAATATTGAATGACATGGGAAGGATCAAAAGAAGATGGAAGGAATACACACAGTCACTGTACCAAAAAGAATTGGCCAACATTCACCATTTCAAGAGGTAGCATATGATCAAGAGCCAATAGTATTTAAGGAGGAAATCCCAGCGACATTGAAGGCACTGGCAAAAAACAAGGCCACAGTAAATGATGGAACATCAATTGAGATATTTCAATAAATAGATGATATGCAGGAAGTGCTCATTCATCTAATGCAAAAAAAATTGGAAGGCCACTAACTGGAATATATCAATATTTGTGGCCATTCCAAAGAAAAGTGATTCCACTGAATGTGGAAATTATCAAACAATATCATTAATAACACATGCAAGTAAAATTTTGCAGAAGATAATTTAAAAATGGTTGCAGCAGTACATCAACAGGGAACTGCCAGAAATACAAGCCAGATATAGAAGAGGACACGGAACGAGGGATATTGTTGCTGATGTCAGATGGATCTTACTGAAACAGAGAATATCAGGAAGATGTTTATCTGTATTTTATTGCTATGGAAAGGGATTTGACTGTATGGATCACAACAAAATTATGAATAACATTGCAAAGGATGGGAATTCCAGGACACTGAATTGTGCTCATGTGGAACCTGTACATTGATGAAGAGGCAGTCATTGGAACAGAACAAGGGAATACTGTGTAGTATAAAATTAGAAAAGGTGTGCATAAGAGTTGTATCTTTCACGATGCTTATTCAATCTGTATGCTGAGCAAATAACCTGAGAAGCTGGAGTATATGAAGGAGAATGTGGCATCAGGTTTGTAGGAAGATTCATTAACCACCTGTGCTATGTAATGACACAACCTTGCTTGCTGAAATTGAAGAAGACTTGAAGCACTTGTTGATGAAAAATCAAACACTACAGCCTTCGATATGGATTATGCCTCAACATAAAGAAAACAAAATTCCTCACAACTGGACTAATAAGTAACATCATGATAAATGGAAAAAAAAAAGATTGAAATTGTTAAGGATTTCATTTTACTTGGATCCACAATCAACATCCATGGGGGCATCAGTCAAGAAATCAAATAACATATTGCATTGGGCAAATCTGCTGCAAAAGAACTCATTATAAAGTGCTCTTTTTGTTTTAGAGGACTAAGGTGCACCTGACCCAAGCCATGGTATTTTCAATCATCTCGTATGCATGGGAAAGCTGGCTAGAGAATAAGAAACAAAGAAGAATTAATGCCTTTGAGTTATGGTGTTGGCAAAGTATATTGAATATACTATAAACTGCCAGAGGAATGAACAAATGTATGTTGGAAGAAATACAGCCAGAATGCTCCTTGGGAGCAAGCATGGTGACACTTTATCTCACATACTTTGGACATGTTATCAGAAGTGACTAGCTCCTAAAAAAGGATATCATGGTTGGTAAAGTAGAGGGCAAGCAAAAAAGAGGAAGACATTGAATAATATGGATTGACACACTGGCTGCAACAATGGCTTAAACATATCAACTGTGAAGATGGTACATGACCAGGCAGCATTTTGTCCTGTTATACATGGAGTTGCTGTGAGTCGGGGCCAAATCAATAGCATCTAACGACAACATTAGCATGAGTAATTATCTTAAAAAATAAACTAGTATGATTCATTGGGAAGTAAAATATCTGAACAAAATATAACTATAGAATAAATATGAAAAATAAAGAACCAAACTAAAACAAAACTCAATGCCATCGAGCCAATTCTGACTCATAGTGACTCCTACTGGGTTTCCAAGGCTGTAAATCTTTGTGGAAGCAGACTGCCCCATCGTTCTTCTATAGACTGGATGGTGGGTTCCAACCACTGACCTTTAGGTTAGAATGCAAATGGCTTTACCACTATACCACCAGAGCTCCTTAAAACTAAAGAACCTACTTCAAAAAATTAAGATTAAAAATAAAGCCCAATTAGTTTTATTCTTATAATTTACCAGACTATCAAAAGAACAGATTATGTTTATAACCTTTCCCAGAATTTAGAAAAAAAGTGAAAATTTTCCCATTTATTCCTCTGAGATTAGCATAATTGTGCTACTAGATATCACAGAGAAGACAAAAAGAGAACAAGGAAGAGGAGAGAAAGAGGAGAACAAGAAGGATGGGAGAAGGAAAAGAGGAGACGAAAACCACTATCACCACCACCGCCACCATTAGTGCTGCCACCACCACTATCACTAATATTACTACTACACAGACTATGATGACTACAGCAATTACTACTACTTCTTCTATCTGGCAATCTCATTTCTAAACAACAATGTAAATATCCTAAATATTAGTGAAATGAATCCCATAGTCTTATTAACATAACATTTGTCAAAGATCAACTGGAGTTTGCCCAAGTAATTCAAGACTCATTGAATAATAGGAAATATATTAATGTAATTCACTATACTAATATCTTAAAGGAGACTAGCCATATTGTGTCAATGATGCTACAAAAGCACTTGATGCAACTCACTATTTCTTCCTGACTTATAAAAAGTTAATACATAATTCATAATGGCAAAACATTGGAAGCATTTCTGTTAAAGACTGAATTAAGATACTGCATCTGGAAGTCTTAGCCAATGCAAATAGTGTTACCTTTTTAAAAAAGAAGAAAATAGGAGATTCAATTATTAACAAGGAATCGGGGGGGAAAAAAAGTCATTAATGGCAATTGAAAATGACCATACATAGTAAATCCAAAGACTAGAATCTAAAATTGTTAGTACTAATAAATGTTCGATAAGATGTCAAGAGTAAGATCAATATACAGAAAATAACCTTTTTTCCTGTATCTAAAACCCAATTATAAATTATCAGAATTTTAAATATCCAGGAATAAATATAATAAGACATGGTTAAGACCTATATAAAGTAAAACATAAAGCTTTATGAAAGGACATAAAGTAAGAAATGAACGAGTGGAAAAATATACCATGTTCATGATGGCAAAACCTGACATTGTAAATATTCAAATTCTTATTAAATCAATATATAAAACCAAGTCATGTTGCCAATAGAATCATCTAACAGACCTAGAAAATAAATTCTAAAATTCATCTGAAACAAAACTGTAGTAATTGCCAATCAAATTTTGAGAAAATAAAATAGAGGGCAGCACATGCACTAAAAGATCAAAATAGAGTTGCCAAATGCCTTAATCACTACACTATCCTACATCCTCATTAGCCATTACAGAGAGAAAAATCTAAACAACAGTGAGATACCATCGAACCATTAAGAGAAAAGTTCAGAACAACAAAACAAATGCTGGAGAGGGTGTGGAGAGGCTAGAACCCTTGTACACTGATGGTGGGATTACAAAATGTTGCAACCACTGAAGAAAATGGTATGGCCCTTCTTTAAAAAGTTAGAAATATAATATGATACAAAAATCCCACTACTAGGTATATATCCTACAAAAATAAGAACTATGACACAATTAGATACACGCACACTCATTGCAACACTATTCAAAATAGAAAAAAAAAAAAAAAAAGTGAGCCAGCAAGCAAGAGAGAGAGAAACAACCTAAGTGCTCATCCATGGATGAATGAATAAACAAAATATAGTACACACACACAAGGTAACAACTAACAACAACAACACAAACAATGGAATATCATGCAACACTAAAGAATAATAATGAATCTGTGAAACACCTCATAACAAGGATGAACCTAGAGGACATCAGCCTGGGTTATCAGTTATTATACTAGTTATCAGAAAAAAAACAAATATTACATGAAACCACTACTATAAAAAGCAAAGTAAATATTTACACATAGAAATAAACTTTTGGTTCTGGTAAGATAGTGGAATAGGCAGAAAGACTGCACAGACCCTCTTCAACAAAGAATAGGGGAACCAATTAACACAGATACCGAAGATAATCCTGGACCCCTGAGCTTTGAAGGGAAGGATACAGAGGTGGACTAAACTCCAACTAACAGAAGAATTTGCATGAAAACACCAAAAAAAGGAGACATATGGAGCTGTGGTCTGGCAGCAATTGTGACGGCACAGACAGCTTGGATATTGCCAAGTGGTGGTAGGACCTAAGTATTAACCTAAAAATCAGCCCTGCTAGCCAGGGACTTGTCAGAGGACTGCTCTGGTGGCTGGGGAAAAAAAGGGGAAGCAGTGAAGAGGAAGGGGGTCTGAGCTGTGGACTTTTGTCTATCTGGAGGGCGTAGGCATTTTGAATGTTCACAGCGGCTTGAACATTTTGGATATTTAAAGCAATAGCGTTCTCCCAGATTCCAGAGACTTAAGAACAGGCTCCACTTTCCGAGAACCCCGAGGACATCCCAGACCTGGATGACTAGAAAGGTGCAACATTCCCTTTATTACTCTTATACCCCACACCTTCTTAGTAAATAGAGGTGGAGCTATCCCTCACTCCCACCCACTTTCTGAGCCGGCAAGAATTCCAAACCAGTCTGTGTGCTGGACGGATCCTGGGTGCCCTGCCCCAATTTTTTTTTTTTTTTTTTTCTGTTTTCTAGTTTGCTTGTTTTTGTCTGTTTTAAAACTACTACTATTATTATTACTTTTGTACTTTTTACTATTATTCTTTACTCTTCCCCTGCCAGGTTCTAGTTTTCAGC
>NW_006921596.1:2422871-2423589 GCF_000298275.1 Orycteropus afer afer
AAATAAATAAATAAAAACATTATTAGTGCCTATCAGGTGCTGGGTGGAGGTGGAAATGGGAACTTATTGGTTAAAGGGTTTTGAATGTTTAGGGCACTGAATTTTTAGTGGTACTGAGTATTTAGGATGATGAAAAACATTTGGGGACTTCTGGCAAGATGGCAGACTAGGCAGACAAGCTACCTTGATCCTGTGCAACAATGAAATGAGAAACCAAATGAAATAGATATGGATGATAATTCTGGAGCCCTGAGCTTCAAAGGAAAAGATAAAGAAGTGGATCAAACACTGATTAGAAGAAGAAACTTAGTGGTGAAAACATCGAACAAAAAGAGACAAATGGAGTGATGAACTGACAATTGGCTTGATACAGTACAACTATTTCGAATTATTGCAAGCAGTGTTCCTATAGGGGCAACAAGCTGATAATCAGCTCTACTTGCCCAGGACTGCACCAGTACCCACACTGGTAGCCATAAAAGCAATTGTGCCCACAGTGCCCAGCCATACCCATACCTCATGCAGCCCCCTGCCCCACTGTGAGAGGGCAACCATGTGTTCCTGTACCACCTGATCAACAACAGACAGTGGCCAACACTAGCCCAACCTTCCTTCAAATGCTCTACACAAAGAGCAACAAAGACACACTTACATCCTCTATCACACCCACAAGGAGACAGGTGGTGAGGACCTACATGCTGCCAAACTAGTAAGCAGA
>NW_006921596.1:2424934-2425967 GCF_000298275.1 Orycteropus afer afer
AATTCTAGGACAGGAAGAGACAAAAAAAAAAAAAAAAGGCACCAAGAAAATTGTCAAAGAATTTTTGGAAGAAAATTTCCCTAATATAATGAAATGGCAGAAGATATGCATTAAAGAAGCTAATCAAACTCCAAACAGGACAAATTCCAAATGAAAAATCACCAAACATCATACTCAAACACTCTGAAAACAAACACAAAGAAAGAATCCTAAGCAGCTCAGGAAAAACAAAAAGTTACCAACAAAGGAGAATCAATAAGAGTTCTGATTTCTCAGCAAAAACCATGCAGGCAAGAAGGCAATAGGATGACATATATAAAACTCTGGGGGTGGGAGGGAATGCCAACGAAGAATTATATGGGAACTCTGGTGGCGTAATGCCTAAGGCATTTGACCACTAATCCACCCCAGAAGACTGGGGGTTCAAAGCCACCAGCGACTCCTTGGAAGGAAGGTTGGGCAATCTACTTCCATAGTGATACAGCCTTGAAAACCCAAGGGGGGGTTGCTGTGAGTCGGATCCAACTCAACAGCAGTGAGTTTGGTTTTTGGTTTAAGAATTATATACTCAACGAAATTGTCCCTCAAATACAACAATGAAATTAAGAAATTTCCATATAAGCAGAAATTAAGGTAACTTGTAAATACCAGTCCCACTTTACAAGAATACTAAAGGGAGTTCTTCAGTCAGAGAACCCACAATGGCAGACAACAACCTAGATCAACACACATGATAACATTACCCAGAAACAAGCCTAGATATACCTATTCAAAGTAAAATAAACCTCCAAGACTGAAAATAGGGAACCAGAGACATCAATGTGTAAATGAGGACAAATAAAAAGCAAAAACAGTGAAGAAGTAGTGTAGTTCTAAAACTTCCAAATGGAGAGGAAGTCGAGATGATTTCAAGATAGAAGGGACTTTTTAAATTGGGAGGAAAATATTAAAGTACAGGGTAACCTCAAAGAAAATTTATAAACCTTCTCATCAAAATAAAAAAGAGAAAATACATAAAACTTTAGTAAACACT
>NW_006921596.1:2427847-2428933 GCF_000298275.1 Orycteropus afer afer
TACCAAACATTGAGAGATGAGCTGACACCAATTCTACTCAAACTATTCCGGAATATAGAAAATGAAGGAATATTCCTGAATTCATTTTATGAAGTGGGCTTAATCCTGATATCAAAATTATGCAAAGACACCACCAAAGAATAAAATTATAGACCAATATGTCTCATGAACATAGACACAAAAATTCTCAAAAAAATCCTAGCCAATAGAATCTAACAATATATCAGAATATTAATACATCATAACCAAGTGGGGTTCATACCAAATATACAAAAATGATTGGTTCAACACAAGAAAAACAATCAATGTTATTCATCACATAAATAAAAGGAAAAGAACCACATGATCATATCAATCAATGCACAAAAGACATTTGACAAAACCCAGCACCCATTCCTGATAAAAATGCTCAACAAAATAGGAATATAAGGGAAATTCCTCAACATAATTAAGGCCATATACACAAAACCAATGGTCAACATTAGTCTCAATGAGAGACTGATAGCATTCCCCTTGAGGACTGGAACAAGACAAGGATACCCTTTATCACCATTCCTATTCAATATTGTATTGGAAGTTCTAACCAGAGCTATAAGGCAAAAGAGAGAAATAAAAAACATCTACATTGGTAAAGCAGAAGTAAAAGTATTTTTATGTGCTGATGGCATGATCCTATACACAGAAAATTCCAAAGACTCAGCAAGAAGATTACTGGAACTAACTGAAAGATTCAGCAAAGTGGCAGGGTAGAAGATCAATATACAAAATTCTGTAGGATTCCTTTATACTAACAAAGAGAATTCTGAAAAAGAAATCAGGAAAACAAGGCTGTTGTTAGGTGTCATCAAGTCGTGTCTGACTCATAGTACCCTATGTACAGCAGAACGAATCAATGCCCAGTCCTGTGTCAGTTCCACGATCCTTGCTACATCTGAGCCCATCATTGTGGCCACTGTGTCAACCCATCTTGTTGAGTGCCTTCCCCTTTTTCATTGACCCTTCACTTTACCAAGCATGGTATCTTTCTCCAGGGAATGGTCCCTGAAAACATGACCAAAGTAGGTGAGATGAAGTCTAGCCATTCTC
>NW_006921596.1:2430788-2433059 GCF_000298275.1 Orycteropus afer afer
ATTGAGCTTTTCCATTGCTTCTTGGCACAGATGTAGTCAATCTGATTCCTGTGTACACCATCTGGTGAAGTCCACATGTATAGCCACCATTTGTGTTGTTGGAAAAATGTATTCGAAATGAATAAATCACTAACAAACGGTGCTGGGTATCCATTTGCAGAAAAATAAAATAAGACCTGGATTTGACACGATATACAAAAACAAACTCAAGATGGGTCAAAGACCTAAATGTAAAATTTAAAACTATAAAAATCATCAAATAAAAAATAGGGACACACTTAGAGGCCCTAACACATGGCATTTGGAAGGAAGGTTGGGCAATCTACTTCCATAGTGATACCACCTCGGAAACCCAAGGAGGGGTTGCTATGAGTCAGGGCCAACTCAATGGCACATAATAACAACAACAACAACAACGATACGTGGCATAGATATCCTATCAAACAACTAAAAATGCACAAACAGCAGAAGACAAATTAGATGACTGAGACCACCTAAAAAACAGACACTTACGCACATCAAAAGATTTCACCAAAAGAGGGAAAGAGAGCCCACAGAGTGGGGAAAAAATAAATTGGCAACCACTTATTGGGTAAGGGAATAATCTCCATATTTACAGAAAACTTCAACATCTCATCAACAAAAGGACAACCCAATTAAAATATAAGCAGAGGACATGGACAGACACTTTACCAAAGCACACATTCAGGTAGCCAACAAACACATGAAGAAATGCTTGTGATCCTTAGCCATTAGAGAAATCCAAATCAAAACAACAGTGAGATATCATCTCACTCCAGCATTAATAGCAATGTCAAAAAAAAAAAAAAAAACAGAAGACAACAAATGCTGGTGAGGGTGTGGAGAGACTGGAACCCTCATACACTGCTGGTGGGATTTTAAAATTGTACAACCACTCTGAAAAACAGTATGGCCATTCCTTATAAAGTTGAAAAAAGAAATACCATATGATCCAGCAATCCCACTTCTAAGTATATACCCTAGAGAAATATGAGCCATGACATGACAGATATTGGCACATCCATGTTCATGCAGCTCTATGCACAATAGCAAAAAGATGGAAACAACCTAAATGCCCATCAACAGATGAATGGATAAACAACAATGGTACATACCCACAATGGAATACTACACAACATTAAAGAATAATGATGAATCAGGGATATACCTCATAACATGGGTGAACCTGGAGGACATTATGCTGTGTGAAACTAATCAATCACAAAAGGATAGATATTGTATTATAAAATGTCAAGGAAATGTTTACATGCAAAAAGAAACATTCTTTGATGGTTACCAGGAGGGAAGGGAAGGGAGAGTAAACCACTAACCAGAGAGTCAACACATTAACTTAGGTGAAGAGGGAGGCATAAAGGGAGAGGTCAGCAAAAAATGATGAAGGCAAAGAAAGACACTGGGGGGAGCACAAGAGTTAAAGGTAACAGAGGTAAATTCTATTACATACCCAGTCCTGCAATAACAGTAATAACAATAATCTGCAAGTGGATACATAAATAGACATGCAAGCTGGACAGATGTGGGAAGGAGAATGGGACTATACCCACAAATATATACAGGTTTGACAGAGGATATTTCTATGTATGTATTTATATATCCACCACTCATCTGTCAATTTGTCGTACTGTGGTGGTTGCATATTGCTATGAGGCTAGAGGCTATTCCACCGGTATTTCAAAACATCAGGAGGGTCACCCATAGTGGATAGGTTTCAGAAGACCTTCCAGACTAAGACAGACTTAGAAGAAGGAAGGGGCCATCTACTTTTCAAAGCATTGGTCACTGAAAACCTTATGAATAGTAGTGAAACACTGTCTGATATAGTACTGGAAAACTTTATGAATAGCCCTGAAACTATGTATGATGTAGTGCCGAAAAATGAGCCCCTCAGATGAGAAGGCACTCAAAATACAACAGGGGAAGAGCTGCCTCCTCAAAGCAGAGTCAACCTTAATAACATGGAAAAAAGCTTTCAGGGCCCCCATTTGCTGATGTAGCATGACTCAAAATGGGAAGAAACAGCCCATCAATGATTGGAAAATGGAATGTACAAAGTATGACTCTAGGAAAATTGGAAGTTGTCAAAAATGAAATGGAATGCACAAAGAGTGATATCCTAGAGTTCCGGACTAGGCAGAAAGACTCCACAGACCCTCTTCAACAAAGAAAAGGGAAACCAATTAACACAGACACAGAAGATAATCCTGGACCCCTGAGCCTTGAAGGGGAGGA
>NW_006921596.1:2438224-2444772 GCF_000298275.1 Orycteropus afer afer
AAAAAAAAAGGACTGTGGGAAAAAAAAAAAAAAAAGACTGATATCCTAGGCATTGGTGTTGTTATGTGATGTGCCCTGGAGTCGGCCCCTGACTCATAGCATTAGTGAACTGAGATGAACCGGTTTGGGCCATTTGGAATCAGACAACCATATGATCTACTATGCCAGGAATGACAAATCGAAGAGGAATGGCATGGCATTCATCGTCACAAAAAATGTATCAAGATCTATCCTGAAGTACAATGCTGTCAGTGATAGAATAATAACCATACGCCAAGGAAGAGCAAATTTACACATCAACCACCAAAGCCAAATATGAGGAAATTGGAGATTTTTACCAATATCTGCAGTTTAAAATTGACCAAACATGCAATCAAGATGTATTGATTATTACTGGTAATTGAAATGCAAAAGTTGGAAACCAAGAAGAATCACTGGTAGTTGAAAAATTTAGCCTTGGTGATAGAAATGATGCCAGAGATCACATGACAGAATTTTGCAAGACCAATCAATGACTTATTCATTGCAAATACATTTTTCGAACAACACAAATGGTGGCTATACATATGGACCTCGCTCGCCAGATGGAATACAGAGGTATCAGATTGACTATATCTGTGGAAAGAGGAGATGGAGAAGCTCAATATCTTCAGCCAAAACAAGGCCAGGAGCTAACTGTGGAGCAGACATGGAACAGACCATCAACTGTTCCCATGTAAGTTCAACCTGAAGATGAAGAAAATTAAAACAAATCCATGAGAGCCAAAATATGACCTGGATTATATTCCAGCTGAATTTAGAGACCATCTAAAGAATAGATTTGATGCACTGAATACAAATGACCGAAAACCAGAGGAATTGTGGGATGACATCAAGAACATCATCCATGAAGAAAGCCAACAGTCATTAAAAAGACAGGAAATGAAGAAAAGACCAAAATGGAGGTCAGAAAAGACTCTGAAACTTGCTATTGAGTAGAGAGTTAGCTAAAGCAAATGGGAGAAATGACAAGATAAAAAAGCTGAACAGAAGGTTTCAAAGAGCAGCTGGAGAAGACAAAGTCAATTATCATAATGAAATGTGCAAAGACCTGGAGTTAGAAAACCAAAAGGAAAAAACATGCTTGGCATTTCTCAAGCTGAAAGAACTGAGGAAAAAAAATAAGCCTTGAGTTGCAACATTGGAAGATTCTATTGAATGATGCGGGAAGCATCAAAAGAAGATGGAAGCAATACACAGAGTCCCTGTGCCAAAAATAATTGGTTGATATTCACCTATTTCAGGAGGTGGCATATAATCAAGAACCAATGGTACTGAAGGAAGAAGTCAAAGCTGCACTGAAGGAATTGGTGAAAAACAAGGCTCCAGGAATTGACAGAATTGCTATTGAGATGTTTCAACAAACAGAGGCCACACTGGAGGCACTTACTTGTCTATGCCAAGAAATTTGGAAGACAGCCACCTAGCCAACTGACTGGAAGAGATCCATATCTGTACCCATTCCAAAGAAAGGTGATCCAACACAATGTGGACATTATGGAATGACTTTAATATCACATGTAAGTAGAATTTTGCTGAAGATAATTGAAAAATGATTGCAACATTATATTGACAGGGAACTTCCAGAAATGCAAGTTGAATTCAGAAGAGGATGTGGATCATTACTAATGTCAGATGGATCTTGGCTGAAAGCAAAGAACACCAGAAAGACGTTTACTTGTGTTTTATTGACTACACAAAGGCATTCGACTATGTGGATCATAACAAATTATGGATAACATCAGGAAGAATGGGAATTCCAGAATATTTAATTATGCTAATGAGGATGTATGTAGACTTGTATGTAAGAGGCTGCTATTCAAACAGAACAAGGGGACATGGCATGGTTTAAAATCAGGAAGAGAGTGTGTAAGGGTTGTATCCTTTCACCACACTTATTCAATCTGTACACTGAGCACATAATCCACGAAGTTTGACTATATGAAGAACACAGCAGCAGAGTTGGAGGAAGATTCATTAACAACCTGTAGTGTGCAGACGGCACAACCTTGCTTGATGAAAGTGAAGATGACTTGAAGCACTTACTGATGAAGATTAAAGACTGAAAGTCTGCAGTATGGATTACACCTCAACATAAAGAAAACAAAAATCCTCACAATTGGACCAATAAGCAGCCTCACAATAAATAGAGAAAAGATTGAAGTTGTCAAAGATTTCATATTACTTGGTTCCACAATCAACACGAATGAAAGCAGCACCCAGTAAATCAGATGATGTATTGCACTGGGTAAATCTACAGCAAAAAACCTCTTTATTTTTTTTTAATTTTTTATTTTAAGAGTTTGTTTTACATTCAACATTACGTGACATTTAGTTTCAGTCCCCATTTACCATGCCCAGCCCTAACCCAGTCTCCTCCCCTCCCTGCCCAGTAACCCTCCCCCTGTGCCCCTCATAGTTATGCACTCCTGTTTGTCCTGCATTTTTTCCGTGAGAATGTTGCCCCTCTGGTGCCCCATGGTCAATAGCTCCAAGGGATGCATGTCCATAGAGTATGTGGGTATGTCACCCTGGGTTGAGTGGTCTGCATGTACATCTTGTTTACTATTAGGCTGAGAGCCAGCCCTTGGGAGTGAGCTTTATTCCAGGCCCAGAATGTATCCCAGGACCATAGTATTGGGGGTCTCACCAGACTCCATCCAACCAGTAATTCTGGTCATTACTGAGTTTTTGGATTTTGTTCTACATTAAAAGACCTCTTTAAAGTGCTGACAAGGAAAGACATCTCTCTGAAGACTAAGGTGTACCTAACCCAAGCCATGATATTTTCAGTTGCCTCACATGCCTATGAAAGCTGGACAATGAATAAGGAAGACCAAAGAAGGGGTGATGCTTTTGCATTGTGGTGTTGGTAAAGAATACTGAAAGTACCGTGGCCTGCCAGAAGAACAAACAAATATGTTCTGGTAAAAGTACAGCCAGATGCTCTTTGGAAGTGAGAATAGTCCAAATTCATCTCACTTATTTTGGTTATGTTTTCAGAAGAGGTGATCCCCTAGAGAAGGACATCAAGCTTGGTAAAGTGGAGGGTCAGTGAAAAAGGGTAAGGCCCTCACAGTGGCTGCAACGATGGGCTCAAGTTTAGCAAGGATTGTGAGGACAGTGCAAGACAAGGCAATGTTTCGTTCTGCTGTGAGTTGGAGCCGACTCGATGGCACCTAACAACAACATTTATATATGCTGTAAACAGATACATGAATATAGTACAGCATACAGGGAACAAAGTTATGAAAACTTTGCCCCCTAACCAAACACATTGAGGGAATGGGTTGCTGAGCCGGGGGCAGGGAGTAGGGGGATGGAGCAGGTAGATCCATAGTCTCAGGGGACATAAAGGTCAATTGACACAATAGAGTCCACAAAGAAAATGTTCTACATCCTCCTTTGATGTGTGGTAACTGGAGTCTTAAAAGTTTAACAGCCATCTAAGGTGCAACTATTGGTCTCTCCCAACCTGGAGCAAAGAAGAGTGAAGAAAATAAAATCACATGGAAACAATTAGTCCAAAAGACTAATGGAGCATGTGCACCCCAGCATCCACAACCCTGAGACCAGAAGAACCAGATGGTGCCCGGCTAACACTGTTGAGCACTCTGATAGGGATCACTTTAGAAGGTCCTGGATAGAGTAGGAGAAAAATATGGAACCAAACTTAAAATCACAACAAAATCCAGGTTATTGGTTAGACAGAGAATGGTGGAATCTTGGAAACTATGGCCCTTAGTCATTCTTCAGGTCTAGAACTGCTCTCACCCCTGTGGCTCAATTTTCAACCAAACAATCCAAACCAAAAACCAAACACTGCTATGGAGTCAGTTCTGACTCATAGCAATGCCCATTGGGTTTCCAAGGCTGTAAATCTTTATGGGGGTAGATTGCCCCATCTTCCTTCAACAGAGCAGCTGGTGGGTTTGAACTGCTTCTGTTCTAGTTAGCTGCCAAATGCCAAACAATAGACAGGTCTATAAGGTGAATGGACAGACTTCGTCTCACCTACTTTGGTCATGTTGCCAGAAGGAACCATTCCCTGGAAAAGGATATCATGCTTGGTAAAGTGGAGGATCAACAAAAAAGGGGAAGGCCCTCAACGAGATGGATTGACATAGTGGCTGCAACGATGAGCTCAGGTGTAGCAAGGATTGTGAGGCTGGAACAGGACCAGACAGTATTTCATTCTGTTGTACATAGGGTCACTATGAGTCAGAACCAACTTGATGTCACCTAACAACAACAACATATCACCTAACAACAACAATATAAGGTGAATACTATGGAGGTATACACCACTCAGAACAATCAATCATTCAAAATCAAAAGGGCAGCATTTGCCCAAGGACAAAGTTCAGAAATGCAGAAAAGGTTAGGAAAGAAGGAAGAATGGAAATCGGAAACACAGGGAGGAAGTAGAATGAGTTATGTTACATTGTGGGGATTACAATCAAGGACATGAAACAAAATGTGTATGAACTGTGGAATGTAAAACTGATGTTCTCTGTGTACCTTCACTCAAATCACAATAAAAAGTGAAAAAAAAAAAAAAAAAGAGAAACATTTGGCAATGGATTACAGTGTTGGCCGTACAACAGGATGAATATAATTAATGTCACTGACATGTACAGTTAAAAATGGTTAAAATGGCAAATGTTTTGTTATGTATATATTTCCACAGTAATTTTTTTTAAAGACAGCATATTTAAAAAAATTTCTGCTACACACCAAAAACAATAAAACTGGAAGACTGCAGCATTGGGATTGGAGGAAGACACCTTAACAACCTGAGATATGCAGATGACACAACCTTGCTTACTGAAAGTGAAAACGACTTGAAGCACTTACTGATGAAGATCAAAAACTACAGCCTTCAGTATGGATTACATCTCTATAGAAAGGAAACAAAAATTCTCACTACTGGACCAATAACAAGCATCATGATAAATGGAGAAAAGATTGAAATTGTCAAGGGTTTCATTTAACTTGGATCCACAATCAATGCCTATGGAAGCAGCAGTCAAGAAATCACATGACAAACTGCATTGGACAAATGTGCTGCAAAAGACCTCTTTAACGTATTAAAAAGCAAAGATGTCACTTTGAAGACTAAGGTGCACCTAATCTGAGCCATAAGGAGTGTTGGCGGTGCAGTGCTTAAAGCATTCGGCTGCTAACCAAAAGTCTGGCAGTTTGGAACCTCCAGCCATTCCATTGAAAGAAAGGTCAGTCTGCTTCTGCAAAGATTCCCAGCCCATGGGGCAGTTCTACTCTGTCCTACAGGGCCACTATGGGTCACAATCAACTCAATGGATGTGGGTTTGGTTTTAGTTTTTGGACTCAAGTCACTGTCTTTTAAATAGCCTCATATGCATATGAAAGCTGGACAATTAATAAGGAAGACCAAAGAAGAACCGATATATTTGAACTAAGGTGTTGGCAAGAAATAATGAATATACCATGGACTGCTAGAAGAATGAACAAATCTATCTTGGAAGTAGAGCCAGAATTCTTCTTAGAAATGAGAATGGCCAGGCATCATCTCTCACAATTTGGTCAGGTTATAAGGAGGGATCAGTTCTTGGAGAAGGATGTCGTGGTTGGTAAAGTAGAGGGTCAGCAAAAAGGGCAAGACCCTCAATGAAACGTATTGACACAGTGGCTGCAATGAAGGGTTCAAGCACAGCGGTGATTGTGAGGAAGGCACAGGACCAAGGCAGTGTTTCACTCTGTTGTACTTGGGTTCACTCTGAGTCAAAACCCACTCCACCACACCTAACAAGAACGTATCTTTAAAGAAAACTCTAGGGGAAATTCATACACAAAGAAAATATTTTTGGTGCATCACATTGCCAAAAGCTAAAGAGCTCAGTTATACAAACACGGATGTGGGAGGCTGATCATTCCCAAACATTATTTGTGGGCATGCAAATTGATACATTCTCTTTAGAAAGGAATTCAGGAACATCTATGAAAATTTAAAACACACATATTCTCCAACCTAATGATACCACTTGTACTTATCTATACCGGAGAAACATTCACATGTATGTGTATCATATGTTTGTGCAACATTTTTTCTAACTGGAAAATAGAAATGATTCAATCATTGATTGGTTAGGAAATGCCAAAATAAGTTATGGTATATCTATATTATGGAATTCTGTCAAAGTTTAAGAGAATTAGATATTCTCAAGTATCCAAGTATCTGTGGGAAATGTGTACATGTAAGACACATAGCAAGAACTTATTTATATTTGTATGTTTCTATACAAATGCAAAAGATCTAGACCAATCCACTGATAACCATAACATCTGGGGAAAGAATGGAATTGAGGAGGAGGTGGAAGATTCAAATAAGACTTTAACTTTTCATTCTACATTTCTCTGGTGTGATTTTTAAAATTTATTTTATTTATATATATAAAATAATTTCTCACAGAGTTTTCCTATATAGCGTATATACTAATAATTAGTTGTAAAATATAATTTAAAAATAT
>NW_006921596.1:2444872-2464986 GCF_000298275.1 Orycteropus afer afer
ATTAATATTTAAAAATAAAACACAAATACCTAAGAAGGTGGACTTAGGAGTATATTAATATAATGAAGGGTGCTCTGGTGGTGCAGTGGTTAAAGCATTTGGCTACTAACCAAAAGGTTGGCAATTCAAACCCACCAGTCACTCTGCAGGAGAAAAAGGAGGTAGTCTGCTTCCATAAAGATTTACAGACTTGAAAACACTATGCAGCTGTTCTACTCTATCCTAAACAGGGTCATTATGAGTCAGAACTGACTTGATACAATGGGTTTGTTTTTTTTTTTTAATATAATGATGGGTTATGAAATTATTTTCAAAGCCTGACACCAAAGACAATAAAAAGAATAGATTAAAAGATTTGATCACTTAAATCCTTTGAGCTTGTTAAAAAAATACCATGTTAAAATTAAAAAGGCAAGTGAAAAAAGTAGGAGAAACACAATTACAAGATATGTAAAAGACAAAGGGTTAATATCATGACTATAAGAAGAGAGCCTACAATTCAAAAGAAAAATTCAAATACTCAAAAGGAAACCAGACAAAGGACATAAACAGATAATTTATAAAAGAACTACAGATTTTCATTATATACATTTAGATTAAGAAATGCAAAGTAAAATGGGACCTTTGCATATCAAATTGATATTACTCTGTTAAATAATACTCAGTATTAGCAGGAAAAAGCTAACTGTCCTAATTTGAGTGTGTGGGAGGGGAGGAGGTTGTTGTTAGCTGACATCTGGTCAATTCTGACTCATAGTGACCTTGGAGGACAGACTGGAACTGTCCCATAGTTTCCTAGAGTGTAATCTTTATGGAATTACCTGACATTGTCAGGTCTTTTCTCCTTTGGAGCTGCTGATGGGTTTGAACCACCAACCTTTGGGTTAGCACCCAAGCGCTTAACCACTACACCACCAGAGGAAGTATATATTTAATAGGACCAGAAGGCAATTTGGCAACAGGTATTGAAATCTTTAATTGTACATTCCCTTTAACCTGACAATTCCACTTCTAGCAATTAAAACTAAGAAAATAATTAAGAATGCGTACAAGGATTTAGCTAAAGTGATGTTTATCAAAGTATCATTTATAAAAATGCAACTAGATTGCTCTTCCTTCTTGCCTACTGCAATGGAGGGAGGGGAGACCAGGAATTTGGAAAGAAAAAATTAGTCACAATTCCTTACAAGAATGACTAAATTAGAAAAGAGAACTCTAAGATTAGAAAGATTGGTGGTGCCCTTTAAGTACAACAAAGCACAAAAGTTACACTGTTGTTGTTGTTATGTGCCATGCAGTCAGACCTGACTCATAGCGACCCCTCCTTGGGTTTCCAAGGCTATATCACTACGGAAGTAGATTGCCCAACCTTCCTTCCAAGGAATGGCTGGTGGGTTTGAATCACCAGCCTTCTGGTTAGCAGTCAAGTGCCTTACACACTACACTACCAGAATTCCTAAAGTTACACTAGCAAGTGTGATCTGAATTTCATAGATATACTTGCTGTGAAAGGTTGGCAGGAAGTAAACCCTTCAGGCTCAAATCTAACTTTTATGTCATTTGTTCATTTGTTCATTCATTCATTTATTCAATTAATATTTACTGAATAACTACTCTATGCCAGACACCATTCTAATTACCAGGAATGGATGGGCAAATAGAAAGATATGTATTTGTAGATATATGGGCAGATGGATGGATGGACAGACAAAAGGACACACAGACAGATGTGTGAAAGATGATAGATGAATGAAGAAAGGAGGGCTAGAGAGAGGGAGGGATGGACAGATAGGTGGGAAGAAGAGTATGTGGACAGATGGATAGATGGATAGAATATTAACAGCAAAGGAAGAAATAAAAACAAATTGCAGCTCAGATGTAAGGCCACCTTAATGACCTTTCTCCACCTCACCCTCCAGTCTCCCTCCACAGCTGCTGAAGTGGACAGAGGAGAGAGCCACACTCCTAACTCTCATCAGAAGTTAAGAAGATTTTGATGCTATTAGAAGAAGGTGATGATTTTTTAATTACTGGGGGAAAAGATGAGATATTTGAATGGAAGGAGTTAAAAGGACAAAGTAGTGATGAAATTGGAGATAGCAGAAAAAGAGAAGATTGGTTCACATGGGGCACACTTTGTGACCTGGATGTCATGCACTCGTCAGAAATGGTGCAGAAGAATATTTAACACCCACATGGGGACAATCAAAAGGTTGGGGCAGTGAAGACTTTGAGAGGCCAATTATACTAGGGTATACCACCTAGATTTTGATTCTCTTTCCCTTAATGTTTGTGGTTTGGATTCGATCACTGGAAACCCAGAGTGAAAAACAGATTAAACTTTCTCTAAACTTCTGTGTGTGCAGGCACACATACACATGCACATGCACCCACTCAAAGGAAAAGAGACACAGCAACCTTCTCATATCCCCACCTTCCATCCAAAGTATGCACCTGAGATCCCTTCAGGTTGGCGATGAGTTTGCCAAGACAGCCATTCACAGTGCCCACGCCCCATCAGAGAGAAGAGAAAGATATGTATGTGTAGATATACACATGCAACTGATTCCTCAACTATCATTTTCCTTTCCCCAAACAGAATCCCAGTCATCCTCTATGAGTCATTGGCAAGGAGCCTGTCCCCACATCAAAAGAGAGGAAAAAAAAAAAAAGGAAGCCATCTAAGTGTCCACTCATAGGACAAGTAGTTAAATGAACAAATCATGATACCATGTTACAGTCATGTTATTACTTTTATACTTATCAAAAAGGGTGCAGAAGCACATATGAAATTATTATGTAAAGTAGAAGGAGCTCTGGTAGCACAGTGCCTAAGGCATCTGACTGCTAACCAGAAGGTTGGTAGTGCAACCCCACCAGCCACTCTGCAGAAGCAAGACTGGGTAATCTACTTCTGTAAAGATTTATTGCCTTGGAAACCCAATGGGGGTTGTTTGCTATGAGTCAGATTCGACTTGATAGAAGTGGGTTTGGTTTGGTTTTATGTAAGTATTGTCCCATTTTATGTACCAAAACCAAAAACAAACCAAACTCACTACCATCGAGCAGATCTGACTCATTGCAATCCCTCCTTGGGTTTCCAAGATGGTATCAATAAGGAAGTATATTGCCCAATCTTCCTTCGAGGGAGTGGCTGTTGGGTTTGAACCATCAGCCCTTTGGTTAGCAGTCAAATGTCTTAGGCACTATGCCACCAGAGCTCCTATTTTATGTACAATAACCAAAATAAAAAAAAAAAAAAGTTATGCATAAAAAGGTCTGTAAGGACATATACTAAAGAGTCAACACTGATGATCACTATGTTATTTCCATTTCCTTCTTGCTGCTCATCTCTATTTTCTAATTTTTCAAAATAAGCTTGTATATAACGGTAAGAACAAATTAGCAAAATGTATCTAGAAATCAGAAGAAAGATATGCCCTCCATAGATTTTCACCATTCAGGGTACCATATGACTTATCTCTCAGCCACACAGGACACATTAGACCAGGAAGGACAACCAGAGTTGTCCAGCCTGTTCCCTGGTTCCAGGGCCCTTTCTCCAGCTGTGTCGGGGCTACTAAGTGAGCAAAGTGATAGGCACAAGAGAGGCAACAACTTCAGCAAAAGGAAATTCCTTTCTCATAAAGGTAATGGGCAGGTTCTTCCATGATCACAGTGAGCCGGTTGTCCACAGCAGACACAACAGGGGCTAGGGATGTGCCTCTCCCTTCCTGTGAATGTCTTCTTTGCTACATCTCTCCCTAGATTATTTATGGGGCATCTATTTTAAAAAGGACATCACCATGAGGAACTCTTACACGATAGCAACTTATGGGAAACACCAACACTTCGTAGTGACCAGGGTTGAAATAAGTATCTTCACTACAGAGACCAAATCTTCAGATGTGGTCATTTAATTACTCAACAGACATCTATTGAAGGTCATCAAGTATCAGCCCTGAGCTGTGTTGGCCCCTGCCACCAGCCTCAACCTTCAAGAAGAAAATCAGCAGCACAAACCTCAGTGTAGAAACAGATCTGGGAGATGACCCCAAACACTGCTCCATAACCCAAGTTTCTCCAATGCTCAGAACTAAAAATACCCATTTCCTATCTCAGGTATTTATAGCTCTTCAAATTATCCTTGCCCAAGAACAGAGCTCTCCCAGATCATTCTGCTTTCACTGGTTGAAATCCCTACTGGGCTGGAGCAAAGAGGAGTGGATTTCAAAGAAAATGCTTTCAACAGGCCATTTCACACCCAACGGCCAAAGGCCCATGATAACATTACTCTGCCTGCAGTTACACTGTTGATCAGTTGTGTCCTTTCCTTGGCACCTCCACTAGATTATAAACTCATATGTTAAAGAGTGTTTGTACCCCTCCCATGTGCCCTGCACAAAGCACATTTTTTCACGTAGCAAGTGCACAATAACTATTGACTCTTGTGCAGAGATTCCCCAGGTATCTGATTGGAGCAGCGCCCCTCCATGAAGGACATCCACACAGCTTTGGGTAAGTAGTGCTGATGTCTAGAGTGCAGAAATCCTGTGTAAGAAACACTCTGGGTTCATCCTATGACAATCCCAGTTCTCAAAAGCCACCTGCTGGACTAGGACACCACACCCATGAACAGGTAACAAGAGGAAGGCTGCCAAGAGGCCAAAAGAAAAGTAGTCTTAAATGGTTTGATTCCAGTCATGAAGCTTTCCCTGAGCACTTACAATGAGTGAACCACTGGTCCAGGGACTCATTTATACCTGACAAGTCTGGGAGATGGATTCCTGAGATTCCTTTCAGTCCTAGTCCTTAGGAGCTTACACACCAGAAGGACTCCAAGGCTAGGGAGCAGTGATGATGAAGACAGTAATTGGGGTAAACCAAAACCAAACCAAATTCACTGCCACTGAGTCTATTCTGACTCATAGCAACCCCTCCGTGGGCTTCTAAGGCAATATCTCTAGTGGAAGTAGATTACCCAGTCTTCCTGCCAAGGAGTGGCTGGTGGGTTTGAACCACCAGCCCTCTGGTTAGCAGTCAAATGCCTTAGGCACTATGCCACCAGAGCTCTTAGTAATAGAGATGTTGTTGTTATGTGCCGTCGAGTCAGATCCGACTCATAGCAACCCCTCCTTGAGTTTCCAAGGCAGGATCACTATGGTAGATTGCCCAACCTTCCTTCCGAGAAGTGGGTGGTGAATTTGAACTGCCAGCCTTCTGGTTAGCCGTCAAGTGCCTTAGGCACTACATTACTAGAGCTCCTAGTAATAGGGATAGCACCAATGATAACTACCACACTTGTTAGCTGCCATTGAGTCAGCCCACAAGTTATGGTGACCCTATGAACCATGGAACAAAGCACTTCCCAGACCTATGTCATCCCCGTGATGGGCTACACATGGTGTCGTTGTGATCTGCAGGGTCTTCACTGACTCATTCTGAGAGGTACATTGCCAGGCCTTTCTTCCAGGTCTATCTTGGTCTGGAAGCTCTGCTGAAACCTGTTCAGCATCATATTGTTGTTGCTGTGTTGTTATTTGCCATCGAGTCGGACCTGACTCATAGCGACCCTTCCCTGGGTGTCCGAGGTGGTATCACTATGGAAGTAGATTGCCCAACCTTCCTTCCGAGGCGTGGCTGGTGGGTTTGAACTAGCAGCCTTCTGGTTAGCAGTCAAGTGCCTTAGGCACTACATTACCAGAGCTCCTTAGCAATATGCAATCATTTACCAATAGATGAGTGAGATAAGTGGTGGCTGTGCATGAGGTGCGTTTGCCAGAAATCGAACCAGAGTCTCCTTCATGGAAGGCAAAAGTTCCACCACTGAACTACCCATGCCTCAGGACACACTGCTGTTGTTGTTGTTGTGTGATGCTGAGTTGATTCCGACTCATAGCAACCCTATAGGACAGAGTAGAACTGTCCCATAGGGTTTTCTAGGCTAAAATTTTGATGGGAGCAGATCTTCAGGTCCTTTGCAGAAATCCTTTGTAAGAAACACTCTGGGTGGGTTCAAGCCACTGACCTTTCAGTTAGCAGCCAAGCGCTTAATTGTTCTAAGTGTCCCATATACTGGCTTACCTAATCCTTACAAACACTCTGTAAGATAATTCTATTATTATCACACTCACTTTATAGCTAAGGAAACTAAGACACAGAGAGGTAATTGGTAGTAGTGCTCGGACACAACCCAAACAGTCTTATCTCTATGCACTATCCATCAAAACGCTAAGCCACAACCATCTCAAGCAGCCCTGCAGTTAAGGCAGCCAAAAAGTTCCAGTGAATCTGGAGTAGAGAAAAACACTGTCTCCCTTCTCTCTGCCACAAATAAGAATGGTTACTGGAATCTAGGTCTTGGACTGGTCTCCCCAGAGAGTAGAAGGCCCTTCAGGGCAGTGTTACCTCTCTCATGTGCATCCCCACCCAGGTCTATGCACATAGTAAATGGGTCTTCCTTAAGACAATGCTGGTTTACTACAGCCATTCTAAATGCCATTTTTGTTAGCAGGACTAGCAGCAAGTAATGTGAGAAAGAACAAATAGTACACTATGGTAAAAAGATTTTAAATGAACAGCAAAAAAAAAAAAAAAGGAAGCCAGGGTCAGTGGAGGGAAAGGGCTAAAAGCAGTAAGCTGCCTAACTTCACCTTTAAATTCCCATCAGATTTTCAACCAAGTAGAGATGCCTTTTTACCATTGTTTATTAAGAGCCTACTAAGTTCAGCCTGGAGCTCTGGTAGCGTAGTGCCTAAGGCACTTGACTGCTAACCAGAAGGCTGGTAGTTCAAACCCACCAGCCACTCCTCAGAAGGAAGATTGGGCAATCTACTTCCACAGTGATACTGCCTCGGCAACCCAAGGAGGGGTCACTATGAGTCGGGTCCGACTCGAGGGCACATACCAACAACAAGAAGTTCATCCTGTCTGTCCCTGGAGGCACACGCAGCCTTTGCTCAAAGGCCTATGCTTAGGCCCTGCCCTCAGGGCCACATTGCCATCCAGGGAAATAACAAACCCAAGGACAAAGAGGGGTGCTAGCAGAAGTGGGAGACAGGAGTTCAGCCCAAGGGAGGCCGAAGCATGCAGAAAGTAACAAGTAGGGCTTCTTTCTGAACTGCAACTTTGCATGATGCATGCATTTCATGAACTTCTTCAATTAAGTAAGCAACAACTTAGTTTACCTGCATTAATCCAGGACCAGCCCAAGAGATTGATTTTCAGCAGAAAGAAGAGGTGAGTGTCCCCACTCCACAAGTTCTGCCTCCTAGACCAAGCTGAAGGCAGTCCTGGTTTACTACATGCTGCAACTGTGAGAGGTCCCTCTCTGCTTATGAAAGAGGAAAAATAGAGACACACATTCTTGCCCAGCCTCTGACCTTTGGCTCTCACTTTCCTGCTTTCGGCATTCTTCTGGAACGAGTTTGTATTTTCAAAGGGCTGCCTTGTCTTCTTTGCACATTTCCATGCACAACTTCTAAAAAATATCGTCATGCTGGAAAATTCAGGCTCTTGGAAGGAGCCTGGCTATTTGTCTATAACCACTCCAGCATCTGAAATGCCCAGATCGCATATGCTTCAGAAGCTGGGACTAACAATATGTTATTGATGTCATTTTAAGCAACTGCCAGCGAACATCTCCATGTGTGGCTCCTCGGTAGAGGTGCACTCACCCCAGAGCATCCCGCCTTGCCCCTCCTGTATGGGAAAGCCCACAGAGCTGCCAGCATTCCTGCCAGAGGCCAGAGTATGGCAACACCAAATGTAAACATTTATTCCTCGACTACAAAGGGGAGGCTGCCGTGTCAGGCTTTGGGTTTGGGCCTCAGAATAAAGCCTTTGTCTCCACAAGTGGCAAGGGGGTGAACATTCCCCTCCAAGCTGGTCTACAGGAATGCGGTTTTGTTTAAAAACTAGGAAACCAAAATTTAACTCTATTATATATCTACAGTAAGTGATGGGGCTGCTGCAACAATACTACTTGCTATGCTTTCGGGAAGGCAATTGGAGAACTGCATCTTTAAACTCACATCAACAGTGGTGTTGGCAAGCTTTTAAAATACAGGAACGTGTGGAGGGATAAGGAGTTCCTTGTGAGAAGCAGAAAATAGAAGGTGGCTGCAGGAGCTAGAACAGGTTGTTTCAAACGATCAGAGTCCCCGGCACACTTTAAGGACGAGCATGCTTCCTCCTGAAACAGTAGGACTAAATACTCTTCTAGCCATTCTAAGACGGCCTTAGAAGTATTATGCTGTTACAGATTTCAAAAGGGTAGCTTCAATGAACCTGACATCAGTATAACCCAAAATAACCCATTCAAGAGAAAAGTAAGAAATAATTGCTGTTTTCTCTTTTTTTTCCCCCTCTGCTATATTGCTATAATGGTTTTGCATAACAGATTGAACAAAGTGCTGTTGTGACAGGTGGTAGAATTCAGCTAGTAAGCACCGAGACAGGGTTCAATTTAGTTTGTGAATCCTTTAATTGTTGTGCAGCTAATTAAAGAAGGTTCTTTACACTCGCAAGTGTTTACCGTTGCTAGTATGCATACATGAAAAATTAAATTGTGCCTTCAAGGGCTGAGAACTATAGAAAAATCATAGCTGAGGCTGCAACATGCTTACCAGCTCAAAATAGCTGCTTTTCACAATTGGAATTTGTAAAACTTTTTGCTAAGCAAATATAGAGCTAATTAGAAGTGTTCGTTGGACCAATTAACATTTAAATAAATAAGCCATATTGCACATTTCACAGTCTTTATTTAATGATGCTTCTAACTCTTTGGAAAGATTCTCTTAAGTACAAATAAGTTGTCATAAAAATGAAAGATAAAAATAACCCCATAACAGTAGATGCTATTTTTTTCCTTTTGCCTTGAAGTCCTTTCCTCAAGCTCTGTACCTATAATTGAAGAAGAAAACAACCCACACACCTACCATCCACAAATCTAGATCTTCCTTTCATCCTCCCCAGTTACCTTTCCCCCTCTTGGAAAAGAAACAGAGAAACATAATTTATTACTATTTAAATTGTTATGATAATTCTGTTTATGTACGGTTTTCACCCCACGATAGAAAAATCTGTTTTAGAAAATCCCACTTTAATCTGAGAACATGCGTAAGCAAAGAAAGGAAGTTATGGAAGACCAAAAACAGCCGTGTCTGGGAGCGCAGCAGAGAGAACAATTTGGGAAGTTCCTCACGCATGCTCACCTGCAGAGCAAGCCTCTGAACAGTGCTCCCAGTCTGGGGCCTGCACTCCTGCTCTGCAGGGGACCAGAGGCCCTGGGTGGTGGGAGCCTAACCTAGACCTTGGAATCCTCTCTTTCTCTCAAAGATCAAGCATTAACAGTTTAGAGGTAGGACAGTACAGGGAATCTGGAAATAAGTCTGATTACTTTTGACAGAAGTACAAAAGCACCGTAGGTAGATAACACTCCTTGGAGAGAATAATCATGGGAGAAAGAAGGGCTGTTTATGCACAGGGAGACAGCTCAGGGGGCAGGAGTGCATGGGGGGAAGGACACAGGGAAGAGGTAACTATCGGGAGGAAGTGGGAGGGGAGTTGTTGCATTGTGGTAAATTGTGGTCAATGTCACGAGACAAAGTATGTGAACTGCTGTATGGAAAGTGAATTTGCTGTGTAAATTTTCACCCAAATCACAACAACAACAAAAAAGAAAATACAACTCAAAAAAAAAAAAAAAACCAAAACTCAGTGCCATCAAGCTGGATCTGACTCATAGCGACCTCTCCTTGGGTTTCTGAGGCAGTATCACTACGGAAATAGATTGCTCAGTCTTCCTTCTGAGGAGTGGCTGGTGGGTTTGAACTGCCAGCTTCCTGGTTAGCAGTCAAATGCCTTAGGCACTACACCACCAGAGCTTCCTGGAAGATAATGTAGGAAAGAAATCATCAGGACCCAGACATTGGTGAAAAGTTTTTAGACATGACACAAAAATTCCCTCCACAGAAAGAAAAATTGATAAATTAGATCACATCAAAAAAAAAAAAGTTTGCTCTGCAGAAGACCCTGATAAGAAGACAAAAAGACAAGCTACAAACTGGGAGGAAATATTTGTAAACCACATCTGACAAGGGACTTGTATCAGGAATATATATTAAAAAACTCTCAAAACTCAACAGTAAAATAATAATAATATAATCAGAAAGTTGGCAAAAGACTTCAACAGATATTTAACCAAAAAGGGTATATAATGGGAAGTATATCAAAAGGTGTTCAACATTTCTAGCCAATAACTAACTAACTAACCCACTGCCATCAAGTCAATTCTGACTCATAGAAATGCCCGAGGCAGTAAATCTTTGTGAAAGTAGATCGCCCAGTCTTCCTTCCATGCAGCGGCTGCTTGGTTTGAACAACCAACCTTCTGATTGGCAGTCAAATGCCTTAGGCACTGTGTCACCAGAGCTCCTTCTAGCCAATAGGGAAACACAAATTACAACCATGATGACATACCACTACACACTATTGCTGTTGTTAGGTGACGTTGAGTACGTCCCAACTCATAGTGACCCTGTCTAACTGCTGCCATCCTCACAGTTGTCATTATGTTTAAGCCTACTATTGCAGCCACTCTACCAATCTATCTGAAAAAGAGGGCCTTCCTCTTTTTTTGTTGACCCTCTTCATTACAAAGCATTATAATGACCAGGGACTGACTGGTTTTTCATGATAATGTGTCCAAAGTATGTGAGACAATGTCTGGCTATCCTCACTGCTAAGGAGCATTCTGGCTGTACTTCTTCCAAGACAGATTTTTTTCATTTTTCTGGGAATCTTTGATATATATTTAATATTCTTTGACAACACCATGATTCAAATGTATCAATTCTTTGGTTTTCCTTATTCATTGTCCTGCTTTCACCTGCGTATGAGGCTAGCAAAAATACAATGGTTTGGGTCAGGACACTTTAGTCCTCCAAATGATATCTTTGGGTTTTTTTTTTAACACTTTAACAAGTTATTTTGCAGCAGGTTTGTCCAATGTCCAAGTCCTGATACCTATGCTAATCATCATTTTATTTTTTTGACTGTTGCTTCCATGAGCATTGATTGGGGATCAAAGTAAAATGAAATCTTTGACAACTTTAATCTTTTCTTCATTTATCGTAATGTTGCTTATTAGTCCAGCTGTGAGGATTTTTCTTGTCTTTACGTTAAGTTATAATCCATAATGAAGTCTTTAATCTTCATCAGTAAGTGCTTCAAGTCATCTTCACTTTCAGCAAGCAAGTTGTGCCATCTGCATATTTCAGGTCGTTAATGGGTTGCTAATCCAATCCTGATGTCCAGTTTCTCAGATTATTTGCTTAACGTATAGGTTGAATAACTATGATGAAATGATACAACCCTGACACATATCTCTTCTGATTTTAAATCACGTATATCCCTGTTCTGTTCAAATAATTGCCTCTTGGTCTATACACAGGTTCCTCATTAGTACAATTAAGTGTTCTGGAATTCCAAGTCTTCAAAATGTTATCCCTAATTCATTGTGATCCAGAAAGTTGAATGTCTTTGTGTAGTCAATAAAACACAGGTAAATATCTTTCTGGAATTCCTTGCTTTCAGCCAAGATCCATCTGATGTCAGCAATGAGATTTCTCATTCCACATCCTCTTCTTTATCTGGCTTGGATTTCTGGCAGTTGTTGATGTACTGCTGAGGCCATTTTTGAATTATCTTCAGCAAAAATTTACTTGTATGTGGTATTAATGATATTGTTCAATAATTTATGCATTCTGCTGGATCACCTTTCTTTGAATGGGCACAAATATGGATCCCTTCCATTTGGACGGGCAGGTAACTGCCTTCCAAATTTTTTGGCTTAGATGAGTGAGCACTACCAGCATTGCATCTGTTTGTTGATGCATCTCAACTGGTAATCCATCAATTCCTAGAGCTGTGTTTTTCAACAATGCCTTCAGTAAAGCTTGGACTTCTTGCCTCAGTATCATCAGTTCTTGATCATATGCTACCTCCTGAAATGGCTGAATGTCAACCAATTCTTTTTGGTACAGTGACTGTGTATTCCTTCCATCTTCTGTACTTCCGCAGTGATACTGCCTTGGAAACCCAAGGAGGAGTCACTATGAGTCAGGTCCGACTCAAGGGCACATAACAATATCATTAAATATTTTGCCTATAGAAACTTTCAATATTGCAACTCAAAGCTTACACTTTTTCCTCAGTTCTTTCTGCTTGATAAAAGCTAATCATTTTTGCCCCTTTTGATTTGCTAACTCCAGGTTTTTGCATGTTTCATTATAATAGTTTACTTTATCTTCTCAAGCCACCCTTTGAAATCTTCCGTTCAGCTCTTTTACTTCATCATTTCTTCCATTTGTTTTAGCTACTCTATGTTGAAGACATTTATTTTGGTCTTTTTTTTTTTTTTCTTTCCTATCTTTTTATTGGTCTTTTGTTTTCTTCATGTAGAATGTCCCTGATGTCATCCTACAACTCACTGGCCTTCGGTCATTAGTGTTCAAGTCATCAAATATATTCTTGAGATGGTCTCTACTTTCAGATGAGATATACTCAAGACATACTTGGCCTTCATTGACTTGTTTTAACTTTCTTCAGCTTCAACTTGAACTTGCATAAGAGTAATTGATTTTCTTTACCATTGTCAGCTCCTGGCCTTGTTCTGACTGATGAAACTGAACTTCTCCATCATCACTTTCCACAGATGTAGTTAATTTGATTCCTGTTTATCCTATCTGGGGAGGTCGCCATTTACATTGTTGGAAAAAAGGTCTGGACAATGAATAAGTCATTAGTCTTAGAAAATTCTATCATGTGATCTCCAGCATCATTTCTATCACCAAGGCCATATTTTTCAACTATGATCCTCCTTCTTTGTTTCCAACTTTCACAATCTAATCACCAATAATTATCAATGTATCTTGATTGCATGTTTGATCATTTTATATTGCAGAAGTTAATAAAAAAGTCTTCAATTTCTTCATCTTTGGCATTAGTGGTTGGTGTGTAAATATGAATTTTTGTTGTATTAACTGGTCTTCCTTGTAGATATATAGATATTATCCTACCACTGACAGCAAGCACTGTACTTCAGGATAAATCTTGAAGTGTTCTTTTTGACAATGACTATGACATATATTTTCTTCAGTTTGTCATTCTTGTTAGAGTAGACCATATGATTGTTCTATTCAAAGGAGCCAATACTAGTCCATTTCAGCTCACTAATACCTACTGTATTGATCTTCAACTGTTCCACTTCATTTTTGATGACTTCGATTTTCCTTGATTCATACTTTGTACCTTCCATGTTCCAATTATTAATGGATGTTTGCAGCTATTTCTTCTCATTTTTGAGTTATGCTACAGTGGCAAATGGAAGTCCTGATATCTATGCTCCATCCACATCATTAAGGTCGATTGTACTTTGAGGAGAAAACACTTCCCCAGTTGCAATTTGAGTGTTTTCCAACCTGAGTAGCTCACCTTCCAGCATTAAATCAGACAAAGTTCTGTTGCTATTTATAATGTTTTCACTGGTCACTTTTTTCAGAAGTAGATAGCCAGGTCCCTCTTCCTAGTCTATCTTAGTCTAGACACTCTGATGAAACCTGTCCACCATGCATGATCCTGCTGGTACTTGAATAATGGTGGCACAGCTTCCAGCATCCAGCAATTTGCAAGCCACCACAGTAATCAAACTAACAGACAAGCAGTGGACACACTACCAGAACAGTTCATATAAAAAGAGTGACACAATATTAAATGCTGGCAATGGTGTGTGTAAATGTAAAATGGCACAGCTACTCTGGAAAATAGTTTCTTTAAAAATTCAGCATACATTGACCATATCAGTAAGCAGTTGCCACCAAGTCAATTCTGGGCATGGTGATCTCATGTCAGAGCAGAATTGTGCTCCAGGAGGCTTCCAATGGCTGAATTTTCAGAAGTTGATCCCCACTCCTTTCTTCCAAGGTGCCTCTTGGTGGACTTGATTTTTGAAATTTTGATTAGCAGCTGAGTTGACTGGTTTGCACTACCCATAGACTGCTACACTTACTGTACAGCCCAGCAATCACACTTCTGAGCATTTATTTTAGAAAAATGAAAACTGTACATTATTGTTCATAGTACTTTCATTTTTAATAGCCAAAAGCTGGAAACAACCAAAATGACTTAAAATAAGTAAATAATTAAACAAACTGCTATATCCATACCATACTACCAACCAAACCAAATCAAATTCACTGCCGTCGAGTCGGATCCGACTCATAGCAACCCTTCCTTGGGTTTCTGAGGCAGTATCACTATGGGAGTAGATTGCCCAACCTTCCTTCTGAGGAGTGGATGGTAGGTTTGAACGACCAGCCTTCTGGTTAGCAGTCAAATACTACATCACCAGAGCTCCTACCATACTACCAGTTGCAGTTGCAGTTAAGTTGATTACAATTCATGGAGACTGCATGTATTGCAGAGTAGAACTGTGCTCCATAGGGTTTTCAGTGGCTAATACCTATTGGAAGCAGATCTCCAGGATTTTCATCTGAGGCATCTCTGGATGGGATCAATCTACCAACCTTTCAGATAGTAAATGAATACTTAACTGTTTGCTCTACACAGAAAATCATGGAGTACTACTCAGCAATAAAAAAGAACAACTGTTAATACACTCAACCAAACTCCTTGCCAATCTGACTCATAGTGATACCATGTGTTACAGAGAAGAACTGCTCCATAGGGTTTTCATAGCTATAATCATTAAGAAGCAGATTGTCAGGGCTTTCTTCTGTAGTACCAATGGGTATGCTAAACAATGGGGAAAACTGTACCTCTCTGTACTATCTTTGCAACTTCCTGTAAATCTATAAATATGTCAAAAAAATTAAAAAGAAAACTAAAGAATGAATTTTAAAGTCACACACTATTTTCCATTTGGACATTCTAACAACCTAGATCTCATCTATTTGTAAGCCCTTAAGCCCATGTTGCAACTCACTCGTGCATTCTTTCCATTGAGGATGGTTCTCTCTCTCATGCCCACTTATATCTAAACAGAGGATATCCTCCTATAAGGTTCTCTCTAACTCTCTTCTCCAGTCCCTAACACCTTGTAATCACTAAGAGGCCTTATTGTTGAGCACGGCTTTTAGTACTGAAAATCAAATTAACAAAAACCAATGATCATTTAAATAAATGAGGCAGATTACTGAAGATTACATGAAATACTGATATGTAAGGAGCCAGGTGAGGGTGAAATGGAAATGATGATATAAAACATTAAGTTGAAAGCTATTTTTTTAACTTTTATATTGAGGTAATTATAGATATACCTGCAGTCACAGGAATGTAGCCTCCACCGAGTTTTCTGCATCTCCTATAAATACAGTACAGTGTCACACCAGGAAATTGATATTGATAATTTATTCATATTTGACCAGTTTTGCATTCACTCATTTGTGTATGTACATACATTTAGATCTATGCAGTCCTATCACAGGTGCAGACTCTGTGGCCACCACCACAGTAGGATATACAACAGTGTCATCACAAAAGTCCCTTGTAGCTGCTTCATTTTGAGAGTAGCAAAGGACAAGAGCTGAGGCTAGCTGGAGAATCTCAAAGCCAGCAAGAATTCTTTTTTACTGTAAAACTCTCCCATTTATAATGCAAAGCGTAGATTTGGACCCATTGAACACCATGTGTTAATGAATCACTTAGGAGGCAAAGTCCTGGACAGGTACAGTCCTTCTTATCACCTGAGTCTCAAGCCACAGTTTCCAGCCCCAGTCTCTATTACCTAAGCCCTGAAACGTAGCAAGTTCTAACACACACTTTTAGGAGGTGGAAAGACCAATCAGGAGTCTATATTCTGGCAAGAAGCTAGAGAGTAAAATCTAGGTTTCCAGGAAGGTTGGGGCTACTATCTGACCAAAGGGTCAGGAAGCCCGTTAAAAATATCCCTCACATAGCAGAACAAAGGAAAGGGATATCCCACCAGAGGCTCCCTTTCTCCTCAAGATCCAAGCCACATACTTTCCCCTGAAATTACTGATCTGTGGCTGCTGGCAAATCTGCATTATTGAGCTTCTGGAGAAATGGCCAAAAACAAAAGTAAACCACAAATTTCAAGAACTTCAAATTGATCCAGGAAACATAATTCAAGTTGGACATTTCACTTCAAATTGGTTGTTTTGTGGACTCTAGAACACAAATCCACCACTTGTCTGTCAGTCTATCATACTGTGGTGGCATGTATGTGGCTGTGAGGCTGGAGACTATGCCACTGGTATGTCAAATACCAGTACGGTCACCCATGATGGAAAGGTTTCAGTGGAGCTTCCAGACTAAGACAGACTCGGAAGAAAGAAGGGCCATCCACTTCTCAAAGTATTGGCCAGTGAAAAACCTTATGAATAGCAGGGAAACACTATCTGATATACTACTAGAAAACTTTATGAATAGCCCTGAAACATTGTTTGATATAGTGTTGGAAGATGAGCCTCTCAGGTCAGAAGGCACTCAAAATATGAATGGGGAAGAGTTGTCTCCTCATAGTAGAGTCAACCTTAATGATGTGGGTGAAGTAAAGCTTTTGGGACCTCCATCTGCTGATGTGGCATGACTCAAAATGAGAAGAAACAGCTGCAAACATTCATTAATAATCTGAACATGGAATGTACAAAGTATAAATCTAGGAAAATTGGAAGTTGTCAGAAATGAAATGGGACCCATAAAGATCAATATCATAGGCATTAGTAAGCTGAAAAAGACTGGGTTTGGCTATTTTGAATCAGACAACCATATGGTCTACTTTGCCAAGAATGACAAATTGAAGAGAAATGGTGTGGTGTTCATTGTCACAAAGAATGTTTCAAGATCTATCCTGAAGTACAATGATGTCAGTGATAGGATAATATTCATATGCCTAAAAGGTAGACCAGTTAATACTACTGTTATTCAAATTTACACACCAACCACCAAAGTCAAAGACAAGGAAATTGAACATTTTTACCAATTTCTGCAGTCTGAAATTGACCAAACATGCAATCAAGATGTGTTGATTATTACTGGTGATTGGAATATAAAAGTTGGAAACAATGAAAAATCACTGGTATTTGGAAAACATGGTCTTGGTGATAGAAATGACACTGGAGATTGCATGATAGAATTTTGCAAGACTAACAACTTATTCATTGCAAATACCTTTTTCCAACAACATAAATGGTGACTATACATGTGGAGTTCACCAGATGGAGTACACAGGAATCAAATTGACCACTGATGGAGAAGCTCAGTATCTTCAGACTGTGGAACGAACCATCAACTGCTCATGTACAAATTCAAGCTGAAGCTGAAGGCAATTAAAACAAGTCCATGAGAACCAAAATATGAACTTGATTATATTACTCCTGAATTTAGAGACTATCTAAAGAATAGATTTGATACACTGAACACCAATGCCTGAAAACCAGAGGGATTGTGGGATGACATCAAGAACATCATCCATGAAGAAAGCAAAAAGTCATTAAAAAGACAGAAAAGGAAGAAAAGACCAAAATGGATATTAGAAAAGACTCTCAAACTTACTTTTGAATGTAGTAGCTAAAGTAAATGGAAGGAATGACAAGATGAAAGAGCTGAACAGAAGATTTCAAAGAGCAGCTGGAGAAGACAAAGTCAATTATTAACAATGAAATGTGCAAAGAGAAAAACACAGCATTTCTCAAACTGAAAAAAAAAAAAAAAAAAAAAAAAATCAAGCTTTGAATTGCAATATTGAAAGACTCTATGGGCAAAATATTGAATGATACAAGAAACATCAAAAGAAGATGGAAGGAATACACAGAGTCACTGTACCAAAAATAACTGGTTGATGTTCATCCATTTCAAGAGGTGGCACATGATCAAGAACAGATGGTACTGAAGGAATAATTTGAAGCTGCACTAAAGAAATTGGTGAAAAACAAGGCTCCAGGGATTGACAGGATACCCACTGAGATGTTTCAGCAAATGGATGCTGCACTGGAGGTACTTACTCATCTATGCCAAGAAATTCGAAAGACAGCTACCTGGCCAACTGACTGGAAGAGATCCATATTTGTACACATCCCAAAGAAAGCTAATCCCACAGAATGTGGAAATTATCTAACAATATCATTAATATCACATGCAAGTAAAATTTTGCTGAAGATAATTCAAAAATGGTTGCCGCAATATATTGACAAGGAACTTCCAGAAAGGCAAGGTGGAGTCAGAAGAGGATGTGGAACAAGAATATCTTGCTGATGTCAGAAAGAGGTTGGCTGAAAGCAAAAAATACCAGAAAGATGTTTACTTGTGTTTTAATAACTACCCAAAGGCACTTGACTATGTGGATCATAACAAATTATGGATAACATCAGGAAGAATGGGAATTCCAGAACACTAAATTGGGCTCATGAGGAACCTATACATAGACCAGGAGGCTGTCATTCAAACAGAATAAGGGTATACAGCATAGTTTAAAATCAGGAATGGAAAGTATCAGGGTTGTATCATTTCACCATACTTACTCAATCTGTATGCTTAGCAAATAATCTGAGAAGCTGGACTGTACGAAGAAGAACAGGACATCATGATTGGAGGAACACTCAATAACAACCGGTGATATGCAGATGAAACAACCTTGCTTGCTGAAAGTAAAGATGACTTGAAGCATTTACTGATGAAGATTAAAGACTGAAAGCCTGCAGTATGGATTACACCTCAACATAAAGAGAACAAAAATCCTCACAACTGGACCAATAAGCAGCCTCAAAATAAATGGATAGAAGATAGAAGTTGACAAGGATTTCATATTAATTGGTTCCACAATCAACACCAATGGAAGCAGCAGTCAAGAAATCAGACGACATTATACTGGGCAAATATGTTGCAAAAGACCTCTTTAAAGTGCTGAAGAGCAAAGATGTCTCTTTGAAGACTAAGGTGTGCCTAACCCAAGCCATGGTATTTTCAATCACTTCATATGCATATGAAAGCTGAACCATGTATAAGGAAGAGCAAAAAAGAGTTGATGCTTTTGAGTTGTGGTGTTGGAGAAGAACGCTAAGAATACCATGGACTGCCAAAAGAACTAACAAATCTGTTCTGGAAGAAGTACAGCCAGAATGCTCCTTGAAAGCAAGGAGCAACATACTTTGGTTATGTTGTCAGAAGGGAAAAGTCCCTGAAGAATGATATCATGCTTGGAAAAGCGGAGGATCAGAGAAAAAGGGGAAGGCCCTCAACGAGATGGACTGATAAAGTGGCTACAATGATGAGCTCAAGTATAGCAGGGATTGTGACACTGGTGCAGGACTGGGCAGTGGTTTGTTCTGTTGCACAGAGGGTTGCTATGAGTTGGAGCTGACTCAATGGCATCTAACAACAGAACACAAATCCCACTACCACAGTTTGTTGTACTGTGGTGGCTTGCATGTGCTACTGATATTTCAAATACCAGCAGGGTCACTCATGGTGGCCAGGTTTCAATAAAGCTTCCAGATTAAAACAGACTTGGAAGAAAAAGGTGGTGATCTACTTCTGAAGATCAGCCAGTGAAAACTCTATGGGTCATAACAGAATATTGTCTGATACAGTGCTGGAAGATGAGCCCCCTAGGGCAGAAGACATTTAAAATACATGGTGGTTGCAACAATGGACTCAAATATACCAAACAACCATGAATATGGCACAGGATTGAGCAACATTTCATTCTATTGTACATGGGGTCACGACGAGTCAAAGCTGGCTCAACAGAACCTGCTTCTGGAAAAATATTTGGGAAAAATCTTCTAGTCCAAATTCTCCTCAACAGACAAAATCATCCTATAAGGATGTATGTTTGGAAGGGAGGCTTGCTCAGAATCCCTCTACTTAAATAGAAGACTATTGGCACTTTATGTTTGATGAAAAGTAGTTTTAAAAAAGGGGATAAAAGCCAGGAACCCAGACAGAGGAGCAGTCAGCCCCAGGGACAACTCAGGGACACCCAAAGCAGCAGGCCAGAAGAGCAGGAGAAAGGGGATTAAAAGCCAGGAAGCCAGACAGAGGAACAGTCAGCCACAGGGACCCAGGTGGGG
>NW_006921596.1:2467271-2507271 GCF_000298275.1 Orycteropus afer afer
AAAGAGGGGGAGGCCTTCAACGAGATGGATTGACACGGTGGCTGCGATGACAGGCTCAAGTATAGCAGGGATTGTGGGGCTGGCACGGGATTGGGCAGTGTTTCGTTCTGCTGTGCATGGGGTCGCTATGAGTCGGAAACGACTCAATGGCACTTAACATCAACAACAACAACAAGTTTTAAAAAACATAGTTATAAAAAAAAAGGAAATTACCAGTTATCTGAAGTATTATATTCCAAATAATACTTAACTCTTTCTTGACCCATGGGACATATATTGTTGTTGTTGTCATTATGTGCCGTCGAGTCAGACCCAACTCATAGCAACCCCTCCTTGGCTTTACGAGGCAGTATCACTACAGAAGCAGATTGCCCAACCTTCTTTCCGAGGAGTGGCTGGTGGGTTTAAACCACCAGCCTTCTGGTTAGCAGTCAAGTGCCTTAGGCACTACGCTACATATATTACCCATCAACATTTTCAGCCTCTCAGATTTCTTGGGAAGTTGCTCTCCCAGTTGAAGTATGTGGTACCACCTAACAGGAACCTGTATAATGGCATGAACCTGAAGGAATGAGCTTCACCCCAGCAATCCTACCACCAGAGTTCACTTGGGACATATGTGTCCCACATAATTATATCAAAATTCATATTACCTCAAAAAAATGTTTTCCTTGATTTCAGCATGTCTTCCATTACTGAAAACACATGGTCTCAAGAAAAATTCAAAGGAGAAAACAATTCAGTCATGAAAGGGTTCACTGACATTAAAATAACAATATAAAAATTTCATCTTCACTACTAAACAAAAATGATGAAGACATATATCCTTTACTCCATCTGAGAGTTAGCAAAATGTAGAAGTGCACAACTGTTAAAGATGCATTTCATCATGGCAGAGGGAAAACTTAAAGATGAAAAAGAACAGGGTGTGAAAATCCGGCCACATATATAACTTAGGAGAACATATGGAATCTTCCCGGCAAAGGTGTCCTGGGAGTGGCCCTCCTTGGACAGATAAATCAATGGTCTGCGCTACCCGCGCCATCTTTCTGTAGGGTTCTTGACCAGACACTGCAGTACAATCTAGATCAACACCCTACATGCACCCCATGCACCAGCGGCTGGATTTTAACATGAAACCACGACCCACCCATCCTAAACCAATTGTGTGCCTTAGGTGCTTTAGATGCTGCAAACCGAAGAGAAAAAAAAAAAAAATTGCCACATTTATGATTTAGTTACTTGCTACTCCCTTTATGGTATCCCAAGACAACAATTTATCAGTGTTTCAGACAATCTGATTGTAGGGCCATAAAGTACCTATCCCATGTTAGTTCCTTTTTTATCATTTTTATTAATAGTTTACCATAGGTACATAAAGATTGGCAGCAATTAAGGTTCACCTAAGGTTTGTCCCTCTGTACACTATGAAAGGCTTAGGACTAGAACCTCATTCAGTACAATGACATGAAGCACACGCTTTAACGCAAGTAAAAATCATACTATTATTGGCCAACTTTGTACTAGGCAGGAAGTCTTTTAATGGGTCATCTTTGTTTTCAAGAATCACCAAGTTCATAATGAGCTGAGGTGAGATGTGAGCCCAAAGCATGGAACTCCAAAGCCAGTGCTCTTTTCTCTGCCTGCCAACACTAGTGTGTAGAAGTCACCAACACTAGTTGGTGATTCTCTTTGGGGATGTAAGACTGATGGGGGAGAATTGACCTCCTAATGTAATTTCTAGATTAAACTATTTATAGACAGAGGAAGCAATTACCACCGAGTATGGCAGAAAAGGCCACGGTCCTATCTTTCTTTCTGTTGCTGGAGATGGTATGGTGGTGTTTAGGAGCATAGGGGAGAGACATTGATGAAAAAAAAAGGAAACTTCCTTTGATACAATTAAGCAGACATAAGAGATACACCTGGCCCAGTCATATACCTGAGTGTGTATGTGTGTGTGTGTGAGGGATGGGGTGGGGGACAGAGAAAAGGAGGGGGGAAGAGGGTTGTTGAATGAAATGGGCACTTACAGATACAAATCTAGTAATTACATGCCACACATACACCTATAAGTAGTTAGACACCTACCTACACATTTGCACACACAATTACCCAATTTATATACAGGTTCATAATAGATAAGTGGGAGCTCTGGTAGCATAGTGGCTAAGACACTTGCATGCTAACCAGACGGCTGGAGGTTCAAACCCACCAGCCACTTCTTGGAAGGAAGGTTGGGCAATCCTACTTCCGTAGTGATACTGCCTCGGAAACCCAAGGAGGGGTCGCTATGAGTCAGGTTTGACTTGATGGTACATAACAACAACTAACAACAATAGATAAGTAGGCACTAGGTGGGCACACCTGTTGGATAGGCTTCAGAAAGTAAAGGTAATCCTCTAATATAAAACCAAAAGCCAAACTCACTGCCATCGAGTTGGATCCGACTCACAGCGACCCCTCCTTGGGTTTCTGAGGTGGTATCACTACAGAGGTAGATTGCCCAACCTTCCTTTTGAGGAGTGGCTGGTGGGTTTAACCGCCAGACTTCTGGTTAGCAGTCAAATGCCTTAGGCCCTAAGCCACCAGAGCCCCCATCCTCTAGTTCAGCCTTTAAGAAAAAGGCTGAACCATTGACTATGTAGGTGCCAAAGGGTGTCCTATGTGCTGAAAGTCCTTGTTAGAAGCTTCATCCCTTCCAGTGCTGCTGACCTTCACTAGGAGAGTCTTGTTTGCTGATGGTGCAGTGCCATTTTCTTATCTGCACACACCCTTCCCTTGCCTGGTATCCCCTTTCCCCAACCAGCTCTCCTAGCAGACTCCTACTCAGCTTCCCCTCAGAGCCAAAGGCTGCTCTCCCCACATGGGGTACATCTCCATCTCCTGCAAACCACCACCAAACATTTAGGCATCCATCATCCTCCCTGCTTCACACCTGCCCACATAGCCTCCCAAACAATTCTACACATTGCAAAATGGTCCACTGCCTTTCAGATAAAGATTCACGCCCTTAGCAGCCTACAAGGCCTATCTCGACCTCTCTCTCCAGCCCAGCTCACAACTTCCCCTCCCTCTCTGCCTCCAGCCCAGCTGCCTGCCTTGCGATCCTCATACTCACCAAGTTCCTTCTGCAACTCTGCACTTGTGCCCTCTGCCTCAAATGCTCCTCTCCATGTTGTGCCTACTGAGCCTCTCCCTCAGATTCCTTGGACTGCACCTTGGCGAGGTCCAAGTCCCTGACCAGAGGCCCTGAAGGCTCCAGGCACCTGAGTTGTGATTTTGCATTGGTTCGTGTGCTTTTCTGATGACTGTCTGTCCTGCCCTCCAGACTGGAAGGTCCATGAAGGCTGGAGTCACGTGTTCTTACTCCTTATTCTCTCCCCAAAGCACAGTAGATCTTTAATAAAATCTTGGGATTAATGAATGAATGAGCATATGAATGAATGGATGAATTGGACTAACTTCCTTGATGTCCTTGCTTGTCCTTGTCATGTACCCACCTCCATATTGATCATGGTAGTTGCTTCTCACAGCTTTCTCCCTAATAAATTGTGAACACGATATAAGCAGGAACCTTAACCTAGAGGTAAATTTGGTACATGGGTGTGGAATCAATGAATTAGTGAATGAATGAATAAATGACAGAACCATGTGACCCTCAAGATTGCTGCTGTTGTTCATACTACTAATTCTCCACACAAGGAGCTACAGTGGTATAGTGGTTAAAACATTAGGCTACTAACCAAAAGGTCAGCAGTTCAAACCCATCAGTCATTTCAGGGAAGAAAGATGAGGCAGTCTGCTTTTGTAAATATTTACAGCCTTGGAAACCCTGTGGGGCAGTTCTACTCTATCCTATAGGCTCACTGTGAGTTGCAATCAACTCAATGGCAGTGGGTTAATTCTCCCCATAGACAGCTTCATAGGGTAGGTATCATAGAGATTTGCTAACTAAATAAATGAATTAATGCTATCATCTGGTGCCATACAGATAACCCATGAGTGATTTCCAAAACCCCATTGAGTATTTAGCACTCACACAATCTTGCCTATCTGCCATGATAGTTTTTTTGAAGTTAGCAAGCAATTTAAAAATTAAATGAGCATGCACCCTGTCATATTTTGATCTAACTACGCACTAATTTTCAGGACAGAGAAAAAAAAGTTAATTACTATTTTGTACCACAGTCCTTCCTTCTACTGTAATGTAATGTAGTCCAATAAAGAAGTTACTCTAGTGCAATTTTCATCTCTAGAAATAAAACAGCACTTATAACTCTTTGTTTGGAAGTTTAATTTTAGCTCACTTAAGAGCAGTTATCCAATGGACTTGCAAGAACAGAGACACTCTGAAAGAACAGGATATCACACAGAGAGGCCAAAGGTGGGCTTTGAAAATGCCATGCTGTAACCAGGTGATCACGAGCAATTATTGGCATGCAGTGGCTTAGGATGTGAATTTTATATCACAGGCCTCCCAACCTTTCTCAGCTACCCTCAAGATGGGGCTTTGTACTGTCTTCAGATAGGCATGAACTTCTTAGGGATAAACTCTGTGGTCTCCTTAATAAAATCCCTGTGGTGTCTGCTTTTACCCCCCCCTCCTTTGTATTTTAGATCCAACCGCAAAATCTTTCTGCCCCCACCTCCTTGCCCCTGTGGATTTGTGGTTTCCTTCTGGTTTCCCTGAGAATTCTAGATGACACCCATCAGAGCCCTGGAGCTCTCCAAGGGAAGACTTGACTTCTCAAGAGCCTGGGCCGTGGCTGAGACTCACCCGGGCCATGGAGGTGGAGACAGCCCCCTCATCCCTGCAAGGCTGGGAGGCTGACTTGCCTCTTGCCCCAGCCTCCAGGCAGCGAACAGACACAGACTGGAATCACCATGCGCTTGCTCCATCTTTTCTGCTAGTCTGCACTTCTTGGTAAATCCTTAACCAAAGTCAGGGTACATAGAGGGAGAACATCGGATTTATGAGATATGCCACATCAGCTAAATTAATACTGATTTGTCTTGGGGCACAATTACAAGGTTTAAGGTTACAGTGCCAGCAATTTGAGAGACAATGACATTCTAAGACAGCTAGCAAAGGGGTGGTGGAATTAAAATCAGCACAAGGAAAGTTTTGGTGGAAGATTCTGTTTCTGAGAGGTGAATTAGCAAGTATGTGTTTCTTTTCCTCTTTCTCTTCCCTTTGGTCTCTCACAGATCATGATCTGGTCTGTCCTGGGTTTTAGCATTCTTTAAAATGAAGCAACCAGAGCAAGGTGCAGCCTGAACCCTTGCGTTCCCAAGTCTAGACCATTGGAACAGACGCAGGGGGTTGAGGAGGGGGAAAATCCTCCTTTTGCCTGGCATCAGAGTCAGGCGAGAAACTCCCAGTGAGCACGTTTTGAAATTCTGTGAGTAAAGCATGGCAGGGGAGATTCCAGGCCTGTGCATACATGTCCAGGTAAGCGCAGTGGTAACAGCTAGGAACTCTGCTTCTAGTTCAGGTGGAGGAGAGACTCTCAAGCCCCAAACAGGGCCTTCTGAACACAAACTCTAGTCCCTGGTGAATAAATACGGAGCCTGCCAGTGCACAAGCACACACAGCATCCAAAGGGCTCTGCTGAGATGGCCAGTAAAGCTCACAGGGGCAATTTCTGTGTATCCTGACAGAGGAATGGAGGCTCCTGGATGCCCACGCCTGGGGTTCAAGAAGCTGGTGCTGAGGGTTGTTGTGTGTAAGCATGGGACGCTGGGCAGAAGAGAGCTTCAAAGTTCTTTGCACGCTTATTAGGATCCTCCCAGAAGAGAGAACTGACTCCCGAGAGGGTACAGACTGGTGTGTCTCACCCCTCCCCATGGGAATCACTGGCTCAGTTGGGTGGTTTTTAAGGACCATAAGGACACTCCAGGCCCCAGTGGGTCTGGAAGCATAAAGGCTTCTCGGACTTCAGATAGGCCCAGGCTGGGTTTCTGGTTCCACTGCAAAATGTGGGATTCTCTCCATGGGCCTGGCAGGAGGGATGGGAATGCCTGTGGGGGAGGGAAGATGAGGGCAGGCCAGGGGCTTGCAGACACGTACACACAATCCTAGGGCCTGACCCTCTGGCCTCTCCAATCGAAAGTAACACTCCAATGCTCTGATTTCTATCAGGGAAAGTCCCCGAAAGCTCCCCAATACCCCTGTCTAGACTGACCCTTGAAGAGTTTCATTTAATGCAGTTGTTCTGACTCCAGCTTGGGCTTCTGTGTTACTCATGCAAACCTGTTAAATTTGAAAGCTAATTAAAAGGGAGAGAAGTTCACAGCATCTTTATTTTATATGTCCAAGATTATACTAAGGACAGTTGAATTATAGATAAAAGTTAAGAGAAAAGCATATTAGCAGAATTCTTTCCCCTTCTTTCTGCTCAACCCAACCTCAGTCCTCACTGAGCTAAGCCACAAGAAGTGGATTCAACTGACAGCCAAGGCTAAGTGATGAGGAAACTTTCACCTACAGTAGGCAAAACCCTTCCAGAAACACCCAAGGCCCCCAGCTAGATGCCAGCTGAGACATCTCAGGAAAGGAATGATGTCCATGGTGGCCTGGGATCTGCAGCAGCCATATGAGAGATCTTATGGAAAACACAGCAGAAGTGGGTGCCAGAAAGCCTTGTGAGCCTGTTTCCTCTCTAATTCTGCTGGAAGCATCTTTTTCAAGAGACCTTTACAGCTCAACTTAGAAAATGTCACAACAGCATGCTCAGCAGCCAAGCGGTCCTGCTGGAGCCCACCCACAGCAGCTATGTGCTATCTGCTTGTGCCAGCAAGACCCCAGTCGGAAGGGACAGGAATGGGAGGCAGTAGGGAGATAACCCACTGGGGCTTAGGGACGCTTATTAGGCCAGCACTTTCAGTAGTCCAGTCCTATGGCTTCACCCAGTCTGGACTTTCCCATCAGTAAGAAAGGCAGAAAGTGGTTCAGAAAGAATTTTACCATAATACAGTGCCCCGAGAAACAAATCATTATTCATCTTTCCTAGACTGGTAAGGACAGGTATTGAGCTGGGGATCTGGGCAGGATAAATAAACCCCCAGTGGAAACAAGTATCTTGGGCAAAAAGGAATTTCTTTGCAATCCTCTTGTGCCTAGACTAGAGGAGCAACAAACCACACATCCATGATTCTCGGATCTAGCAGTGGCCTTGCAATCATCCTTCCAGCAGGTGCCAACTCTCCAAGGAAACTCCCATCAAAAGGTTCCACAGATGGGAGTCTCCCCAACCACACGGGTGACCATCTGAACAACTCCTTTGATTAGAAGAGCTGCATAAACCAACCCTCTAGCTGGGAGTCATAGAACCAAGCCTAGACTTTTAAGATGGACATGGAACATGTGTGAACTTGTGCATACACTCACACCACAGCCTCACATGCAAGAGGCAAACAGGGGCATCAGATTCAATCTCCTGTTCCTGGCTTAAGGTGAGAGGAGCCACACATCAGGAAAGGCAGGGTGTGTGCTCATTGTAGCACTATTCACAATAGCTGGAAACAGCCTAAATGTCTATCAACAGATGAATGGATAAATAAAATGTGGTACATACATACAATGGACTATTATTCATACATAAAGGGAAACAAAGTCCTGAAAAATGCTACAACATGAAATGAATCTTGAAAACATGCTGAATTAAATGTCAGTCACTAAAGAACAAATAGTGTATGATCCAACTAATAGAAAATATCTAGTACAGGAGCTCTGGTAGTGTAGTGTCTAAGGCACTTGACTGCTAACCAGAAGGCTGGCAGTTCAAACCCACCAGCCACTCCTTGGAAAGAATATGGGGCAATCTACTTCCATAGTGATACTGCCTCACAAACTCAAGGAAGGGTTGCTATGAGTCAGGTCCGACTCGATGGCACATAACAACAACAACAGTATAGACAAGTGTATAAGGACCAAAGTTTATCTGCAGTTACTAGGGGCGGTTGGGAGGTGAAAATGGAGACTTACTGCGTAGGAGATAGGGAGCTTCTGTTAAAGGTGAGGAGGAAATTTGAAAATGGAGAACGTAATGGTTGAACCACATGATAAGATTACTGAAATAGCAAATGGTTTGTTACATATATATTCACCACAATAAAAAAAAAAAAAAAAAGTAAGAAAGGTGGGTGTGGGAATCTCTCCTTCCCATGAGGGTCATTCTATCAAGCTCTCAGCCTTCCTGAAAAGGCCAAGTCTACCTTTCCAAAGAGGTGACTTCCAAGATGGGGACCCTTCCCACCTGCAGTCCAGTCATTCTACAGAAAATGCCCACTTGTCAGCTGCCTCAATGAGTTTGGAAGGTCCCCTCACAGGACTTTAGATGTGCAATACAGGGAAAAGCCATAAATGAATCTCTCTCTCATTCTTCACTCTTCCCTTTGACTACTGTGGACAAACCAGGAGAAAACAAATCACTATTTCCACTCTACTCCAACCCTGAAAAGCACAGTGTTATGTTTCTAAAGAACTGATCTCTCAATAAAAACCACCCCAACTTCCCCCAACACGCTCACCAGTGTAAACACCTTTACATTTCTGGTTAATTTAATGTAAACCTTCTGGACAGTCCCAGAAGTTTCCCTGAAAAGAAGAATCTGAAGAAGTCCCATGGTGCAGCAGAGCAAGGAGGCAATCTCAGGGGGCCCACGGGTGTCAGGGAATGCGCCCTACTCTCATGGACACCTAGATGGCAAGACCAATGAGGGACCAGTAGATAGACACTGAAGTGGCACTCCCACTTCTGAGTGGGCCGTGTGGGCTTGACAATAGCATTGCCAGGGTGGCCATGATGGCTTGAGGGCTAGAGCCCCCTATCAAGACTTCTGATGAGCATAGCTCAAGACGTCTGTCTGAACCTACTGAGCATCTGTGATTATAGGGAGACTTGACTTAGGCAAAGTCAGATAGTATTTCTCCCACCTAAGGCTCATGGAAGGAATTCAAACACGTCCTTTCACTGAGGTCCCTGGATGGGATGATCATTGGCTTGTTTGTTTTAACTCAGGTTGAACAAAAGAGGATGCCATTTGCTCTAAAACCATTTTTATTTACTCCCCCAGAAAATCTTGTTGACACTTTGCTATCCTCACTTCTTCCCTCTTGTTCCTCCCAGTACAAAGCACCTCCACCCTGGCCCAAACCAGCATGGTTAGCTATCTTGCAGGTCTAGAAATCTATGCACACAGAAGAAATGGAAAGGGGGGAGAGGACCCTTGAAGGGCCAGTACACATCTACCCCACCCATGCCCCGTGGCACTGACCTCATCACACAGTCCCCTCCAGGATTCCTTGCCCAACCCTACAAGTCCATGTTCCAGAAGTGCCTGAGTCAGGCACAAGCCCCTTCTCTAGGCGGGGTATTCCGGACCTCTGCTCTGGTTTCCAGGCCAGTCAGATGAGTGGTGTCCATATGAGCATAAGGCACAGACGACCATGCCCTGGCCCCCAGGAACAAGGGTAACTCAGCCTACCAGCCATTAGCATCGGCGGCTTTTTGGGAACAGGGATTAAGCAACAGAGGCAACAAATGTCCCTTTCTGTTGAGCATTTGACCTTATCTCGAGTGTGTCATCAGCTGTGAGAGTCATGGCTTATGTCAGTGTGGGTGAAAAACAGCCTCCCCAGCTTCCAAATTGGGATCGCTCTGCTCTCAGCAGCAGATGCAAACCAAGCCCATGGTAAGTGGCAATAAATGGTTTGGAAAGGAGCAATGGGTCCCTCACAGCATCAGCCACAGGGAGGGCAGGCCAGGGGCATCTCACGAGCACCGCCTCTGCACCAGCCTCCCTAATCAGTGTCTCCCTGGCCCAGCACGTGGCAACAGAGGCTGCAAGAGTCTCAGGCCTCACTGAACTAGGCAAGAGTCAGACCTGTGCTGCAGCTGGCCACAGACCCCTCCATGTTATCAGGATCTGTATCCTTCACACAGGAAAAAGCTCTTTCCCGCCTTGACAAGAAGGAGCACAGTAAGTACCTGCCTTCTCCCCACATCCCTGGTTATCTCCAGGCTCCCTTTTGGTGCCATTCCAAGGATTAGGCAGGCCCTTATCATAGGGCACTGGGGTCAACAACTGCAAGCAGGGCTTCAGCCATCAGTGGGTGGGAGGCCCAAGCGCCCAGAACACAGGAGCAATGCTCCTCTTTGTCCAACTACATCTTCTGACGTGTCTCCACTGACATCTCACCACAAACAGACTGAGTCTTGCTTGCTATTGCTTCCTCTAGCATCTTTTTATTGGAATCTTAACACAGAGATGTCAACATGTTATCTCACAAGTTGTTGAAAGGGTGTGACATTGGGTAAGCCCTGGGAGGCAGTCCTCTGCTGTACACGCCATTGACCACAAGCTATTCTGTGGCTGTTTCTACCATGATAGGAGTGATTAGTGGGATGAAAGACTAATTTCCAAGTTTCTTCCACCAAAAGCTATTGCTGACAGCCTCAGAATAAATATCTAACACCTATAGCCCTACCTACAGGTGAGAGGCACCACTCTAGGTGCTTACAAGTATTAACTTTTCAGCAAATGCCGATGAAAGACCTACTATGTGTCAGGAAACAGGAGCAGACAGGCATTTATAAACAGTGTGGTCAGAGCAGTCATGATAACAGAGAAATACAGATTACATAGAAAGCTCAGTTTAGGAAGAGACACCCAGCCCAAAGCAGTGAGAAATGGTTTCCGTAGTGAGGTGACTTTGAAGGATGAATAAGAATTTTTCAGTGGGAGAAAGGCTAAGTGTCAAGCTTTCTAAGACAAGGAAATACCATATGTAAATGAATAAAGAATTGAAGAGCTCCTGTGAGGAACACAGAGGTGCTCAGTGACGTAGAAAAGACGTAACAACAAGAAGGGGAGGGACAGGAGGACGGTTAGGATTGTTACAGAGGGATAATTCTACATGATCTCTGACAGCCATTTTTCCAGGCATCTCCCAAGTACATAATGCTCTGTGGGGCCCATGGTTACATCCAGCTGGGGATACAAAGCAACAACATGATAGGTAACCCAATGCAGCATCCATCCAAGTACTGCGTTCAGAAGACAGAGAAGGTTCATGGTGGAGGTGGAATTCATCTGGGCCTGAAAAATTGAATTTGAGAAGCTGGGGGAAAGTACATATCAAAACGCCAAGTACAAAGAACCACGTGGGCAAAGATGAGGAGGTGGTGCTCACCCCAGCAAAGGCTGCAAGAAGGCTGAGGATACCTCACGGGCTGTTTCAGAGGCTTTGCATGCCAAATCTGGTAACAAGGGGCCACTACCACTTTTTAGGAAATGGCAAACAGCTGGTGGTGGAGTTGGGAAGGCCAGAGCTGTCAGTGCAACAGAGGATAGCCAAGGATTCCAAGAGGAAGAACCCAGCATTGTCCATCAGGCAACCCCAAAAGGGGGCCATCCCCTCCCTGGAACTGGCACTGCTTCCTAGGAAGGCGATACCCCAGGAAGTAGACTCTGACTTCCTTCAGTCACCACAGCCCACTCCAACTCCTATAACAGCCTCATCTCCCTCAGTATCTGGGTGGTCTCCAGTCAAGTTCAGCCATTTTCTCTCCCCTTTTCATATTCCCTTCCCACTGGGCTGTCCTTGACCCCTGCAGGGCCTTTTCCTCCTTCTCCAACCTCCATCTGGTAAGTATATCATTTCTAAAAACCACCCCCCAGAGCACTGTATGCAGATGGCCTTTCAGCCTTCACACTGGCTTCCTTGGATCAAGATCCACATCCATGATAGCCAGGGTAGGACCTGCCCACAAGGTCATTGCCCATGAGATGACAGCAGTACTGGGCACTCACCCTGTGCCAGTCCACTGGGGTGCCATACTCCTGAGAGGTCCTTGGCTTTCACCTCCTGCTCACCAAGATACCCCCAGCATCAGCACAGTATGAGGTGGTCCCTCAATGACACTCTATTTTGTGAAAGTAATACGGGAGGGGGGAAAAGAGGAAGAAAAAGATGAATGAGTGTAACACATGTGACTGGGGCTGTGCCCATGCTAGCTTGCAGAATGGCCAGCAGGGATGCAACTGACCTCCACAGTCTCTCCTAAGACTCACCTATGACTCGCTCTCTGTGTTTCTCATGGTCCAAACAGGGCAAACCCTAAGAAGGTGCAGGTCAACCTTGCTTTATGTAGTATGTATGTTCCAGAAAAGGTGAGCTGCATTCATTCTTTTTTGGGAAAAGAACTCAACTACATTCTATTTCAGATGCATAAGAGTAAGCTGACTAATATTAAAAATTTCCATTGGGAATTCTTCAGAAAAAAGAAGAGTAGCTGCATGATTTATGGTTGATAAGTGAAGATTCCGACACTAAATTTCCTTAATACAGTGAACACCCATGTCTTCTGAAGTCAAAGCCACCACAGAGACTTGCAGGCCCCTGCCATCACCTCCATCCTCACCCAAACCAAATGGACCATGTGTGATCCAGTGGATTCCAGACTTGGCTCCAGCTTATGCCAAATCAAGTCATCTTCCTTCACTTAGTATTGACCTCTGTCTGTGTGAAATGCTAGTGACTTATGTGTGAAACCACGTCTTCCACTAGAACTTCTTTCCTTAGAAAAAAAAAAACAAGAAATTCCCTGCCTACATCCCATTCACCAAAGAATGCTTAATCAATGAAAAAATTAACTGTATCCCTAAATAAAGAGGTGCAGATATTTTCTTTACAGTGCTTTATTAATTTGTAAATACCATTATTGAATTTTTGAAAGTTCTAATTTAAATGTATTGATCTATTATTGTTTTGTGAATTTTACACCCAAATGTCTTGCAGGAAAGGAATGGCTAGCTCAGGACCACTGCAGTGGCAGAAACTTTGCCAAGCCATGACAGGTTTGGACAAATGATGCATAAGAAATCACTTGGTGTCCAGCTCACAAAACTGACATGTTCATGCTGAATTCAAGTTGGACACTTTTCTTTTAATGATTGTGTCGGCAACCATAACATGGGAAATAGGGCATGAACACCGGGCAGTGTCTTTGCAGGCCAGGCAGGGGTTGCAGGGTAGAGGGGCACGTGGGCATCAATCTGTGGGAAATTAGTGAACATATCAACCAGAATGTGCACAAAACAAAGTCCGTTCTACTCAAAACATCTCACATGGCCATTCCGATGAGATTGAAACCAGGGAATGAAAAGTGCTCTCCATGACTCCCTGCTTGCTCTCTTCCAACCAAAGAATTTAAATAAGAAATATTTGCTGATTTCCCCTGTAGTAAACTTCGAGGGAATTTATTTAACAGTGCTCTGAGGCATTAAAGATATTTGCATGGGGCAGAAGGGCCAGGAGATAAAAATGGACTGCATGTATCCATCAGCTTGACCTCCACACCGACCCTGAATGTTGGCTACTGCCTCTGCCACGTTCTTCTCTCACCCACTCCCTTGTTCCCCTCTGCCTCCCTCCTCTCAGTTATACCACTCCTCTGCCCACACCCTTGAGGTTTCCCATAGCCCCTGACCCCACCAACAAATCCTGGAAGACCTGGACTTACTCCCACCATGGCCCCTCACCCTGTTCCCCATGCTCCAGCCCCAGAATCTCCAGCATGCCAACCCTCTTCTCCAAGTCCTGTAAGGTCCTCACTGACTGCAAGCCTGGTTCTTTCTTATTGTTCAAGTCCCAGATCAAAGGTCATCTCCTCAAGGAGGCCCCCAAGAATATTCAATTTGAATTTGGTAAGCCCATCCCTATAACTAACATAAACCTCTTTCAAATGACAGGTTACTTTTCACTTTTTTCAGAATTATCCTGCTCATGAATTTGTTGAGTATATATCGTCTGCCCTGCCATTCCCTCCCTGACAGGAAATTGAAACAAGAATTCCAACCTTGACAGTCTTATTCAATCCCCAGCACAGTGCCTGGCACATAAAAAACCAGTTGTCATTGAGTCAAGTCTGATTCCTGGCAATCTCCAGTATAGAGTCAGAATAGAACAGAATTACACACCATAGGGTTTTCAGTGGCTGATATTTCCGAAGAAGATAGCCAGGCCTTTTTTCCGAGGCTCCTCTTGTTAGACTCAAACCTCCAACCTTTCCATTAGCAGCTGAGCCCTTTAACTGTTGGTACCACCCAGGAAGCAGAGGTAATGTTTAGAATCATTAACGTAATCAAAAGAAAGGGGCTAACTTTTTGGTCATTGTTCGTGCTGATTATTTAGGAAGGAATGTGTGTTAGCGGCCCGGGGGACAAGGCCCTTCCAGTAAAATGATCCACACCCCCTCTCCTGTGAAGCTATACTTCCTCCCCAGGCCAGGACTCTAATCCTCACTCCCAGTGTTTTAAGGCTAAACATCTGGGGGCAGAAGACTCTTTGTGGTCTGAGAACACAGCTGAGTTTTCATGCAGAATTTGAAACAAATCAGTTGAGTCACTTTTGAATTATAGAGCACTAAAAAATTAATATTTATGACTCTTCAATGTCTCACCTCTTTTTGGCCACTCATAACTCAGGCTCATTTGGTCTTGCAGCTTCCCAGAGCCTAGCCACTGTGTTCTTCAGAGGTGGATGTGTCTGGCTAGGATGTGACCACCATCCACACCTCCCTTTGCAAGGCAGGCTTATTTCCAATGCTTAACACTGAGGCTCCCAGTTTAATAGACGGAGCTCCCTGCCAAGGTTTAACCCCATCTGCAAATGTCCATGCAGGCAACAAGTCCTGGCTAATTAGGGGTGCAGATGCCTAACTGAACCATGCAAAGATGGCACAAAAGGCTGACTTCTAGCTATATATATATATATATATATATATATATTCCCAGAAAAAGACATTCCCCAAAGAATGCCCTGGTACCTGGGCCTACATTGTGTGTTTACTTCTTCTTCTGGGGTCTTCAGGAGCTGCTCTGTGCAGGGGCTACGAAGACTGATGTCCTAGCTCTGAGACCTCCATTCCACTACTTACCAGCTCTGTGCCCTTGGCCATGTCACTTTGCCCCTCTAGTTATTTCATCTATAGGACAACCTTCTCCATCCCTTCCTCAGCAGGCTGTGTAAAGACGAAATTAGGTAAGGCAAGAACAATGCTTAGCAAAGTGCCTGGCACAGAGAAAGAACTCAGTCACCAACAGTCACCATGAGAGCCACGCGTGCCGCAATGGCATGGAGAAGTTTTATTCAGTATCATTTTATTAACACTACCCACCTGCAAAATCCCTGGGTGGCTCAAACAGTTTGCTACTAACCTGGGTTGGTGGTTCAAACTCACCCAGTGACATCCCTTCCAGGTTAGAGAGGGCTCTGTGGAAAAGATGTAGACTAGGAAGCCATTCTGCCAGGCATGGTGGCCACATCATCTCACAGAGAACCAAGACCCACGTCACTGGAATAATGGCACAGAGTACACAGCTCCGGCCAGCTTCCTCCTCCAGTCTTCATTTGGGGCTTCCAACACAGCAGCCATTGAACAAGTAGCAATGACTGCTGTTGTTGTTTTGTACCACAGAGTCAATTCTGACTCATAGCAACTCCATGGGACACAGTAGAACTGCTCCATAGAGTTTTCTAGGCTGTGATCTTAAAGGAGCAGATCTCCAGTTTTTCTCCCATAGAGCCAGTGGGTAGGTTCGAATAGCCAGCCTTTTATTGGCAGCTGAGCACTTAACCATTGCATCACCCAGACTCCTTAATGACGAGCTGTTGTTGTGTGTCCTTGAGTCAATTCTGACTCATAGTGACCTTAGACTTTCATAAACAAAAAAGAAATGGGAATTTTTATTCATACTTTTCCACAATATTGTAAAAGCGCAAGTCAGGACAATACACGTATTTAAAAATAGTTCACATTGGGGAAATAAAAACAATAGTAATAATCTCAATACCTCAAACCATATTTATAGGTGATTTTCAAAGTACACACATGCATTACTTCCAGCTGATCTTCCCAACAGCCTCACCAGGAGCTGGGGCTAGAGTCATCACCATTCTCCACACCTTCCACCTAGGCTAGACCTGTCAGGCTCACCTGGGAGAGATGAAACAAAGACCCAAATCCATGTCCTTCCAGCATCCCTTGCAGCCTTTCCTGCACAGCAGGGCCTCAAGAGGTCAGATCCTCAAGTTAAAAGGATTAACTTCAAAACCAGAACTCTGTCCCCTGGGAGATGTAGACTGAAGCCAAGCCATACTCAATTCTTTTAAGGGGCACTGAGAGTTCATGGAATCCTTGGATGGTGCAAATGATTAACACAAGTCTGCTTCTGATCGAAATGTTGGTGGTTCGAGTCCATTTAGAGTTACCTCAGGAGAAAGGTTTGATGATCTACTTCTAGAGAATAAGCCATTGAAAACCCGATGGTGCACAGTTTTCTGACACACACAGAGTTGCAATGAGTCAGAATCAACTTGCAAGGGAAGGAGAGTCCAGGTGAGAACAACTGGTAAGCATTACTTCCTACTCTTGGGGAATCTTCACCCATAGCATTCTACTTAGCATACGGTAAACAGGACAGGGACTCTCAGACCATCTTAAAGATGAGACATCAAGTTGTAGCAAGGTCAGCTCGTTCGTTCAGGGGCACAGCAAGGATAGACATAGGGCTACATTAGACTCCAGGGATCTTTTCTCCTGACCCTCCAAGTATGCAATCCGAAGGGGTAGGACATAGGAGCCTATTGAGCATAAAAGAACCCAAATAACCAGTTCCATATGTAGAGCCTAAATAGGAAAATGGCCAGAACTTGAGGGGGTGCCAGCTTCACTCCAGGAAATGGTACCTCGTCTCCACTCTCATGAAGCCTCCAGTCTAGTGGAGATGTCCACACCCAGTCCCTGTTGTTGCACCATCTACATCTGAAATGCTTTCTTCTCTGTCACATCTCAGCCCCCTGGGTCAGGCCAGATCGAGGGTCTTTGTGACAGTCTCTCAGAGAACTTCTATCCCCTTCCAGAGGCTGATCACACCCATAGCCCAAGTGTGACCATGCTATCAGTGCTGTCCTCTGAGCCCCACTGGCTACCTTGAGCTCACCACTGTGCCCAGTGCCAGCCAGGCAGTAGATGCCTACAAGCATGTGTGGATCTATCACTCAGCACCTACTGTGTGCCGAGCACCATGCCAGGTGCTGGGACACAGCAGTCAACATGACAACAATGACCTACCTTCATGGGCGGTTGAGAGCTGAAAGCAACTTGAATGCCCAGCACTGAGTATCAAGTAAGTGCTCAATGATATGTGCTAAGTTTAAGTGGATCTGCTCTGGCCTGGACCCGGAAGACTCTGGCTGTTCCCAGTCTCATTATGGGATATATCATAAAGGGGCAGGAGAGGAGCAGAGGGGAAGGCACATGTGCTCAGACCAGAGACCACCTGCATTGTCACTACACCAGGCCCTTCTGAGCAGCCCGTCAGAGTCTGCAAGGGTGAACATACACAGATGGAGGTCAATAGCCAGTATGGTCAGCAACAGGTGTGTAGGGTAGGGTACTCTTGGGGCCTGAGGGCTCCGAGGTAGAACCTCTGAGACATGGTATTCAGCACTTTCTGAGGACAACTGGCCCAAAAGCAAACTCCAGTAACTTGGAGGGGCTGGAGGGCCAGGAGCCTGGCAGGGGTGGGTGAGGGTACAGCACCCATCTCCCTGGCAGCAGACAGACATATATATGGGCATACATCAACACACACTCATCATTACACACACTCAGTTCTCACGCAGATACACACATACGGTTCTCACACACATGCACAAGCCTCAAACACATACTCATGCATGTACAGGCACGTATGCTCACATTTCCCATACACACATTCTCACACACTTACTTAATTAGGCCACTCATGCTCATACATACTCACATACATGCACATACACATGCACATCCCCATAATCACTCAAATATTGACACATACACTCACATATGATGCACGCCTTATAAACACATACCCGGGATCACACATGCTCATGTACATTGATATCCACACATTCACATGCATGTCCACATGTGCTCACTCATTCATATACACACTTGCTCATTCAAGCCCATCACTCTTACAGACCTGTGTACACACACGCACATACATAGGAATGCCTGCACACCCATGAGCACGCACACACACACACACACACATGCATGCATGTGCACGTGTGCCTGAAGGTCCAAGGATCCTTCTGAAACCTGACTGGGGTCCCAGCTGACAGTGTCCTTGCCATTCTAAGGGGTGAGCTTCCCAGCGTAAGATGCAAGAAGGGCACAGGCCACGCCTGCAGCTGGGGTCCTCAGGATACCCAGCAAGTGGGAAGCAGTGGGGGTCCAGTCCAAGGCCTCTGACGTGCCCTGGGTGCCGGCGCGCGCAGGTAGCAGGGAGCCCCAGCGCACCCAACCTCGCTGGTGATTACTATGCGCCAGCAGCTGTCTCCGGCGCGGTGACGGCGCCTCTAATTGATCTCATTATCTCCCCCTCGGTAAGGTGAAGTGCGGCCGCTTGGCGGGCCCGGGCGCTGGCCGAGCCGGCTGGCAGGCGGCGGACCCGCGCAGGCAGCGCTCGGCGGCCCCACCGGGCGCCCCGCCAACGAACGCAGGCGGCGGGCTGCTCTGCGGCCGGGCTCTCGTTTATGAATATTAATTTCGCCATAAAACACCCCAGGCCTGGGCGGCGTCTTCGTTATGCATTCCTTTGTTACTCCCACCGTCTTTGGTAATTATTATTAATGCTATTATGTCCAATTTCCCCTCACCTTCCTCCCTCCAAGAGCCGCGCCCGCGCGGCCCCATCTCCGGCGCCTCACTCCTTCTGGAACCAACAACAATGATCCTCAATTAACCCTCTGCCAGGGGCGGCCTGCGCGTGAATGGGGCGATCTTCCGGCTCGTGGCCGCTGCGGCGGCGGGCGCTCCCTCCCGGGCCGGGGTCCAGCCTCGGCCTCCTCCCGGCCGCCACCCGCGGGGCTTGCGGCCGCCAGGGCACCGGCTGGGGGTGGCCTTGCTGTTCCCCGTCTTCCCTCCCAAATCAAACTCTCTCCTCTTGGATAAGACAAGACAGAAACAGCCCGAGGAGTTGCAGGAGGGGAAAAAGAGACAGTTTGTTGTGTTTTCCTTGGGTTTGTTTTCTTGCCAAAAAAATTACCCCCTTTGTCTTTGCGCAAAAGAGGCAATGCGGGCACCTTCTGCTAGGCACCGCCTCGGTGCCAACGTGCCTTTCTTCAGGGCGGCTTCTGTTCCTTTTCTAGCCTCACCAGATATATTTTTTAACATAAAAAACACTATATTTAATTGGTTATGGATCTCTGTTCTCTTAGCACTACTGGATATCACAGAAAAACACATTAGTACAGAGCAATTAGTGCAATGGCAGTAAACAACTAAGGCACTATTAAGCTGTGGGTGATTAAATAGTATTACTTTGTATTTTTTTATGGTGCTAGACGAAAAGATGGAGGAGATTTAAAATATATATTTCCATTAATATTAATATAAAATATAAATAACAGGTGTCTTCCACTTCTTTTTAAGGTACAATTTATACCTAGTACTTCTATCTATAGAGAGCTACTTTTTTTTTTTTTTTAATTAAAAAAAAATAGGTTTCTTTATACACTCCAGGGCAGTGTTTCTTATCTTCATACGCCTGGATATTTAAGCAGAAATATTAGTTAATTGGAGTTATGGAGTCAGGCGAAATAATGCCCATACCTAGATCACCATTCAAAAAAATAAAGCTTCCATCCCTTTGAAATATACTCCATCGTTTCTGTCTCTTCAAAGAGCCAGTCAAGCATTATGCGGTCAATTGACTACAGGACGGGCACGCGGGCAGGCAGGCAGGTGGGCTGGGGCCGGCCTGGCTGCGCCTCCATCCCTGCCCACCCTGGCCCCGGCGCCCATCGCGGCTCGGCCGCACTCCCTCCGTGTGCGTAGATCATCCTCGCCGCTCTGGCACATCTTTTCCTCGGCATCTGATTAAGTTAACAATGTGCTGCTATTTGCATGCAGATTTGCTGGGGCTTTCTCTCCAGCTGCTCCCGGAGACTTGGTCTTTCTCAGCGACATGATAGCACAGCAGTCCCTAAATGCAATCTTTGTCAGACCCAGGTGTGCTCTCATTGAGGACGCCTTCGTTCCAAGCAATTTTTCTTTCTGTAGCATTTATAAGGCTCCATTATAGTATAGCCACATCTGGAGGAAAATTCTCCTATTAATTATATACTTTTACCACTAGGAAGGCAAATTCTAAAAGATACCAACATTTTTGTTGTTGTTGTTGTTGTTCTTATCTCTCTGACAGGCTGCGTTTTATTTTGTTTTGTTTTTCCAGGCATTTCAATATTTAAAGAGCCATTATCCAAGGAGTGGGGAGGATTTCTAGGAAAAGAGAAAACAACAGACCTAAACGCCAAGTGTCAGCCCTGGCTTACCTTACCAGGCACAGGCTGCGGCCTCTCCTGGAGGCAGTGGAGCTGGGCCATAGAACACTTAGGACCAGTGACTGGCAAGGATCTGGGAAAGTCCTGTTCTGCTGGAGTTTTTTTTGTTGTTTTTTTTTTAAAGCAAGTGCTATTAACCTTTAGCCTAGTCTGTTCCCTGATGGACATGCATTTGCTCACATCGCCAAATCACAAATTTGATTCCCTCACGGTCTAAAAGCAGAACCAAATTGGATCAGCATGGTGACCTAGATGCCATATTTTCTTTGTGTGGTGGGATAATTTTTCAATCACATTTGAAGTAGATTAAAAGAAAAATTTAGAGCAAGTGATTGTCATCTTTCAAGAGGGACGATAAAGAGCTTTGCCCAAAGAGTCAAAAAGTTACTTTAGAAAGGTTTTACTTTTTCTTTTTGTTTTTGCTTTATTTTACTCTCTTTTTGGTATAGTCCTACCAGACGGAGGGGGCGATTAAACTGAAATGCAGGGCAAGTTTTAACAACTGGGTATTCCCTATCTGAATTTATAATAGATTTAAAGTACTAGAAAATGTATTCTGTGATTTGAAAATTATCTTGCAAAAGGGTATGTGCTGTGTGAGCAGGAGTACGTGTGAATATGTGTGTGCATGTGTGAATGAGTACTCGGTGCTGGGGAGTTACACATGCACATGTGTGTTTGCATGCACACTCACCCACCCACTCACATACACACACATGCATGCAAATAAAGAATGCTAAATTACTTTGAGAACAGGGAAATAAAAATGAAACCGTTTTCACTTTTCAAGTCAAACTCGCAGGTAAAAATCCAAGCAGGGTTTTGGCCACTTAGTCTGGCTCCTATGACAACGCTGTTTCTCTTTGGGATCTATTTCTCCAGACTCATGCCTCCCTGTCTCCAAAGCTGGCACCCAAGGCCCTGTCCCGCCAGTGCCAGGAGAGAGGCATTACCACAGTGCGCATCAAGATCACACCAGATGGGCCTTTCTGGATTTGGCCTCTGGAGGCCAGTGTTACTGTTCACTGGTGACAACCCCTTTCCCTCAAAATGGCCCATTGTTTTTACTCTCTCTGACCCGAGGTGTCCGTATGCAATCAAAGAACTGAAAGGGCTGCAATTAGGTTCCACCTTTGGATGAGGCTTCAGCCTCAGTTTGTTCAGCTCTGAAATGGGGAGAACAAACAAATTATACCCCAAGCTGGAATGACGTGAGTGAAGGACAGTGAATCATGTTCTGGATCTAAACAACTGCTACGGGCAATGTTTACTGATGCTCTTTTTCCTGAGGCCTAAATTTCTCCCAGCCTTGATGTTGTGAGTTCGCTCTTTCCCCTTCCCTCAGGGAAACAAGAAGCAGATTCTGACTCCATGACTCTTAAGGAAGAATCTTATTTAAAAAGATATTTAAGCAAATAATGCAAAGAGATACAATTGATTTTTTTTTTTTTTTAATTGACACTTTATGGGCCACTTGCTTTTGAAATCCCCCTGCTCACTGGCCTCCGGGCCCCTCCAGATATCCAGCTGCAAAAATAGACCAGAGAGGCAATGCAGTGATACTGGATTACATCACTGGATAGCATGTGGCATTGAAGGGAGAAAAAAATAAGAAAAGACAAATGACATTTTGCTGCTACAGTGTGCTATTTTAGTGGTGATGGCTTGACTTTTGGCCCAAACGCATATGCCAATGGCAAGGCTAACTCCAGGGACTCACAAAAAAGAATGTGTGTTCACAGCTGTACTGTACACCAATACAGATTACATGTTTTCAGTGTTGCGGCCACAACAGAATGCTAATTAACATACTGGAGTGATGAGAGCGGCTGCAAGGGCCTTATTGTTCCATTATTTCATGAAGCCCAGCTGCCTTTGTTTATGTCACTTATCCTCTCGTGCCACAGGTTTTTCCTCCAAAAATACTATCCCAATACAACGTTAATATTTAAAAAACAAAGAGGTGGCAGATTGTCATTTTTGTGTCAGTCTCAAACTGCAGAACTGTTAAGCTGTTCTGGTTCGGTATTTAGAAATAATTTAACAGCCATATTCAGACACTGCCTGCATTCTAACATAATGGCTGAATACTTGAACCAAGCAAATGCATAACTATCCTGACATCACTTATGAGATTTAGATTGGTCAGTTAATGGAAGTCTTTACCAGAATCAATACCATAACAGCTTCTTGAAATGAACGTGATTTTTTACACAGAGTGCTGCAAACAATAACTACAGAAATATACTACCTTTGTACCCAGCACAAAGAAGCTAAGATGCAAAATTAAGAAGCAATTACATTTTTGCAAACTAATATCATAGTCGATTATTAAAAACAAACACTTTCAAAAATATGTACTTATCGTTAAATAATTGGAGAGCATTAATACCCCCACACTTGATTAATCATTTTTTTACACTTTTTAATAGCTGTTTCACCTACTGGCTACATTATCAGGTTGCTATTAAGTATTGATATTGATGATTGATGTAATAATGATTAAATAAAAAGCCATTTTTAGAGCTCGTTTTTTTTATAAATATTTTTTCCATAATCTTCATTGAAGAAAATATTGTCTGCTGCCTAAATTAGTTTTTTTTCCCTTTTGCCTGAATTGTGCATAAAAGTGACATTCTATAAAATACAGGTTTCCTCAAATAGTGTCCCGCCAGCAATCTATGCATACTACAGTAATTTGCAATCACTGTCAGGAAAAGCTGTTGGCTCAAGCCCAAAATGTTTATGGTGCATTGCTTCCCCAAAGAACAAAAACACCCTGGAGTTTTATTTCAAATTTCCCTAAATGCACCTTTATTGACACCAGGTACAATAGCTGGGGAAATACATAATACCCCAGCATAGATGCCATTCAACGAAACTCATAAATTAAGTTCGAAAAGGCCTCCCCTAAAAAGTATAGCACTCCACTAATCAAAGCCACACTGTCGCCATCGTTCAACAACAGGGAAATCTTCCCAACAGCCAATTGAGTGAACAAGCCATAGTTGCTTTTTAACGAGTTTAACTGGTAATCTCAGATAAATGGGGAACTGCTTGAAGTGTCTGTCTTCTACAAGGCAGTAATGAGAGGATTTAGAGCATTCTGCATCCCAAACTGCGTAGAACCAAGAGAATGCCACAGGTGTGTCACCATCTATGAGAGAGTGCTTTCTCAGCCACGGTCATTCCCCCACTGTGGACACAACATAGATTTTTTTTAATTGGATCCAGGAGCTAGCTAAATTATCCAACTGCTCTGTGCTTAAGCCCCCAGCTAGCTTACATACCAATAATAATAAACTTTCCATAATAGAAGCTTAGCCTATTACTGTTTTTTTTTTTTTTTTTTCTCTTAACCTAAAAGTGGAACCACTTTATTCTGATTACAACCACCAAGGAAACTCTTGAATTGGTTTCCTCTAAAAACTTGCTCAAGAATTACAGAAGAGATCTGGATAAATCATTTTCATTTACATATGCACATATTTTCATAAAAGCCCCTACTTATCTTATGGTACCGGGAGAAAATAATGTCATAACTCATCCCTTTGTAATTTGTGGGAGATTGTCTTCCTATTCCTTCTTAATGTTTATTTACCAGGTCAAAGCAACAGTCAGTCTTAACCGCACCGAGGGACAGTGATAGCGACATCTAGGGCTGCACAGTTGCAGACGGGTCAGCCTACATTTGATACAGCCTCAATACGATTCTCTGCGTTCAAGGCGAATTGTTTTTAGTTTGTAAAAAAAAATAAGATCCTACTGCTGCCATTCTGAAAATCAAAAAGTGTTGAAATTATAAATAAGAGATCAAAATCCTTCAGTGGACAAAAATAATATCTACAAGCTCAATACATAGTTCCATTATTTGGACATATTTTTAACAATCTTAATCCCACTTAAACTTTACGAAAACTCTATTGAAAATTTAACCTTGTGCTCTTGAAGCTGAAACTGATAAAACTTAATAGCAACAAGGCAGTGAGACACTAATAAACTCATTATAGATTACATAAATGGGATATCTGCCTAGTGCCAGACAGCACACATAAGCAGCTTCAGTTGCAAATAGCAAAGGCAAGCAAGGTAGTGTGGATGTCTGTGCGGACAGTTGGAGGGAGAGGATTTGGTAACACTTCACAATAAGTTTGCTAAATTTACTTGATTAGGCAGTTCATTTAGAAATTTCAAAGCTAATTATAGGTGGGATGCAGACAAGCTGGTACGGAGGAATGAGTTTTCCTGAGGTCTGAGAACCACATCAGGGGGTATTTTCTTGCAGCATGGTTTCTGAGTTCTCAAAACCCTGTCACCTTTACCAAACATGGGGAACTTCGGGGGGACAAGCTTCAGCCTCCCTTGGATTCTCTGGCTTCTCCCCTGCAGAATCCATGCACTCATCCAAAGAGATGGTGAACACCAAAGGCTGCCACTTGAGGACCACTTGCCAAAGGCCACTGATATACATGTTCTATTTGGCTCATGTGGGCGATTAAATATATGTATATGTGAGAGTTGTCTACTTGTAAAATTTTGGCTAAGTTCCTTATACAAATCCAGATTCCTGGCTTCCCCTGACAAAATCAGAAGTCCTGGTGACACTGGACCCACATTCTCATGGCTGCCCCTTGGGTTGGAGCATTAGTCCTCCAGATGGCTACAAGGCTCATTCATTGATGGGAATGCTCTTGCCCCTAGATGCATTAGAGTATGTAACCCTAGTCTACACCATTGGGAGGCTGAGATCAGAGTGAAGGGCATGATCAGGGTCAAGATGAAGCTGGAGGCAGGACAGAAGCAGCATGACTTCATGTTTCATGATCCCCATGCTCAAACAATACATGGCTGCAGAAGCCAACTCTGTCCCCATGGGAGTCCCTCCATTCAGAGGGTCAAAAAGCACCCCTTCCCTCGTCAGTGAGAAGAATCTGTGAATCCTGGAGAGACAGGAGTAGGAGGGTAGGATAGAGAAGCCTAAACATGAAGATTAGAAAACTGGAGACAAGGCAAATGGTGTAAGATGAGGGTCAAACCCTGATGACAGACTTTGACACCTGCGATGAATTATCTGTTCTTAGTGTCGATGAACCAACGACAAAGCTGGGGTAGGAGGGAGTGGTACCCAGGACTCAGGCAGAACTGGGACCAAGAGAGATGGATGTGATAGGTAAGGAAGCTGAGGTCCCATAAGTGTGGGCATCAATAAAACCAGAAGTTCCACATGCAACTGTTACTCCCTATGTGATCTGTGGCTCTAGGAGCCAAAATCCGAATTTGCTTACCTGTGATCTAGTCTAGATTCTCAATACTTACATTGTATATTTTCTGGAACTGGTTAAAATTCATCAGCTTGAGCTCCATCAGACTTCCTGAATCAAATGCATATTAAAAGCCCTGATCCATCCACATGGTAGAGAAAACTCAAATTCATTCCAGGTTCCTGCCCCCATGTGCCCTGGGCTTTGCCATGTGTGGGGGTGAAAGTCTAAATTCAAAGCAGTCCCATGACAAGGAGGCACACCTCTAATGGAGATACATTTCCAGTCCAGCCACCTCTATGGTGTTCTTTTAGACCATCAATAAATATAGCTTCAGTAGTCAGATGATATTTAATTAGCATTAAACTCTTTTATTTCATGTAAGTTAGAGCCTTGCCTGAGACACTTCATTTGGAAAGTAACCTGGCACTCAAGATTAAAATGAAATATTAGCATGTCAGCAGTAGCCTCATCCTGGTGGATGCCCCTTCAGCCCTCCAACCCTGCAGCAGAACAACATGGTAACTGCTTCCCGATTCCCGTCAGAAGGGAGTTGGCATAGGGACTTTCAGAGGGGAGGGGTTGGACTTCTTACGTTAAAAAGAGGCTGTACTCCCAAGGTGGTAAGAAATGGAAAAACTTATCCTTGTCAAAACAGAAACAAAATAAAATTTCATTATATTTTACTTGAGTTTTCTTTTTGCACTCCAACCTCACTAACCCTGTCACTATTGTAGGGTCTTAACATGCACTATTTCCTCTGTCCTGGACCCAGCCTCATCCTCATGGAGCTAAAACTTATTTTAATTGTTGGTACAGCAAAGGCTCCTTTTTATCCCTACAAATAGTTAGTTCTTTGGTTGATTTATCTGTTTATTTAGTTTTTGCCTGCCTCTTCCAATTAGAGTATCAGCCACATGAGGACAGGGATCTGTTTTGTCCCCTGCTATATTGCCTGGCCCATCAAGTATCAAAAGAAGGAAGGGAGAGAGGAAGGGGGAAGAGGGAGGGAAATAATAGAGAGCTTATATGATCTGCAAAAAAAAAAACAACCTGTGTTGATTCTAGCTCATAACGACCCGATAGACAGGGTAGAACTGTCCCATAGAGTTTCCAAGGCTATAAATCTTTATACAAGCAGGCTGCCACATACTTCTGAGGACTGGCTGCTGGGTTCTAACCTTTCAGTTAGCAGCCAAAAGCTTTAACCACTGGTATACCACTGTGCCACCAGTGCTCCTTAGATGGCCAGATAGATAGATAGATAGATAGATAGATAGACAGATAGATAGATAACAGATAGAAAGATAGATGATAGATAATAGATGACTGATAAATAAATAGACAATAGATGAATAGAGTAGATAGATGGATTGATCGATGGATCAGGCACTTGGCAGACACAGAAACATAGCATTTACTCTCAAGAATCTTACAATCTAGAAGGGAAATGACAAGTCATTAGAAAGCATGGCCCAGCAACTAATCACAGTGTTGTCAGAGGTGAGTACAGTATGATTAAATGACAATTAGGCATTTTAAGGATATGGGCCAGGAGATTAGAGAACCCCTATGGTCCAAGAGGCTGAAAGGGGTTTCCTCAGGGTTGGGGAAAAACAGTAGCTTCCAGGAAAAGCAAGCTAGATCCTAAGAAACTGGATGGACATGAGCCATGGAAGACATTCTAAATAGGGCCACATTGTGATTCCCAAAGGATGGTACACAGACCACTTGGACACACAAGATGATTCTAAGTGAAACACAGAACAACACCTTTTAAAAAAATAATAGTTACATAATTATTTTAATGTTTAGTGTGAAAATTTATAACTAGCACATCAAACCAGAGATTTCGTAGATACCATTATTTAGGACACAGCTAAATATAATATTTAATTAAAATAAGTGTGTCTACTTAACAAAATAATTAAGCACATGAGAAGGTGATACTTAGTATGGTAAAAATCTAAAAGGGGGTTTGTGAATGTTAGTAGTGTTTAATAGTGGCTGTTTTTGTGCTAAGGAGTCCTTTCTTGACCACAAACTGTGCCCCCAGGAAGGGCCCATCAGTTCTCCTCAGATGGGCCGGCAGAGGCAGAGATGGTTCAGTGGTCCATCCCTGGTTTGGTAGTGGAGCAAGGATATGTTGAAGTCCACCATGCCCTCCCTGGGCAAGTATCTCCCCCTCTGCCAAAGCTATATGGGAAGAAAACCAAAAAAACCACAACTATTGCCGTAGAGTTGATTCTGACTCATATGACCCTATACGACAGAGTAGGACTCCCCCATAGGGTTTCCAATCTTTATGGAAGCAGACTGCTTCATCTTCCTCCTGTGGCACTGTCGGTGGGTTTGAACCACCGATCTTTTAGTTAACAGCTGAGAGCTTTAACTATTGCACCATCAGAGTTCCCTGTATGGGAAGTAGTCTAGGAATTAGAAAGTGGGGGACCAGGAACTGCTCCAAGAAGTAACATTGCAGGTGGTCAGACTCTCCCCCAAGGGCAACCATAAGATCCATAAGTCCCTCCCCTTTGAAAGAGGACAAGGAGAGAGGGAGGGAGGAAGACAGAGAACAGGAGAAAGACAGATAAGAGAAGGAGAGACAGAGACAGAGGAGGAAGGGAGAAACAGAAGAGAGGAGGAAATACAGACTCAGAATAAGAGAGAGAGAAAGAGAGAGGAGAAAGGGAGAAACAGAAGAGAGGAGGAAATATAGACTCAGAACAAGAGAGAAAGAAAGGGAGAGGAGAAAGGGAGAAACAGAAGAGAGGAGGAAATATAGACTCAGAACAAGAGAGAGAGAAAGAGAGAGGAGAAAGGAAGACAGGGACAAAGAGAAAAGGAGATGGGGGAAAGAAAGGCAATAGAATGAGAGGAAGAGGGAAAAGGAGGAGGGAGGAAGAGAGAGAGAGACTGCAAGCTGGGAGAGGGAGTGAGCGGGAGAAAGAGAGACAATCTGAAGACCAAATGCTGGTTAAAGTCCTTATCAGGAAGAAAAATTTTAAAATGCATGAACTCTATTTATACCCTGAATAAACAAGATAATTACGTGTTCGTTTCATAAATTGTGCCTTGATTTCAAATTACCAGTGACCATGAATGTTTGGATTTCATATAAGCATGTTTAAAAGTCATGGGTCTTGACCCTCTGACCAGGAAGCTAAGCTTAGTCAACACTTTCATACTGTGATCAAGGCATAAAGCAGAGAGTTGAACAAACTAACATTTTACTCTTGGAACTGAAGTATAAGCAGAAGAACTGATGAATCTGCTAATTATTCCATTGTTCTTCCTTGCTCTTGACATTGGCATACACCCCTTGTTTAACCCAGAATGCATCTTTTGTATATGTAGGGAAAGAAAAATGTGTAAGACCCTGGTGAATATAAAGTGTTTTGTTTTATTTTCTAAAGAGTAATCCCTTCTTAATTATTATTTTAAAGGCTAACTTTCCAGTGTATAGTGCTTACCCCTGGCCTAGGAGAAACTGCCTTCAACTGAGTACTGCAGAGTGGCTGAACACTGTTTGGAATGCCCTAAACTTAGCACTGGCACTGCTTCATCAAGCCTTCACCAGCTGCCTGTTCTCTCTCTGAGGTCACTATAAACCCACCCCCCAGAGAAGGGCAACATGGACTTCTGCAACATGAGATGGGTTTACTTTCTCTTCCTCCCTTTTCCCATGTCTACTGTTTCCATTCAACATCAGACAGTGTAAGGTGCTCCAAGGGCCCATTTCTCAGATGCATCCCAATTAAGCACAAATATGGCCTGCAACAACCCTGGGCCCCAACCCACACTTCCACTCTTGCCTGCTAGCTCTTAACTGTAGCCTAAGTTCCAATGAAACAGAGCTGCTTGCCATTCCCTGACACCACTCCCACCCCCAGTGTTTCCAGTTTCCCACCTCACTGCTTCTATCTGGAATGACCACCCTCCACCCTGTGACTACAGCTACCAAATTCCTGCTTTCTGCAAGTAATTTTCCCTTCACTTCTCTCCCAACTCTCTCTGAAAATCTTCCTGATTCTCCAAGGTCCAGTCCCAATGCCATCTCTTTCATGAAGCTATTCCTGATCCACAAAAAAATGTTTTGATTTTTCTTTTCTTTAAATGATTGTATAGTGCTGAGCACAGAGTAAGCACTCAACGATTACTGCCTCCTATTATTATTAATCAACAGTTTATTCTTCTTACTATTGTTAACTGATCTCTCCCTCCCACTTTTGAAGCCATGGCTCTCTATTTACTCTCTGTGATGGCACTGGTCACAGTCTGCTTTGTGATATGGCTTTCTGTGTACCCTCTTCCCCTCTGTATCTGTACCTCCTCATTGCCCAGCATGGTACAAGGTGGAGTAGTAGGGGTTCTATACATTGCTGTTGACTCAAACTATACTGAAGAGTTACATGCCTTACTCACATGCCTACTGGCAACGTCTGTTTAGACCCAGTGTCAATGAATTCTCAGGGATAGGCCTTGAAGCCAAGCTAATGTGCAGCCCCGGTAATAGGCTGCCTCTTACCAAAGCTTGAGAACTCAAAACAGCACAGTCTGTGAGCATTCTCCAGGCCTAAATCCTAACTGAGCATGGATGTTCCCAACACTGACTCCATGGAAAACACAGATTATGGGGCCTCCGGCCAGGTGGGAGATAGAACAAGAATACTGTATCATCTAGAATGCCAGAGACTTGCCCTAACTCATTGGGTAACAGGTGGACATGTGTATAAAATCCAAATCAAAGTCTGGTTGATTTCAACTCCCAATTTCTCTCTGACTCTAAAGCAAGAACCAGTAGCAGATCAACTGTCCCTGTTTGGGAGATGATTGCATAATTTGGCCTTGCTAATGTTAAATCTCAAATATAGAGCCTTACTTAAGATTCTGTTCTGACTGCCCTTCTAAAAGCATCAGGAGATGATGGCCCTCAGCCTCCTTCTAGACATTCTTCATGATCCTGGATCCTTGTAGCCCAACTTCACCGAGCTAGGGCAGATGTAAGGATTATCCTGGCTAGTAAAAATCTGTGTCACACCAGCCGACCCCTAGCACTCTCTCTTCAATACAGACCCACACACATCAAGGCAAGCCTATCACCCATGGAAAGCTACAACTATCAAGGAATATGGAATAAAAAATGAGATACTTTGCTCCACCCTCTTTTCTTTCTCACATAGCCCATTACCTTGCACTTGAAGACCATTTGGGTCAGTGAAAGAGAGAAAGACACATTTGCCCTTATCTAACATATAATGTGTCATTACATACACAGATCCTTACTTACTACATAAAGTTAAAAGGAAACAGTTTACATTTTGTATATAATCCTCTTTTTTTTTGATTAGCAAGTTTTTGATAATAATTTCAAAATATACACACAACACTGCAAAATTGTCAAAATAGTTCTTGCTTTTTTTTAATCCCTTTTAGAAGAAGGAAAAGGAAACAAAGAATGCTTGGGACCAAAGAAAGAGAAAAAAAAAAAAATCTTCACTTATATAGAAGCTAGTTTCCTGGTTTATCCACGGTAAACTGTGGTAGGATCAAGGTTCTAGAGGGCCTTCCTGCAATGGGTAGGTTTGGCAAAGGAAAAGCCCCAGTGACTGAGTCACCACGGAAGTATTCTCCATGGAAGTAGCTGGGACCTCATTCTACAGGCCTGGACGCAAGAGTAGCAGAGCAGCAGGGAAATAGCTAAAACGCCTCACCATGGGCAATGGATCCAGCCTTAGCTCAAGTCCCCTTGGGCGTCCAAGCCTGGCACTCCCTACACAGTGGCCTCCAGAACCTGGTCTGCTGGGTTGCCAGCAGACTGCCCTGACAATGCCTGGCAGAGGTGCTCAGCCCCTCTGCTCCTCCCTGGGGTTTGGAGCGATCCTGCTTGCTGGGGAAACTGTCTGTCTCTGCCCCTAGATTTGGCTCATCCTTGTTCCAGGCACGGCTGCAGCTGCAGGAGTCAAAGGAGCACTTGGACCGAGGCTCTGGAAGAACAGGGTCATGAGGGTGAGAGCTCACAGGCTGGGGCTGGGCTTGGTCACAGCAAGACCAGGCCATGGGCAACTGTGAAGTTGAATGTTTTACCTGAGAGCCAACCTTCTTGACGCACTTCTTCAGCGGCCCGTGCAGCACCACGTGGGACAGACAAGACAGCCTCAGAGGGGCCAGCAGCACAAGTGAGGCATCAGGGTTAATAGGCCTGCTTTTTTTTTTTTTATTTTGTGGTGTCCATTTGCAAAGCTGACCTAATGCATGGCCCCACGGCTCTCAACCTCTGAAGAGCCAAGACGGACACAGGAACCTTTGTCTAGAAGCAAACAATGGGCAAAGTCATGGCGGAGTGGGCTCTGAAGAGAGTGGGCCGCATGCTCTGCCCGCGAGGACGCTAGCTCTGCAAGGCTGTTCTCGGGGCATGTCCTAAGTGGTAAAAGGAAATCCACATCCAGCCTCGACCCTGCCGTGTGTCTGGTCCCCACTCTTTTAGAAGGCCCCATTCTCAGCGGCTCATCCCAAACCTGGGAGGGCTGGTATTTCTCCGCCCAAGTCAGCTCTTAAAAACAGAAGCATCTCCAAAAAGAAAGATGTTTCACTGTTTTTGACACCTCAATTGCAACTGGTCATTCAGACTTCCCCAGGTCTCTCCCCTGACTCCCTCACTCCACATTAACCCCCAAAAGGCCTTTCAATTACAGCCTGGTTGCAAGCAGAGAGCGCCACCAGTAGCTGCATAAACCAATCAAGCACCATTAAAGGGAAAGGATATGACATTAAGCTTTTGTTTCCAGAAATGAAAGAAAGAATGAAAAAGAGAGAGAGAGAGAGAAGGAAAACCAGTAGCAAGAGCAGCAGCAAGATTCTGTGGCAGAGAAAACAGTCACCCAGATACACAAGAAGACTTCTCCAGGCTGGTGCCGGATGGCGAGAAGGGTTAAATTTATGTTCCATTACAAGTCCCCTTTTTTTTGGTTTCATCTTCTCAGTAAAACACATAACTTAAAATGAAATCAAATATTAAAAATGACAGACTATATAAGTGCTGTGAGTAACTTCAGGTCACGGAGGGAGGGAAAAGCCGGCAAGTTGTCAGGCACTATCTGTCAGAGTGAATTAGAAACAATCAACAGAGACTGAAAGGGAAGGTGATTGTTATTAAGCAGCGGGGCTGTGAGCAGGCTACCCAGATGTGGTCATGCATATAAAGGACAGGAAACAGCAGTTTAATTCAGGAAGCCCTGGCGAACAGGGCAGCAGAGAGGAGAAAAGTCCTTTGTCGCTAATAAGCTGGAAGTTACTTTGATAACAGCAGGGTTAGACTGGAGAATAAAACACATTTCTTTCACTACCACACACCATTAATATCACAGAACTGTGGTCGGAAGAAATACCAAGTGCAAGTCGGGATTAGCGAGCAGCGGTCCACAGCAGCAGCCTGGAGAGCCAGACCCAGAGGCCCCACTTCACCGAATGCCTCCCCTCCTTCCAAGGCCAGGGGCTTTCTGACCACAGTGGACTGACGGTCACCTTCTAGAAATGTCACATCACCCAAAAAGAATAATAAGAGTATTTCATTATTTCCGAGTGCCAGGCTTTACTATGTCTGTGGCCTGTAGGGAAGGTGCAAGCGTGGTAAACAGCGCTGATGTAATGAAGTCCATGTATGCAGCAACGAAAAACAATTTTATATGCAGACAAGGCCGATTTCATAAGAAATTACTTATGCAGGCGTTCTGCAATTATCCTGTGATACTTTCAGGCAACAGTCTGACAGCAGTTGTGCAAACAATAAAGGGATTACAGAAATAAAAACAAATAATATTACACACACAGAAACTCCATGTTGCATGTGGACAGGATGAAGGGGGTGTACAGAAATGAATGGAACTAGGCTGGGGCCCAGAGACAAGTCAACTCCTTTTCCAAGCCCTTGGACTGTGCCAAAGCTGGCTTCACAGTACCCTTGATAGAAGCCCACCTGCAGGCAAGTGGGACACTCGGCAGTTGTATGGAGTCTTCCCTCATTGCCTCCTCCAACCCTGTTAACTGGCAAGCAAATGCTGGGCTCACCTGCTTACCTCTCTGATTCTTACTCTCAGAACCCTCATTGCAGGGAACTTGAGCACACTGGCACACTGACTCCCTTCATGCCAGTTAACCAGTTGCCACTGAGTAGGTTCCAGTTCACGGCGACTTCATGTGGATCAGAGTGGAACTGTGCCCCACTGGGTTTTCGATGGCTGAGTTTTGGAAGTAGATTGCCAGACTTTTCTTCCGAGGTACCTCTGAGTGGATTCTAACCTGCAACCTTTCCGTCAGCAGCGGAATGCATTAACCATTTGCACACCCAAGGACTCCTGGCCCCCTCCACAGGAATAAGCAAAGCCACCAGACCAGGAAGCAATGGGCAGCTTTGAAACTTTCTCTCCCCCACAAGGTGGCCCCCCAGGACAAAAAACATCTTGTCCCTCCTTGCTCATTCCAGGGTCAGTGTAGGCAACCCACATCCATTTACAGCCCACAGAAAGCTTCCAGTCAGGTTAGAGGAGGGCTGAGATGGCCAGCTGTCAAGCACAGGTAGGCAGACTGAGTAGACAGATTATTCATGAGGCCCCAAACAAGACTCAGATGTAACTGAAGCATTTACCCATGCAGCCCTTGCACAGTTGGTGTGGGTATGGAGGTGGTTAAGTGGCCTCTTTCTCAGAGGCAGGAATCACACCTCATTTGTCACAGGATCCCCATGTTAAACACCACTGGGCACTTTATAACTCAGGTGATGGGGAGCCAGAGAGGATGGTGGGATCCAGAGGCCTATAAAGGGCATCTTAACCGCCTTCCCCAAGAGATGGAGGAGCTCCCCACTCAGCCCTTGCTCTGGCTGATGACCTTGCCTCACACTCAGGAACATCTTCCTGCTGCTGGATCTGCACACATGCACATGTCCATACTCAGCAGTAACAACGCGAGGTGAAGAGTTAGCCAGCGTTTGCTCTGAACCTGAAAATGCTGCATACCCTTTGCACTTCACAAGCTTCCAGAGCCTGGATTTGTCCTGAGGGCAGCTCAGGGTCATCACTGGTCAATCTTTATGGAGTGACTGCTATGTGATCCTGTGCTGAGTGCAGGAACCACCAAATGGCAGGCCACTGGGCCAGTCCAGTCCACAGATGCACTTTTACTTGCAAAAAGTTTTTTGAAAATTTAAATTAGTTTCCAACATAGAAAAAGCATTTTTTTTTTTTCCTTCTTTTTCTGACTCCTTAAACTCTCTGAAGACCTAGAAAAACTCTGCCAGACCTCCAAGCAGATGCAATCGATGGGAGCCAAGTGGCAGCTAAATGGGGTCAGAGGTCCCAGGCTGCCTCGTCCACACCTAGCTTCATGTATTTATCACTAGAACTCTGAATTTGGGTTTATGTCCCCTACCCATGTCCAACACCCAGAGAGGGGATGAGGCCTTCCCAGGATGCACAGCAAGTCACTGTCACACTGGATCACACCTCCCCAGTGCCCACTCTCTGGAAGAGTCTGAGGCCTGCCTTGCTGAGTTGGCTTCAGCTCTGATGATCTTTGTTGGAAATTTCAGGCTGTATATCCCTAAAATGGGTCCGTTGAAATATCTAAGGGGCATCCCAAAACCTCTGTACAGGTGTCAGGAGCTCACAACCAGAGTCCCGGCCCAGTTGTGTCCTGTATGAATCAGGCCCAGGCAGACCTTGGGCTTTGCAAGCCTTACATTCCAAAAAAAATTAAAAAGAAACGTGGATTTGTTACATACTGGGTTCAATTAAACTAAGATACAACAGGGTCTAATGAGCACACTCGATGTGCCAGGAACTATACCAGGTGCTGTGCAAGCTACTGAGAGACCAATAAGAAACAAGCCCTGCCCACGCCCAAGGCCTCTCATCTCTAACATGATGTCTCCTTCCAGCTAAGAGCAGCCTGCAAGCTGCCTGATACGGCCCAAAACAGGGACCTGCTGTGCTCAGGTGAGAACTGGGCATCAGCATACCTGGGTTCTAGTTCTGACTCTTCCAATGACTTGCTATGCGACCTTGGGCAAGTCTCTTGCCCTCCCTGGGCCTCAGCCTTCTCACCTGTAAAATAAAGGTGGTTCCTGCTGGCTTAGGGTTCTACGGGCCTATGAATGATCTAGAATCCCTGAAAAGGGAGTTCTGCATGACAACAGCACCTGCACTGCAGGGTGCCCTCATGTGTCCCAGGGAAAAGGAGCCTAACATGTATCCCAGATTAACAGCTCATCACCAAGAAGCTCTGCGCTGAGGCTGTTAGCCAACCCACGAATCAGGATTAACAAAGATGTGTTTATGACTCAGTTTGGAGTTAACAATTCCCTGTAGTGAATAGAACAAATTGCACCTTCCCTGGACATAAGACTTAGCCAGACTGTGGCTCCTTCATCAAAGGGGCTATCTGGGTAAGGGAGCCCCAGAAGCCCCCACCTGCAATTCTGCCCAAGCACCCATAGCTAAAGTCTCAGGCCTCTATGGCTATACAAGAAGTTCATGCTAGAGTCCCAAGGAACAGTCATCAGGCACTGTCATGACCCAATGCATGGTCTCCAAAGGCAGGGCCACTCACTACTAGTCAGCCTTCCTGCACTCATGAGGCTTGTCATTCCTGACTCTCAGCATTGAATGAGTGACCAAGACATCCCTCTGGCAGGAAAGAAAGGCTCCAATAAGCAACCCACCAGGACCCTGTTCAGGTCACTTACAGAATCCTGCACCCCCCAAAATCTCCACACCCAGAAAGGCAGGTTTCTCAAGGTATTCCTTTTGGATAAAAGCAAAATAAATATAAAAGAAAGTCAACACTCCTCACCATGGCCCATAAGACCCTGTCTGCTCCAGATCCCCCAGCCTACCCACCCTTTCCCCAAAGCTCACTGTGTTCCAGCCACTCTGGCTACACACTACCCCTTAGACATGCCAAGCCTTTCTCTCGCTGCAGGGTCTTCTTTGCACTAGCTACGCCCCCTGCCAGGAAGGCTCATTCCCCAGACCTTCATCCAGCTAGATCCTCCATATCATTTCGATCTCTCACTCCTAACGCCCCTTCCTCAGGGAAGCCATCCCTGACCACACACCCAGAGGCATATCTACGGAAAACAGTGCCTGTGGCAATTACATTTAAATTTTTGAATGACCTCTCACACTGGTGATAGAAACTATGTGGCAAATAGAAACTGCTCGTTGGCACCCACCCAAGTGGCCCCCAAGGCACATACCATACCTGCCATAGCCTAAATATACCTATGCAGCCACCTACTCTCAAGGCTCATTGGCACCCCCTCAAGTGGCACCTAGGGCACATGCCATACCTGCCAGAGTCTAAATACACCTCTGAAGCCAGCCACTCTCACTGTAGGCCACTCTCCCCTCCCACTTCCAGCCACTCGCATCCCCATTTTTCTGTTTTACTTCCCTATGGCATTTATCACTGTGGGACATCAGCTTATTGGTTTGTTTGCTGCTTACTTCTCCCTCCTGCAGTATATGCTCTGTTTTGTCGTCTGCTGCTGGACCTAGTGATGATGCATCAGGGCTAAGAGGTGGATTTGAAAATCAGCACGACCCACGTTCAAACCTTGGCTTCCCCTATACCAGCTGTGTGACTTGAGGCAGGCCACTTAACTTCTCTGACCTCAGTTTCCACATTTGGAAAATGGAACTAACAGAATACCTACCTACTTACCAGGGTGGGAGTATGAGGGGGTTGTGAAGGTTTAATTGAGTTAATTCCAAAGAACACTTAGATCAGGACCTGCCCCACTCAAACTTCTCTCTGAAGTTAAACAGTATGTCTGAGTTTGGTTTTCTCATCGGCAAGGTGAGAGTAATGGGGTGTCACTATCGTACTTCATTCAGTGGCTACAAAGGAGTTTGCAGAGATCTTTACCTCCCTGAGCCTGGAGAGCTCTTGCTGAAGATCTAATATGACGCAAAGCCCCATACACATATGCAGGGCTTATCATCATTATCACATAGAAATTACAATTATTCACTCCCTCTTCTGTGCTGCCAAAGTACCTCCACGGCGGCGTTTAACAGATATAATTACTGCCGGGGGAAAGCTGTTGACTCACACCACACGACTGCACCAGAACGAGGTATCTGGGGCCAGACAGGACCACAGCAAGGTCATCCAGAGCTGGGTCCCCACAGGATACAGGAGGGGCTTCCAGGTACAGCAATGGTCCTGGGGCTCTGCGCCATTTCCTTTCATAAGCCACTGGGCCTCACGACCCTAGAGCATGGGGTCTTTCTGAAGAAAGAAGCTATGGAGGGCTGATCAGCCATGCCTATTGGCTCTGCCTTGAATCCTTGCCTGGATATTCTCTGGAAATCCATATTGTTCTAGGACATTAAGTCACCTTCTGACATGTGTGAGAGGTCCCATTACCCATAGATCACTTCAGAATTTCTATGTAACTGATACTTGGGGATGACAGCTCACCTGGAAGGGGGAACCAAGGCTTATCCTGAAGCCGCATTTACATAGCATTTTATATAAGACTAAAAAGAGTCAGTATCCATTTCAAAGAATTGAGGGGAGCACTGATGGATATGAAGGGGAAACAAAGTCTCTCTCCTGGCTTGCCCCTCCTTGGCCCTCAATGTGGTCACGGGTAACTTCCGAAGTCCAGAAATGACTTAGGGATTGAATTAGCCCATTACCAACCCATTCGCAACCACTGAGTCACAATTAGGGCTCCTTGAGGAAAGGATCCTTGTCCAGGGCCTGGGAAAACTGTGTACCGAGCTGGAGGCCAGGAAGTAACTGAGAAGGAGGTGCCCACATGCACTCTGCCTGTTTTGAAGATCTGTCCCCTTTCTTGGTCTCTAGGGGGACAGAATTTGTCTTGGATATAAAGTTCCAATCCTAGTTCCAGTACACATAATCTAATAATAATTCCAATATCTACATTTACTACCCAGAAAACACTTCCCACCTTTTCACAGCCAATCCCATAGAGCATCAGATAATTGTTCTTTATCTTCTATGAGACCAGAGCATGAGAAGGTGATTAACTCCCTACAACGCCTGCCTTGGTGGCAGAAAACCGAACGAGGCTGGCTGTTGTTAGCTGCTCTGAGGTTGGCACCCAACTCATGGCAACCCTATGCACAATGGAACAAAACACGTCCCGGGCCTGTGCCGTACCCTATGGTTGGCTGTGATCCATAAGGTTGTCATCAGAAGTAGATCATCAGCCTTTCACTCCTCATTTGTCTTCATCTGAAAGCTCCACTGAAACCTGTTCAGCATCACGGCAACATGCTAGCCTCCACCGACGGATGGCTGGTAGCTGTGTATGAGGTACATTGGCAGGACATCAAACCCAGGTCTCCCACACGGTGGTCAAAAATTCTACCACTGAACTATATGCTCTCAGGTGAGGCTGGGGTCACTATCTAGTCTATGGAGTCTAAGACCAGGCGAAGGATGTTGTATCCTGTTGAGTCAGAAAGCAGTAGGCTACTCCTTCGTCCCCTAGGCTTCTCCACCAGGTCAGGAACAGTGGCTCATCCTTCCCTCCCCTTCGCAGCCCATACAGATCATGGGGAAATGGGCAGCACTCGTGCAGTCCCCCTCCCTCTCAAGAGGCACAGAACATGGAGTGCTCCTGAGCAAGCTGGTATGCTGCCCTGGGGAAGCTAGCCTCCCCCGAGGCCCCCACCTGAGCCTCTTGGCAGTGACGCTGAACTGGGCCTTCAGACACTGCGAGCATCCACGCAGCAGAATCCCCACCATCAATGTAGCAGCTAAATATTGTAAGATTCCTAACTCCCCCATCTGTGTTTTGCCTCCCAAGAGGGAAAATAGTCTTTGCAGACATTCCCTTATCTGGCAGGCAAATTCTAAACCTTACTGGCAACTGCAGTCTTGTTTTCCCAACCAAACAGCTATGGAACCAAAAATTGTTCCTGCCTGCGATATGTTGAGGAGGGAACTAGCCAACCCGCTCAGTCTGGAAGCCTGGGGCCTGGAAGCCCGCAGGGTTGCCTCCATTGCAAGAGGGGACCGGGTGCTCCGCTGAAGTCACTGTGCCAAGGAAGACCCACCGTCTGCCTGCGGAAGCTACAACTGCTGGTGTTCGCTGCTCCTTTTTCTTAACACGGAATACACCCACCAAGAAGCTGATGGAAAACACTCACCGCAGTGTGAAATCAACACCTTCTAACTCAAATCAAGGGGGTAAAAAAAAAAAAAGAAAATTTCAGCCCTTTCACTGTAGATATTCTCTCCTACAAGACTTTTCCTACACGAGATTTGTAACACCATCCTTGCCCTCTTGCCTATGACC
>NW_006921596.1:2512271-2529296 GCF_000298275.1 Orycteropus afer afer
TGAGTTTGGCCTGCATCTCTCACAGGTCAATAATTCTCTCTTAGGCCCCCTGGCACTATTTATCCAACTCTATGTGCCTCTACATCCAACAGTGAGAAAGATGTCCAGAATCTATCCTGGGTCATGAATAAATGATTACTCATTTCTTTAGATGCTTTAATTCATTTCAAAGTGATTTATTTGTTGAATAAATGAATGAATGAGATGCAGACATGAACAAATACGTGAATAAATGAGTAAATGCATAAAGCCATGTCTGAATGGATGAATGGTTGGAGAGATAGAGTAATCATTGAAAAAATAATAATAAATGCATAAGTTAATGTGTAAATCCATAAATGGATATGTAAGTAAAAAAATATTTTAATGAATGACTGGAAGAATACCATTGGAATATTTTAGTCAACAAACATACAAGTGCTCCTCTACCTAGTGGGTTTACAGAAGATATAAGAGAAGAACTAGTGGGTAAGGTTCCCTTGTTGTTTACTTCTGAGATGTTTAGTCACTCATCCTTGGTTTCCTTCCTGTGTCTCAAAGGACACAGACTCCTAGCAAACCCTGTGGGGCAACCAGTAGAATTCTGCTGCAAACTTTGATGGAGTCAGGAGGGAGGAGAAAGAAATAGGGCTGGCTCTTGTCTCAACCGTAAAGTTGAGAGGACTGGGTCAGGGCGGTTCTGACTATTAGACATCTGTCCCAGGATGCTTCGAGGCAAATCCTGCTGGACATGTGCAGACTCTCCCTGGAAGTGAAGGTGGCTCAGTAGAGGCAGGAGCTGCAGAAGTCGAGAGCACAGGTCCTGGGCCATATCCCAGGCAGCTCCAGTGCTGATGCTGACAAGTCACACAATCCCCTGAACCTTGGTTTCTTCATCTTTAGAATGAAGATAATAAGAATAAGTACTTCAGAGGCTTCAAAGGGGGTTGGGGATAAATAATAGAGATAACAAATCTGAAAGTACTTAGCTCAGGGCCTGGAACCTAATAAACACTCCACAGTCAATCGTCATTATAACTGTCATCTTTCTTGTTGAGCACTTCTCTCCTGTAGGCACTGGGTTCCCGACCAGTGGTCACCTTGGACCAAGATGGGCATCCATCTCTATCAAATGTTCTGGTTGCAAGACCACCTGAAGCAAGGGACTGGACCACAAGAACCTTTGCATTTTGCATCTACTCCAAATCCATATTTTATTTCTTCTACAAAAACCCCACCAGTCTGCCTAAAATGACCCTGAAGAATTAATTTTTGCAACTCCTATCTCTTCTGTGGAACTCTGCAGAATCAAGAAGTTGGTCTGTTGTTGTTGTTGTTATATGCCGTCAAGTCAGCCCTGACTCATAGCGACCCCTCCTTGGGTTTCCGAGGCGGTATCACTACAGAAGTAGGATGGCCCAACCTTCCTTCTATTAGAATCCTTTTCCCAAGGAAATCTTCCAACATATAAGCTTATAATAGTACAACTGCTCTAGCTAAAACTACAGAGAAGAGTCCTGAGTTCTTTCCTGAGGCTTCTTTTTAAAACTTTTGGGGTCCCATGGAAGCCAGTTTGAGAACCATCAGACTGGAGCCTTCCTGGTGGCCAGTGAATCTGTTACAAATGGAGGGACATGTCCTGGATGCTTGGTAGTCAACAGGGTTATATGCCAGTGCCAGTACAGTCATCAACACCTAGGCAATCCTGGGCCACCCAGCACAGACAGTAAGGAGCTTGGGGGAGATGCTCTCTAGCCTCTCACAGTGACACTCTTCCAGCCCAATCAGCCACCTACTCATGTATCCTGTTTCCAGTCTTGCCATGGATTCCAAGCGAGAGACCAGAATTCCTTGAAAGGGATGACAGAGTCCCAGGCACGATCACAGAGGAAGCCAACCCTCCCTGGTTCTGCCCACTTTGGCTTCTGTTGGTGGGTGAAGAGCTGCCGACCTCACGAGAGCTCTGCTCTTAAACGCATCAGGAAAATAAGACACCAAGGTCTCTTAAATGAAATGGATGTAAGACGCTGTCAGACATCATCCCCCAGAATGAAGAGAGGAGTTTCTGAAGTTTCTAAATGTGACATGACTACATTTTCCATTTTCCTCTCCCCTTCCTTACATGGTGTGAGACGGGCAGTGCTGTCCAAGTGTAGCAATTTGCATTCCACCTGCACCTTGTTGACATATCTGCTTGTACCTGTGCCATTAACTAGTTCACATTGTTCATCTCGTTACTCAAGTAACTAGTTAAATCAAGTTATTTCAAAGGGACACTTCACATCACATTGCCATAAATAAAAAACAATTATTTCTTCCCAATCTCTGTAGAGAGCACACATTAAAGACTATCAAAGAGAAAACTTCCAGCATGTTGAACCTGGTGTCATCTTGCAGCTCCCCAGGGCTGCAGGTGTCATCTTGGGGGCAACGTACTAAGCAGGGAAGAGTCAAGTGCCACCAGTTAGAGGGGGCAGCCCAGGACAGAATCCCCCTCCATTACGAACTGTTAACCATGATTACCTAACAACGTCTCTGTTCTGGTTACCTAGTGCCGCTCTGAAGAGAATCTGCCACAAATGGGATGGCCTTAACAAACAGGAGTTTATTCTTACAATTTGGAGGCTTTAAGTCCAAGTTCAAAGTGCCAGGCTCTAGGGGCTGGGTGAAAGCCCCTCAACCTTGGGGTCCAGCTCTGCCTCCTGCTCCCAGCTCACTGGAGCTAGAGGCGTTTCTTCAATCAGCTGCTGGCTGCTGAGGCTGAGAAGCCCCAAGGTTGACAAGTAAAAAGGCACAGTCTCTATGTTACCAAACCACACGGCAGGCCATTAACTTAAGTCCATCATAAGTCCCAAGGTCAGCAGAGCATGGCAGGCTGCTGAGCAACGACACGGCTACATGCAGGGTCCAAGCGTGCCATAGGCTGGAGACCATTCTCAAAGCTTCCCCTTATATACAGGAAGCAGACCACATACCCAAAGGCAGCTACTCAGCTGCTCCCAGTAGATTCCACCATGGAGTTGATTACCAGTCTCATCATGGGGAATAATACTACATCCAGCTGCCCAGCCACTCAACCAGGCCCAGCCAAGTTGACAGACAAACATAACCATCACACTCTCCAAGACCCAGCTTCCACAGCTGCAAATGGGGGTGACAGTATATCCTGACTTATAAGGTTGTTTGTAAGGATTAGATGAAATAAGATAGGAAAGTTAAATGAGATAATGTGCCTGGCAAATAGTTGCTGCTGCTGTTTTGTTGTTGTTGTTATTGTTGTTGTTGTTGTTGTTGTTGTTGTTGTTGTTATAAGGTAAGACAGCAGGAGGGGGCAATTTTCCAGAACGGACTATCTCTTACATATCTTTAGACAAAATGTTAGCTCACATACACTTAACTGAGCAAAGAGTGATTTTTCACAAAATCACTGAAATAAGAATCAGGAAACCTGGGCCCTTGCTCAGCCCTACCACTAACTCTCTTTTGACCTCTACAGTCCCTCCTTTGCCAGGCTCTCACTTTCTGAACTATACAATAAAGGGCTGATCTGATGGTCTCCAAAGAGTCTTCTGCCCCAGGATCCTACACAGGACCAGCCTTGGTAAATAAATGGTCCTTCCACTCACTCAACAAGTGGCTTTTTAGGATGTGACAAGCCAGAGCCAGAAGAGGGAACCAGAAAAAAAATTAAAAGAGGCCCCAACCCTGGCAAGGAGAGACAAGAACAAATAATTCCCAAAGTGTAAGTCCTGTGTTGGTGGAAGAAAGGAAGGAGACCCATCATTAAGAAGTTCTCAGCATGGAGTGTGAGGTGGTGGAGGCAAAGACTCTTGTCCCATAATTGGGGCAGGCCCTGAGGGCAGAGGACCACAGAACCAGCATAGGGTGCGCATCAACACTGCCTCCCAGCTGCCAAAGTGCAGCCCCAGGGTGGGTCCTGGTGGGAGTCAGAACAATTGTCACATGGACATATTATCTTAAAAAGTATTGAAACTGTGCCACTTTGTATAATACATCTGCGGGGTAGTGGTGACTAACTTCTTGCTCAACCACAAGGGAAAAAGTGCTCAAAGAAGTGGATCAATGTCCAGGGGTGAGATGCAGAGAAAGTAATCAAAGTATAAAGATAGACAGATAGACGAATGATAGATAGAAACCTAAGTTGGTAGTTACGTAAACAGATGATAGACAGACAGCTACCATCAAGCTGACTCTGACCTATGGTGACCACATTTACAACAGAATGACACGTTGCCTAGTCCTGCCCAGTCATCCTTACAATTGTTGGGATGTTCTGAGTCCGATACTGAGGCTGTCGTGCCAGTCCGTCACCGAGGGCCTCCCTTGGCCCTTGCTGCTGCTCTATTTCACCAAACATGTCCTCCTGTAGCAAATGATCTCTCTCAATAACGTGTTCAAAGCAAGCTAGTCAAACAGTGTTCTGTTTTGATCCCCAAGGACCTTTCACTGGTTAATCTTCAGTAGTAGAGCACCAGGCCTTCCTTCCTAGTTTGTCTAATTCTAGAAGCTCCACTGAAACCTGTCCACCAGGAGTGACCTCACTGGAATTTGAAATACTGCTAACGTAGCTTCCAGAATCAGAGCCACATGCAAACTGATGGGTGCACGGACCCTTTTCTGTGTCTCAGTGCCCCACCGGACCCATCCTAAGTGGCTCCTCTCACCCTCTAAGCTTCTACCTCCAACCCACATCCTGTGGATACAACTTTCTCAGAAGTAGGACTTTGTATATTTATCCTGAAGCAACATGCAGTTCCTCCAAGGATAGTTTACCATCTCCTAGTTTTTACATTCAAAAGTCCATTTATAAAATTTATATGATTTATAGCTACAAACAAGAAAGGGCTCCTCCCTGAAAATCTTTATGGAAACTATGGGCCTTCTCAGCAGTTAAAATCACATACATGTTCAATTTGCAATCCAACTGCATGGCAGCCCTGAGGTTCATGGAGCACTTTCAGAAATGGGCATCACCTTCTCTCACCTGTTCTTTAGACGGGCACTGGATCTTTCCAGGTTTACGTCCCTCCTACTGGCAGCTCCCCCCAAGTTGGGGCCCTAAACCAGGACAAGCCCCCTCCACTGGAGGCCACTGAGAAGCTTGTTAACTTTGGTAAACAGATCCATGATGGATATTATTAAGAGAGCCACTAGGTGTGGCTTCTGCACAAATATACACACATGCAGAGGTTCATTTTGTAGGCATAAACACACAGGCCCTAAAAGACACAATGTTGAGTCTCTGGCACAGAATGAGGGCATGAAGCCGACACTGTTTACAATCTGCTGGATCCCTTCAACTTGCAAGCCCTTCTACCAGAAACTTTCATATGAAAGGCTCTTTCTTAAGAGGGGTACTTGTCTTGCTCCCAGGCAAGTTCTGGACACTACCATAGAAGGGTTTACCCAGGAGCCCACATCTGCTCACATTGGGATGTCTGTGGTCAACGCGTGCAGACTCAGGAACACTGAGTCACAGGGCCCGTGCCGGGCCTTTTACAGGGCTTGCTAATCACAGCACAACTGATCATTCCTACAGCATTCTGACCAGACGGGAGCATGAACACACCCAAGGCACTCATTAATGTGTTTACTACTCTATAGGTTTTATTAAAACAAACAGTGAAAGAAAACCTCCACCCCATCCCCCACCCCCATAGAAAAGTATTTTCCCATTTCTTTCCATTGTTCTGCTTGCAAATTTTATTGCACATTCGTTCAAAATAAGCTGCCTGTAAAGTTGTATAAAATTAAACTCATGCTGGAATTTTTTCCTCAATATTTTTTGCTTGGTTGTTTTTACTTTAATATGGATTTGAAATGCAGCATTATCTTAGGTTCAGAATTTCACTATCTGGGTACTTACAACTTAACTTCTACTGAGTTTATGAATTCCAATTTCAGTTCTTTTAAAACGACTTGATTTTACTGTTAGCTTCATACAGAAGGGGTCTTTGTAGCAGTTTGTCTTTTCTTATACAAAAAAAAGGAGAACATAAAACCCAAATCTCCTAGACTGTAATTAGGCTTAGAAAATTATGTGATTTCTAATTTAGCAGAACCTCAGAACACTGCATAATCCACAACCCAAAGTCAATATTTGTTTGACTATATGATTTCAGGAAAATATATTTTTTAAAGAGAGCATCTGTGAATAGGCCAAAATGATTCAATTTAAGATAGTAAAAACTAAACATCTTGGTGTAAAAATAATGCGTGATAGTAATTTGATTAGAGAGAAAATCAAATGTTGTGTGTTCTAAGCAAACAATAGGAATTTTTATGCAACTAAACATTTTTCTGGCTATCTAACTATGATTTATACATCCAAAATGATAAATTTAATCCCATCACCAGTAGATCAATTGCAGGTATAACAGATAAAACCAGAATAAATCATCGTATCACTGTATTGGAAACACAAAGAGCAGATAGATGGGGAGTTTTGACTTTAAAGTGAAATCTGTTTCCAGGATTTCCAAGGACAATTGGCCATGGAGAAGTTCAATGTATACATGAAGTCATCTGATTCAAATATGCTAATGATTTTTATTGGTCAAATCTTAAAAGTGAGGTTTATTTTTATGAGTATGCATTAATTAACCCAGCATGTACTATCTCTCAGACTATCTTGCCAGGGACTTTCATTTAAACATGTTTATTGTGAAATGTTTGCATTCTCCGCATTTGTGGCCCACACACAGATTATTTCATACTTTCCTTTAAAGCACTTAGAAAAGTTAAAAGGAGTTATTGTTTTTGATTAATGCCATTTTGGGGCAGTTTAAAAAAAAACCTCCAAAACCTAGCTCTTCATAAATTTTTCTACATTAAAATCTCCATAAGTTCCATCACACAAAGAGATGTGGGGGCTGCCGTGGGTTTGTTTCAAGGTGGTCTCCTAAGACTGAACTTGATGAACTTGGGTGTCTGCAAGAAGTCGTGCGGACAGCAATGGGATGGGCCGTGTGAGGCAACTCTCACTCACAGCACAGAGGCAGCGAGCACAGAGCCGTGGCACGGTGCCGCGCAGATGGGAGTTCTAAGGCTCTGCCTGTCATCTTTTGATTAAGAGAAGGAAATGATTTCACTAAAAAGATATTCCCTCTTGTGTTGTTTTGTTTTAACTGAGTTTGTACTTTCCACCAAACTGGACATATTTATTGAGACTTATAAGTTACTTCACGGTTACCAACATCACTGCAATCTCAACAAACTATTTTTTTTCTTGCCAATTATCTAAATATCATAACTATAAAATATCTTAAAACATTCTCCATACTGTAAACATCTTAGCTACAAAGCTTTGAGTGTAAACAGTATGATGCATCAGAATGGTTTTAAGCGATGTTATAAAAACTGCTCTTAAAAACTAAACAAAAATGTAAAGCTTCCATCTGTTTTATGATTTTTCCACTGCTGAACGGCTGCTGTGTGCCAGTTCACTGAACCATGGCTTGCTAAAGAGATTGCTGGGGTCACAGATTGAAAAAACAAAGAGCACGTCTTTAATGGTGGGATTTTTTTTTTTTTTTTTTTTCTCCTCAAGTCTTCCTGACATGGCTGGGACCGAATTAAGTGCACAGCAGCGAGGAGAGGGGACATAAAATGCACACGACGCCTGTTGCAAGATGAACCCTCTCTCTCTGCAAAGCTCACATCTTATAAAGGATGTCATTTCAGCAATCATCTTAGGTTCTTTGGTGATTGTATACTTGCAACCTCCATACGCTCTTGCTTCCTCACAGAATTTTCTTTTTGGCCCTGTATGTATGAGTTAAAAATAGACAGCAAATTGCATACTAAGAGAAAGCATTCGGGCTTATTTTTGTGTACATTTGCAGGTAGAAGACAATGATAATTTAGACACTGTCATTTTTCCTCAGCTCTGAGCCCTGGTCCAAGGGGATATATAGGCCCCTGAGCAGGTGGGAAGAGTCCTCAAAGATGCAAGAAGAAAACTGTCCTTTACTTGTCTCTGATACATTCAAGGAAGGTATGAAGGGGAAGGAGCTAAGTGGGGCTGAGCATCTAACCCAGTCCCTGTGCTCCAAGGAGCCTACTTCACCAGGTGAACAAGCACTAGGCAGAGTCAGGGGGCTGGTGCTGGGCCAGAACCATCTCCAAACATGGGGGACCTGACTGGTTGCCCTGTGATGCTAAACTTTGTGTCCCCGAGGCCCTATCTGAGGGACAAAAGCCCGTGTGACTACCACAGTTGGGTTTCCTGGGCAGGCTTCTTGGCCTCTGCCCACTCACAGACACAGCCCTTGGGGGCTGAGGACCTCTCTTTCCTTAGAAGAGACTCAGAGTGAGGGAGGCACTGGTGAGTCAGCCCCAAGGGTGAAGTCAACCATTGCTCCCCTTCAGTGAGTGGACACCTTTGGAGCTAGGACGAGGGGTGGGCAGTGACCTGCTAGGGCCCAGGCAGAGTGAATTGAGAGTATGCTTGCCATCCCTTAAATGTCCCCTGGACCTCCCAAGTGGGGTCCAGCCTGCTAGCACCTATAGGACACCCCAGAAGTCAGAATCACACAGAAGGCCAGGAAGAAGCGGAATCTGCCAAAGGAGTCCACCCTGCTGCTAGAAGCAAAGTTTCTAAGTCTGCAGTGGTCACAGCCACATTGGCCTGTCTGCATGTAGTAAGGCTGCTGCCCTCATTGCCTCCCTCTCCAACCCCTCCTCCAGGTCCCAGGACTGCAGCAGCCCCCTATCCCACCACACCACAGTACAAAGCAGTAGCCTTGCAATGCTACCACTCCCCATGAGGGCAGTCTTCACCCCACGGTGGAAGCAGGCAGGGCAGCCTTGGTACAGGAGACACGTCACGACACAGGGTACTCCCAGATTCCCAGGGAGCAGCATCTTAGGGAGCCAATCTCTTCCAAGGTGAGCAAGGTCCGGTGGGTGCCGTGCCCTGAGACCAGAGAGGAACAATGGAACACCCTTAGGAACTAGACTCAAGTCCCTGCCCTTGCTCACTCCTGCTGGGCACACACTTCTGTTGGCTGCCACTCAAAAGACTCTTCAGATGGGTGGTCAGTGCTGGTCTATCAATGGAGCTCAGGGTGTCAAGTGCCTGGCCCAGTCCCCAGCCCCACTATGTAAGTAACCTAAGAACAGCAGTCACCCTGAAGAGCACCAGCCCGTGAGCCCCATGGGCTCCTCAACAGGCTGGCACGATTCCGTGCTCATTCCAAATTTAAATCTGGGACGCTCTCTCCTGTTTTCTCTGCTGTAGAACATGGGGGAGGCATCTGCATGGAAACAGCTGTCACCCGAAGGAGGAGGAGGCACAGTGGCTCTCCTACGAGCATCACCATCGAAAGTCACACATCAGGCAGGGTTACTAAGCTACAGAACTTCATTGCCTGGAGGAGGGAAGGGAGGGAGTGTGCTGTGGAAGCCAGCAGGAAGCAGTAACCTCAGGCCCCCCTAGGTGCTGGGCTATCACACAAGCTAGTGGTCAGTCAGCAGGATAACTACAATAGGCAATGCTGTCCTGGTTCATTGGTAGGGAAACTGAGACTCAAAGAGGTTAACTCATATGCCCAAGATCACACCACCACTAAAATAATAGTACTATAGTAATAACCACCCATGTGTCAGTTTGTTGTACTATGGTGGCTTGCATGTTACCATGATGCTGGGAGCTATGCCAGTGGTATTTCAAATACTAGCAGGGTCACTCGTAAACCAAACCAAACTCACTGCCGTCAAGTCCATCCCAACTTATAGCGACCCCTCCTTGGGTTTTCAAGGTGGTATCTCTATGGAAATAGATTGCCCAATCTTCTTTCGAGGAGTGGCTGGTGGGTTTGAACTGCCAGCATTCTGGTTAGGAGTCAAATGCCTTAGGCGCTACACCACCGGTCACTCAGAGTGGACAGATTTCAGCAGAGCTTCCAGAGGCAGACTATGAAGAAAAGCCTGGCGATCTACTTTCAAAAATTAGCCAATGAAAACTCTATGGATCACAATGGAATATTTTCCAACATAGATAAGCCCATCTATGCTAGAAGTTACTGAAAACACAGTAACTACGGTAATGGACTAGACCATAATAATGATCATGAAAATGGTGGAGGACCAGGCAGTGTTTCCTTCTGCGGTGCATGGGGTAGCCATGAATCAGAGTTGATTCATGGCAACTGACAATACTACACGACAGTAAATAGCAAGAACTAATCTCACTAACATACTAATAATCCTTGCTACGTGCCAGTCTTGCCTTGGGGTGGGCCAAGTTCAAATCCTCACAACAGCCCTGTGAAGTGCTATTAGTACTGTTTGCATAGAGATTTGAGGAAACTGAGGCACAGGAAGGCCAATTGCCCAAAATGATATAACCAGGAAGAGATGGAACCAGGATTCAAACCTAGGTGATCTGGTTCCACTCTCTTAAACACTATGCCACACCATCCACCATCATCATCACCACCACCACCATCATCATCATCTTCTTCTTCTTCATCACCTTCATCATCTTCATCTTCCTCATCGTCATCATTGGTGGAGGAGAGGAATAACACTTACTGAGCTCTTGCTGGAAGCACAGCAAGGTGCTGAGTTCTTAAAATTTCAGGCATCATGGACTTTAATTCTCATTATACATTTTATCCCCATTTTACAGGTACAAGGAACTGAGGCTCAGAGAGGTAATGCAATTTACTGAAGGTCATAACAATAGCAGCAGCAGAGCCAGGCACAAACCCAAGCAGCTTCATTCATCAGCCGTTTCGTGCGACCTCCATAGAAAACAGGATGAAGCTATGACAAGAAGAGTAAGGCCTCTCCAGCAAGGGTCTCTCTAGCCAGGGTCAGGAACGGGACTTTAGAAGAGGAAAAGGGGCTTGGCCTAGGCCCATTAAAGCACTGGAGAAGCTTTTTGGTGTTTGCTGTTGTTGCCAAACAATGTATCCTTCTCACAAGGCTAATCTTGATTATAATAAGGGTTTATCCTAAGTCCAGGGAAGGATGGTGGCCAGGAAAGGCCTGGCTAAAGGGGTGGCCAAGCTGCAATCTACAGTTGACGCAGACATTGACAGTGGTGGGAGCTACTACAAACACTGACCATATTCAGAAGAAGCTGGAGATTGGGGACGCCAGCCATGCAGCTCAGCAACCCAACTCCACAGGCCAGGCGGCCTGTCCTGGGGTGCTCCAGAGCCAGCTCTGGCTTCCTTGGCCAGGCGGAGCCATAGGGTGGGCATTTTGGTTCAGTTTCCTTCAGAGTGGTCAAAGTCCAAACAGTAGTACAGGACTAACTCAAGTGGGAGAAAAGAATTGCAAAACAGTATCAATCTGGCCACCATCAAGAAACTCTGAGGTCTCCAGGGATGAGCCTACAAGAACAAGCTCCAGAGGAGACGGCCCTGACGCTGGAACATCGCAATGCTACCAGCTACCCTTCCCTGAATTCTCATAGCTCGGGCTCAACAGATATGAAAAATGCTGGCGGGTCAGGCTGCACTTTCCTCGAACTAATCACTAATGAAGTTTGGGGTGAGCTATTTTGAAAGCAGCCCACACAGCATAACCACACGCCATCATCAGCTGCCGTCCTCAAATGCAAGTTCATTCATAATTAAAGATGAAGAAGCCACTGTCTTAAAATAACACAGGGGTCACATCTGAACTTGAACCGGGGCCTGCAAATTCTGGGATCCAAGACGTCCCCATCACTTCCCTAGCACACGCCCAGCACTGCAACCCAGTGTGCAAGGTCCACATTGTCCCCAGCCATACCTGCTACCTTCTTCCCTCCACACTTTTGCTGACCCCACCCGACCTTCCAGACACACCCTTTTCCTTTCCTTTCTGCTGAGCCAAATGCCAGCCATGATTCAAAGATCAGCTTCAACTGCCCAAGCCTGAAGTGCGTTCACCAGCCTCTGAATTTCTGTAGCAATTATTTTACAATCCCTCTGGCAGCTACACGTTCCGTGGGCAGGTAGGTGCTCCATTCATTCATTCAGCTTTTGCTTACTGAACACCTACTACATGCTAGGTGATGGACACCTGTAGTGAGCAATTAGACATGACCCGTACTTTGTTGGAAGGCATCTTCTAGGGAGTACAAATGATAAATGTACCAGTAAATAGGCAGTGGATCTTTTCAGCTGAGTTGCAAGTCCCCTGAGTCCAGGCCCTCCTTACCCTGGTAGAGGGCCTACACCTGCGTAGCACTCACAGTCAGCGCATGCTGACCAGCCCACAGTCCTGAGCAGGGCCACCTCCACATCAAAAACACCTACTGCATCTTCAGTGAGAGAGATTCATTCAGTGAGGACAGTCAGAGATGGGCCAGTGTCACCCCATGAAGGTCTCTGACCAAAGATAACTTGTCTTGGTATCATAGTGCTGCTATATCAGAAATACCACAAGTGAGTGGCTTTAATGAACAGAAATGTATTTTTTCACAGTTTAGGAGGCTGGCTGTCCAAATTCAAAATGCTGGCTCTAGAGGAATTCTTTCTGTGTATACTAAAGGAGAAAACCCTATCTCAGCTTTTCTTCCTTGGTTCTCTGGTGATCTCCACGTGGCATCAACATTACTCCATTGGTACTTGTTTTCTTCTGTGCATGATGTACTCTTTTATATCTCAGAAAGTGACTTCCTTAAGACACACCCTACACTGGCATGGCCTCATTTATGTAACAAAGAAAGCCCTATAGCCAAATAGGATTACATCCACAGGTAAGGGTGAGGATTCACAAAACATAATTGGGGGAGGGGGTGCACAATTCAATCCATAACAGCTCTCTACCCCGCCCATTGTTCTTAGTGGCTACTGGAAGGCCCAATGTTGAGCTGTGGCAGAACAACTGGAGGGGACCAAGATCAGGGAATAAGCCTATACCTTAAGACCAGATGGGTAGTGAACAGGCAGAAAATTGTTCAAGACTATGATTTGGGGGCAGCCCCAGCTAGGAGGATCCCATCTATGCACAAGTTCAGACCAGGCAGCTCTGTGGGGAATGGCACTAGCAGTCTCTCCACACATGTGACTGGGGAAGAAATGGCCAGCCTGAAGGAGCAGGCATTAAAGGGCCAGCGAGCAGATGCACCAGCTGCTGGGAGGGGAGCACCCCACTACAGGCTCAGGTGACCAGGCACCCACAGCACTAACTCAGCACACACTGAACACATGTCTATTGCAAAGGCTGGATTCTGCTTAAGGAGGCTTTGGGAGGCATCTGGACTCCTGACGCTCACAGACCATGAGTGGGGAGGAGATGCAGCACCTGTGAGCAGGACAGTACATGTACCAGGTTGGAGGCAGTAGTGCGAGCAGCAGCAGCTTCCACTAGTGGGATTTAAGATGTAGTGGAGCCTCTTACATGCATTATTTTAGTTGATGCACAGAAGAAAGTAAGTACTAGCCTGATTACATGAATGAGGAAACTAAGGCTCCAAGAGGTTAAGTAACCTGCCCAAGGTCACCCAGCTAATATGTAGATGGTTCTTTTCTTCCCTTGCACCAAATCCCCTGTGCTCAGTCACATCTGCTTCCATTGTGACTTCCTGGTGTTTCCTTCATCTTTCCCTACCCCCAGTCCTATATGCTATATGGAGATTTTGAAAGCCTCATCACTGGGCTAATACCATTGTAACACTCATAATGAATAACAGCACTAGGATCAAGCCACTGTGTAAGGGTTCCCACAGCACTATTATAGTTGTTATTTCTTCTCATTCATCTAAAAGACGACAGGCCAGTAATAATAACCCCAGTCTATAGATGAAAAGACAGAGGCTCACAGAGGAAGTATGACCTCACTGCAAATGGGTGGTAAAACACATTTTCTAACTTGGAGTCATTACCAAGCCAGTTGCCATGCAGTAGACGCCAACATGTGGAAATCCCATGTGTGTTAACAGGACTATGTTCCACAGTGTTTTCTATGGCCGATATTTGGAAATAGATTGACAAGCCTTTCTTCTGAGGTACCTCTGGGTGGGCTCAAACCACGAATATTTTGGTTAGCAACCAAGTACATTAACTGTTTACACCATCCAGAGGCTCTGATATCATTATAAACCAAAAAAAAAAAAAAAACCCCAAACTCATTCCCATCGAGTCAGATCTGACTCATAGTGACCCTTCCTTGGATTTCCGAGGCATTATCACTATGGAAGTAGATTGCCCAATCTTCCTTCTAAGGAGTGGCTGGTGGTTTTGAACTGCCGGTCTTCTGGTTAGCAGTCAAGTGCCTTAGGCACTACACCAGAGTTCCTGATGTCATTATACTACAACCTAAGTCCTGGTCTTGGCCAAGATATTACTATTCTTGGGATCTGACTTTCCTCATCTGAAAAGCAGGAAGTAATACTCTCACCTGCCACACAGAAATATGATTAGAATTCCAAAGGAGAATGGTAGGTTTCAAAAGGTAGTAAATTCATTACTTGGCTTTCTGGGTATCTGCCTAATAAGCTTATACAAACATCTTTCTCCATCCATCCCCAAGAATTATACAGGTTTGAGTGCAATTTGGATGCCACCATCAATCCTCAAACTGTCAGAATTATGACTCTTTTTACATAAAAGGAAGAGAATCTTCTGGAACCCCAAGCACTCACTTCCAATTGGCTAAGCTGCCTCTTTTCTGGTTGCTACCATGCTCAACTGCATGGTGCTTTCATTTATCGAAAGCTCAGGGTCTGTCACCAATCGTGTCCATCAATAATCAGCAAACTAGCAGCCTGCTTGTGCAGACATTTCTATTTTCAACCTGAAGGGTGGTTTGGGGGTTTCTTTTAAATTTAACTATCCTCATTAAGGATTCATAGCACACCAAAAGAGTGATTTTTTAAAAAATCATCTTTGCAAAAAAGGAATATCAGCAAAAATAATCACTATTCCAGGCTCAACAATGAGTCCCTAATGAGGACAGCAGTCATCAGTTAAATAAACATATCATTAGGGTGAGAATAGATGTGTCAACACAGACACAGTCCACTAATTTGAGGGGTGGTTTGTCTGTGGTTAGTCTCAGTGGGGTCCGGCTGGTGGGTAGGTGTTTCCAGGGCATAGCCAAAAGTCACCTTTAACAGGTAGGTCAGGCCAGGTGGAAGCTACTCATGAGACAAGTGGCAGAAGGCAAATAATGGGACCCTGCCCAGAAGTCAGGTGGGCCTGCAGCAGTGAGCAGGTTCTAAGCAGGAAACACTCGGGAGAGAGCACCAGGCACAAAGATGAAAAAGAGGGACCACCTACCCGGACCCCACAGCCATTCTTGTCTCAAGGGCCAAGCTCCCGCCTTCATGCCCAGTGTGGGCACTGGGCTCTACCCACCGGCCGTTCAAACCCACCAGCCACTCCTTGGAAGGAAGATTGGGAAATCTACTTCCTCGGTGGTAGAACTGTAGAGTTGCTTCACATTAGTGAAAGAAAGACTGAGGGCTCAGAATCAAGTGGAGCCTCAAGGGAATTCCCAGACTCATCTTTGTCTGGAATGCATCGTTCTCTAGAGTTATACTGAGCATACGCTGCAAAGAGGGTTCACAGACGCATGCTTCCTTTCCACAAATATCCACTGAGTGCTTTCTATATATGATGTATCATGTATCATTCTAGACTCTGGGATACAACTAGAAGAAAGATGTCTTAATCCTATCTTCCAAAGGACTTAAGTTTATAGAAAGGAGACAGAAAGTAAGTAAACAAATAAGTAGGATATTGAAGGCTTATGATAAAGTATTACAAAGTGAATAAATAGGTGAGAGATAATGACCAATTAGGAAAGGCTGTATTTCTACAGGGAGGTCCAGCAGGCCTTTCTGAAGAAGGGATGTACAAGCCAAGGCCTGCAAGGTGGAGGGAAGAACATCCCTGGCAAAGGAGCTGGGAGTGCAAATGTATGACATGAGGATCCCAGCTCAGGGAGCATGTGTGTGTCCATGCTGGCACATGCATGCCCACTTCTCAGGGAGCCAAGTCTCAGAGCAAGACTGAGGAGCTGGGTCCTAGGTGCTCTTGTAGGCATTGGCCTTTGAAAAAACAGGACAGAGAAGAGAAGGCAAGGGCCAGAGGATGTTCCGTTGGCACTGGGAGGATGAGAAAGACTCCAGGTGGTGTCTACTTTATCAATGAAGATGAAGTCACCGGCAACAAGGACAGCAAAGACTGAATGGTCATTATGGAGAGAAAACCCTGGAAAAAAATGAAGGAATATGGCAGGTGGAGTGCCTGCTTGATGCTTGTGATTGTGAGTGCATGGTGAACCTCATCAGCCTGCATGATTTTCTACAGCGAAGTTCAGGTGCCAGGAACTGGCACAGCAAGGGGCTCTGAAATAACCTAGGGCTGAAGTTTTGTCAGGTGCACATAATGGAGAATAAAGAGGTCTGAGAACTGAGGAAGCCCACAAGGAAGTGATGAAAATGATGGGTCATGAATCTTAAGCTGCTGAAGAGGAGCAAGGTTCATTTTAAGCCTAGCAAGATGGCAAAACTGGCCAATCCCCACTGTTGGCTTCCATATACCTTATTTTCATGGTCCCATACTCACAAGGGTGCCATGCACCTTATTCATGTTATTAACAAGCTATCCAATCCCCTTGGTAGGTCACAAGCACCTCACATTTGCATAGCCCCACCCAATCATCCCACCCAGTTCATGGCCCATCATTTTCATCACTTCTTTTTGGTCTTCCTCAGTTCTCAGACCTCTTTATTCTCCACTATGTGCACCTGACAAAACTTCAGCCCTAGGTTATTTCAGAGCCAGCTTGTTGGATGCATGACCTTGACATTCTTGGCCCATGACCCTGGCCAACAGACCTCCCAGAAACTCAATGTGAAAACATACCTCAAGAAATGTTCTTCTTCCTTTTGCATATACAGTGCTGAGTTGTCAGTGAAAGCAAACATGGGTATAGGGACAGATAGATAGGTGAACAAGCTAAACAATTAGGTATGTTTAAATGGAGAGTGTATCCAAGATCATATATAGGGTTGGCAGAAAATGGGCCTATAAGTTTATGTGAATGATCAGAATTCCCAGGTGTATAGTAGAG
>NW_006921596.1:2530271-2552771 GCF_000298275.1 Orycteropus afer afer
GGGTTTGAACTGCCAGCCTTCTGGTGAGCAGTCAAGTGCCTTAGGCACTATGCTACCAGAGTGCAGGGACATAAATAACTTCCTTACAACAGCTGGCCTCAATCCACTTTAAAAAGAAATCCAATTGGAAATAAGCACTACTGTAACAGGGGTACAGGAAGTCTAAGGTGGTATTCAGGAATGCTCTAATAAGAGATGGCAACCTATCATAAAGATAAACAATACTCTTTTATTTGCTGATGTCAATGGCCTTGTGCCTGATTTCCCTGATCCATCATTCCCAATGCAGTAAGGATGGAAACCTCTAGCCCTTGATACCTAAAATGAATTTTGTAACAGAGCAGTGTAGTTTGAGGAATGAAGGGTTCTAATTTTTCCTGGCTTAAGCAAGGCATTGTTGGTCCTCAAGACAAGCTCTCCCCAGAAGAGAGCCATCAGAACAGTGGACTGGGTTCCACTTTAACATCTGGATGTTGCCTGGCCACTTGCCTTTGTCCTTTTCTGATCCCAGAAGAGCACAAGTCTCCAATGACTGCTTCTCAAGGGCAGGTAAGGGATTCCAAGAGCCTAGATGTCAGAGTGAGTTTACCTCCTAGAATCAGAACCTGAGACCCATAGTGGCAGTGTCACTTTTCCAAATCCTTTTTTTGACAAAGCAAGGCCTTATAAACCCTGCCTCTAAATTTCTAGACCCAAAGCCAAGAGTCCTCTGAGTGCCCCGAATCCTGCCTCAGACCAGAAAGCTACAAGGTCTCACAGAGTGCCCCTCACGAGCTTGTGCCCACAAAGCCCAATGAGCACAAATCTGACACTCAAAACCGATGCCCCAGTGCTGCGTTTGTTTGTCCAAGCTGCTTACTCCACCAAATTTATTTTAATATAATAATATTGGCCAAAAACACATACATGATCAGACTGGGTACAACTAATATTTAACATGTGGGCACTTCCTGTCATTGTGATTAATGAACTATATAATATTTTACTCAATATTTACCCAACTCAGAAAAATTAGTAGTGGTGATGGTGGTGGTGGTAGTAGTCATAGCAATAAAACCAAAGTAGTATTAACTGAATGCCTACTGTATACCAGGCATGATATTAATGCCTTTCAAAACAGTCTCTTACTTAAGTCATGAGATTATGATGTATCAGCAAAAACATATATCTGCAATATTTCAGTCTGTCCTGCTCGATCATTATTTTTCAAAAAATCAAGTAGCATGGTTCAATAGTACCCTAATCAATTTTGATTTTTTCTTTAGAAATTTGGTAGAGAAAGTATCTCCCCCATGTATAGACCCAGTAAGTTAAGTTATGCCCCAGAGCAACATATCCTGCCAGAGTAATAAATCTCCATAAAAAAGTATGAAAAAGAAAAAGAAGAAAGGGTGCAGCTAGATGCAGCAAGGGCAAGGGCCCTGAGAAACTTCAGATGGCACCATCCCTGGGCTTGCCAAGATCTGGCTCCAGCAGGTACTTTTCAGGGGCGTAAAGTAGATATTCCCTTCAGAGTAACTGAATCACCATGTCTATGGACATTTCATTGTATCAGTTGGCCCCATACGCTTTACAAAACAGAACTCCATTACCACGTCCACCTGGAGCCTCTTTCTATGAGTAGATACTCCCTTGAACAGGCTTGAAATAAATTCCTCACCATCTCCCTTCCCCTCGGTCCCCACCTCCAAAATTCCTACTAAGCATATTTTACTCAAAGGGCAAAGTTGGCCTAGGATTATGTATGTTCTCTGTGCAAAGGATATGTTTTCAGCAAGCAGAACTGCATTCCTACGAAGCAAAAATATTCCCTGTAAACTGATTGTTCCAAACCTTTCAGCCCTTTCTCAATGAGGCTCTGTTCTGTTCACTTGCAGTTATGTGGCCCTTGTTCTCAGGTGTGGCTTAGGACAGGTGTTTGTCTACTGAGAGCCCTGAGAGGGATGCTGGCCCAGCCCTTCTGACTGCTAAGGTGCCTCTCACATAAAGCAGCTCCTGAGAGCTGGCCCCCTTGCTATACCAGCATCATAAAAGCAAATCCTCAAATAAGATGCATTTTAATATGCTCCAAAAGGCCTCCTCTTGCAGAAGGGTGCCCCTTTCTACAATCCTGATTCTTATTTCTTACTTTGATAATGCCCAACAAATTCTATTGTTGTGAGGAAAGAGGGGAGAGGAGAAAGAGGAATCAAGAACAAAATTAAAACAGCCGATACTGCTAAGTACCTTTGGATGGTGCCTAATTTTTAAAGGCAGCCAAGCTCAACCCTAAGGACCTCTACATACCTGGTGTTGTCAACTTCAAGAGTGGTGAGAAAATCCAAAAGGATTCTCTCCCCAAATCTATGTACATGCAATGATTTCTGAAAGAAAAGCATGCCTGTCCCCTTCAACACATACTGGGTCCAGCAAAAATCTCCCTCCTATAGGGTGGAATCGCCAGATTAGACCTTTATTTCTGAAGCACACATGTGGTACAAATAACTATTTGCATTACAAAACGATTCCAACGGAACTTGGGCGATTAGTTAAGGCTACGCGGACAGCCAGAATAATGCATCACCATTTATTGAATAAGCGATTATTAAGAGCCAAGTCCTCCCCTCTAGCCATTTGTAGAGAACTCCCATCGAGCTTAGAGTATAGATGGGGCGGCAGAGAGCCCAGAGAGTGGGTTACACAAAGACCCCTCCTAGGAGTATATGAGTTCATTGCTGTCTCCTTGGGGGCTGCAGGGGATGTGGTGGGTGAGGGGGACCAGCTAGACACAGGGGCCAGAAGTGCCTTCCAGAGCCTGTAGCCCAAGCATGGCCTCCTCCAAAGTCTGCACTTGTTTTCTGATGAGCCATTCAAGTCCAGTAAGGCCTGTCTCTTCTGACTTCTCCAGAGAGGTACTGTGGTCACTGGTGCCGGCAGGGAGTGTCACAGACCTGGGCACACAGAAGGTGTGTAATTGCTCCCTGATAAGCCAATATATGAGTGATGATCATCACAATCATTATTTATGGAGACCTTCACTCTGTGTCAGGCACTGTGCTAAGCATTTTAGAAGCATTATTTCATTTCACCCACACCAACACCACACAATGAGTCTCTGGGTGGTGCAAAGAGTGAACATGCCCAGCTGCTGACCCTGAGATTGGAGGTTCAAGTCCCCCCAGGGGTTCCTTGGAAGAAAAGCCTTCACAATCTACTTCTGAGAAATCAGCCATCGCAAGCCTTACAGAGCACAGTTCCACTCTGACACATATAGGGTCGCCATGAGTCACGACCAACTCAACACCAACTGGTTTGCAGTTGCTTTTTAATACCATAAAGTAGGTTCCATTCCCATCTTCATGTCAGAGAGGAGGAAATGGGCATAGAAAAGGTATGACTTGTCCATGCTATAATCATGGCTCGAGGAGCCCTGACTGACCCACTTGCACCACTGCCCCAAGTTCATTCTTGAAGCTGAGCCCTCCTGTCAGAGTAGGTTGCTGGGTTATATAAACCTGCCCCCAATCCCTAATTCCTAATGTGACTTCTAATTCCACTCATCAGAATACAAATAAACTGCCCAAGGGATAGAAATTCCACAGCCCATGCCACAGCGGTGGGAGAGATGGAGGCAGTGTACGAGTGTGGTCTGAGGAGAGCTGAATCAACTTGCTTCACTTAGAGGAACCTAGACGTGAACACAAGGAAACCAAAACCCAAACCAAGTCCATGAAAGCTGCCACCCAAACTCACGGCGCACGGCGGCCGTTTCATGCAAGTTTTCCAAAACCTCCAAACAAAGCCCGCTGGAGGGGCTTGGGGAATAATTACGGCATGCAAATGTCATGTGATTTTTGTCACTGATCTTTTAACATGCATAGCCGGGTTCATGTGTCTCCAATTCAAAATCCAAAATTGAAGACTTATGTGGAGATAATTATAAGTGAAAATCAAACACAGGCCTGGAAAACACCCCACTTTCCTCATAAAATAACTGCTCTGAAAGGAGGCTGGATTTCCAGAGGAAGTTGTGATGTGACGTTGTGATGTGACAGGATCGCACTGGCCAGGGAGGCCGAGGGCAGGGTCAGACCTTGCAGTTGGGCCCTAGTCATTCTAGGAGTGAGCTTGAGCTCTATGTCCAAGGCCACAGAGGGGGCACGTTCCTCTGGCATTCCTTCTGACAACAATACAGCCTTTAACCAAAAGCAGGAGCTCTGGTGATGCAGTAGCTAAAGCACTCAGCTACTAACCAAAAGGTCAGTGGCTCAAACCCACTAGCCACTCCACAGGAGAAAGATGAAGCAGTCTGCTTCTGTAAGGATTTACAGCCTTTGAAATTCTACGGGGCAGTTCTACTCTGTCCCATAGGGTTGCTATGAGTTGGAATCAACTTGATGGCAGTGGGTTTGGTTTCAGTTTGGTAACAAAAAGCTGTTCGTGAACAAGAGCCCAAAACTGCATATGAAAGAAAGGGCTTTTTTAAAGTCTGGCATTTTTAAAATAAATAAATAAATAACTATGTCTTTAGAGGGTCATTTGTATAGCACAGCCTTCCTCTTTCAGATGCCAAAGGGCAGCTCTTTCGAGAGATGTGATACACTGTCTCATGCCTGGATAGCCATCACCATCCCATGCCCTTCTTCTCAGAAACTTTTTGGTGCCCAAATTTAAGAGATTCCCTAGAAGCCAAAAGGCTGCGCCAGGCTGTGTGGAGGGGACTTGTCCCACTGTGAGCAAAAGGGAGACACCACTTGTTCAGAGCACTCTAGTCCCAAATCAGCCCCCTGACTTCTTCCTTTCTTTCTGCCTGCATTGTTCCAGCCACCAAACGCTGAGCCCGCACGTCCCCACTCAGCCCGGAGGAGCAGACTCCCAAAGGCCCAGCCTTCCTCCCACAGGTGGGCAGAGCATGTGGAGCCCTGGCTGGCCAAGGGAATGTGTTCCTGGTAACAGCCAGCCCTCCTTGTGAGCCTCTTCAAAGCCGTTGCTATTTCTGAGCTTTCCCTGCTTGCCTCGAGCATGGCAAGAGGTTACCATCTGACCCCAGCACTATTAAATCTTTTTAAAGTTTAATCTTCAGGGGATTTTGACTGTAAATAAAGAACACTCCACATGCAAAAAATAAACTTACACTCATGACTTCATGCATGACCTCGAGTTCAATTCCTGTTTGTGATTTAGCCCAGAGGAGGCGAGGTATGTGGTGTGCCGTCTATGGGCACAGGAGTGGGGTTCACCAAATGCAACACAGGATCAGAGTGAGAGACCAGCCTCTTACTTCACAGCTAAGAACATGATGCCCAAGAGGAGAAGCAGTACTCAACAGACATACAGCCAATGAGTGGCAGAGCTGGATGCATAGCCTTGATGACCAAGGCTCAGCTAGCCCCATGTGTGTGCTCCTCCAGGAGTAGCTCATGCGTGAAATCTGGGCCACAGTTCCACTTAAGTCATAGTCCACAGCAATGCCAGCTCTTATGCTTCCAAGATTCCATGCCCACTCACCCCCAAATCACTGGCATGCTCCTGGGTAGATGGGCAAGCAAAGTGATGGGACATGTGACACTCCAAAGAAGGAGGCACAGAGTCATGCCCTTCCCCTTCCCACAGTGCAGTCTTCCACATACAGTCTTCCTGAAGCCCCACAACAGCCCTCAAGATTGGCAAAACAGGTCCTACCATTCTCCATTTTACGAAAAAAGAAATAGTTTAAAGAAGTTCTGCAGACACTTAGCAGCACCCCAGTGCAACCCGTGTTGTGATCACAGCACCCACTTCTCCTCCCAGATTCTGATACTCAGCTGAAATGTACAGGCTAAGGATGAGAATTGGCATCAAGGAAAGGGTTGACAGTCACACCTAAACCACTGTTAACGAGAGCCATCTTGCATCCCTCAGGGACAGTCTGGTGCCAGAGTCTCAGGACAGCCAAGTGAGAAGTGATGAAAGGGAGTATCTATGTACTTTGATAGCATCCTCACTGAAAACCTTACTGTTATTACTTTTGGATTAGGAAGACATGGACCCTGACATCAGAGCAAAGGCCTCTTGGAGGTTTCCCAGGCTGAGAAGCTCCTGTGTATGAATCTAGAACAAGGGCATTCATACAATCTGACCTTCAACTGAAAACTCACTGCCATCAAGTTGGATCTGACTCATAGCGACCCCTCGTTGGGTTTCCGAGGCGGTATCACTATGGAAGTAGATTGCCCAACCTTCCTTCTGAGTGGCTGGTGGGTTTGAATCACCAGCCTTCTGGTTAGCAGTCAAATGCCTTAGGCACTAGGCACGTGTATTTCCCTTGCTGGTTTCCTTTACCCTTGTACAACAAAAGTTTTGAGTGTTCCTACTATAATACTCCAGAAGATATCATACATCAAATTCCCTGTTACACATTAGGGGGAATCAGTTCTTCAGTCTCCAGAAAGGATGGTAAGAAGAGAGGGAATTTTATGGAGAAAGATGTGGGAGATAGATTAGGAGTACGAGGCTCTGACTTGGTTGTGAAGAGGGGAAGTAAGCAGGAAATGGACAGCTTGTATTGTTGTTGTTGTTGCTATGTATCATCGAGTAGGACCCAACTCATAGTGACCCCTCCTTGGGTTTCCAAGGTGGTATCACTACAGAAGTAGATCGCCACACCTTCCTTCCGAGGAGTGGCTGGTGGGTTTTAACTGCCAGCCTTCTGATTAGCAGCCAAATGCTTTAGGCACTACACTGCCAGAGCTCTGCTTGTATTATTATGGGTTATTTACTTGCCTGAGAACCCCACTAGAACATAAGGGCAGGCACTGTGAAGTTCAGAGATTGACACTGTGTAGATGCTCAAAATACAACCAGTGGATGGTTAGATGGATGAATGAAAAATGACAGTGGGTGAATGAATGGGTGGATGAACAAGTAAATGGGTAAATAAAGAGAAAGAGGGATAAAAAGAAGATGGATAGACAGATGGAGGTAAGGAAGGGCAATGTAAAGGAGAGTAGGATGGGTAGGTAGAGGGGCATATAGAGAAGTCAGTGATCTGAGAATCAGAGGGATGAATGGAGGGATAAACAGAGAAGTAGATGGAACAATGAAGGGCTGGATGGGTTGGAGGACTAAACACAAGCATGGGGAGAAAAACCCATAAAGGGAAGGTGAAAGCTCTAAACAAGGCTACCTCCAAGCATGGCCATGACCATCTTGCCACCCCAACCATGGAAATATAGATAGTTACCACATAGACAGTGCCCAACCCAAGGACCCTGAAACTCTGGAGCCAACTCATTCTGAAGCCCCCACCCACCAACCCAGTCAAGCACTGGTAGAATGGTATGTTTATTTATTTAAAACAGGAATTACTCAGCACTTCTAAATCTAGAAGCACATCAAATCTAAAATGACATACACTATTTTTCCACTTTCCAAGCATACACTTAGAAATATTCTGTAATTTCTTTAAAGAATATTATTGATTGTGGATGAATTAGCAACTCAGGATGCAAACAGAAGGTGGGAGGTGTTACTGGACTAGACTTAAGTGTCTGAGGAGAGGGGGCAGTCTTTGTGGAATACAGGGGCAAGGGGGAAAGGAAACAGAGAAGGATAGGGTGGGCCAGGGAAGAGAAGGCATTTGTATAACACTGGAGCTGAGTGGAGAGAGAAATTCCTCATCCACAATTGTCCTCATGTTGAGCAGGCATCTGGATATGTGAACTCCACTGGAAAAAACTCAGACCTGGTGAGAAGGTCATGGGGCCTCTTAAAACCTTCCAAATTCACATAGGGAGGATGATGTGTTCTGGTAATTGGTTTAATTAATCAGTAATATCACAGAGTCCTGGCCCTTGACTCAGGAAGGGACCCCAGTCTCCTGAGTCCTGGGCCCCTGGCTTGGTTTTTCATGAATGGTTCTTCCAATCAATAGGGTGAAAAACCAAACCAAACCAGAAAACCAAACCCACTGCCATAGAGTCAATTTCAACTCATAGGGACCCTATAAGACAGAATAAGACTGCCCTGTCCCATAGAGTTTCCAAGGCTGTAAATCTTTACAGAAACAGCTGCCTCATCTATCTCCTGTGGATTGGCTTGTGGGTTTGAACTGTCAACCTTCTGGTTAGCAGCAGAATGCTTTAACCATTGTGCCACCAGAGCTCCTTAATAGAGTGAGATTTCTCAAACCGAGTATTCTCCTAACACTGTGTGCTTCTACTGAGAATCCATGAATTTCTGAAGGCTGTGGACTTCAGCAAAGCTATCCCATTAGGTGTCTCGCACCGCCAGCAGGACTTCCATGAAGTCATGTGAGATGAGAAAGAACCAAACCAGAGTGGTCTGCACAAGGTCTGACCTTAGGACTTGAGCTGTCTGCTAGCACTTTAGCCTTCTACTCAGACTTGTAGCTCTGCAGGCATCTGGAAACCAACATGTGAATGGGATATGGGGGAGGGATTGTGTGTTGAGGGCAAGTAGGAAGTTCATGGCTTTCCTGGGTGTCTGGCCACAGAAAGTTCTAAAAACTTAGGGTTAGCTCCCAAGACATTCATCATTTCACTCATGAAGCACTGATTAAATGGTAAAAGAAGAGAATTTAAAGAAAAAAAGCAGTCCCTTGTAACAAGTGACTGGACCTCCTTTGGTCTCAGTCAAGGGCCAGGGCCTAAGGGATCTCCAGAAGCGAATGAGTGATACACACAGCCCAGCCCAGAAGGAACCTATATTGTAAAGTCCCCAAGGGAGCAAAACAAGGTGGGGGAAGAGGAAATCTGAAAAAGTAGGGTGGTATCTTCCAACCCAGGAATTTCACTTCTGACAACCTGAAATAAGAAGAAGAAAAAAAAATCTTTTTTGTTCAAAGATGCTCATCACAGTATTTTTTATATTAGAATACTATTAGAAATAACTTGAATGCCAATAATAAAGGAATTGTGAAGTAAATTATGGCATACCCATTCAATGGAAAACAGCAGCTATTGAAAATGATGGTTATAAACTATATGGGAACTTAGCAAAATACCCATCACACAATGCAGGGGAAAAGGATTTTAAAATATGGGTACAATTATTGTAATTATATACAGTGAAAAATGTATATGAAAAAGAGTACATAAAAGGGACATTTACCAATAGGTTAGCACATGGCTTGTGTTGGACTGGTGGAAATTATAGGGTGCCATGGTGGCTTTCCCTCCACTCCCTCTGCTTTCTAAATTTATGGGGTTGGATTGTTGTTAGCTGCTGTTGAGTCTGTCCCTGACTGATGGTGACCCCACATGTTACCAAGAAGAACTGTCCCACAGGGTTTTGTTGGCTGTAATCCTTACAGAAACAGATTGTCAAGTCTTTTGTCCGTGGAGCCATTGGGTGGGTTCTGCCCCTTACGTCATCCAGGCTTCTAGGATTAGATTAGGATTTCTTTTGTAATTTTAAATTATAAACATGGGGAAGGGGATTATAGTGCAAAATCCAAGTTTTCTCAGTATTCAAAGAAGAGCATCCTCAGAAAAGGAGGTAAGCCTGGAGGTGGGTGAGTTCATGGAAGGGAGCACTCGAAGGGGCTGATCTCAGAGAGTCAAGCAGTCAGCGTGCCCAGGGAGCATGTTGCTCCAAGACAACATGCCACTCCTAACCAAGAACAGAAGCCACGACCCTGAAGCAAGAGCCTCCTAGGATGGCCCACGGCCAACGGGGGGAGATGGTATAACACGTGTGTCTTGTCACCAGAATGAAAGCACATGAGACAGGGCCATTTCTCTATTTGTTCCTTGTACTCACACCCAGTACATATTTGATAGATTTATAGATTGAACTATGTCATCAACCTTCAATGACATGCCTAGCACATAGTGGGCCTTCAATATCATTGGGAGTCAATGGAGGGGCACTCAGTATGGCATTTAAAGGATCAATTAATCTGGAGATCCAATTTGAGTAATCCAGGTGGGGCAGGATCTAAATTTCCCAAATACCATCTAAGCTCCACACCATTCCATCTAAGCGTTCAGCTAGGGGCTTCATGGGCCCACATCTCCCCAGATCCCATTACCAACCACCATATCTCTCTTCTCCCTACCTCACTCTCTTTATTCTGGTGGATCCTGACTCCAAAGAAGCTATGTGCATTTGTCTAGAAACTGGTGGATAAAGAAGATTGAATGAATTGAGAAAGGATAATTCACTCAGAAGAAGTGCATTACATGATTTCTCTGAGAAGGACCAAAAACATTCCTTATGAAAAGAGCCCAAAGACTTTGATTGAAATTGACTAGAATGTGTCCACTGTACTTCTATTTAAAAATGAGAAGCCACTAATACAATTTAATTCAGAGATTAAACATGATTGAAATTTCTGTAAGTTATCTAGATTTAAGAAAAACTAAAGTGCAGTGGCCATCAAAATATTGATACCTATTGGGAAATGACTTCTGGTGTTTAATAAACGTTATTCTTCTATCATTCAGGGTTTTTTTTTTTTTTTTTTCCAAGAAGGCATCTAACACTAAACTACATTTCATCAAGGTTGGTAAAATGTTTAGAAAACCAGATGTCAGAATATGGAGATTGTCAGTAACATTGATAGGAGCCAGTAATTTCTTTCCTGTCCAACAGCAAAAGGCTGAAAAATAATCCAGACTGTATACAGTAATGGGAGATTCACCGAAACATCAATTGCTATAAAAAGTAAGAGTACACAAAGCTATCTCCATTCTTTTTTCTCAAAACACCACCAAGTACAGTGCCTCTTGTATTGTTGTTGTTGTTGTAATTTGTGAGAATTCAACCGCCGACTGAAAGGTCTTCATACTTTTAAATATCCACACAAATACAGCTGATGCTATTGATTAATGTTTATTAGCTCATTCCAAATATACTTGCATCTTACTCAATTCTGCCATTTAATAATTTTGCTAAATCTCAAAAATGGAGATGCAATCTTGCCTTTAAGAAGGCAGCCCTGCTAGTTATTTACAGATTGTAACATTTACATAAGAGTTTGGTTTAACAAGAGATATAAATATAGATAAAACCCTTAGGACTTCATTCTTTAAACTGCCCTCTAAAAATCTGCCCTGCAATTTGCAAACTGAATTTTGTGCAGACTATTCTTGGAAGCCTTTGTGAATTAGGGAGAACTAACTCAAAGCAAGGGCTGGCTAATCACAATTTTGCAAATTGTACGTAGCAATCATCCTCACATTGTGAAATTCAGATCTATAAAATGCTGATGTTTTAAAGTTGAAAAATAAATTAGCTCACTAGAACTATTTCGCAAAAAAAAAAAAAAAATCAGTCTGAGGCTTTACAACTAAATTATTTGTTTTTAAAAATTAAAAGATAGTCACATTGGTAGCAAATAATAAATAAAGGCAGAATATCATTCCAGCATGTTCCTCCTACAATCATCCCAACAATGGGAGAGTACTTCCCTGTATCCCCAACTTCACAGCATCTCCTATAAATACTCACCTGCCTGTAGCATGTCAATTCTGTAAGTCCCCAGAATACACTGTGGCCATGCGGGACTTCTATTTTAAATGCCTCCAGTGTATTTGTCTACAATCTGGAAAGCACTCTCAGACAGGGAAGGGATTAGTCAACATATTCTTTGATATGTCATCTATTCACTTGCTAAAGCCGATTCATGTCTGTCCAGCCAAGGAAGTTGGCAGTTAGCATTTGTTTATTTGTTAAAACTGATGCCGTTTGGGTTACAAAAACTGTAATAATACCGAATATGAAAGAGGAAAGGGAGCTGCCTCCTAGGCGGTCCCCAAATCCAGTGTGTCTGAAAATGGGTGAAAAAAAGCTGACCTCAAAAGGCAAGCTTACAAAGTATATGTGAAATGCTGTATGAAAAGTGAATTTACTCTGTAAATCTTCACCCAAATCCTAATTAAAAAAAAAAAAGCAAGCTTGCTGGCTTTCCAAAGTATAGGATGCAAAGGATCTGGCTATGGGTTCATTTGCAGGGAATTGTCTATGTATCATCTCCCTAAGAGACGAGATACGCACACACGCCCATGCACACATGTATACTCACACACATGCAGCCACACAGGTGTGCAAGCACACATACACACCCACACAAACGCATATACACCCATGCACACAGGATTTCTGCTGTCAGCCCCAACGCCCCATCTGCAGCCTACAGAGTCACAGGTGAACGCAGAAGCATCAGGCTCCTCAAATTCTGTTTTATCAAACTCCAAGGCCTCTCTATGGTTTTTGGGTCTTGTGGAATTTTGTGATATTTAAAATTGCTTGAAATAAGCCCAGACTTAAAAATGTCCTAATTGGATTACACAGGTGTCCTCACATCCCAGCCATGGTACATACCTTCCAATGGCTCCTCTCAGCCCCTATGTCTCTGGCTTACTCAGTTCCTCCCTCTTTCTTGAATGTGACACCCAGCAAAATAAATGTGACTGACGTCTGATTTGAATACCCCCAACTTCATGTCCTGTGGGCTGCTTGAGGGCTGAGCCAGCCCAAAGCTGGGCACACTGTGCAGGTGCAGTCAAGCCTCAGTGCTTGGTTAGCCTGTGCAAAGTTCAAGGAGGCCTAGGGGAGGCTGGCAAAGATGATATTCATCCTTAAAATTGACCACAACATCCTTGGAAAGAGAAGGCTGATGTGCCAAGACGTTACATTGGCTGCTGCGCCAGTTCCTTGTGTCTGGCTGTGGAAATGGCTAGACACCAGCTCATTCCACAAAAGTGGCATTTCTTGCCTCAAGCATTTAGTTGCTCAGCCTGCAGCTTAGACATTCTATATAACTCTGCTTCTAGAAAGCAAATATTTGTATTAGTAAATGCCATCAAGATATGATCTGCATTCAAGTGTTTTCTCAGGTAGCTGCTAGAAACAAGAAAAGAAATTGCCCCCTAAGTGATGAAGACGGAAAATAAGATGTGTGGGCGTCTCTGAAGTATTGATGAAATGCCTTAAAAATGTTACCTTTCAGCTCTTAATTCTGAATGTTGACTCAACACTCAGTTGCAAGGTACACTTTCCAAAGACAGTGGTCAAGGGTCACTAACAGTCTACTCACCCTCCCAGGAGAATGTCCAGCACCCTTCCAGCAGGCAGGGGAACAAAGAGGTTGCCCAAGTCTCATTCCTAACAGTGCAAGGAAGGGCTAGGTTCAAATGCACATGTCACACCTCCCAGAGCACTGGCCCTAGACGAGGGTGGAGGTGAGCAGAGTCACCAATCCCCTGGGCAACTGGGCTCTCAACGTCGGCTGACTACACATACAGGCCAAGGTGTGAAAGCAGGTGTCCCAGACCTGAGGGGAAATGTCACCTGCCATGTGTCGGCCCTGATCTAAGAGGCACCTACAAGAGGTTCTGCCCATACCTGGGGAGGGTCAAGATCATGAGACCCAGAGTCAAGTCCCAGCTCTGACAGCAATTGGCTGGACACCCTCAGGCTCCTGAGTATCCTGGTGTGCGAAAGCAGAATAATGATATCCATACGCCAGGTCAGTGGGAGGGTCTGGGTCTGTATGTGACAGTTGCCTTCACTGTGGGGATAGTGATGGTTGTTTTTAAAAACAGTCCTTGATCTACACTGAAAAGTTTAGGTAATGAAGTCTTGATATGCTACAATATGGATGGAGGGGATGACATTATGCTCAGTGAAATAAATCAGTAACAAAAGGACAAATATTCTATAACTTTATTTATATAAAAAATGAGAAAACCCAAATGTATAGACAGCAAAGTTTATTAGTGCTTACCAGGGGTAGAAGGAAAGGGGGAGGGGGTGTTTAACGGTGATGGAAATATTGCAAAGATTAAGGGTAGGGTCAGACAGCCGATTATTGTAATTGCTGTCAATAAGTTATATTGTTGTTGTTATGTGCCCTCAAGTTGGACCTGACTCATAGCAACCCTCCTTGGGTTTCCAAGGCAGTAACACTACGGAAGTAGATTGCCCCATCTTCCTTCTGAGGAGTGGCTGGTGGGTTTGAACCGCCAGCCTTCTGGTTAGCAGTCAGGTGCCTTAAGCACTACGCTACCAGAGCTCCACCTGTAAAACGTTGAACTGGCAAAAGTTGTGTGATAGATATATTTACAACAACAAAAGAGTAGCTGCCGAGGCTGCTTACGTACAACCAAATACCTCATGGGATTAGGTTCCTTGGTTTGGAGGTTTAGGGTCATGCTTTCATGGGACATCCCACTTAATTTGTCTAATGTGTTTAGTGTTTCTGTTTTACCTCCTAGTTTGCTGCCTGGGGTCTTAAAAGCTTGCAGGCAGCCACCCAAGACACAACAATTGGTCTCTATTCACTTGGAGCAGAAGAGAAAGGAGAATCAGAAAGAGGAGGGAGATATGGAATGTATGGCTAACCGCTTCTATGAGCAATTACCTCTTTTGCCCTGTGTTTTGGTGACTTTGGGCTGCTCTAACAGAAAATAAGGAGTTCTGGTAGCATAGTGGCTAAAGCACTTGACTGCTAACCAGAAGGCTGGCGGTTCAAACCCACCAGCCACTCCTCGGAAGGAAGGTTGGGCAATCCTACTTCCGTAGTGATACTGCTTTGCTTGCTGAAAGTGAGGATGACTTAAGGCACCTACTGATGAACGTTGAAGAATACAGTCTGCAGTATGGATTACATCTCAACATAAAGAAAACAAAAATCCTCACAACTGGACCAATGAGCAGCATCACAATCAATGGAGAGAAGATCGAGGTTGTCAAGGAATTCACATTGCTTGGTTCTACAATCGATGCCAACGGAAGCAGCAGTCAGGACATTAGACGACGTGTAGCATTGGGAAAGTCAACTGCGAAGGAACTGTTTCAAGTGCTGAGGAGCAAGGATATCTCCTTGAGGACTAAGGTGCGCCTGACACAAGCCATGATATTTCCAATCACCTTGTATGCATGTGAGAGCTGGACAATGAATAGGGAAGACCGAAGAAGAGTTGATGCTTTTGAGTTGTGGTGCTGGCGAAGAATGCTGAAAGTACCATGGACTGCTAAAAGAACTAACAGATCTGTCCTGGAGGAAGTGCAGCCAGAATGCTCCTTGGAAGCAAGAATGGCCAGACTTCGTCTCACCTATTTTGGTCATGTTGTAAGAAGGGACCATTCCCTGGAGAAGGATGTCATGCTTGGTAGGGTGGAGGGTCGACGAAAGAGGGGGAGGCCTTCAACGAGATGGATTGATACAGTGGCTGCGATGATGGGCTCGAGTATAGCAGGGATTGTGGGGCTGGTGCGGGATCGGGCAGTGTTTCGTTCTGCTGTGCATGGGGTCGCTATGAGTCGGAAACAACTCGACGGCACTTAACAACAACAACAACAACAGAAAATACCACAAATGAGATGGTTCGAACAAACAGGGATTTACTATCTTATAGTTTTGAAAGCTAGAAGTCCGAGTTCAAAGTGCTGGGCTCTAGGGACTGGGTAAAAGCCCCTTGACCTTGGGCTTCAACTCTGCCTCTTGCTCCCTGCCCACTGAAGCTAGACGTATCTCTTCACTCAGGCAGCTGCTGGCTACTGAGGCTGACAAACCCAAGGTCAACAAGTAAAAAGGCACAGCCCCAGATATTACCAAACGACACAGCGCACCATTGATTCAAGTCCATTGACAGTTCCAAGATTGGCAGACAACATGGCAGGCTGCTGAATGACGACTCGGCTCCATGCAGGGTCCAAGCATGCCAAAAAGCTGCAGACTTTCCTCTAAGTTGCTTCTTATGTACTGGAAGCAGCCCACATCCCTAAAGCAGCTACTCAGCTGCTCCAGTAGATTCCACCATAGTACTGATGACCAGTCTCATCATGGGGAATAACTACACCCAGCTGCCCAGCCACTCAAAACCAGGCCCAGCCAAGTTGACACACAACTCTAACTACCACACAATGAGACTAGAAGAACTGCATGGAGCTCAACCATCAATATTGAACACTTCGGTCGATAACAAAATAAATATTTTTTCAAAACAAGTTTGGGTTATTGAACCACAGATTACTAGAACTTTTGACACCTTAAAGACAAGAGGGGTTAACCTCTTCCTGGAGAGGAGTGCCAAGTGAGGTCTTGCCCAGTCCCACTTCTTGCCCCAGGCTTTGCACAGGGTGCCATGCTGTGCTTTTCCGTGGGCTGCATCCCTGGCCCTTTGCCCTCAGGCTTCCTGGTTCCCAAATCAGGCACAGCCAGGGCTACCTCATGGGAGCGAGAGTGGGGAGAGCATGATGGCATCCCCCCTGGGCCAAGAGGAACCACAGCCAGAGCAGGAATCTGAAGTTGAAACAATTGCAGAAAGGCAAGTGATTTAGTCTTTAGGCACAAGCACTCAGTCTAGGCCCCAGCACTACTTCTGGCCATTTCCAAAATCCTCAGCATACGTCCAAGATCTCTGGAAGAGCAAAATGCTTCTGGTGGAATGGAGTATTAGGCATTTGTTGTATAACATAAAAGGGCGATCAGGCTCAAACTGCTGAAGTGGTACCTTATTTCTGTGGCCATGGTCTCTCCTGCCCCATCCATCCTAAGCATGCACCAGAGCAGTCTTCCCAAGCCCCAGCCTTGATTACATCCCCCCCTTGCTCTAAAGCTTCCCAAGAAAATATTTTAACTATGTGTCACAAAGAGTTCATAGTCAACATATATAAAGAGCTCTTAAAATCAATGGGAAAATATTAACAAGCAATTTATAGGAAGCATTCAAGTTGGAAATGACATATAAAAAAATCACTGCACTGTTAATGAGGGAAATACAAATCAAAGATACCAGTTTTCATTCTTCATATTGGTAAATAATTAAAAATTAATAATATTCAGTGTTGGTGAGGTTTTGGAAAGTGAGTACCATTGTACAATATTGGTAGACATAAACAGGTACAGCATTATTTGATGGAAATTTGGCAGTTATCTATGAAATAATTAAATATACACACCCACTGCCCAGCAGGAGCTCTGGTGGTACAGTGATTAAGGAATGTAACTGCTAACCAAAAGGTTGTTAGTTTGAACCCACCAGCTCCTCACAGGAGAAACATTCCATAAAGATTTACAGCCTTGGAAACCCTATGGGGCAATTCTACTCTGTCCTATAGGGTTGCTATGAGTGGGAACTGACTTGGCAGCAGTAGGTTTGGTTTTTGGTTTGGTTTATTGACACTGTAATTTTACTTCCAGAAATATAGCTTGCAGAAATACTCACGAACTTGTTCACAGAAATATGTGTAGGCATACTTACTGCAGCATTATGAGTATAATGAAGAAGGGAAAAATGAAAATCACCTTAATGTCCATCAATAATAGGTTTATGATAACATAAATACAGGTATATCACACTATAGAGAATTACATAGCACTTAAAAATATAGTCCTTTTTTTCATGTATGCTGATGTTTTGATCTACAAACTATATTTTTAGTTAAAAAAAAAAAGGAAGTCTTAGGACAATATACATGAAGGAGCTCTGGTGCCGTAGTGCCTAAGGCATATGACTGCTAACCAGAAGACTGGCAGTTCAAACCCACCAGCCACTCCTCAGAAGGAAGGTTGGGCAATCTACTTCCCTAGTGATACTGGCTCAGAAACCCAAGGAGGGGTCACTATGAGTCAGGTCCAACTCAACGGCAGTGAGTTTGAGAGAACAATATATATAGTATGGTCCAACAATGTAGAAATCACATAAGTATGATTTTATTATTTATATGAGTAGTCACCACATATATACCAATATATCATACAATAAACAGTCTGTAGGATACACACCAAAACTCATAGCGGGGATTATCTCCAGAGATAGGTGAAGGATTGGGTAGTGGAGTTGAAAAGAGGTTTTGAGGCTTCACACTACTTATTTCTCTACTGTTTGACTCTTAATAGTGAACACATAGAATTTTTGTCCTAGCTGCCACTTTGCCTCCAGATCAAAGACCAGAATCCTTTACTGGTACTCAAGAATCTTCCCATCAGGCCTCTGTTGATCTTTTCCAACCAGGCCTGACTCCAAAGACCCCAGAAGAGAAGGAAGGCCATGGCCAATAGTCACCTTTTTCTTCCTTCTGCTTGTCAGTATCTGACTCACCCTTCAAGCCCAATTCCACTGAGAAGCTTTACCTGACCACTTTGGCCCACAAGATCCACTCCTTGCTCTCAAGTCCTCTTCTCATCATCTCCTACACTTTATATGACCCATCACTTACTGTCAGAGGGTTACTCACATTGGACTATACATTATTTGAGAGAAGGGCCATACCTCCTCATACTTTCCTTCAACATATTTGTTGAGCACCTACCATATGCTGGAGTCCCTGGGTGGTACAAATGGTTAAGTGCTCAACGATTAACAAAAAGGTTGGTGGTTCAAACCCAACCCAGAGGTGCCTGGGAAGAAAGGCTTGTAATCTGCTTCCAAAGTAGATAGAGTTCAGTTCTACTCTGTATACAAAATCAACTCGATGGCAACTGGTTTGGTTTTGGTTTTACCATGTGCTGAACATGGTTTCAAAAAAAGAACATTTGCTATTGGGTGGATTCCAACTAATGGCAATGCCATGTGTGTCAAAGCAGAACTGTGCTCCATAAGGTTTTCAATGGCTGATCTTTTGGTAGTAGATTGCCAGGCCGTTCTGAAGAACCTCTGGGTTGATTCAAACCACCAACCTTTCGGTTAGCAGCCAACTGTTAACTCTTTGCACTACCCCAGGAATTTCAAGCACAGTTCTAGGTACTGAAAATAAATCAAAGAACATAAGGCACAAGGTTTTTGCCCTCAAGGAACAGATAATATGGTAGAGAAGTAAGCAATTCAACAAGACAAAAGAGATAAAACTGTTGAGGAAATAACAGCAGGAAGAAGAGGAACTTTCTGGGACTGAGTGGATGGACCAGAAAAGGCCTCTTTGAACAGATTCCCTTTAAGCCAAGACCTGCAGTAAGGAGCTAACAAGGATGGTGGAGCAGTTCCCTTCCCTCTCCATGTGGCATGGCTGGAGCTGGCCACACTGTAGGAGCTCAGGAACAAACAGGCAAATGACCCATGCAGCAAACCCCAACCAGCAGGGAGTCCACTCGGATAACCAAGAGGCCTTGAAGATGGTCACAACAAAACAAGACATCCATCCATAACAACCCAGACACATTTCTCCTGTCAGACGTAGCAAAGATCACACCACCACCTGACCCCACACCCCATCCCAGCTGCTGGGAGTGAAAGAGAGGGCTTCCTAGGCTCCCATAAGCCTGTGTCAGAGCCAGGGCCTGAAAGAAGGTCCCTTGCCCTTTGCACAGGTCCAAAGCAAAAGCTACTTAGGTCAAGGCTAGAAGCTAACTCTGAGAGCATGAGTCCCAACACCCAAGCTCTGCTTCCCAGACCCCCCAGGTGGTCCCTGGACCTGCAAGTCTCTCTCAGCACATGCACTGCCCCTCCCTGATGGTAGAGATGGTAGAGCTGTGAAGCCTTCTGATAACTTGGCTTCTCAAGGTCAGTGGCATTTGCTACAGCTGCTTCACAGCAGACTCATTCTGACCAGGCCAAGTGTCCCCAGGTGGTATAGTCTGTAGCTTTCACAGCCCTGCCCAAGACACCATCCCACAGGGGACATGGTGGGTCTCCCTTAGCTTGAGTCCGCCACTCTGCTACAGAGGGCTGAGGTCCCTGGGCCCTTCACTCTGTATCCTCTGTGCAGCAGGTAGACAGGACCCACCACCAAGTTGCAGCCCAAGAAGACAGTGTGGACCTTCCGTACAGGCAAAGCAAACATGCTTAAGTCACCAGTAAGGCAAAGCCACCCCCAAAATGAAAGCATTTCAAACAAATCATCAGAGTGGATATTTCTGGAAAAGTATTAGAGCAGTGTCCATGGGAAAAACTTTGTTGGACTTCCCAACTTGTATGTTATAGTCTATTTTTTATTCTAAAGTACACTTACTGAGGGGATAAGGGAAATGGCCATTGTCTTCTCAGTGCTTGGGCTTCTAGTGTCTTTTCATGGTCTCGTGAGATGGCCTTTGGGTTGGAAGACTCAAATTCCACGGACTGGTTTCTCTTAAGGCAGGTCTGATCTATCTGCAGGATGATGAAACTGGGCCTGGGAGGCAGGGGCTCCAAGGTCAGTGACCGCACGGAGCCACAGACCCTCATGAGGCCATCCTTGGCTATGGCTGGAGTGTGGGGAACAGAGGCTCAGAGCTTTGCTTAGAGAACTGGGCATTTGTGGAAGGTAAGGAGTAGGCAGGCTTCTCCCTAACTCCTGGGAAACCAGGCTCAGACCCTGCCCTGTCTCTGGCCAAGGCAGAAAAAAGAAAAGGAGACAGAGAGGGACAAGGCAGGATCCTTAAACAAAATCCCCTAATGGATTTTGTGGGGTCTCCTTTACCCACTCAAAAGTATTTGGCACCAGCTATAGGCCCAGGTAGTGAGCTCTATTAGCGTAGTGCCTAAGGCACTTGACTGCTAATCAGAAGACTGGCAGTTCAAACCCACCAGCCACTCCTCGGAAGGAAGACGGGGCAATCTACTTCTGTAGTAATACTGCCTCGGAAACCCAAGGAGGGGTCGCTATGAGTCAGGTCCAACTGGACGGCACATTACAACAATAACAACATAGGCCCAGGTGGGATCAGCTCTACCAAAGAGGGTTGACCAGAAGGTTCATTGTATAAGGCATCTGGAATTTGTACCCTAGAAGCAAATCTTGTTTGATATCTGGGATTAGGGTAGCTCAGTCTCTGTCATCACTCCAGGGCAAGATCCCCATGAGCTCCCAGGTCCTTGCCACCTCATTAAGCAGCCTCTGTGATCCACTAATGGCACCTGACATGCTTTACTTAAAGCAGGATATATATATATATTTATATGTGTGTGTACATTTATATATATATATATATACACATACATTATGTATATAGATATATGTGTGTATGTGTGTGTGTGTGGATGCACACATACATGATAAGTAGAAGAAAGATCTGGGCAGGGCAGCTGCCCTGGGAGAAGTCTCAGGCCTGTAAATGGCAGGGCAAGTACTACTGTCCCCATTTCACAAAGAAGGAAACTAAGACGCAGCAAGGGAGCATAACTTCCTGAGGTCACAGGGGAGTTAGTGGTAGAGCCCAAGCTGCTCGCTCTCAGCACACTGCACATCCCAGTCTATTAGTCAGCTGAAGATATGGTCCAAAACCCACACACAATCACATAGCTCTAAAACGATGGGGATTCCTTCTCTGTCCAGTGGCTGCCAGGCTACTCCATAAGCCGCTCACGCAGCTTCTTTACCCACTTGCCACCACCACTCAGCTGAACACGAAGGAGTCATTTGCAGACGGAAAATGATGTTTTATTTTATAATTTTTTTACTTTTTAATTTTTATTTTAGACTAGTTTCATGCAAAAAGAAATTTCAGCACTTAAGCACATCACAGAAACTCCAGACTGGATTTAACTAGGGGGAAGAAAAAAAAAAATCCAAGAAACTCTAAAAACATGTTTCTGTGGGGCCTTGGGTCTCCTGACTACAGAGTGTGGAAAGTTCAGACATGACTGACTGTTCAGGGTGAGGAGGGTGGAGGGAACGGGCAGAGGAATCAGCTCGCCCATTTCATCCATAAGGACAAGGGTGGTAGTCCTCTCTCTTCCCTCCCACCCACTGCCACCCATGCCGCAGCTCTCAAGACTCCCCTCTAGGTCCCTGTAATGGCCACACCAGATTCTATCCCCAACCCTCATCTGGGTAACATGCACTGCCCAGGCCTAGGCAGGGGCCACCCACTCAGGTGCCTCATTTCTCCACCCTCAAAAGGAGCGAAGCAAACTGGACCCAGCTATTAAGAAAAACTGGGAAGCCATGAGACTCAAGGTTTTTATTTATTTATTTATTTATTTATTTATTTATTTATTTATTATTTTCAGAGTAAGGATTTACCTTCATGTGTCTTAGGGAAAAAACAAAAAACACAACTAGCACCTCAGGCCCATGATTTCACAGCTGTCATTAGGATAGGACCAAATAAGATAGTGGAGAGAGGTGGGAACGGGCAGTATGGATATAAAGTTGCTTCAAAGAAAATACCAAACAAATAATAAAAGGGCATGGATGTGGGGGGGAGGGGGGAAAGACACCTGAAAGAGAAGTAAGTAAAGTGAGGATCACCCAACAGGCAACTGAGCTCTTGCTCAGGGCATCAGACACCAAAAAGGAGAGAAAAATATTTGAAAGAATATGATGCTTTGAGAGAGAGAGTCAATACCATCTTGGGGAGGAAATCAGAACTTGGACTTCCCCACACTTACGCCATGGTTTCATATTGATTTTATATGAATTGCACACAGGGTGGGGAAAGGAGCATGAACCTTCTCAGGGCCCAGGGCCAGTCTAACCATCCTTGATCTGAAGGGCTGCCATCTGCAGCACTAGAGAGAGAGAGGCTTCTGGTCTACCCCATCTCTGCTGAGACCATCAGGAAAGATGGAGACAGCTTCAGGAAGCTCAGAGAGGCCCCTGGGGATGCAGAAGGTGACTAGAGAGAATGGGACCAGTCAGCCACTGCCCTTC
>NW_006921596.1:2555271-2576900 GCF_000298275.1 Orycteropus afer afer
CCCTGTTGTCTGGAAATGAGCAACCCTTAGACTCCAGGCACCTCAGAGAAATTTTCCTACCAGGCCTTGACTCCCTGCAGTTGCTGTTGGTTACAATAACCAGTTCTCATATAACAGAAGAGGACACCGAGGGTGTGAAAAGTTCTTGTCCCCCCTACTTGCCACTGGGCAAGAAAGCAAGATGGTACCCAACTCAAGAGTCCCTCACAGATGGAGCTGAGTGCCAGCTCTGAAAGCCCTTTAAAAAATCTTCTCTTTCTAAACCCTTCTACCCCCATTTCAGTCTTCAGAACTCATGACTGATAATCCTCTTTGTTTCAAGAAAAGCATGGTTCATATGAAAAAAAAAAATGTTCACAAGATTACATGGAGAGATCGCCGAGTCCCCCCAAAGTTCAGATCAGTCCGCATTTTGGATAATTTTAGGGTAATGTTACTCTTTAGGCATCAAGCTAATGGGGAAAAACCATACACCCTGATACCTGAAGCACAGTGGGGGGAACCCTCGATTCTGCTCTTAGTTCTCACACCCACCTCCATAGGTGAGAGCTCGCACCTTTCTCAAGATGCGCTACATAAGTTCTCCAAGATGTCACCATCCGTCAGCCAGAGCCGTGTTAATACAGGCCTTCACATAATAAACGGTATACTTTGCAGATTTCTGTTTCCAGAAAAGAATGATTTAATATCATAAAATACAGCTTCAGCCCTCCATGCCAATTACTGTGTTTAAGTCATCGAAAGCCACCCAGGAAGGTTAGAGGCACATGCCAGTGTTAAAGGAATGTGTAACCCATCTGCAAAGAGAGGCCAAGCTATGCTGCGTTCTGGGTAAGAAGAGCAACTTGCTAAAAGCTTCAACATAGTGAGAAGAAAATGTCAGACACTACAACCTTATTGCACTGGCAATAAACACAAGCCAATAACGAAATCACTGTCGCTGGTTTTACTTGTGGGTCAGACCGAGAAATACTGAAACACATAATCAAGTTCTTACTGTATTTTAATAAAAAAGAAGAACTGTAGAAATTACAGCCTGGTGGTAATTCCTAAATGTTAGACAGCAACAAAGTATTCAAAAGGAGAAGAGAAGAGGGACTCTGGGTTGAGTTAGGCAGAGTGAAAAAAGAGAAAGGAAAAGCAAGCCCTCCTACCTCCCTCCATCATGTCTCTCTTCAGAGTCTGCTCTGAAACCCCAGAAGTTTCCAATGAAGAAATAACACACACACACACAAAAAAAAAACAGAAAAATGAGAAGTATTCGTCACATAAAACCAATGTACCTGAGGGTATAGGATGGCTGGATCTTTCTTTGCATGTCTTCCAGCCTTGGAAAAGGTGCCCCCTGAATATAATGGTCACGCTTCACTTAGCAGTAGGCAGTTTTGGTTTTTCGAGAGAAAGGCAATATTTCATAGATCAATCAAAAAAGGAAAGAGCTGTTTGTTATTTTATCAACTGTTTTCCAAAGCTATAAATATATATGAGAGGACTAATTGTAAACTTCGCCCAGAAACCCAAATCCAAATTCATGTTGCCATGCAAATTCAATGATAATAAATTACATCCTTCCACAGAAAGCATCCACTGTAATAAAACACCCGCCCTAGAGAACTCAGAAGCCCTGATCCCAGCTAAAAGGATTCATGCCTTTAGAATTCTGGGCATATATATTATTTTCTTGTCGGTTCTCTCAACTTCTCTCAATTACTGATGTTCTCTATGTAATGAATTTTCTAGGGTTTGATGTGTGATTATGGCTATATTTTTATCTATATGTTTTGTGGTTCTTGTACTTAAGCTTTTTGCTCACAAATCCTTTATTAAAAGTACTAAATTGTAAAAAGCACATTCATATTTCATTCAGTGTTCCATACAGAAATGTGAGTTCATGTAGCAAACACAGCTGCATGGAGAGAACCACTGTAAAATACGACACTATACTATAGATCTCTGCTCTCAGGATATTTCAGCTCAGAAGTAACTTTACCAGAGCTAGATTTCCCAGAACATTTCCAGGTTCTTTCTAAAACCAACTCATAACCAATGTTTCAATTTTCAAAATCAAAGTCATAGGTTAAAACTTCACTTTGGGTCTCAGGTACTTATAAGCAAAGGCAAAAAAAAAAAGCCCATCAACATTTTAAACTTGGGAAGGTAGACCCCGTACTGGGACCCTTGCCAATTCCCATTTGTTCTATCAAAATATTAGAGGTAAAATTCTTACAAATTGAAGACATGCTTATCCATTTTGATATGCATGGGCCTTTAGATCTTAACTTGCAATGAACAGGCAGAAGAAAAGGAATAATCTCATTGCGGGGTGACGTGGCTCAGATATTGAGACAGGAAGTGGGAAGGTGGAAAGACAAGACAAGGATCCTACTGAGTCCTGGGAATTCTGAGGTTTCCATCTGAGACAAGAGAGGGAGAAACCCAAAGCTGAAGTCTAACTGATATAAATGTGAGTCTCTTTACAAAAAACTCCCTCTCCAGGGGATGCACATGGCTGGCCTGGTCAGCAAGCAAGCCACTGACCTTTTGAAAGAAAGGAGTGTAGAATTAAAACTGCCAATGAGGCAAAACAATTACTCAACAAACAGATTTCATGAGCAAATGAATATACGAGTGAATAATGTGAACATTTGTCAATTGTCGTCAGTATAATAAATGAATCTAATATTAAAATTTTAAGGGGAAAATAACTGATGGGACCCAATGTCAAATCAAATCAATAAATATTTTGTGAGCATCTATTCCGTGCCTGGCCGAGGCCTGATGTTGTAAAGGGACACAGGGCTGAACAGGCCCTGTGTGGTACCGGTTCTCCCCAGCTCACACCAGCCTCTCGTGCCTAAATCCCTGCCAGTTCTACTGAAGAGCCAGGTCAGTGACCAAGACTGACCTGTCTTGGTCACTGACCCAATTCCTGTTTGGAATAGTCCTCCAGGTGACTGGAGGTCAGCTTCAACCCCCAGCCCCAGGCCCAGGCCCAGGGTCACCAAATGCACCCAGGCTAGCCAGGAGAGTACAGAGCCCACCAAAACACCTGTGTCCCACCTAGCAAAGAGACCCAAGCCCCCCTCTCTGCCTCCAGTTTGTGAGCTGGAGAAAAGCAGGGAAAAACCCCAAGCCAAGCTTCCCTGGGACAGGGAGCTGAGGCAGCAGGGTGTGTCCTAGGGGCTTAGAACTAGGGCTGGCTGAGCTTCCAGAGCTAATTCTCCCTAAGAACATTAAAGCTCTGATACTTACTGCTTAAATCACACCTCCAGCTTCAAAGCACTTTATTTACTAAATTAACAGAGGCCTCTCCACCTCTGCCCCACACACAGTGAAGTGAGCATTTTCCTCCCTTGCTTTGTACAAGTGGGGAAACTGGGGACAGTCATGAATGGATTTCCAAGCAATTGAGTGAGGATGTGCACTCCCTCAGACCCCCATTCCTCCTCCTCCTCACTCCTGCACTGTCTCCTATGCAGAGACCCCTCCTAGCTGGTGCACCCCCAGTGTAAGCTCCACCTGTTTGTTGTTGTTATATGCCGTCCAGTCAGCCCCAACTCATAGCGTCCCTCCTTGGATTTCCAAGGCAATATCACTACAGAAGTAGATTGCTCAACCTTCTTCTGAGGAGTGGCTGGTGGGTTTGAACCACCAACCTTCTGGTTAGCAGTCAAGTGCCTTAGGCACTATGCTAGGCGTCCTCAACTACTTGGGCTGCAGTGAAGATACATTGTTCATCCAACATTATAAGGGCTACACCAGGGGAAACAGAGGGATAGGAAGGAAATGGACTCTTCTGGTGGCTCATGTGCACTCTCTCTGTCTCTCTCTCTGTCTCTGTCTCTCTCTCTCTCTCTCTCTCTCACACACACACACACACACACACACACAGTTTACACAAGCACCAGGATCAGAAGCTTAGCCTCCAACACAGATTCCCATTCATCTAGCTCAATTCCATTGTAGAAAACTGAGGCCCAGAGAGAAGACAGCGTAGCAACCTCAAGGTCTCAGAACTCATAAGAAGCCAAGACCCTGACCTCCTGCCTTCTGGGCCTCAGGCTTTTCCACTCTTGTCTGGGCTACTTTCTTGGGCTCTTCTTTGAAATTCTCCAAAGCTGCAGATGAACAAATGTGTGGGGCCAGAGCTGCGGTCTGTTTGCCTGGAGTGGTCTCCCCAACTCAGAAATGGAGGGATTGCCAGCATCTTCCAAAGGACGTGCACCCTTCTCTAACGGAAGAATCTTAGCAGACAGGTAGATACAAGCAATTTGCACCGGTAATTTCTCTCTAGTCCCATTATGAGAATTTGGGCCAGTCTATTAGCCACCATTTGCCCCAAATTGTGAGGGCAGGTGCAAGGCCACTGGCTAACAGCAGGCAAGGCTGGTTGCTTGCATGGCCAGGCTTGTGAACCTGGCCTTTCATCTCTAAAGCCGCAGCCCTCGCTGTGCTGCTGCTTTCATTCCAGAACTAGCAGGAGCAAAGCACTGCTCAGGGCCCTCACCAGGTCGCCTCACCTATCAGCCCGGCTGCCTCTAGAGCCAGGCCCTCTGCGTTGGAGTCGGCCTTTTCCTTCCAATTACTGTGCAGGGCACTGGCTCACTCCCTCCGCCTTGTTAGGGACAGCAGGGAGCTGTGCAGGCAGAGGGAGGCTCTGCCGGCCTCTCCCACCCCTCCACCAAGCTCCTCTTTGTTGAAGGAATAAAGTAAGGAGGGCAGGAGCTGGGCTGCAGATCTGGTTCGAGCTCTGCCAAATTCTCTGGGCCTCAGCTTCCCCACCTGGAGAATAGGGCAACGGCTTTGGCTCCCTCCCTTCAGGGGCTTCTAGAAACCTCAGTGAAAAAAGCAGAAATGAACTAGCTTTGAAAAATCCAGTGAGGGTCTGGAGGCAGCCCAAGATGCCAGGCTTATTCCCTCCACTCTGAAGTAGCCTTGAAACAAAGAAGCAAGTGCAGGGGGTTTGCATAGTGGTGATCCCACAAAGTGCCACTGGGCTGATGGGAAGTGGGGGAGGGTGGAAGCCAAGGCAGTGAAGGAGTGGTGACAGTGAGGCAACGGGGGTGCTCTGAGACCTAGAATGGGGCATGTCTCAGCTGTCCTAGCCAAGGGAAGAGGAGGCAAATGCCTACCATGAGACCCATTCCGGCATCAATTAAGGCATTAACTTTCTGGTCCTACTGGCCTAGCAGGCCAAGCACACTCCTTTGGCCAGAGAAAGCCCCAGGCAGGATTGCAGATGCTGGCGTGAGGAAGCCCCAGCCTATAAGAGCAAGTGGTTGTGTGGGCAGAGGGTGCCAACCACATCTGCTAGACCTGGCAAGGAACAACATTCTGAAAACAAACATTCTAGGTAACTGGACTCTTTTTCAGAAGGCAATGCCTAGGATGTCTACGGTCCAGAGAAACCACCAACCTAGCTAATAATAGAAACTTATTGAAAACTAAACACCTTTTGGAGGCTGTGTGAAGTCAGCTCCTATCAGCCCAGCACCTGCCTCCACCTCCAGCCCCTGGGTCACTTCATCATCCCTTGCCAATGCCAGACATCAGTCACCAATTACAGTTTTCTTGTCCTCTGAAACATTACCTTGGACTCATCCTTCTCAGTTCTCCAGCGGCCAAGTATCATTGCAAGGTCAATCCCTTACAATGATATCTATCTACCATCTCCAAACCAGATGCCCTCTGAGTGTCCTACAACTCTATAGAACCAAGAGTGAGGCTGCAGCCCACCAAACCAGTCATCATCACTGCACTGAACTAACCAGTGGGGGGAGACCAGGGATGGCTCAGATGAGGTCGTGCCCTCCGGGAGATAGAGCAAACTTGAAGGCCATGAAGACACATCCTGGTCCCATTCCAGGGGAACCAGGACACCTGGGCTCTTGGCCTGGAGTTCCTGGGTGTTTTTAAATGGCAAAGGACCAAAATGTTTGAAACCAAAAGTATTTGTGCATAAAAACCACAGGTGCCCATAAAATCAGTTGAATCAAAATCATCAATTCTTTGAAAATACCTGTTAATGGTATTTTACATCGGTATTCTATTGCCAGATTTCGAGGGGGGGGGATACATATAAGTGGCAGGTTTAAAAAAAATAGTAATAAAATGCCTCTGCAGTTCCCCCTCCGGTGAGGGGGAAATGGTATGAACTAAGTAACTATAGCGCAAAGTGTGAAATTATAACCCTTTCCTCCTCTGCCATTCAGAACCAGTGAGCTGAATCAGGTACACCCATTCAGGATGTGCTGAGTGTTCTCACAATGCAGGTACCACACTGCACCAGGCAGCACTGGGCAAGGCAGGAAGGGTGGGCAGAAGCCGCACCCTGCCTTTGGGACAGCAGTCTGCAGAGGGAGAGAATGGTCTGTGTACTTATCAGTGCAGGGGGTGCTGGGACAGTTTGCCTGGAGCAGTGGGGACAGGGTTGGCATTCCAGACAGAGGACTCAGCAGGAGAAAAGACATGAAGGTACCTGGAATGTGTGAAGACTGGTGAACAGGACTATAAGCTGGTGGCTGTGGGCTACAGCATGAAGTCCTGGGTAACGCAAATGGTTAGGCACTCGACTGCTAACTAAACGTTTGGCAATTTGAACCCACTCACAGAGGCCTGCTTCCAAAAGGCCACAGCCTTGAAAACCCCATGGGGTCACCATGAGTTGGAATCAACTCGATGGTGATGGTTTTGTTTGTTTCTGGTAGGCTGCAGCCTCACTCTTGACTCTCTAGAGCTGTAGGATACTCAGAGGGCATCTTGTTTGGGGATGTCAGACAGACGTCAAGCCAATCCCTTGAAATGATATCTGGCTGTGGGAGAGCTGAGAGGGATGAGTATGGGCTACTGTTTATAGGACAAGAGACCTTTAATTGGTGAGTGACGCCTGACCTAGGCAAAGAAGGAAGAGTGCCACACACTGTGCCATGTATCGGTTAACCTTGACTCTTATTTTATGGATGGGGATGAGGGACAGTGAGTAAAGGAGTGGTCATCTGAGAGAAGAGGCTGGCTCTGACCCATAGGCAGCTAAGACTGGCAGGGAGACAGCCTGGTTGGGCCCCTGAGCAGTGCTTTGCCCTGCTAGCTCCACTGCAAAGGGTCGTGGTCACTGCCAACACCCCGATGCCGCTCTCTGGAGAGTACTCTCCACGTTTGCTCCTTGACACTAACGTGTACCGTTTATCTGTCTTCTGTGCTTCCATTCCTCACCATTTCTCCCTGGGACCCTGACAGCAGCCCCCAACTGGTGCCCTTGACTCAGTCTTGACCCCTTCCCCAAAATTCACTTTCTCACCTTTATCTTAGCAGGCCTCCACGCCTCACCATCAGCCCAGCTGCCGTTCAAGTCCTTCATGACCTGGTTGCAGTCTACATATAGGCTCAGGTCTCAAACTTAATGCTACTCAGGACAAGCAGGAGATGCAAATTGTTGAGAGGGCCAACCTAACATTTGGGAGTGGAGAGGACTGTGGCAAAGGGTATTGTGTGTGCCCCACTGAAAGGCATTCAAATTAAAACTGTGTTAAAACCATATGGGAACAAATTCAGCCCTTGGGCCAAGTTCAGCCCACAAGCCACCCTGTTAGCTGGTCCTTACATACTCCAGTACTTTGACCTTCCTTGTCTTTCCTGATGCTGAGCCCTCTCCCTGGCTCCCCATCCTCTATACTCTGTGCAAAGTGAGGCATTGTGAGAAAGGACATGAAACCATAAGCCTACATCTCCAGACTTGAAAGTTAGAACCAGAACTCCCACCTGTCCCAGAGCTACTTCCAAAGGGCGGCGGACTGGAGTCCTCCCTCTGACAGGAAAACAGAGGCTTTGGGCTCCAGAGGAATCACAGAAAACCAAGACAATCTGCCTTAGGCTGCTGAGCAAACTGGGCTCCCTATTTTTCATCATTATACTGGTGACGCGTGTATCCTATTTTAGAATGACTTCTCTGCCTTACCCCCAAACCTTCTTATTAGTGCTGGAGAAAATATTGTATACAAACAGTTATTATAAAAAATTATTTGTATAATGTGCTAACACGTGCTCAACATCCTTATTCAGCATCATCTCCATGAAAGGATCTCAACTCCTGATACCTTGACACAGACTCTGCAGAACCGCTCACACGCCTGCCTCCACAGAGCACAGAGGTGGGGCGGGTCGTACCCAGCCCACAGAAGCACCTGGCAGGGACCTGTCTGCACCCAGCCTGGTAGTTCCCATAGTCCCCAGACTTTTTTTTCAGCATCATACATTATATTTAAGTCTCTCCAGCAATACAAATTTCAATTTGGCCAAGCTCTTTAATATTAATAGTTGTCAATCCAAATGCAGAGTGCATAATAAAAAATTTAATCGAAACGAATAGCTCACATATTTCTCTACCTCCTAAATATAGTTACCAATTAGACAAAAGATTTGGTTATATAACTTTGTAGAATTAAGGCCACCTACTGAAGACCACCAGTTAGGGCTGAAAAAGCCAAACTGCCTATTGCATGTCGGTCATTACTTTTCATGATGAAGCATCTCTCATCTCGCAGTTCCTTTATTCACAGGTGCAAAATGAGAAGACAGGATCAACAGCATGCAATTCAGGTGTGACTTTCAAGCTAAATTGTAATCATAAAGTTATCAGTAATGGTAAAACCATCTTACAGCACTTTACAGCTGACAAGGCCCAGTCGTGGAGCCTTTGCAGATAGGAGGGGGTGACAGCAGCAGCATCACCCTCGCCATGACCCCCATTTTGCAGAAAGGTTAACTGAGGCTCAGAAGGGGCTGTAAGTTGCTCAGCAGGTCACAGCCAGGGCAGTCCTGGAACTCCGGTGATCCAACGACACCAACAGCATGCTTACCACAGCTTCCTGCATCCTCAGACACAAAAGCACCATCAGAAGGGGCTACTGTTGCCCATTGTGACAGTCAGGCTTCTACTGCTGGCTTCCCTGCTCTCTGCTCAGAACCCATGCACTGCCATTGGACCAGGGTAGCACCACCCCAGAGTCTACCAAAGTGCCCAGAGTCAGAATGATTGCTAAGTCAGGACAGGGACAAAGGAATACATTACAATACAGTGACTGGGGGTCCCCATGGAAAACCCCAAAACTCTTGTTCCAGAGGTGATCTCCTGACCATCCATCATTTCACAGAATCAGTGATCTGGAAGGGACCCTGCCTCTCACACTAAATCCAACAGCAAATGAAACAACCCCAAGGAGGCTAAGAGATTTGACCACAGTCCTGGAGCTAGTTAGTGACACAGCCAGAACTAGAATTTACACACACACACACACACACACACACATCTTTGCTCATGGCCTCGAAAGTTGGGGAGCTCTGAACACCCTGGTAAGCACCCCAGACTACAGCTCTAGCCTGGCTCCTCGGGTTGTGGCGCCTCCTGCCTGGCACTCAGAGTATTTCTTCTGCAAATTACTCCAGGTCTCTTTGTGAGCTGCTCTGGGCTCTGCCCTCAGCTACATCAAGTAGGAAGTTTAAATGAAATGGCTCCCAAGTTCCTTAAATGGTTTAATAAAACATATACTGACTGCAATGTGCAGTTTATAGTGGCAAACTATTGCCCCTCAGTTGGGAAAAATGACCTCCAGTCGGCAATATTACTTTCAGCTTCATGATTCTAGTCCACTGTTGGCCATTTCCTCAACCCACCGGGCAATTCTTTTCCATAACAAGGCCGACCGCAGCCACCCTGTGTACACTGCTGCCGAAGATGCTGGTAATGTGCCTCCAAACAGCCTATTCTGGGATGAGACAAAAGAAATAACGTGCCGATGACACTGACACGCAGAGGAAAGAAACGCTGCTTGGAGAGCAGAGAGACGCCAGAAAATAAGTGCAGAGGACTCAGAGACATTTGAGGAAATTAAATGTGGTTTCAAACAGAAAGCTCTGTGTATGTGGGAGCCCTATTCAGCATCACTAGGAATTGGGATGGGTAACAAGTTAAGCAGATTCTCGGGGGAAGAAATGCTGGACTCCACAAATGTTCTTGGCGTCTACAAACATAAGGTTTAGGAAACACTTGGTGGGTATCATATGAATCTCTAAAACTCTACTATGTTAATAACTAATAGTTATTAATAACACTTCCAATCACAGATGCCATTTCCAATATTTGGTGCAGAAAGGTTTTGCCTCATCTAAGAAAGTACTGGAATTTGACTGCCTTAAACGGATGACCTTTTATTTTAAACTGCGCAGTGAGGTGGCTTGTTAAGCTCATTAGTATTAAATGGTGAATTAGATTAGACATTTTATGATTTTTCCAAAAAGCCTTTTTTGATATAAAAAAGCAGCAATTTCCTTTTTTGACATTTTTCATTTTTAAGGTAATAAAAATGGCACATGTATACCACGGCATAATGGATTAATTAAGGAATATTATGTTTATCCTAACTCTTAACCAAGTTGTACATCTTCATAACTCACTCATAAAAATTAATGCCTTATCTTACACCATGGGATGAGAGATCTTCTATTTTTACCAAACCTGCTCAGAATACATTGCTCTAAATCGAGTTATTCTGAGAAATAGTGAATGCCATCTTCCGATACCATCAGTCCAAAATTATATTGTTATTTTAAAACATTGTATTATTATATATAAAATCAAAGCCGTCTCCCTGCTGTGGCTTTGAATTGTCAGGCTCTTCTGGCTCTTGGAAGATCAAGCTGTTCCCTCCACCTACACTCACAGGCAGCCTATTTCATATCTTCTTTCATTCACAATGAATTTGTTGTTTAAAAACACATGCATTGCATCAAAGAACCACTGGACGGTATTTTTTGGCTATTTCTTTGTGTCTTGATGGTAGATGTGAATATAAAAGAAAATTCATGCAAGATTCATAAAAGCCCCAGATTTCTAAACCAACAGATGAAAAATCCCTAAAAATAATAATGTCCAGATGTTGCTTATTTAAATGAGCTGCTGCCATTTAATGTTGCCAATCACAAAAGTGATAGAATTTGTGAATTTCAAGGTATCCATGATTTACAGAGGACTGTAGTTTTTTAAGAAGCCCTGATGGCACAGTGGTTAAAGTGCTTGGCTGCAAATCAAAAGGTCAGCAGGTCGAACCCATCACCTGCTCTCCGGGAAAAAGATATGGCAGTCTGCTTCCATAAAGATTACAGCCTTGGAAACCCTGTGGGGCAGTTCCACTCTGTCTTATAGGATCACTATGAGTCAGAATCAATTCAACGGCAATGAGTTTGGGGTTGAGTATAGTTTTTTATCAAGGGAGCATCCCAGGTATCTGAAGTAAGTGGTTTCGATAAATTCAAATGACTCTTTCATGAAGGCTACCTTTATGCCGTTGGCTTCCTCACCACCATGCTCACACTCACGTGCAGTGGTGTTCTTTCTTTCCTAGACCCCTGTCAGGGGAAAACAGAACTTGCCAGGCCTAACATGCAGATTGTTTTTAATGTGCTAGAACTTCAGAATTGGATGGCACTCAGGAATTCATAGAGACATAAATCCTTCTTTTTGTTGGTGAGAAAATTGAGGTCCAGACACTCAAAATGTTTTCCCCAAGGTTGGTCAGCTTTCAGGGAAGACAGCTCCCACAGAGCAGTCTCTGAGGTCCAGGCTGAGGTACTGTCCACCCATTAACACTTAGGTTCACTGTTAATGTCACCCCAGGGACATCTGTTCCGCCAAAGGAAGTTGTGAGAAATGAAGATCTTCCAGGCCCTTCTCAAGCCAACACATCTCCTCTGGGGCCTGGGAATCTGCACTCAGAAAATGCCCCACCAACAGTTTCTAAGCTACTGCCGTAGTATGTTTCCTGATGCCAAGTCTCCTAGATTTCAAAAATGTTTCTTTGGAATGAGATAGAATGAAGGCATCAGCAAACTGTACTTGGGTAGTTTGACAAAGATCTTTAAACAACTCTGAGTTGCTGCAAGGATCCCGTCCCAGTTCTAAGAGCGTCAGGCAACCCTCATTCAAGAGGGCATCCGTGTTAGGCAGAGACTGAAGGAGGGCCAAGTGGTGGACAGAGACAACTGGAAACTCCTAAGACCTCCCTCTGAGGAGCGCTGGACTGGAAATGAAGCTTCAACTCCACATGCTAGGCCTCGCCCTACCCTCTGCCTCACTGATCCTCTGCATTGTATGACAAAGTAAAGAAAGGGTTCGTTCAGTCCCTCCATGCAGCTGACGATGTGGGATGATCCACCTCCTCTGGTCCAGATGCAACCAAGGAGAGAGGCTTGACTAGAGTATGTGGTGACATCTTTGCTTCTCATGGATATCCAGAATTAACCCATTATTCTACAGGGAACAGGTACCAGGAGGATGTGGGAGGACCCGGGAGGACCCTCAAAGAAGGGCAAGACGTCTGTCGGGGGAAACTTAGCTCGCAAATGGCACCTCTGCAAGGCCAAAAGGATGCGGTTAGCTGGTACCTGAGCTCCCTCTGCACTACTGTACACATTACAACAAAGCTGCAGGCTTGTGCAGGTTGTTCGTTTCGTGTCAAGAAAGGGCTACTTGGGGGAGAATTACACCCAGTACCTACCACTCCTTTTCTTTAACTGTCATCCTCTCTACACAGTCTAAGAGAAAATCTGCATTTCTAATCCTCAAAGAGAGAAAGTCAATTGTATCCAGTTGTATCCTTGTGCCAGCCCATAGCAAAGATGGCGTGCCAGCCCACCCCCACAGATTGCATCAGCTCTCCACTGGGAGGAAGGTTTATCTCCTCTCTTACAAGATGTGGCTCCATTCAAGAACACATCAGCCATTTGCCTTGAGTAATCTTTTTTAAGGGAGCTCTGGTAGCATAGTGGCTAAGGCACTTGACTACTAACCAGACGGCTGGCGGTTCAAACCCACTAGCCACTCCTCGGAAGGAAGGTTGGGCAATCCTACTTCCGTAGTGATACTGCCTCGGAAACCCAAGGAGGGGTCGCTATGAGTCAGGTCTGACTCGACGGCACATAACAACAACAACAACAACAAATCTTTTTTAAAGTTCAGTAATAAACCCCTCAAAGGTTCAAGAAAGAAGTGGCTTGGGATCAGACATGTTCTATTAAGAAAAGCAATTAAGTAGAAATTCCGTTAAACTGGATGTAAACTTTCCCCACACATATCATTGCCAGGTATACTGAGAGATTATATAATCGTACCTAGAATTATTTCAGTAATAAAGCATCTAATAATGTCACAGTAGAGTTTCCAAATCAGCCTTTCATTAAATCCATCTAGTTATAAGCTCAAGATGGAATACAGATAAACAAAAGGCAAGATGCTTGGGCTTTGGGTTTTGGACTGAACATCAAGCTTCAAGAGACTTTGGAAATCTCTTAGTGAGGGTCTCCTGTCTGAGTCACTGGGAAGCACATGGTTCTGGCCAGTGGATGTGTCTTCCCGAACCAGGCCTCATACCTGAGTGTGGGGCATCTCAAACACTTGTCAATGAGCTTTGCTCTTATGCTTTCCCCTTCCGACTCCCAAACACCAGCTAAAAACTCTCAGGCCTCAGTCACCTCAGGGGAACCCAGTGCAAGTGCAAGAAGGACAGCAGGTGGCTCAAATGAGGGCCAAAGAACACTTACCCTTTTCCCTACCCCCATCTAAGGCTTGGATGTCCCGTGGGAGACTCCACACCTATCTGTGCCTCAATTGCCCTCAATCAGGAAGGCGCCAATCTCTGACTCAAGTGCATCAGGTGAACAGGCAAATGAATTATCTCCAACAGGAAGTCTCAGCAGGACCACGCCATGTTGGACGCTTCCCTGATCCCCCAGGAGGCTGAGGCAGAAAGCGAGCTAAAGGCTAGGAAGGCCAGCTCTCTGTGGTCAGAGGCAGCAGCCACAGAAGCAGGATCTGGACCCTGGAGAGATCCTCCCACTTCTCCCTGGCTGGTTTCCAAAACTTCTTCCCAGATGCTTCTGCCCAATCAAGGGCCAAATAAAGACCCCTCTCTTGCCCAAGAGGAAGCTCATTGGCTAACGTCCCCAAGAGGGTTTGGACAGAGAAGGGAAAGCCATGGTACCCTCTCCTGAGGGGCAAGTTGGTCTGGCTCTATCACCTGACCCATGTCCATCATCTGGGCAGTGGAGCACCTGGACCTGAGATGCCAACAGGGCTGTGCACTGCTCTCCTCCCAAAACACCCTGAGAACTGTCTTCATAATCACACTCCATTGCCTTTACCAAAAACAGATTAACTTCCCTTTTGCCCAAACAATTCCTGCTTTCATCCAATTTTCCTAATCTAGAAGGCAGCAACAAACACTCATCTCTAAAATGGGATAACAGTGCCCACTTCATGAGGTCGTTACAAGAGTTCAATGAGATCATGCATCTACAATGAGAACAGTGCCTGGCTCATAGCAGTCAACAAGCTTTAGCAGCTGCCCATATTTGATCTCACAACCAGCTGAGCTGCCAGCCCAGGCCCACAGAGACTCCCCAATAGTTGTGAGCATCTGTGGTGTGAGAGAAAGGCCAGAGTCCAGCACATGAAACACTTACCACAAGACAAGGCAGTTTAGGGGCAAAACTGCCCCATCTGGCAAAGAGGATGGCCACGGATCTTGCCTGGTCTCTCTCTCAACTGGAAAATGAATATTTACCATACTCATGATTAAGTCTTGCTTTTACATCAGGGGTTTTAAAACATATTTCTTCTACCCAAATCTTTTTCAAATAAAAGTTCAGTGTGACTTTGGATGGCAGGGCGGGGTGCAGCTTGAGCCCCAGCTCCCCAGTCTCTCTCTGTTTCTGTTCAGTGACTATCGACTTGCTTGATTATATTATACTAGTAGCTCAAAATGTGGTCCCTGGGCCAGTAGCATCAGCACTGGCTGGTGTATTTGTTTCCCAGGGCTTCCATAACAAAGTGCCACAAACTGGGTGACTTAAAACAGCAGGAATCTATTCTCTATTCTCCCACAGTTCATGAGGCCAGAACTCTGAAATCAAGGTGCTCCTGGGGCTACGCTCCCTCTGAAGTCTTAAAGAAAGATCCTTCCTTGCTTCTTCCAACTCCTGGTGGTTACCAGCAATCCTTGGCAACTCCTGGCTTGCAGCTGCAACACTCCAATCTCTGCCTCCATCATCACATGGTGTTCTCCCTGTGGTCTCTATGTCCCAATCTCCCTCTTCTTATAAGGACACCAGTCATATTAGACTTGGAGTTCACCCTAATCCAGTATGACCTCATCTTAACTTCATCACATCTGTAAAGACCCTACTTCCAGATATGGTCACATTCACACATTCTGGATGGATGTGATTTGGGAGGACAATATTCAACCCAATATACCAAAAAACTCATTAAAATTCAAAATCTTGGTTTTCACCCCAGATCTTCTGAATTAGGCAATTCTGAGGTCTGCTCAAGTTTGAGATCCACTCCGCTATACCAAAAGGAGCTCTGTTGGTGTAGTGGTTAAGGCATTTGGCTGCTAACCAAAAGGCCAGTGGTTCAAAACCACCACCCACCCCTTGGAAGAAAGGCAGTCTGCTTCTGTAAAGATTTGCAACCTTGGAAACCCAATGGGGGTTGCTGAGTCATAATCGATTTAATGGCAGGTTCACACCCCTGGCTGCACATGAGCAATTCCACCCAAGGGACTTCAGATTTGATTGATGTAAGATGAGCTCCAAACATTGTTGTTGTTAGGTGCCACCGAGTTGGCCCCCGACTTACAGTGACCCCAGGCACAGCAGAGCAAACCACTGCATGGTGCTATGCCATCCCCATGATCAGCTGTGGATCGGATTGTTGCAATCCATAGGCTTCCACTGGATCCCATAGGCCTATGGATTCCATTTGGAATTAGATCACCAGGCCTTTCTTCCTATTCTCTTAGTCTGGACGGTCTGCTAAAATGTGCTCAGCATCCTAGCCACACAGAAGCCTCCACTGAGGCCCAGGCATGGGTGGGCGTTAAATCTCCCCACGTAATTCTAATCAACAGCCACAGTGGAGAATCTAGTCCTTTACTACCCAAGTGTGAGCTGAGGGCCATAGCATTGCGTCACTGGGAGCCTGTGAGATATGCGGAATGTCTGTTCTCAGGCTTCTGCAATCAGAATCTGCTCCTTACTGAGATCCGCCAGGGGATCTGTGTGTGCCTCACTGCGACCCTGTTAAGCCATTCTGTCACAACCTTGAAGGAACCTTACATACCATGTGGTCCAGACCATGCACCCTTCAATGGGAACCTGAGGCTGCATTGGCCTGAGACTTCCCCACGGTCACCCAGTCCAACTGTAGCAGATCTGGGGTCAGGATCAGGCCTCCTCTCTCCTGGTCAGCCCTCCCTCCCTGCCCACAAGCCTCTATCCAGGCAGGCTTGCCTTCACCTCCCCTGGGAAGCCTCTTTCAGCCTACGGTCCCTGAGCCTTTGGGAGGATAGAAGGGATGAAGGCTGCCCCACTGGAAGAAGCAGAAGCTGAGTGGTATCTGGGGGTGGCCAGCAGGGATCCCCCTGGGTGTTCTTTAGTGCTGCAAAGTCTTTTCCAGAAAATAAAGTGGGGAGTCACAGCCATCACCAGGGGCATTTGCCATTCACTATCTTGTTAACTGAGGCCCTGATAATATTTGGGAAGTTACATTTCCAGAAACGTTGAAATCATGTTTCAACACACACATACAACATACACACACACACACACACCTTGAGTCCTAGAGAGGAGAAATAGGAATCTGGTGAATGATTCCAGCATACGCCATACTTATGTTGTCAGTGTCAATGTAGTCTCAAGTTACATTTTGTTAAGGAACACAAATTATACTGTTGAGCTCAGCTCACTCATAAGAGCATCATTGTGTGCTTTCAACTGTTTTAGACATAAAACAGTCCACACACATGTACACAAGGAAAACTTTAGAATCTTCTTGCAGCACTTCAGGAAGAAAATAAAAATGTCTTTGGGGTAGGAAAAATTCAACACATCCTCTCCTCCAACACCACCCCAACAAATACACACACAGAGAGCCTCCACTTCTCCAGCCAAAGTCCCCTCCCCTCTGGGCAGCAAGCTCTTCAATGTCAGGGCCACACCCCCCACCAGGCCTCAGCACAGGGACCCTTGAAAAAAGCTTATCACTAGTTGGCAGGATGACTGAGAGAAGTGGGCAGCCAGAGCCCAGAAAGGCAGGAAACCCAAGGACAAATAAGTCTGTGGACCAGATTACCACCATTCTGCTGGGCAGGTAGAGACCAAGGCCAAGTGTAATCTTTTAAAAAAAAAACAAAACTCACAGATATTCTCATTTCCAAAACACATGGGCTTACATTATCACAAATTTCTCCCACTTATTCTAAAGCACAAGCAATTATCAAACTAATTCCTTCCTCAAATATCTACCAAGCACCTACTAGGTGCTGGTCACTGGTTTAAAGCAGCACTGCAAATTTTTAAGGATGAAACTCAAACTCCAAAGTCATTGTTGTCTTTCTTGCAATGTGCTAACATGCCAATCACATTATCATCCTACAACTCAGATTATGCTACTTCCCTTTGTGCAAAATGAACTGAGCCAGAAAACTGTAAGGGTAAGAGTCCAGCCCTGCTGGACTCTAACCACAGCCAAAAGTTCATGAAAAACACTGTTGTGCTTCACAGTGCAACGGCTTGAAGGCTATTGTTGAAATGCAGTAGTTATTGGGGAAAATGTCATGCATTCCCAAACATAAAAGCAGAGGCATAATTTGCTTGCTTGAGATGGACTCAAGGTCAGCAATTTGCTGGAGCTCCCCAATATCCCTAAACACTTAGATCGATAGATTAGTTTCATAATCCACACAAATATGAAAAATCAGCTAAGACTTTTCTCTCCATTGAAGAAAGAACAAATAACTATCCATGCTTTGTCCTCTGTATCAAGAAATATCAGCAGGTTCCTGGTACCAACTCTACACATCAGTTTAAGATCCTGGTGGATGCAGAGGGTGGAAAGGCGAGGAGGAGGCAGAAAGAGAAAATTGCCTGGTCCCTCATTAGCAACAATGGCCCAACTAATCATCAGCATTCAATAGGGCAGTCTCTGAGAAATGGGAGAAGAGATCTTGACAGTCTGAGGAAGGGGCTGGCCAGAGATACCTACTCAAGGATTCATCCAAACAACATCTGATTGAAAGAACGAAAGGAAGAGAATCAATCAACCCATCCCTTGTATACCCTGGTTGTCTTCCCTCTAGGTTATGGAAATAACATACTTTCTTAATGCAAGAGGAAGTTATTGATTGGTGTAGCTTTTCTTCTAATCCTGAGGAATTGCTGTGTGTGTAGGCATGTTGGCATCCCAAAACTCTCTCCTCTGCAAATCCATCCTGCCATGCAGCCCAGAGTATGGTTCTTAGAGTTTAAATAAAATAAATAAATAAATAAAAATAAGTGAAAGCCCAACTCACCCAGAACTTCCTCCCAGCTTCAATCTCCGTCAATTTGCCACCTCTCCCAAAAACAACAACACATTTTAGTATGATTACAAATTTTTCCAACTAAGAGCTGACTTCAAACTTATTAAAAACCCCAGTAAGAGTTCCCTGCAAAGAGTAATTGTCAAATGATTATGCTAAAGTGAAAAGATCAAGATCTGGAGTTGCAGGGGTAGGGACATGAATCCTGATTTAGCCATTTCCAGTTGTGTGGATTGTACAAGTTGTGGCAGTTAAGGTTTTGTGTCAACTTGGCTGGCCATGGTTTGGGTAGTTTGGCAGCTGGTTGTAGATATTCCCCATAATGAGATTATGATCATCTCCATGGTGGAATCTGCTGTGCATACCTAATCAGTTGAGTTGTCTTTGGGGTGTGGCCTGAAGAAGCTTTGAGAAAGGTCTCTAGCTTTATGGCACATCTGGATCCTGCATTTGGCCAAGTCTTCACCTCCAGTTCCTGGACTTGAACCAGTGGCCTACGGTGTTGCCTACTGATTTTGGGATTGTCCCATTTTACCTGCCGACCTTGGGTTTGTCAGCCTCAGCAGCCAGCAGCTTTCCAAGTTAGGAGATGCCTCCAGCTCTAGTGGGCCAAGAATAAGAGTAAGAGCTGAGGCCCAGGGTTGAGAGGCCTTCACCCAGCCCCTAGAGACAGCACTCTGAATTTGGACTTCTAGCCTCCTAAACTGTAAGAGAATAAATTCCTGTTTGTTAAAACCACCCAGTTTTGGTATTTCTGTTATAGCAGCACTAGAGAACCAAGACACAAGCTATTTATTTACCTTCACTATGCCTCAGTTTCTGTATCTGCAAAATGGGTGGCTGAGACGGTTAAATAAGATACAGAGTAGAAAGCTCTTACTACAGGACGTTGGCAAACGTTTTCTGTAGAATCAAATAGTAAATACTTTAGGCTTTGTGGCCACATAGTGTCTGTCACAACTACTCAACTCTGTCCTTGAAGCCCTTGAAGGAAATTCCTTGAAGGAATTTTGGGGTTATAAGTGAAAAATGATTTCAGAAGACATTTTTAAGTTATACTCATTCAAGTGTTTACCAAGCACATATTCTGAGACCAGCAGTCACCTGGACATGTTGTTATTATTGTTTGCCATCAAATCGGTGACCTCATGTACAACCAAACAAAATGTTGCCTGGTCCTGCACCAGCCCTGACCAGCTACAGACTGGACCACTGGGGTTTTCACTGGCTGATTTTCAGGAGGAGATAGTCAGGCCTTTCTTCCTGGCCCTTCTTAGTCTGAAAGTGGTCCTTCAGTGGTCCTTCTCCATGAAACCTGTTCAATGTCATAGCAACATGCAAACCACTGAAAGACAGGTAGTAGCTACACATGAGGTACACCAGCCAGGAATCAAGCAAGAATGGCCAGACTTCATCTCACCTCCTTTGGTCATGTGTCAGAAGGAATTATTCCCTGGAGAAGGATGTCATTCTTGGTAAAGAGGAGGATCAGCAAAAAAGGGGAAGGCCCTCAACGAGATGGATTGGCACAGTGGCTGCAATGATGGGCTCAGGCATAGCAAGGACTGTGAGGCTGGCACAGGACCGGGCAGTGTTTCGTTCTGTTGCTGTGAGCCAGAGATGACTCGACGGCACCTAACAACAACAGCAAGGAAGATGAAAACTCTGCCACTGAACCACAAATGCCACCTGGACATGGAAAGAGAAATAAAGGGAGAAGCCGTCTGGCCCTATAATCCTACTCCCCATCCTACACACCACTGTCTAAAGGAGGCCCTCCTACACACACGTGTGGGCATACACTGATGTGCACTGGGATTCATGTGGGCTGAGTGGGGTGGTGAGGTCACACAGACACTGCCATGGTTCATACATGGAGGCCCATCCCTCCTTGGAGTGGTCAATGATCTTGTCAGGGATGGAAAAGTTCAATAACTACGAGGTTGAATTTAATTATATGTTGTCGCTGACTAGCAGTGGTTACGATGGTACAATTACACATGTAATTTATCAGCAAGATACTTGCATACATAATAAACCAAAAGCAAAACATTAAATTTCAGTGGAAACTAAAAATATCAAACTGGGCCATGACAAGCAGCAGTCTTCCTTGCAAGGAGGTAGAAGACAAACACAGACCTCCTGTTCCCGCCCACAATGACCACGTGGCCTCTATCTGAGGAATGCACTCCCCAAACACCAAGTAATCCCCAAGCCCTCAGTGGTGTGTCAACAGCACTCCTCCACAAAGGAAGTGGGATGAGGAAGCTGACTTAGGAAACTCACCGCCCTTCTGATGTTCTCTGAACTTGCTAACCAATGCCCCCACAGGTGGTGTAACGACCACATGCCTGGCAAAGTCTTGGGGTTCCTAACTCTAGTATGAGCCAAAAGAGAAAAGGCTAATGATTTGAAACTGGCCTATATGTCTATTAGCCTTGAATAAAGAGGGAGAAAGGAAAAAAGATGAATGAAGAGAAAAAATGAAAATAACAAGAACAAATCCCCCCAAAAAAAATTTATTGAAAGCCTACATTGAGCTAGGCACAGCTTTAAGCACATCATATAAATGACTTACTGCAATCTCCTACAGTGTTATTATTTTCATTCCCATTTTACAGATGAGAAAACTGAGGCCCAACAAGCCTAAGTCCCTTAACACATGGTCATATTGGTAGTGAGCAATGAAGCCAGGATTTTATTTAAGAAATCTGATTCCAAAATCTGCAGCCTTGCTATAGGTTGCCAGGTTGAGAGGTCATTTCTCTCTCTTAATTATAGTCTTACTGGCACTATTCTGATCCTCATTGGGCACTAATTTAAAAGTCAAGGATGGGGTGACTTTGGCCATCCTCATCTCTGGGAATGTTTCCCAAAATAATGGTGATTTGCAAACACTATGCCTGAGCATGGGGACTCTGTAGCCCAGAACATCCCCCTGTCTCTTCAGGAGAGCTAAGCAAGCTTGGTAGGTCTGAAGAGAACACATAAAATCCCCTAAAAGAACATGAAACACATGAATTTCAGCTTTCCCAGGAGAGGGACATCTATCCATCTGGACAAGAATTCTTCTGAGTCTTGCAAAGCCCTTGACATGGCCCACTTAGAGAAGGGCACCTTCTCCTATCTCTATGCCCTCAGTCCCAGGACCTATGCATGTGTCCTTGTGGGCTTTTAAAGACACTTTTACAGCAAGGTATCTATATGGTTCACCTT
>NW_006921596.1:2583935-2637581 GCF_000298275.1 Orycteropus afer afer
TTGGTCAATGACATGAGACAAAGTATATGTGAACTGCTGTATGAAAAGTGAATTTACTCTGTAAATCTTCACCCAAATCCTAATAAAAAAAAAAAAACAAGAATGGCCAGACTCCATCTCTCATACTTTGGTCCTATTTTCAGAAGGGACAAGGCCCTAGAAAAGGCCATCATGCTGGGAAAGTAGAGGGTCAGCAAAAAACGGGAAAGACCCTCAACGAGACAGACTGACACAGTGGCTACAATGATGGGCACAAGCATAGCAACAACTGTGAGGTTGGTGAGGACCAGGCAGTACCTCGGTGTGTTGTACATAGGGCTGCTGTGAGTCAGAACTGACTTGATGGCACCTAATGACAACAATACATCCATCCATTCATCCATTCACCCACCCATCCACCCTTCCATTCACCAAAGATTTATTAAGAACCTACTAAGCACCAGGCCAGGGCAGCAGCGTTCAGTGGTAGAATTCTCACTTTCTTCCATTCAGGAGAGCCAGATTTGATTTCTGGCTGATGTACAACAATGGCAACTACTACTCATCTGACAGTAGGGACTTGAATGTTGCTATGATGTTCAGGGGAGCTAGACTAAGAAGAAAAGTCTGGCAATCTAGTATTCAAAACTACCAGTCCATGGAAATCTTATGGATCACAGTGGTCCAATTCAATACCATTGGGCACTGGTTCCCCATGAGCCAGGGGCTGACTTGAAAGCAGGTAACAACAAAGTACATCAGGCACCATGGCAGGAACCAGGGAAATAACTCTGAACAATACGCACAGGCCCACTCTCACAGGGCTTCCACTGTGGTGAGGAGATAGACCCCAAACTAGTGAAGAAGTGAGCAGGCTGCCAAAAGTCTTCCCGTCCCAATATCAAAACGTGTTTGAAATCTTCCAAACACAAAGGTGAATCTGAGCCATTTTCTCATTTGTTGTTATCATCAAGGATCGGCTGTAAAAACAAACAAGAGTGTCTGGTATGGAAATGTTAACAGTACAAAAACGTCTTCCAATGCGGGAGAATCATCTGAGGGCAAATATTGCCAGCAATATTTTTATGACAAAAGCTTTATTTCTCATCTTCTGTATCCTTGATTCAAATATAGACACGTATGTGGGTGCACATGTATCAAGATTCAAGTATTTCAATATAAATTTTGTATTCAAAATACTTTTCCTGATTTCACTTGATTGCATATTTCGAGTCAATGTTGCAGCAGTAATTTTTGTTCTGAATCAAAAACAAGAATCTCTGTCTCTTCTGTGCTCAACAATCTCTTCTCCTGCCCTCGCCCCTAGCCCTAAGGAGCCCAAATATGCAAGGTGCCTTCAGAGCTGAGAGGTAACAAGGCAAAACCTGTTTCTTCCCATTTATTTTTCTGCTGAAGGTTTCTGGAGCCATGGAGGTCAAAGCATGGGCTAAAGCCACCTCCTAAAGGCACTGAGATAGAAGGACAAACCTTCCCGCTTCGATTTGAGTGTGTAATTGTTTGAATCCATCTCGCCTGCACTACAATAATGTCATCCTTGGTTGACACAGATTTTAAAGCCCTTTGAAAAGGTGGAATGTTATCAATCACAAGTGTGATTATAATGGGATTTAAGTGGAAGAAGCTAAGATTCAGGCCCTGGCTCAGGCCAGGCTCTGTGACAAGAGTAGGAGGGAAAAAGAAGTAAGAAAGCTGTATTTCAGCCAAGGGAAAGAGGCAGTGTGCAGCCGTCATCCAGTTATCTCTCCAGAAGCCAAAAATGTCCCGAGATGCACCAGGAAACCCTAGAGCTCCATTGGGATTCCCTTAAACCTCAAAAAAGATCTGCTGATGTTCCCACTTCAAACGAGTGGCTCTCACCTGGGGAAGACTGTACCTCCCAGGGGACATTTGACATTTTCTAGAAACACTTTTGGTTGTCATCAGGGGGGTGGGGCTGTGTACTACTGGCATCTAGAGAGTAGAAGCCAGACTTGATGCTAAACATCCTACAAAACACAGAACAGCCCCTAGAGCACAGACTCATTTACCCCAAAATGTCAATATGCCAAGGCTGAGAAACGTGCATTAGACACAGAAAGGCTGAGTCAAAGTTGGGGGAGAAAAAGATGGGTCAGGAAGAGGCCTTCCTGGGAGAGTGGTTTGAAGCTACGCCTGTTTGCCAGCCGACTGAGCAAGTGACAGAAGAGAGGATAAAACAGGGGCGGCAGGAAAAGAAAACCTTTGAGCCAAATCACTTACTCTTTCCCCTTTTGATCTAAAACACACTTTCCTTATTATGAGTCAGAAGGGACCGGAAACCCAGCAATTTTTTTTCTTCAAGGCACAACAACCCAGGTCCAACAAAAACAAAATAATCTCTCTGGCAGATCGCTGGGACCGCAGGACCTCTTGTCTGACAAATCACGACGTGCCGACGGGTATAAAATTCAGCCATCAAGCCCAATCACATGCCCAAGATTACCAAGGAAAGAATTGTGAATTTCATTAAATATGTTAAAGGGGAAAAATCAGCTTTGAAAAATAGTAATCCTGTCTTTCAACAAAAATATTATAGGAAGCTATGAATTTGGTAGCTCCGAATAGGATGTTGGTACATGTTTTACTAAGGTAATATAATGGCACACTATTATTAGATCACATTAATCATTACTGTGCCAACGGCACTGACAGCCCCACTGAAAAGGATTGAAAGGCCTGGTAATGGATATAAATTACCCATTGTGTGATAAAAGGATTTTTACTAAGAAGGTAAGAATAAAACAGCAAATTTCTAATATAACTGTTGTATAAAAACCAAAATAAAAGTAATCCATGGTCAGTAATATCCACAAAATCAGAAGTAAGCACTTTTCCAACAAGATAAAGTCACAATAAAAAAATATATATTCAGGACAATATAAAATTAATTTCTGAGTGCATAATTCTGCTATCAATTTCCTGGGTTTATGTAGTGACCTCGGAACGCGTGGTCAGGAGAAGGTGGGTTTGCTAATTAGATCTGAGGGTGAGTTTATGGAGATATCAGGGACAGCCTCAGATGAGGCAGCTGGAGATATCAAACACATGTACTGCCTTTCTTTTTTCATTTTATTTTAAGTTTTTATCAGCTTCTATGCCAGGGAAACACTCAATTACTGGGTTTGTGATCTCGAGTCTGATTGGAATGACAAACACGAAGCTATGCAGGGCCAGGTTTCCTCCAAGCCTGGGTTAGACCACTGAATCACATGGTGAGTGATGGGGAAATGGACCTCACATGGTGTTTGGATGGGATCAGGTGGTTTCTGGCAGCAGCCCCACTGGCCCACGAGCACTGATTCCAAGCCATGGGCTAGTGAGCAATGACTCTTACAAACCTCACACAAGAGAGTAAGAAGTCAACTTTGTAGGGCTTTGCCCTATCCGTGACCCCATTCTGGAACTCAGCAGCATGTCTCCACCCTGCATGTCTACTCCATCCAGAACACCTGGGACTTATGATGCATCCAAGAGACCTTTGAATCCAGAAGCTTGTCTTCAGCCCACCTCAGCCACAGGTAAAAGGGAGCACCTGAGAGAACTCTTAATCAGTGCAGGGATCCAGAAGATCCAAAGAAGGCAGCCTGGACTCCCCCACAAACTCACAGACAGACAGCACTTCAACAGACTACAAAACGATGTTCCTTACCAGGCAAGTCTTAAAGCAATGGTTCTCCCTCCTGGCTGAAGGATATTCTTAAAGCCGTGGTGGTCAGGAACTGCAAAAATAAGACTTGTTAGATATTTTAAATGTCAAACATATCAGCTTTAATAACACACATAAACAGCATTCATCCAAGGTAATAATTTTCTGGGTTGATTGAGAATCTACAAATATTTAATAGCCCCATTGCCCCAAAACTTTGAGCAATTTTTAAAATGAGAAATATGTGACCTTTGCTTCAATGAACCAAATTTGCTCAGCTTCTTTTCAGTGAGAAATTGCCACCTGGGAAAAAAGAAGGGGGTGGAGCTTCTAACCATCTCTTCTCTTACATGGGACAGAGGAGAAAGTAAGAGCAAATGGGTGCTTGCTCACTCTCTCTCCCTCTTGCTGTCCTGTTCACTCTAACACTCACAGTCTCGCTCACTCTTTAGAATTCCCAAAGTGAGCAAAGTACTCATGTTTTGTTGCTATTGTTGTTGTTATGTGCCGTCAAGTCAGACCCAACAAATAGCGACCCCTACTTGGGTTTCTGAGGCAGTATCACTGCAGAAGTAGATCGCCCACCCTTCTTTCTGAGGAGTGGCTGGAGGGTTTGAACCGCCAGACTTCTGGTTAGCAGTCAAGTGCCTTAGGCACTACGCTACCAGAGCTCCCAAAAGTACTCATGGAGAGTCCTTTTTCTGTGATTTAAGGACCTCCTTACAGTAGAACAAAATTCCATCCTGATGCCAATTGGTCAAGCCTGTCCAGTGACCAGGACAGTACTCAAAAGGTCCAAAGAGGAGTCAGCAACCGAGGTACAGGGATGCTGTGTTTGTCATCAAAGTCGTCGTCGTCCCTGTTGAACCAAGACCAGAGAGCAGCAAAACCCATTACATTTTTTATTTTTTTCTTCTGTTACAACTGGTCAGTCCTGTGTAGATGATCTCATCTACTACAGCATCCTTGGATGAGATAAGAGCCTTGGGGGAGCACTGAGCTGCTCATCCACAGTGGCTTCAGAGCCACTGGCTGGAGTAATCAAGGCAAAGCTCAACCTCCTCTCATGTCAGTTAACTCCAGCGCATGCCTCAGTCCAGCTCACGTCTCAGGTCCAGTGCAACTCAGAAGCTACTCTGTTTTGCCCTATTACAGAAGGGGTTTTATAGGGTAAGCAAAAGTTACCTCTTGATAGATTATATTGTACTGAGCGTGAAGTTGCAAATTCTGATTCTAGAACTAGAATTCTACTATTGATTCAAGGATGCATCTGCAAATGGAAAATGAGAGGGTGCATTTAGGTAAGGGCAGGCCCATGGTGGTAGCCCCAGCCTAAGACATTTAGACATCAAACCACTGGCTTGCAACACTCCATCCAATTCCAGGATTTTTTTCTGGCAACAAAAAGGTGTTAGCTGACCGTGTGCTAGAAGTGTTTTCTCAAGTGCAAAAGGAATGGTGCTTTTTGTAAACAAATTTCTACATGCCAGAAGAGCCAACAAATCACTCTTAGAAAAAATATAACCAGAATGTTCCTTAGAAGTGAAGACAGCAAAACTTCTGCTTGCTTCCATTGGACATATCATTAGGAAAAACCAAGTGCTATAAAAGAACATTGGTTGTGGGGTAGTAAAGTTGTGTGTCAGTTTAGCTGGGCCTGCTTTTGAGTGGCTGGGCAAGTGGACATAGTTATTCCCCATGATGACACTGGTAATCAACTCTATGGTGGAATCTGCAGTGAGCAGCTGAAGCTGCCTTAGGGATGTGGTCTGCTTCCAGTATGTAAGAAGACTGCTTTGAGAAAGATCTCTGAGCTTTGTGGCATGCTTGGGACCTACATCTAGCTGAGTCTTCATTCAGCAACCTTCCATGTTTCCTGACGATCTTGGGACTGTCTCTGGACTTGAACTAGTGGCCTGTCATGTTGTTTGGCAAACTTGGGACTGTGCCATTTTATTTGTCCACCTTGGGTTTATCAGCTTCAGCAGCCAGCAGCTGCCTGAGTTAAGAGAAGCCTCCAGCTTCAGTGGACCAGGAGCAAGAGGCAGAGCTGAAGCCCAGGGTTGAGGGGCTCTCACCCAGCCCTAAGAACTGGCACTTTCAACTCAGACTTCTAGTCTCCTAGTCCGTGTTTGTTCAAGCAGTCTACATTTGCGGTATTTTCTGTCACAGCAGCACTAGAGGTAATCGAAACAGGTTGGTGAAGTGGACGGCTGGTAAAGGTGGGGAAGACCCTCAGTAGGATGGACTGATACAGTGGCCAAACATAGCAGCAGTTATGGAGACGGCACAGGACCAGGCAACATTCCGTTCTGTTATACATAAGGTCGATATGAGTTGGATCCAACTCAAGAGCAACTAACTACAACATCTTGAGACAATACAAAAGTTTACCTCTCAATCATCCTGCAACAGGAAATCACAAGCTTCTCGCTCCCTCACCATCTTCTTCCTCCCCAACTCCTTCCCCCTCCCATCTCAATCAGATTACCTTTCACATTTTGTTTTTCTGTACTCCTCAACGTTAAAATCTAAAGAATAGAAAACAAGTGCTCAGTGCTGTCCTTTCTAAGACTCCATTTGAGCACTGGGCTGAACAGGTCCTCAGCACCTGGATGGCTGAAAAGATGTATTTCCTTTGCCCACAGACTCCTTGTTTCGGGGGCTACTGGAGAGAGGGCAGATTCAGGTTTTAAATCCAGGCTCATGACCTGCAAAGTTCTAGGACCTGCTCCAGGGGCTTCTCACTTAGACGTTCTGTAAATCCCAGTGACAGGGAGAACACAGGGCAGGGGATGGGGGCCTTCACCTCAAGGAGATCCAACCCTCGATGAAGTCCCCCTCAACCTTGTCCTCAGCTTCACACCATTGATCAGAAGATCAGCATCTCCTGCAGTCTGCAGCGGGGGCTGTGATGTGGAGCAGGCCCCTCAGGTTAGATACTATATACCACTACAGGCCCCACCACAAGGCGTTGTGGCTGCACTGGGGGCTGAACCCTCTTAAGTGCTCTCCCAAGTGATGAGGGGGTTTATCAATGGAGCTGATCCATCAGGGCCAGGTTAGCCCCACAAGCTTCCTGCTAGAATATCAGGAGAGCTGACATTTAGAGGCTAAGCTGGCACCTCAGGAAAGCAAATTGAGTTAGTTCCATCTGTGCCTTTCTGAACCAGTCTAACTAGGAGCCGGCTCCTGGTGTCTGATGTTATTACAGTCACTGCAGGTCAGGAAAGGTGACAACATCAGACCACTGATACTCTCTGGATTCAAGGGGTGGGAAGGAAGGAAATGCCAGTACAGTAATTCTGCCTTCTCCAATGAATGAAACAGCTCTTTGGGTACAAGTAAGTAACTTGCATTTAGAGACAACATAGTCAGTAACATGACCACAAACAGGTCTCTGACATGAGGGCTAACCTATCTAGAGCCTTCCCTCTCCCATCTTGGGTGAGGCCCACACTGAGGGCACTGGGGGGTCCATCCAGGAGACTCTGCCCACAAGCCCAGTTTCATGCAGCTCTCACCAGATCAGAGGAGGGATTGGGAGCAGGCAGACTACAAAGGGAACAAAAGACTTGGTATGGTATCACAGGGGTTGGGTGGCAGCCAGTCCACCAAAAATATTACCTCCTAAATGGGAGTTCTGGTAGCCTAGTGCTAAGGCATTTGACTACTAACTAGAAAGCTGGCGGTTCAAACCCACCAGCCACTCCTCAGAAGGAAGATTGGGCAATCTACTTCCATAGAGATACCCCCTCGGAAACCCAAGGAGGGGTTGCTATGAGTCAAATCAACTCCACAGCAGTGAGTTTGGTTTTTTTTTTGTTTTTGTTTTTGTTTTTGTTTTAAGATGTGCTTTGTGCCTCCCGGAAGGGAGGTTGGGCAATCTACTTCCATAGTGATACCGCCTTAGAAACCCAAGGAGAGGTCACTATGAGTCGGCTCCGACTCTTTGGCATTGTGCTGTATTGCCTAAGTGCCAGAAATCTCTCCCACCCACTGTAAATGAATAGCCCCTGCTTCCTCTTTGAGATGCAGATAAGGCACACATTATAGTCATCTTCAGCTACCAGCATCTCAGAGTGAATGACTTGAAGAGAGTTGTTCATTCAGTTCAGTGACTTGTAGACTCTCTTCTGAGCACCTACTGTGCACCAAGTCTTGAGCTGGGCCATGGGCCCAGCAGGTCTGCCATGGATATAGAAACTAACCTTGTGTGAAGACTCTGGAAGAAGGGATGGGGAGAACACATCACAGGTGGGCACCTTGGAGAGATGGGCACAGCTGAGCTGAGCCTTCAAGTAGGTACAAGCAGACCATAAACGAAAGGCAGGGCCTCAGTAGGACAGGGATTGAGGGCAAAGACTCAAACACTGACCCGAGGGTGTGGGGTTCTAAGAGAAAAGGAAGTGCAGGAAGGGCCACAACTTCAAGAAGGGGGAGAGAGAAGGCTCTGCAGGGGCCAGAGAGGGGTTGTAAGCACCATGTCCTAGGTGAAAATTGGCTGGGGTAGGGCAGGGAGTAGAGGGTGCTGGGGAGGGGAAGAGGGAGAAGAGGGACTTGTGGAGCCCAGCGATGAGCCTCAGGGTAATCACTCAACTCATTACCCCATCACCTAGCAGGTGCCTTCTAGTGCCAGCACTTGTCCAGGTTCTCCAGCGATAACTAATGTCTCTGCCTTGTGCAGCTTACATTCTAGTAAGCAGAGGATTCAAATGAAAACCAAAAAAAAATAAAATACAATATCAGTGAATAATAAGTTCTAAGAAAACTAAGGCAGGGAACAGGATGGCATGAGCAAGAAAGCTATCAGATATGGCAGTCTGAGAAGACCTCTCGAAGGGGATGACATCTGTCAAGAGAAAGAAGGTGATCCCTTCTTTCCACAAGAAGGTGGCAATCTGGGGAAGAACTTTCTAAACAGTAAGTGCAAAGGCCTCGAGGTAGAGAGGAGGTGGCATGTTCAAGGAGCAGCAAGAAGGTCCATGTAACCAGGGCTTGGACAGTGAGCAGGGAAATGGGAGAAAGAGGGTTAGTTAGGGTCCACACATGAAGGGCCTTGTCAGACATGCTAAGAAATGTGGATCTAATCCAAGCCATGACCAGGTATTGAGCAAGAACAGAATATAATCTGATTTATATCCCACAAGGTCCCTCTGGCATCTTTGTGGGGGAGGACATAGGGGACAAGAGTGGAGTAGAGAGGTTGCTGTGGTTTTCCAGGGAGACAGAGGCCTGGCTTGGCCTGGGGTGAGAGTTGTGGAGATGGAGCCACAGCTAGATTCAGGATGCATGTCCATACAGAGCCAGCAAGACTTGCTGAGGAAGAAAGCTGGAGCAAGAGGGGAGCCAGGGTCGTGCTGTGTCCATCCTGGCTGGAACTCTGGGACCCCAGGCCACCAACTCCCTGCCAGCCCAAGCTGGGGCTCGGGTCCAAGTGCACCAACACAGCACCTCTGGAGCAGAGGATGGAGCCCAGAAAGGTTGGCTGGGCCTGGCGGACAGCATCCACAAGGATCTTGCCCTGCGGGCAGCCAGGAAGCCACTGCCTTCTAACTTCTGCCAAAGCAGATGTCCAAGGATCTATTCTTCTGCGGAGCTACAAAGTATCTCAAACCAGGGGAAGAAGACTCCAAACTAAGACATTTGTCCCCTAAACCCCGTCAGCCCACTCCCCAGGGTCCCACACCAGCCCACCCAAATCAGGCCTCCAAACACAGGTACTAAACCCTTGTATGTGTTCATATGCATGTGTGCCACACATGTGCATGTATGTGCATGGGAGCACACATATTGGGGGATTGGCAGCTGCCACCCTGACTCAGAGCCCAGCATTACATGATGCAGCTGAAATATTGTAATGTGGAGTGCGTTGGGCTGCCCAGACATGCTTCCAAAGGAAGCCTCTTCTTTCGTTTTAAAACAAAGGTAACTTTGATGGAGAAGCTATTTGATACCTGTTCGATCTCAGCGCTTTCAGGATACTCAGACATCAGGCGCGCTCAGGAACCTGAGAGCCTGTGACATCAGACCAGGCGCTGGGATGATAGAAGAGGACTGGTGGCTTCTTCCCGTCAGTCTTCCAGGCCGGTGCATGTATTTTTACATGCTTTAGCATGAAAAAAAGCCAAGAAGCTCTGAGCCAATCAAATTACATCCCTGTCTCTTTAATAAACAAATCCATGTGCACATTAACAGTGTTGAAAATTCAATTTAAACTCTTTGTCTGTTGCTGCTTACTCTAAAGATGGTCTTTCTTAAACAACAGAACACCAAGGAGTCGTTAGTGCTCTCTCTTCATTACTTCAAAAAACCAATCATTAGACACCAGAGTATATACGTAATTAGAAAATCACTTCCTTTGCAATCCAAGCTAAGTAGTTTACATACTGTAATTACAGGGACAAAATCAATTTTTAATCATTTCCCTGATTGGGCTCATCAGCTCTGTGGGAACATTGTAACCTGCTTGTTGTGCAAAAGCAACATCTGGGCTAAAACAATTACCCTTTGTTTGCTACAATATTCCTTAAATCTTTTTGCTTGCATAAAAAAATGAAAACACGAAGACAAGATATTTGGATGTCTTTTTGTCCTTGATCAACATATATCCGAAAGTTCGCCTCGTGACGGGAGTTTAATGTTCCCCGGAATTTACGGTTTAACAGTACACATCCAAGGAATGTATTTTTTTTCAGTGAGATAAAAGTATCTGATTGTTTTAAAGATCCATTCAGCTGCCTAATTGTTCCGTAGCTAACACATGGTATTCAAACAACCCACACATTACAAAAGCTCATCTGGGTAATCATGGGCAACTATTATTGCGATGGTTTGCACTTTTCTAATACAAATGAATGGATTTTATCAAAATTAAAAAAAAAAAAAAACTAAAAAGCTGAGTATGTGTGAAAAATAGTTGGTATGAATTGGCAAGGCGAGGCTAAGCATTTTGTTCTCTTAATAGGAAATGACCTCATTTACACTGGAGTAATAATTAGTACTGCTTCACTGACAGTTAAGAAAAAAAACTTTCCCAGTATAATAAGGCAGCATCTCCTTTGTTAGCAGATCTACATTGATTATTAACCCTTGCCAAGAAATTCCAAGTTTAACTCTACGTTCCACTGGGCTCATGTTTGCTGGCAAAAGATAAAAATAGCTGTTTGGAAACCGCTGCCTCTCACCCAGATTTCCAAAGTTCTGCATCTGCGCTTTTAAGTGGCGATCTGAAGCACTTGGTGTCCCCTTTGAAGAAACATGGAAAGCCCCCTCCACCCAGCCCGCAGCCACCAGGAGCCCCAGCTGTCCCTCTGCTCTCCCCCGTGGCCCTGGTCCTCCTCATTCTTTTGAAGTTTATTGGCTTTGATTATTGCTTGCAGATTCCCCAACCTACAATTAATTCATAGTCAAAACAGCCCTGAGAAGGACATGAGGAGAAAGGGAAAGTGAAGCGAGAGAAGATATTCTTGCTGGTGACTCGGTCCAGCCTAACAGTGCAAGAGAGAGGAGCACTTGAGCTATTAAAGAAACACGGTCCAAGTGAAAAGCGAAGTGCAGAGTGGTGGTAAGTATTTACTCCACATTTCTCTGATAAGAGACTCCTATCTGGGATATGCATTATTGATTGCATTGTGGCCCAAAAATTATATATGCTGATTTCCTGGACCCTACACCTGTGGATGTAATCTAAAGTAGTGTAAATCATCTTCCATAATGCAATCTAATGTAATGTGATCAATCAATCAATAATTTGAGGTCATAGCAGTGTAAGGGAATCCTAAACTTCTGAAACCAGAGTACACACAGAGACCCAGCCACACACACAGGGGGGAAGACAGATGCCATGGGAGCCTGCCAGCCAAGGAACCAAGGGAATGCTCAGGACTTCCTACAAGGAAGTAATCAACATGGCTGTGACCCTGATTTGGACTTATAGCCCCCAGAACTCTCCGAAAATAAATATCTGCTTCATAAAGTCAAAAATAAAGAAATAAGGCCTAGGAACAGCCAGAGTTTATTTACACACAGGCAGTTCTCGGGTTACGAATGAGATCCATTCCTAAACCAAAAAAAAAAAAAAAAAACAAAAACACTGCCTTTGAAAAAACCAAACTCACTATTCAACTCATAGTGACTCCTCCTTGGGCTTCCAAGGCAGTATCTCTACGGAAGTAGATTGCCCAATCCACCTTCTGTGGAATGGCTGGTGGGTTTGAACTGCCAGCCTGCTGGTTAGCAGTCAGATGCCTTGGGCACTATCCCACCAGAGCTCCCTCCATCCTAAGTGTGTCTTTAAGTTGAATTTGTAGGTAAGTTGGAACAGGCACATATGGTTCTCTGGTAGCATAGTGCCTAAGGCACTTGACTGCTAACCAGAAGGCTGGCGGTTCAAACCCACCAGCCACTCCTCGGAAGGAAGATGGGGCAATCTACTTCCATAGTGATACTGCCTCGGAAACCCAAGGAGGGGTCGCTATGGGTTGGGTCCGACTCAACGGCACATAACAACAACAACAATCAGTGAAAGAAAAGGCATGAAACCTTTTCAATGACTGAAAAGCTGCACGTGAAGCAAGCAAAGGTGATTGTGAAAAGAATTTGTAGCCAGTAGCGGTTGGTGCCGGGAGCTCTGGTAGCATAGTGACTAAGACACTTGCCTGCTAACCAGACGGCTGGTGGTTCAAACCCACCAGCCACTCCTCGGAAGGAAGGTAGGGCAATCCTACTTCCGTAGTGATACTGCCTCGGAAACCCAAGGAGGGGTCGGAAACCCAATGAGGGGTCGCTATGAGTCGGGGCCGACTCGAGGGCAAAGGGCAAAACAACAACAACAGCGGTTGGTGCAATCGTTTCAAAGTGAGGACAAATTTACATAACTTTAAAGGGCATGTAGGAGTTATCCGAGGTTGTGTTGGTAACGGGGGGACATATTGCACTCCTTCCAAAGGGATCCAGTCATTGATCCCACCATTCCCAAGCTCAAGAGGAATGACAGTAAACATTTACTGAGCACTTACCATGTGCCAACTGGGGTTCATAGTACTTAACAAGCACTGTCCCACTTCATCCTCACAACAGCCCCATAAGGTAGGTACAATCCTATGTTCATTTACAGATGGGAAGCTGAGGTACAAGTAGAGAAGTAACTTACCCAAGTTTAAGAGCTAGTGATCAGAGGAGCTAGGGATTGATACCCCAACCTGCCCTACTCTTGGCCACACTATTTCCCAACTCGGGCGACATCTCTTTCCCCTCCAGTCTTGAGAAGCCTCGTATTCACTGGTCAGACACATGCCATGATGCTCACATCTGTGTCCCTGGAAGCACGAACAGACCTCAGCATCGTTCTCCGTGTGGATTCCTACCTCTCATCTCAAGATTGTGATTCTGACCCAGGACAAGGTGGATGGCCAGGGCATGGCCAGTCTTCTTAGCAAAAGAAGCACAAGGCAGACACACATTTCCCACAATGGTCAGGAGCACCAGTTTCAAGCTGCCGTGGTGGTGGTGTCCCGGAACCTCCAAGTGTCTGGGATGGATGCCCCTAGTGCTCGGTGGAGGTTGTTCTCCTGAGAGCCGGGCCTGGCAGTCCCTCCTGAAGCCTTAGTTTACTCAATGTCTTTGCCCAGCCTGGTCCCAGGTCTTGCCCCACCCGTGGGAACGCAAATCCTGTGTCAGCTCAAGACTCCACAGGACAGCACATCCAAGACAACTCCAGCCCCCAGAGACTGGGCAATGCAAAGGAAGAAAACTCCAAAACAGTTTGATTGCTTTCAAATAGATTGAAGAAAAAGCATTTAGCTCTTTACAGAAGATATTCCACACCATGATCAAATCACAAGGTATGGAAGGAAGGAGCTTCTCTTGAAGAAGGAATGTGAAATACTTGAAAAGTATAAAATGCTCATTTTCTATTTTACCTGGACCTCGCTGCAGGCAATGTTGCTGTGCAGACAGCCTGCTCTGTCAAATGCTCAGGTACAGCCATGCTGTCCAATGTGGCAGCCACAGGCCACAGGTGGCTACTGAGCACCTGAACCGTGGCCAGTCACACTGACCTGTGTTGTGAGTGTAAAACACACATCACTTCGTAAGACTCTGAAATATCTCATCGATACGTTTTATACTTTTGACATGTTGAAATTATAATTTTCAGATACATCAAATTAAATTAAATCTGTTCTTAACATAAATCTCATCTGTTCCTTCTTACCTTTTTTCATATGGCTATTAGAAAATTTAAAATCATCTACATGGCCTGTATTGGTGGCCCTCCTTATATTTCCATTGAGTTTGGTTTGGTTTAGTGCTGATTTAGAACTAAGCAAAAAAGAAAAACAGATGTATGAAGATTTGTTGGGTCGGGTCATTTTGATGGTAAAATTTGCCCATAATAAAAAGTTACTTGTTTTCTGAAGGAGATTTTTAAAGAAAATGTATTATCATTGACATCACTTGAAAGGTGGGGTCCATGGATCCTCTTAGAACTCAAAATGAAAGTTATGCACCTTCTTACAGAACTTCTTGGGTTCTTTACTGATGTCCTTTTTTTGTTGTAGTTCATTTACCTTTTAGTTTTATAAAACTGATTATTCAAGTGATATATGTTCATCTTTAGAAATGTGGGAACATACAAAATATCACAAAGGCAGAAATAACAATAATTCATAATTCTACCAGCCAGTGTGATTACTGTTAATATTTAGGCACATTTCCTTCCAGCTCTTGTGTGTGTGTGTATGTGTGTGTGTGTGAATGCATGTATGTACGTATGTGCTCATGAACAAACTTGAGAACACATTTCATGTGGATCTTTGATTCCACATCTCCTAAAATTCCAGGTTTCCAATGCAAATAATCGTAGTTTGGCCATAGAAGAATACAGGCCACTGGCTAAGGTGGCTGAGTTCCTACAGGTAATAAAAACCCCTAGTAAACCTAGCCGGGAGCTCTGGTAGCATAGTGGCTAAGACACTTGCCTGCTAATCAGACGGCTGGCGGTTCAAACCCACCAGCCACTCCTCGGAAGGAAGGTTGGGCAATCCTACTTCCGTAGTGATACTGCCTCGGAAACCCAAGGAGGGGTCGCTATGAGCCAGGTTTGACTCGACGGCACATAACAACAACAACAACAACAAGTAAACCCAGCCTAGGGAACCCCTCTTCCACTTCTGCAAGTCAGGAAATCTCCCTGAGATTTGGGGTCCTTCAACAGCCTTCTGGCTGCCACTTCCTGATGAGTTGATATCCAAGAACCTCAGAGCAGCTGCCCAGGCAGGTCCTCAGGACCTGCACTTGGCACAGGGCAGGGGACCTCAAAGGCTGGAGACCTCATGCAGCCAGTCCCTTACTTCTCTGTGGTGTTGCTGTCATTTCAATTCACATAATGAATTGACCTGCAACTCCAGACAGGAGTCTAGGTCAACCAGGCCTGCACCCACCTGTCTCCTGGGACACAAAGGGAAAGGAGCCCCTTGGATAATTTCTATCCCTCAGACTGGATATCCCACCAAACCCATCATTGATCTTCAGCTTGTGGCTAGAAACATGGCTGCTTCAGTACTGATGTGTTTGGGGGACCAGAAAGACGTGTAAAAATAGACATGAGTCACCTCCCCAGCTGGAAGCCAGCAGAAATTTGGAGGGTGAGAGGAACATCACAAGAAAATGGTGTTGTTTTCTTTATTTTTTTATCTGGACATCGGGTGCGATCGAAACCTACTGTCCTAATAAACTAATTTTACCTTTCAATTCACACTAAGTTTAGTTCCAGCTACAAGTTATTCTGGAAAAAGCCTGGAAAAGTCAAAAACAGTTGCTATAGAGTCAATTCCAACTCACGGCAACCTCACATTTGTCAGGGTGGAACTGTGCTCTATAGGGTCTCCAATGGCTGACTTTTCACAAGCAGATTGCCAGGTCTTTCTGAGGCACCCATGGTGGACTTGAACTGCCAGCCTTTGGTAGCAGTTGAACATGTTAACTGTTTGTACCACACAGGGAGTCCAGAGATGTCAAAGGCAGGCTAATTGGGAGGCCACATAAAATATTCCACACAGTTTTCATGGCAATTTTATAGCAATAAGAAGAAAAAGTTACTGCCAATGTCATTGGTCCCTCCAGCATCCCTTGTGCTACAGCAAGAAAAGTTTCCAGGGTTGCACACACTGAGGGCAGTGCCTACTGCAGGGCATGCAGACATGGAGGAGTGGTGACGTCCCAACAAGTGTGGCCTCTTCCTAGCCTGACCTGCCCCACAGCCAAGGGCAGGCTCCCTTTGCTTGTCTCATGGTGAAGTTCCTATTTCAGAAACTTCAAACCTAACAGTTCCCAGAAGAGGAAACATCTTCCCTTCTTGTCTTCCAAAGGCTTGTCTTCCAAGCCTTTCCATCCTGGTAAAGATTTTATAAACATTCTTCGAAAGAGTATTCTCTCTCCTCTGCCCACAGGTAACAAGGGATGGCAGATGTTTCAGAAACAGCATATTAAAAAAAAAAAAAAAATCCAATGTCACTAAAACCAGAATGGAAAATGTTTATACATAACAAACAGTGTAATGAATTTGCACAACCTTAACCGACTGTATACCTAGCATAATGAAATGGTCTCCATCCTCTCAAAGAAAAAATTATGTATGCTAGCACATAGCTTTAGAAAAGCATTGTTCTTAAAAAAATAAAAAAATAAAAAAACCTGCATTTTTCCCAGCTACCATGTAATTTGCGAGATGCATTTTTAAATGATCTGCAACAGCAGCGGGCTTCATCAGTCAGATGATGCCGATAGATAATTCACCAAACCATCACATGATCTTCCATCACTCTAAAAGATGCGAATATATTGCCACAAGCTTTGGGAATAATGGGTGCACCTGTTTATGGTGTCACCTCTGTTTGCTAATTGTCTCCTTGAGCTACATTTTACTTCTAATGCATTTATTTTTGACAGGCAGTGTCTATTTAGAAATCACATTACTTCAAGTGCAATTGTTCTTTTGTCTATCAAGTAAATGAAGTGTTGTTATACAGATTTCAGGTTCTGATTAGTAAAGTACCAGAGCCCCAAAAAGGTCAATCAGTTATTTACCTGAGGTAATAGAAGGAGGGCAGGCATCTTGAATATTCCCCAGCTCATGTTATAGGCCATATTACTGTAATTACTCCATTTGGTTTATCTTAAGTATATATTTCTGGGGTCAGCAGGCTAAAATGGCACCCTCCCAGGACAAGTCTAGAGATCTGTGTCCATGTAGAATTGCAGGCAGGTGAGTCATCTGTTGACATGTATGGATGCTACCAAATCAAATATGCCAGGGCTTGAAAACGCCAACAAGTATTCAAATAACTGTGTGGGTGTGAGTGTACCTACCCCTTGGCTTGGACAAATTCTCCTTAAAAGAGTTTTTTGGTTTTTTGGTTTTTTTAAGTAATTTTTCAAATCATTTTACTCGTCAAGTCTTATTTGATGAATTGGTTCAGATCAATATAAAGGTAATTACAAGTGTAACAAAAAAAACTGATAAAAAGAGTGGGAAAAACTAAGCACAACTGTCTCTGAAAACCAGGAATCAAGGGAAGGGTAGTGATAGTTCAGTGGTAGAGTTCTCGACTTTCACACAGGAGGCACTAGTTCGATTCACAGCCCACGCTGTCATTGTGGATGTGTACACGTTGATCAAACACAGTACTTCCAAAACAGAGAGCTTCTTAAAAATAAATAAATCCTAAAAACCGGGAACCAGCTAGAAACAGGATCATCTTTGACTTCCGCTCTAGGACAGCCTGGTGCCAACCCACACAACAAATGGTGGCATGAAGACCATGTAACACGCACTTAGCTGTGTACATACAAGCAGAGTCAGGAATCGACTTATCATGAGCATATGCCAGAAACCAGATTTACGCAGTCATTAATGTCCTCAGATAAAATAACTAGAAGATTTTTTATATGTGGAGGAAGAATGTTGCCTGAGCACCACCTCGTTCCCTGGTGTTCAGATCCAAATGTCTGACTCTCAAGTACCCTCAAATTACTCCTATAGATCATCCACCTGACTTCACCGCCTCCAAAGCAACCCAAACCATGAATCATAGGGACAGTTCTATATTTAGGAGTCACTTGTCTCTTAAGTGGATCATCTACGATTTCTTTTTTATTCCTCCTGATTTCTCTATCCATGAATTGGATGATTCGCTCTCCCTCCCTGCCTGCCCCCACCTGGTCCCACACCATTAAATTATCCTTCGAGTAGCTTCTGGTTGATCGCCAGGTCAGTGACCCCTGTTCCACAGGTCTTGAACACACAGAGGCTCTCACTGAGTCATAACACCCCACATGCCCTCTCCTGATACCCACCTCCTACAGCCCTCTGCATGGTGACCACGTCAGGTAGGCGGCCAGGCTTAGGAAGAAGTCTAGGGACCACCACCGTTGCACTCATGAAAAGAAAGAGACACAAAAAGGCCCGCTTGCCTTAAGTCACATTCTAAATTGGCTCCCTGGAGCATTCCCCTACCTTGTTCACTAAAGACTGTGTATGTTTCCTCAGTGTTTAGCATCTGCTATGTAACCTGAGCAGGACTTGCATTGTATCACCAGTTGTTTTTCCAAAGTATTTTCCCATCAGGACCATAATTATATGCAAACTACTTGACTTACAACCATTTGCAAACATGTCTTAAATGTTCACTAGGACTGTTCCACTAGAGAAAAGGGGGAAACCCCACGACTCCTTTCTTGGGGACCCCGAGGCCAGCGAGATGGGGAAAGCCTGACACGCAGGAGCACGCAGCATCCTCAACAAGCAGAACCTCGGCCACATTCTCTGCTGTCGAGCCGAGGAATGTCCTCTTCATTTCGCAATTTATTTCAACTCTAAGTACTCTAATCATGGGAAGTACTTTTTGCTTTTTAAACAGCCTGCTTGTTTTTACAGGTCAAGAGCATAAATAAAACAGTCAAGTTGGAAACTTGGAAAGCTCATTTGTACGAGAAGGAAGTAGTTATAGATTGTCCATTTGTGCAGACACCAGGCAGCTCTCAGGGGGCGGTTCAGCCGTCTAGGAAGCCAGACCCCTGAGCAGTCAGCACTTACTGGGAAGGTTGAGGAGCACCCTGTCCCCTCACCTTGCCTAACTCTTGAGGGAATCCCTCTTGGGGAAAGGTTGGGGGGTTATTAGAACCCTACTGGCTATTCCATAAGGTTTTACTACAAATTAGCATGTAACCCAAGTATCAAATAGTACTTGGCTGAGAGATGGACTAATATCACTGATTGGGTCGTCCTGAAATTGTAACGATCCTGAAGTGCTAACCGTGAAATTTATTGACGTCATTGCTAAAGCGGCTCGTGATGAACAAAATTAAGTGCCTTCCAATTACAGTCCAGGATCTAGTAGATCATCTCTGAATTGCAGAGATGACCTCAGGAAAATGCGTGTTGCCTCAAAGCCAACATATGTAAGATGGTTAATATCTTTACCAAAAAGAGGAAGGGAGGGAGGAGGAAAAAAAATCACTATCCATTTTTTTCATATAAGAAGTCACACAGGTGTACCTACCATAACCAAATAATCATTTGCAGATCACACACACACACACACACACATACACACAGGATTGCTGATAAGGCTGATGAAGAAAGTAAGACTCACAAAACACCAGGAACACTCACTATCAATGTCAGCATCACTGGAATAGAGAATGAAGACTAGAGGCTGTCAGAGGAAAAAGTGCCAGGACAACATCAAGAACTGGTGATAACTTCCTGTGTCAGAAGGCAGACAGGGAGATAGGGCGTTCGGCTCCATCTTCAGAGGATAAGCCATGATGTGCCATGGACCATGGATGTACCATGAGCTCTCTCAGTGATGCTAGCAAGGGGTTGGTCCCTGTCTCCCACCATGCCAGGCAGAGAACACAAAGCATGACAGGGCTGGTGGCAGCTTAAACCATTAGACCACATTTTTAACTGCCACCTTCACTTCTATTTTTCCTTTATTCTGCATGTGCTAAAAGAGTCCCTACCCCCTCCCTTTCTTTTTATCAAACATTCCTAATGTAGTGATAAAATGAGGAAGAATGAAAGATTATTATAAAACAGGACTTTTATGGCTGGTGTCTATGGAACAGTCACACTGTTACATATATTTTCTCTAAGTAATCAGGAATGTATTGGTATTTTGAAATTATGTATCTCTAATAACACAAAAGTACTTAAGAACAGAAATAGACAGTAATGGAAAATGCAGTCAACTGTTGACAACATATAGAATTTCTGAAAATAATTTGCAGAGAACAGCAGAGCAGATGAGTCAAAATTTTCACAAAAATATTTCTTGCCTCCGATAGTCCAATGTAATTCATTTTCTATCTCTGTTCATTAATCATTGTTAAAATTAGTGATCCATTTCTTCCACTCTGCCATCTGCACTCAGCTTCGTAACAAACATGACACCTTCCTGCATAATAAAACCTGACAACTACTAGGATGCATTTCCAAATAGCTTTCTGCATATTTGCACCTCTATAACGGATTCCGTTGTCAGACAAAAGTGGATTATTTAACCAGAGTTCTTTCTTTATCAATTCTGAACACAGATGTGTGTGAGTGTGTATGTGTGTGTTAAAATATGATCAAGAGAAATCAGTTAATTTTAATTAAAATGAAGTGTTCCCGCCATAAGTGGAAGGTATTTAAAGCCCAAGTTATATCAGCCAATATCACTCACCAGGGGCACTGTCGGGAGTATCATGCTTGATATATGAAGTTTACGTAAATAATTCGTGGCTTCATCTTGTAAACCTTGCTAATAAAAATGATCTTGACATTGCAACCTTCTAAAAAATTTTTTCATTTTAATATCCTGCTCTATTTTGTTTTTCAGTCTTTGATCGTGGAATTTCAAATAAATATTTTTAAGGAAAGACAAAACAATCAAGGAGCAGGGAGACACAGGCTAGAACACCAATGAATAATTAAACACATGCCAACCGTTTCCTTGGGGAAACCACCACTGGGTCCAAACCACAGGGAAGCTTTCTTGGTTCTCCTGGATGACACGCCACGTGGAGCCAATCAGTCTGGCCGTGATGAGGATGAAGATGAAGAGCAGCAGTCTGGGACCCACTCCTTACCCTTCAGCAGAGCAGCCCCGAAGGAGGAAAGTCTATGAGCTTTGAAGAAAAGGCTGTCCACTGAAATGAAGGGCAGGCCTGTGTCCCTCCAGCTAGTCAGGATTGAGTGAGAGATGAGAAGGAGATACCAGGTGTGTAGAAGTTGAAAAAAGACAACTTGGATTTCTTGCCTATATTTTATCTACCCCCGGGGCTATCTCCTTCCTCCTTACCCCTTCCTGTAAATAGAGCAAGCTTTTGCGAGGGACCTCACATGTCCTCAAGACATACATTTCCAAGAGCTCCAGCCTATCTGCATGTATCTGCCCAGCACCTGTCCAGCTCTGTGCTAGGGAAGCATGGGGAGGATGGTGCAAAGGTACCTCACACGGCACACCCATCTCAGCTTCCGGGAGCTCACGGCGTGGTAGGAGACACAAGAGGCATGCAGATGTCTCCAAACCAGGGCCCAGCGATAAAGGCTGTAAGGCAGGGAGAGTGGCAAAGGGGGGCTAGTTTTTCTAACCTGCAGAGGTGGGGCTGGAAGAGTGCTTGGGGGAGGCTGCAGAGACAAGATGGTATCTAAGCTGATGAAGACATCAACAGGCAAAGTTGAAGAGGACTCAGATCCTGGCAGAAGCAAAACAGGAGGCGGATTCCACCCCCAGCATTTGGGAAGTGTTTGGGCTGCACTTAGGGCAACAGGAACTATGGGGGTTACTGACAGTCCCCATCTGCTGTAGACATACACTCAGGGGTGCCTGGAGAAGGATGGGGGGGGGGCACGCTGAAGACACAGCCTGCAAATCCCACTCAGAGTCATGCAGCAACACAAAAAAAAACATAACTCTATAATAAACTGCACTTTCTTAAAACTAAAGAAATGGCTGTTTAATGACTGGTGGCCAATGAATCTCTCTCTCTCTCTCTCTCTCTCTCTCTCTCTCTCTCTCTCTCTCTCACACACACACACACACACACACACACACACACACACACGCCTATTGACAGAGTAGAACTTTTTGTTTAATCCTCCCCAGTTTATCTTTCTCTGTCCTCACAGCCTGGTGTGGAGCTTGGAGCAGATCCCCTAACTAAGCCTGATTAGAATGAGAACAGTCAAAAGACAAACTTTGCAAAAATCAAGGTTTAAAATAGAAATAGCAACTGACCCTCAGCTGCAGCGCTGCCGGCTGGGACAGTGACAATAGCGACTCTTTTGTTAAACTTTCCTGTGAGACGTGCTCACCAGACTGGGGTGGGTGTGTGTGTCTGTCTGTCTCATACATGAGAGAGTGGGAGAAAGGTTTTAAAATAGCCGTGGCTTTAAAAAAAAAAAAAAAAATTAATCGCAAATTACCATTCACCCCTTAGCAGCCAAAACGTCTGTGGATTCATTTAATATATACAAAATTCAAAGCTTCCCTATAAATATTTCAGAACTTGAAACCTTCCATTTTGTCCCTGGCCCTGCACAATAACACACACTCACAGGCACACAGGCATCTACGGGTGGCAGGGTGCGGTGAGGGGGGGAAGGGAGGGTTGGAACCCCCTCCTCCTGGCATTGTCTCCCAGCCTCTCGCTCCTTTAGCCTGGAGTTCCTTCTTCCCTTCACATGTCTGCATCCTGACACATTCAATTTCAGGTTATCAGCACATCTGAATTATAGAATACTGAAGGGGATAGAGGGCAGGCCTCTCTGGGCTGATTAGCACCATTTAAGAAAGCTTTTGCCAGCCGGCTTCATTGGCTGGGAGCGCCACCATGGTGGGTGGCCTTCTGTATTAGAAGTCAACATGGAGCTGTCTCATTTGAATTAAATATGGACAAAAAGGAAAGATCTGATTATGCTTATTCATAGCTAACCTTTCAAGTCCACCAAGCTGCCAAACTTGGCTGTGAAGACTGCAAGTTTCTTTCCTGTGTTTCTGGATTGCTGGGTATTCCTATTTTCTCATGTAGTTTTTCAGGCTCCTCTGAAGTGTGTGTGTGTGTGTGTGTGTGTTTGTTTAAATTTTAGTCAAGTCCAGTCTGGGAGTTTTTTCTAAGATGATGCTTTTGCAAGAATTCAGGGAAAAGCTTTTAAACCAGAGGCAGACAACAATGGAAACACAGGGCCCAATTTTAATTCATCGCTATATGAAAATACACACATAAACACACACATAAATTTGACTACAGGAAACTTCTTCTTGCACCAGAATGAGTAGCTGAAAATTTGATTAGCACAAATAAAATTTTGACATGGGGCTGAGTGGAGCAATGATTCAGAAAAGACCCAAACGTACAAATACTGGAATCACTGAGTCGAGAATAACACCCTCGTTCCAGGTAGCATTTACTTTATCTCTTCACTTTCACAGATACGTACACACCCCATTATTTTTAATTCCCCTCCTTCCTCAGCATGGACGACTCCTTCAACATCAAGTTCATAAAAGGAGCGGGGAACCTCCAGGGCATGCCAGGGAATCTGGTCCCCGGGGCCTACTACCAACTTCCTGGTGACGGCAGCCTCTCCAGGGCAGGCACTGAGTGTGACTCCGGCCTGGGTTCCCGGCTCTGGCAAAGGCCAGGGGCCATAAATGCTCTTAGAAATAACCACAGTAGGGAACAGCTCTGGCAGCCTCATTCCCATTCCCTTTTCAGGGTCCATCTTCTCCTCCCTGCTCTGCCTACCTATAGGGACCATAAGGATGTCCTCCCTTGTGCCCAACTCTTCTCTGAAGGAGACCTGGGTTCTCTGTCCCCTAGCAAGAGGCCTTCTTAAAGGAGATTTGCTCTGGACACCCACACTCCAGCAGGGCACCCTTGGCACCCCTGCCTTGGACAGGTCATTTCATGAAGTTGGTCTTGCCTCTCCATCTGGATGATGAATTCCATGAGGACAGAAGCCACATCTCCTCCTTCTCGGAGTCCTCCTCAGGAAGTCCTTTCGACTGAACAAATCAGCCCCAGCCAGCCTCTGGACACAGAGAGGGAGGCCGTGTGTGAGTGTCACAGAGCCATGGCAGCCCCTCTCCACTGGGTGTCATTTTTCCACCATAGCACAACGACACCATCGCTCCTCCATTCTTTACCAACCACCCCAACATCCTCCCTCTGGGCTCCATCAACCAAGAGCCCCAAGTGTGCAGCACTCCATGTGTGTAGTGCGCCACACATCCTGAAAGACACTTTCCCTGTGTCTTCTCCATCTCTACAACCACCGTGGAGTCTTCCCTCCCTACTGCAGCACCTTTGGAGATACCTGGAAAGTTACAGGAGCACTGGGGTGGCTTGGTGCTCATCCTCACAGCCCCCTCAAGTCACAGCCTGCAGCAAGGTGCTGTGAAAGGCATCTGTTTCAGTACAAGGCCCATACTTGTACCCCGTGTTGGCCCAAAGTTACTCAGTGGGGAAGCACAGTGATGCCTCTTTGTTGCTGAACCTCAAAGAACCCATGTCTTGGGTAGCATCATGGAAGGGAAGGAAAGTAAGAGAGGTTGCCGAGGAGACCAGCCAACCTCTGTCCTTTCCCCAGGGGTCTCTCTGCTAAAGGAGGAGTGGTGGGCTCCATGTTATTGGCCCAGTATCAGTTGGTGGAGTTTTTCTTTTATGAAACACAACCATCCCCACCTAAACCAAACCCACATTTCTGAAAGGGGTGAACTCACTTTCTCATTGCTAGCTTTGAACTTGCAGACCTCCCACGGTGCCAGTAATTGCATCGCCAATGAGACACAGAAGGGCACCCATAAGCAACATGAAATGCGAAAGGTAGGTGGGACTCCTATCACTGAAATTCACCCATGCGTCTGCCATGAGCATAAGCATGGGCCTCCCGAGGGCTGGCCAAGGAGGTTCCCCAAGCTCATGCTCCTCTTTGCTCACGGCAGCCCTCTCCATGCGTCAGTCATCCACAGCCACCTCCACAATTCTACCATGTCCTTATGCCAGCTGGGCTGTGATTTACTTAATATTTTTCTTTAAATTAACTTTAAATCAACTCATTTATTTTTTTTTAACTTAGCCTCACCTTAAGCAATAACATCTGTGAAATCACAGCTATGATGTGCCAGTTATATTTTCCTAATAGGTCTTAAAATACCCAACTGTTAAAATTTAAAATCCATCTATCGTCTAAAATAGTCTTATGTAGAGTGAGCCACATTTGGAGAGATACTGTGCAACCTAGAGTGCAGGATAAATGGGCCAGGCCAGGACTATCTCTGAGCACAGAACAGGGTTTGAGGGCACTAAGTACAGCACCCACCAACCCACCCACACCCCCACCTATGCCATTCCTACTCCTCTGGGAGTCTGAGGCTTTGCAGATTCACACAAGATTCCACTTTAAGAATGACGACCTTTGTTGGTGCCTTGGGTACAATTTCATAATGGAAAGTCATTGCCCTGTCACTTTCTAACCTAGAGAAGGATTCTCAGTAGCACCACAATGAATGGTCAACAAGTTTCATTCTGATTCCCTAAACTCATTGTCAAGAGTTTATGTCACTGCCAAAACAGTCCTCCCTGAGAAAAGCAAACGGCCAACACAAGAACAGAGGAAGGGAAGCTGACCCTGTGTACTGATCAGGAGCCTTCCTCTCAGCACATCACAATGGTCACAAAACTGTGACTTCGGTCCGAAAAATGCCATCAGAGCCTCTGCAATAAGGAAGAGGCATATTCTTACGCCACCCAGTGAAGTCTAAACAGACAACTTTTGTGCTCCATAAAGTGTGAATACTTCCTGTACATGAACAACTGCCCTGGGTGGTCCTCAACCTGAACCGAGGATGGAAGTAAGGAGAGTGCTTTCTAAAAACTAGAATAAAAAATTTTCAAATAAAGGAAGTGTAATCACCCATATAAGAAAGCATCAGAAAATAAATGACACAGAAAAGGAAAAGTTGTTGGATGCCTATTCCATGCAAATCATCCCCAATCCCACCAAAAAGAGAGGGAGGGAGGGAGGGTTGAGTTGCTACAAATTGCTCTTAGATTTGTTGTTGCCGGACACCTTCAAGTTGGTTCTGACTCAGCAATCCCACGTGACAGAGTAGCAATGCTTCATAGGGTTTTCTTCGCTGGAATCTTTCTGGAAATGGGTCACCGAGTCTTTCTCCCTTGGAGTCACTGGGTGGGTTCAAATCACCATCCTTAGGTTTGCATCTGAGCACTTAACTGTCGGGCCACCAGGGCCCTTTTCTCTCAGATTTACATTCAGAAATATCATAGGTTTCCAACCATTTGCTTGTCTTCCCCTCTGGATCAAATTCTATAATATTTAATGCTTTACTTATTCAAACGTAGTAACGAATAAATACGGAAAAAATAAATGTTTAAAAATTACTCTATATGACCTGTCAGTAAAGAGGTAATAGCAGAAAAATACACATTCGTAAACCATTCATATCACATGGCGCTAATCAGTGAGGGTAACCAAGGTGCTCACGGATAAGGTGTGGGGATAACTCTTTGATAACATATTCTAACACACTTTCCTTTGCTGTCTTAAAGGCATTGTCAACTATAAATTAAACATGAGTTGCCAGGAAGACTTCTGGACACACGAGGAGGATTTAGGCCCGCCTCACACCCTCTCTTAAAGCAAACCTCAAGATCCCAGGCTGTGAGGCTTTCTCTTCTCTCCGTTTAACAGAAGGATGGAGCCAGTTTTAGTTTTAAAGACTTTCTGTGACCAGAGTCATTGGAAGTGAGGTTGGTGTTGTAGGTTGGATAGGCAATGCCATCATGTTTGTAGGCACAATGGACCTTTTCAAAGCGTACTACTTCCATCTAACCACAAGATGGTCCCTATTCTCTGATGTACTACCAATGGCCAAAATGGCAGCGAGAATGTGAGTCAATCCCTCCCGAGCTGTTCTACACATGCTCACATGTAAACATGAGGAGTGAGGACAGGGGGAGGAGGCCAGGAGTGGAAGGGAGGGGAGCCGCCCTCAGCAGCTGCACTGCCTGTCCTTACTGCCTCAGTACCTAGAAGGTCCAATAATACTAGTAACAAGATAGCTCGCTGTGTACGCTCCACCTCGACTGGGTCAAAGACGCTTTCTAGAAAGGACATTCACCTAACTTCCGTTTTCTGGGGTCCAGAGTTTGAAGTGAACAACAAAGAAGTAAGTCCCTACCTGACTTGTTGAGTGAGCACCTCCTCCATTGCACACGGGTCTGCCCCCAGCAGCTGACCTCAGGGTGGACCCTGGCCTGTCAGTCACCACCTTCCCTCCCAAAGGTTCTCAGGCCTTCCTGGGAGGCAGGCCAGCCATTGCATTCAAGGCTCGGCGTATTCTTCAGCACCACGCTGTTCAGTTCTTCAGCGTAAACAGAGTCGACCTGAAGCTGGTCAGCTGCTAGCCACATGGTGGTAATGAGCCCAAGAGCCTGGAGTTCACAATTATTTCAGATTTACTCTCTTCCTGATCTTTCATTTTATCAGCAAAACATCCTCTTGGCAATGGGTCTTAAGCTAAAACTTAAAGAAAAAGAAATGCAAGGAAGAGTCCACAAAAAGCATGGCATATGAAAGGAAAATATTCAGACCTCAGCCTCGGCCTTGACCTTTTACTGTCTTTTAACATTAAACATTTGCCCCACCTTCGAAAAGATAAATGTGGCTTTTGATGACAGCCAATGTTATCTGAGGATTAAAATAGCCCTCTTGCAGTGCTCAACATTAAAGTCTTCCGCATTTGCAAAATTGCAAACAGATGCAACTCAAGTACCTGCAAATAATCTGCCAAGACCAATTTCAAAAGGGAGATTTCAAAATATGTGGAAGTCATTAGGACATGTATTATTTTTGCAATGAATAGGCGCCAGGAGTGTCTCAAGGAGCAGATGGGTGCTACTTTGTTTATAAAAGATCAACAGAATATTCGGCTGTAAATGAAGACATATAAGCTATATGAAACAATTATGGTAAAATGGTGAACATTTCAAAGCTAATTGTAATGGTCTTTTAAGATCTGAATTCCTCATTTCTTACTGCATGCTAAAATATCATTTTAGTTTTGGGTCTTGATTGATATAATTACCAAAATGACAGAAAATTAAAGTAAATGCTGTCAGTTTTACTGTTGTAAATGTTGTCACTTTATCACTTGTTTACAGTTGCACCAATACTGATAAGTGAATATTTTTCAACATGAATAAAAAATGTGACCTCCATCTCCCAGAAATCTTCAAAAAGGACAACCCCAAACATTAAGAACTCAAGCAGGCAGAGTGAACCTCAAACTGCATTATGCCAGAATTCCAAATAGCCTCTCCTCTCTCGTGCACATGCCCAGCTTCAGAAAGCCCCTGATGCTAATAAAAATCTCCACAACATCACAGAGGAAAAACAGAAACCGCAAACATTCGCCCTCACCCTGGTCTCTGTGTGTCTGTGTCACCGCCCAAGCAGGCCTGAGTTAAGCCCCTGTTCTATTTTCCTGCTTTATATTGGTAATCATGTGAATTAGATAATTACTCATGGAAAATGTGATTAAACATACGTCGCTATTGCCAATACCGAATCATGAAGAAAGGGCATTTCTGCGAATTGCTTTTAACATAAATAGCAAACTGGGCTCGTAAAAAATGTCCAATTAAGCCAATACCTAATGATAGATGAGCTGATACTGTGACTTTCGAGATGCAAATTGGATGCAGGAGGAAAAAAAAAAAAAAAAAAACAAGGAGTCTTAGAAGATATCCTGGATTGACATCTCCACACAAAAGACTTTTTGCCTGGGATGCTTTCACTATCTCACTAACTCCTCCAAAGTTGAGCCTCCTCCTTTCCCCTTTTTGTACAATCAAGTTTCTGTGGGGCCTTCCATTCTGCTCTGAAATGCTCTCTCCCTGACTGTATATTTAGGGGATAGGGTGGGAGAGAGGAGGGAGAGAGAAACTTAGGCGAAAGACACAGGCCTGGAAAGGGGAGCAAAGAAGAGGCTGCCCAGGAAGGAAACGCGAGGGGAGTGGAGGCCGAGGACCAGCTGCCCCCACCGGCTGCCTCCAGATGTGCAGGGGCCTCAGGGGGCTCAAGCGCTCTCCTCCCCACCCAAGTGCCTCCTCTTGATACTAATCACCCAGGAGCGATCTCAAAGGAGGATGTTGGCTTCAGCATCTTCCTTCCTCCCTTCCCTGCCTCACCAGAGCTGCTTTTCCGTAAATCTTTAAACCAAGCGCACATATTCTCCCATGACAGGGTCCCTGCAGACGAAGATCTGCACCCTACAATCACTGATGAAATTTGTATTGACTCCAAAATCAAAAGTAATGAGAAGAAAATTGGTTCACAGCCTGACCTGACAGTTCCAGACTGCTGTATTGAAGTTGCAGAAAGACATTTTTTTATTGTCTCCAGATTTCAATTAACGACATTGAGCCACCCCATCCTCCCATTATTAGTTTGAACAGAAGATCAGATTTAAGAAGTTTCACTAAATTAATTACCGTAATTGTATCTTGCATTTCAGGAAAACCTTCCGGTTTTGTAAAGGGAAAAGATTCCTTTAACAAACTGTGGGCCACACAGCATCCCTCAAGCCAAAAACACCCACCCTAAGACATGTTATTGAGGTTCACGTAAGCGCTTCTGCAAAAAATTGTGCGTGCGTGTAGGGCATGTCAACTCTGCGCAGGGTCATGAAATCCAAGATCGTCTCAGCTACAACTATGTCTTTGCAAACATTTCTGGTGAGGTGTTAGGGCCAAGTTCAAATGTCTCATTCTCTTAAGCCATATGCTCACAAGAAATTAATAACAATGGGAAGCCTACAAACAATCACCCTTATTGCCACAGAGGAGAGCTGTCTTCTTTTGAATGAAAAAAAAATGAATCTATCCAGACAACTATCATTGCCCCTATCTGGAGTAAAAATGCAAATTATGCCACACAGTGCTAAATTATGCCGGGATATTTCATAACGTGAATTAATACCCACTAGAGGCTAAGCCGAGATCATCAAACTCATTTCACATAAGACAACGAATTTAACCACCCGTGACTCAATGAGTGAGAAGTTAACTCACTAGCCAGCAACACTAACCACTCTGAGATAGGCAGTCTTTAAATAAAAGAACCCATTTTAAAGACTTTGCCGTCCAGGACTAACTTTCTCCCACGTTTCACCAGCCGGCAGAACTGAGCACTGACTGCTCTCAGCTCACAGCGCTTGGAAGTTATTTCTAGGGAGATGAGGCTGCATCTAGTCACCATCTTCGATAAAGCTCAAGGAACACCCTATTTCACTAAAGTGAAACCACAAAAACAAATGCATTCTGATACTTGGCACTCTCTGCACAGTGGGGCTACCGACCGACTCCTTGTGACTGAAGCAAATGTCCCATTTCAAATCCACATTTGAAGGTTCACATTCCAGAGAAGGTTTGAATGGTCTTTCTTTTTATTTTTTTTTTTTAAACAAGATCTCTTTTTTTTCAAAAATGAACAATCAGATTTAAGACAACGCTCCAGAAGAGGTGGAAAAAAAAAAAAAATCAAAGGCTCTCTCTAGCCCATCGCCAAATGTACCCCTAATACATTTAAACAATAAGGCGGACTGTGTTCCTCTCCTGGAATAACACCGTCCATATGAATCCTAGGAATTTAGTATATCTGACAGTTTCTCTCAACCACCCATAACATTCTTTCCTGTCTCATTGGAGCTGGCAAAGGAGAATTCTGTAATTGAGTGGTACAGAACATGTGCCCTCCTTGCTAGAAGATGACAGATGGATTATAAAAACTTCAAAGCAAAGCATTTGGAGCACCAGGGGAGAGATAGTGGGTATCTGAACTCCCCGTCTTTACCCAGGAGACAATGGCACTCTGACATGGAGCATATATCAAGGAATGGTGTAACTAGATAGACATAATCTTTCTTTTCACTAAGTATTTAACATTCTGTTAGGAACAAGTTTCAGCCCAGCTAAAGTGCAACTCATCTCCATGTTAATCGTCATAGTGCGATGGTGACACGGCCCCCCTTCCCAATTGTGCCTAAATCAGTCTTTTGAAACCCGATTTTTTAAAGGACAGGAACAGCTTCTGCTTTAGGCAGAAGTAGAAACGAAGCACCGGGTTAGGATTAGTGCCTTTTCTGATTCCCTAATCTGATGAGGCGTTTCTTTGTCATGCTTGTTCCCCTGGCTTGTGACTACAGCAGGGCTCTCACACATGGCTCACGGACCACATGTCACCAATTACCCATCTCAAAGCACAGGCGTGACTCACCTGAGCCCAGCTGAGGCTGGTGGAGCTACCCCACACGTCCTCAGTTACCACAACCCCTTGTTCCTCCTTCCCAGGCCCCCATCCCATCCACACGCAACAGAACCTGAATGAATGGCACAGTCACTTCTTGCTTGATCATCCAGCCCCAAAATCCAACCAGGCAGATCAAGAGTCACAAGCAATTCCTCAAAAACAAGCTCTGTGGGGCTGGGCAGTGAGGACAGAGGCCTGGAGCTGCGGCTGCAGCCCCAACGACAGAGCGGGCCCCTGGCCCTGGAACATGGCTCCACGCTGAAGCCCAAACTGCAAGATGACTCGTGTTGATATGATGAATGGTAAGCCCCCAAAAACCTTACATTTTCTATGTCTCTTAAAATTTTGATAGAGACATAAAATGGCTTATAGAATTCTAATTATAGCAACAGACTTCAAAAAATGTCTCAATGTCAGAGATTAGTGAATCAAAGGCACATTTTTAAAATCAATTCTTCCTTCTGAATATTAACAGTATTTATCATTCACACTGCCCTCTAGAAACACCAGCCAGCTCTCTGCCCATTTGACTAGGAGGGTGTCCTGCGGTGATGAGGCTGATGAAAGGAGAGGTCCCAGGGGGTGAAGATTTGCCCAGAAGGTAAAAGTCACAACTGGAACGAGTGCCCTAGTGCATCCTTCAGCAACCTAGTCCAAATCTCATCAATTACCTATTGCTTTCACCACCACCACCACCACCAGCACCACCACCCTCACTTCCAAACACTCTATACACCTTCTTTAAAACACTACAAAATAAAGGACATTAAAATAAAATTACTTTTATAACTTATGAGGAACACAGCAACTTTTCAGAATTTTTTTAAAACAACCAGTTGCATGGAGTTGACTCTTCACTCATGGTGATCCCATGTGTCAGACAACTGTGTTCCATGGACTTTCAGTGCCTGGTTTTTCCGAAGTAGATCACTAGGCCTTTCTTCTGAGGTCCCTCTGGGTAGATGTGCACCTCCAACCTTTTGGTTAGCAGCTGGGCATGTTAACAACTTATACCACCTAAGGACTCCTTAAATAATTCACTCACTGCCATCGAGTGGATTCTGATCCATAGTGACCTCCGTTGGGTTTCTAAGGCTGTAAATCTTTTTTTTTGTTTTTTAATTTTTATTGTGGTGAAAACATACACAACAAGACATTCATTAACACAGCAACTTCCATATTTACAGCTCAGGGTCACTGATCACGTTTTTCACGTTATGCCACCATTATTGCTATCCTTTTCCAAAATATTCCACCACAATTAGCATAAACTCAATGCCCCACAAACAAAAGCTCCCCTTTCCCCCTCCCTCCTACCCCTCATAATCACTAATAATCTTTGGTATATATATAGATTTTTTTTCAACCTATCTAGAAATTTTACCTCCCTTCCCCTCCCATCCCAGGTAACCAATAAAGTTTCCTTCTATCTATAAACCTTTCCTTGACTTTTTACAATAGTGGACTAATACAATATTTATCCTTCTGTGATTGACTTATTTCACTCAGCATAATGTCCTCCAAGTTCATCCACATTATGCAGTGTTTTGCAGATTCTACATTATTCTTTAGGGTTGCATAGTATTCCATTGGGTGTTATCTATTCCTCAATTGATGGGCACTTAGGTTGTTTCCATCTCTTTGCTACTGTGAATAGTGCTGTGATGAACATGGGTATACACACCTATTTGTCCCCTCTAAGGCTATTAATCTTTACAGAAGCAGACTGCCCCATCTTTCTTCCATGGAGGGACTGGTAGGTTCAAATTACTGACATTTTGGTTAGCAGCCAAATGCCTTAACCACTATACCACCAGAGTTCCTTCTTCAAATAACTAGATACCCCTAAATATCCTCACAGTTGGGAATCCTCTCCTGCTATCCCTGTGTCAGCACAATAAAATGCTTTCTAAACCACCAAGCTAACTGACCAGGTATTTGGCCTGGAAATAGCTGTCTGGGTCAGTGTTGACATACCCTCCACCTTATCTCAACACCTGATCTACACCCTTACACAGGTACAAGTTCCCATTTTCTGGGTTCCTCTGTGATTGATTGTGGATGGTTCCAGTCAGAGGTGTCACAGACTCCATTGGTGGTTTGTGACTATGTCTATTCATTCATACATGAGGCATGCCTGCTCTCAAGGTTACTTCATGCCAGTGGCCAGCCAAACCCAATAAATGCTTCTAAGACAATTTTTGTGTGCCTAAAGGAAGTTGCAAGAGCTCTGGTGGCATAGTGATTAAGGCACTTGACTGCTAACCAGAAGGCTGGTGGTTCAAACCCACCAGCCACTACTCAGAAGGAAGGTTGGGCAATCTACTTCCCTAGTGATAATGCCTCAGAAACCCAAGGAGGAGTTGCTGTGAGTCAGATCCAACTCAAGGGCAGTGAGTTTTTTGTTTCTTTTTTTAAGGAAGTTGTAAGGAGCTCTGGTGGCGTGGTGCCTAAGGCATTTGACTGCTAACCAGAAGGTTTGCAATTCAAACTCACCAGCCACTCCATAGAAGGAAGACTGGGCATTCTACTTCAGTAAAGATTTACCACCTCAGAAACCCAGTGGGGGTCATGGAATCGACTAGATGGCAGTGACTTTGTTTGTTTGTTAAAGGAAGCTGTGGACAAGAAGACGGAGGGGGGAAAGGCCTCATGCCCCAACCCTGCACACGCTCCTGCCTCTTCCATGCCCTCTGAGGCACTGAAAGCTCGTGGGAAGACTGACAGAATGGTCCACAGCCAAAGCCTGCCAGGCAAAAGAATTTCAAGAAACACTACCTAAAGTGAATATAATTTTTTAAAAAAAGGGGACAACTTTAATATTCTTTTTTCTTTTGTCTTTTTTTTTCCCCCCTAATCAAGGCTAAACTATCCCTTGAAATTTTGGCAAAATGTTAAGGAGGCTATTTTTAAATGGCCATTTGGACTGCAAGTCAAACACCTGTGTGTTCCAGCTCACGCTCTCCATTTCCCAACATATTCTAGAAAACTCAGTGCACCAACAAATGTAAAAGCTTGAGCCTTTTTTTTGCCTAAAATCATTGGCACCTATATGAACAATATAAGGTTGAGAGTGCTTCCACCTCATAGGTGATGCCAACAGCATCAGAAATGGTTTCTGGTTGGCCTCCAGCAGTGGAGACACAAGGTCTCATAAGGAACCATGCCCATCATGATAGCTGACTCCCAAGGTTACCCAGAGAGGGCCCTTGCTCCCCAATGGGAATGGGGAATCTTAACATCCCAGGAGCTGACTCTTGGGGTGATTAGAAGACAGGCCCTAAATGTTTATCCTAAGAGTCTCTGGATGGTGCAAATGGTTAAATGGTTAACATGCTCAGCTGCTAACTAAAAGTGTGGGGCCTGAGTCTACTCAGAGGAGCATTGGAAGAAAAGCCTGGCAACCTACTTCTTAAATATCAGCCTTGAAGACTCTGTGGAGCCCAGTTCTACTCTGCACACATGGGGTCTCCACAGGGGGTCACTGAGGGTGTGCAGGGAGCAGACTGCACCAAGGAACACTGTCAGACGTGATGATGCCAAAAGGACTGTCACCAAATCGTTTGTGCCATGTTTCAGCAGACATGTATTGTTTTTCATAGTAATATCTCTGCAGTTAGTTATAAAGGAGCTCTGGTGGCGCTGTGGTCAAAGTGCACCACAGCAAAAGGTCGGCAGTTAGAACCCCCCAGCCACTCTGCAGGAAGAAGATTCAGCAGTCGGCTTCTGTAAAGATTCCCAGTCTTGGAAACCCTAGGAGGTCACCAGGAGTCAGAACTGACTCAATGGCAGTGGGTAGTTAGTTATAACAACAAAAACTATTTTTCATAAGCCCAGCTTACATGTACCCATTTATTTACAAGGCTAAAAAGGTTACCTAGTGCCGCTCTGACAGGAATATACCACAAATGGGATGGCCTTAACAAACAGGAGTTTATTCTCTTATAGTTTTGGAGGCTAGAAGTCCAAGTTCAAAGTGCCAGTCTCTAGGGGCTGGGTGAAAGCCCCTCAACCTTGGGGTTCAGCTCTACCTTCTGCTCCCAGTCCACTGGAGCTAGAGGCTTTTCTTCACTCAGATAGCTGCTGACTGCTGAGACTGACAAACCCAAGGTTGACAATTAAAAAGGCACAGTCCCAATGTTACCAAACCCCATGGCAGGCCATTAATTTAAGTCCATTGTAAGTCCCAAGGTCGGCAGAGCATGGCAGGCTACTGAACAACAACACAGCTACATGCAGGGTCCAAGCGTGCCATAACCTAGAGACCATTCCCAAAGCTTCTCCTTATATATGGGAAGCAGACCACATTCCCTAAGGCAGCTACTCAGCTGCTCACAGGAGATTCCACCATGGAGTTTATTACTGGTCTCATCATGGGGAATACTATATTCAGCTGCCCAGACACTCAACCAGGCCCAGCCAAGTTGACACGCAAACTAAACTACCACACTATGCTAATTTAATATTTGAACCTTCTACTGTGCTCTGGCCAGAACTGTCATTATACCCCAATCACAATGATGCTCAAAATCACATTTTGTGTACATATGTGCTCCTAGCACACACTATTGTTTTCACTGCTGGTGGTGTCTTTACCATAGCTGAGTTTTTCAAAGTTTCTGGTGCTCTAGCTACAATATTGTAGTGGTTATTATTTGTGAGCCTGTATCAGTAACTTTTTTTGAAAATGAAGTAGTAATTGAAGGAAAAGAAAAAGTGATATTCAGGAATTACTATTTACAAATAACATTAGTACAAAAATCAGTACTAAGGATTCTGTATGGTCTGGTACAAGAGGAGGGCCACAGGCGTGGAGGTTGACATCACAAACTTCCACACTGGGTAGCACCAACCCTAGTGATGCCAGTGGGTCATCATGAGTGGGAATTGACTCAACAACAACTGGTATAAATGCTCATCACAAACCAAGTCACAGGTCTCGAGTTCAGGAAAGCCTTAAACCTAAGCACTGGGCAACCTGATAGACAGATCAAGGGTGCCTTGAAGACTCCCCAACAATGCAAGGACAGCAACAGCAGCAGCAAACATAAATTGCATTTTTAAGTATTTGGCATTTGATATCTGCCCCCTCCCAGGAGAGAAGAAAAAAAGAAGGCAGCATCAAAACAGTCATTATGGATAAATGAGAACTATGTTGTCCTTATATATATTATGCATTGTAGTCCTGTTGAATCATATGGGGGTGGTGGTGCTGGTAAATGTATGGAGGAGAAGAACCCTAGTCAGTCATTTCTGCGCTTAGGCAACCGAGGAAGCTGCCCTGGCCCTGTGTCTGCATATTGCCTGGCTGTCAGACTCCAAAGCTCAGTGAGTTCTCCAAGCAGGAGAGTCCCTCCTCTCCTAGCACCTGCCCCAGTGAAGCACTGCTCTGGGCTTTGGCCAAATCAATCAGCTCCACCGGCCACTTTCCCCAAGACTCTTATAGAATCGACTTCCAGCAAAGGATAGAAAGCACTCCTTGACAAAATGCAGACGAGCACTTCAGCAAGACACGATGCCAGAGAGACATGCCTCAGGCCCCCAAAACACACCAGCACTGGCTGCACGCAGCTCAGTGCCTCAAGAACTGAGCCCGAATGTGCCGCAACAATGTGACAGACCTTTAAATCACCCATTAATGTATATGTTCCCTGTAGATGAAACATAGACATCCCCATCAACAAGAGGCGAAAGGGCCAGGGTCTTTGAAGGAGGCCTGTACAAGAAAGTCCTTTTTAAGAGTGCATTTTCATCTTCCTTTTTTACAGTGATCTTCTGCCATGGTAGAATGTAAACACCACAGGAAGAGACAGAATCGTGAATTAAGGATTTGGACGCCTTGCCTTAGAAGTAATCTTCAAAGAATGCACATCCCAAACATCAGAGTCGCACAACAAGGCTCTGAGCTGCTTGCGACTAGCTGGAAAACAGCACAGGTCACACCTATTATTACCAGTTGGGTCCTGAATTGCTTTTAAAAATCAATAGAAAACATGTTCTTACATCTCATCTACTTGGCAAGAGGGCAGATTCAGGGAGTGCTATCTTTGCCAGAGAAAAAAACCATTTAAAGGATGTTCCCCTAAATGTCCCCAACTGTCATAAAGCATGTTCCCCTAAATGTCCCCAACTGTCAGCATAAGCAAGAACAAAGCTCACAGCTGGAGTTCTTGGGTGTTACAAACAGTTAACGTGCTCATCTGCTAACCAAAGGGATGGGGGTTCAAGTCCACGCATGGGTGCCTTGGAGAAAAAGCACTGGTGATCTAATCCCAGAAAATCACAGCCACTGGAAACACACATGACATTGCCATGAGTCAGAGTCAATTCACCAGCAACTGGTGTTAAGCTGACATCTATCTCTTTGATAGACACTTCCCCCAGAAAAAGGTAGTGGAGACTGATGGCTTTGGGAACTGCCCACCCAGCCTTCACCCGCTCTTCCACCTCCACTCTCCAAGAAGGCACAGGCTGGCCAATGTGGTCCTCAAGGACACTGCACAGCTCCCTCTCTATTCCTTCAACCAAATCCAAGTGATGACAGCCACAAAATAAGTAAGTCCAACAACACAGCACGGCGAGGAGGGCCCGGGGGGGGAGGGTCTTTACCTAATTCAGCACTTGCTATGAGCCTGGTTCCTGGTAAGTCACTCAGTGCTCTGAGCCTCATGCTCCTTGTTTGGAAAATCAGTCGGATCACTCCACCTGGCAGGACTGCCGAAGATTCCCGGAGAAAACTCTGGTGAAAGTGCTCGTAAAATGTGCACAGTGGTGTGCGACAGCCTCCCCCTCCTCCTCTTTGTCATTTCTATTAGTAGCATTGACATTAGCAGCTCTGTTACAACAGTCATTCCCAATCAGTTAGGAGCACAGTGCCAGGCACTGAGCAAATGTTTGCCTAAGAGTTGAAAGGAGATCAGTATTTTATCCCTGAAGATCATTTTCTTTAGAAAAACTCAGGTGAGGGCATCCCCAAAACCCAAAGGCAAAATCCAGGAAATGAGCTGAATGTGCTTTTGTGAGTGCAGAACCCAGAAGCATCTTTTAAGATTAAATCTGTATGAAAAGCAAAAAAGTCAAATGCTGAACGATACATTAATTATGCAGAACCAAGGATCTGGGAGAGGTTAAACCCCAATTTGGCAGCAAATTGAGTTCTTTTATTTGATACAAAATCTATACATGGCAAAGCTTTGTCCTTCCTGCTTAATTTCACCAAACTTCTCGGGGAGGGGCTGCTAAAAAGAAAAAGGGAGTAGACATCCATTGACTCCAGCGTCTTCCTTGTTAAGGGGTGAAAACTAAAGGTGTCAGAAAGAATGGCTTTTCATAACGACTACTGGCAAAGGTCAAAAGTCAAACACACCTGGAGCAGTATTAATAACACCTTGTCCCACCTGCTCATTTAGGGAGCTATGAAGACTATTTCTAACTCACGTGGAATAAGAAGTTTATAAGATTAAAGGTTAGGAGTCCCTTTCCAATCATATGTGCTCACTGCAGCTAGATCTTTAAATAATGTCTCGCCAACTTCACCATACAGAAATGTGAAGACTTTTTAGCCACCCAAACTTTGGTTTTTTTGTTCTGTTTTGATAGGTTGGTTGATTTGGTTTAAAGCTACAAGTTCTTAAAATCATTGATGAGGATTTGACAAACAATGATAATTCCTCTTCTGTCTTCTACTATTTTCTAACTGGTCTGAATTCCAGATACAAAGATCCGGCCACCAGACCACATGTTGCTCTCAGGTGAATGAAGTGAGATCAGTTCTGCCCAGCAAAACTTCTTAGTGGACTGAGGTCAAAAGGAGGAGTTATGGGACTTCTGTTGCCCTGAATGGGGGGCTTCCTGGTGGTGTCACCTGTGCTACAAGGTGACAGGCTCATGGGAGGATACACAACTGGAATTTCCTCTGTGACTGTGGACTGGAACAATCTCTGACTTTGCAAAAAGTTGCCAAATTGGGACTACCTGGAGAAATCCAACTAGGCAATAAATAAGATTTGCTAATGTTTAAGCACTTCTCCATCTTCATTTCATAAAATGTCAGAGGAGAACTGGAAAAGGCCTCCTGGACCAGCAGGTCTCAGAATAGGCTCCACAGACAATAGTACCACCCACTAAATTAAACCGTCCAGGTGCAGCCCAGGAATCTGAATCCCAAATTATTCTTTTGCCTGTCAAAGTTTAAGAGCCATTTGTCTAGAGAACTTTCCCATTTTATAGAATGGGAAACTGAGATCCAACTGGGGTAATAAATTGCTCAAGTGAATAGCCAAGCAAGGACCATGACTCACACTTTTGCCTCCATCCTGTGTTTGATTCTGAATTGCACACTGGCCTGCAATAAGGCATACAACAGGTTCCTCATATACGCATATTTTCTTTTATTCACACAACAAAACAGCTAGAACACAGCAATTAAGTAGGAAGCTGGAGACCTAGAGATTCTGGGAGAAGACAGGCTGGAAGGCAGACATAAGGAATCAATGTCAAAATCTCAGCGGAAAACTGTTAGAGCCAGGTTCCACCCAGCCTTCTGGTGGGAGGTGACACCTTCCTCCTTAATTAGAGGCAAATGCCAATAGGACACCACAAAAAACCATAACATCAAGAGATTTCTTACTCTACATGAACAAGGAACCCATTCTTAGTTCTTCACTCCACAAAAATTTTAGGTTTGAGTAATGGTGGTGTCAAGTCTCCCGAATAGAGTCTTATGGCCTTTATTTTAAAATAATAATAATTAATAGACATCTTTGCTCATTAAACCAACCACATTGCAAATAGCCCATGAGGTCTATAAATCATGAATAACTCAATGGGAAATTGGTATAAATATTTTCAGAATAGCCATGTTCCTAACTCTCTTGTCATTCAAAAAGGTGGTTTGGTTTTGTTTGTTTTCCTATCCTCTCCCATCCTATCTTGTGGGATGGATAGGGAAGTGTTAAGCAAGGCATTAGCACATTAAGAAAAGAAAAAGGAAAGTACTGTCCTCAAGAAGCTTTCAGTCTAGTTAAAGACTATATATATATATATATATATATATATATATATATATATATGGAAAATATATGTCTATTGAGCACACCGAGTAAGTAAATAATATGAAGAAAAGGAAGAAATGTCATACAATAGCAGATACCATGGGACAGACAAGTGAAAACTGAGACTTGTGGGATATTCATTCCCAGAGTCATTTTCATCTTTTCTTTTTCTTTAGGAATCACTGGTTGTTGCTGGCTTGTGGGGAGGAAGAAGATGATGAGCATTTCCAACTCTTTCAGAAAATGACTTCTTCAAGTTGCACAAGCATCATAAAGCACCCCAAGATGGAGTCACTTGGGCAACAGGATGTGACATAGTTTGAAAGTCCTTGCCCCCCTTGCTGCAATCATCCTCTGTGATTCAAGTGTCTTGTTGAAGCCAGTGGGGTTACTCCACCTCACTCATCAGTCAAATGAGTGGCTCACCAATCAGGGAGCCAAGACAGCATCTTCTGCAAGCTCCACGGCTCCTCTGCCCAGGGACCCCCATCAAGTGCTGCCAAAGACGAAATGCTGAGCGACTAACAACTCTGTCTATGTTAATCAGGGCCCCACACAGCTGGCTCTCAGCAGTGACGAGAACCCGACAAGAAATCTCCGTGCCCCACGTACTGATGTTAAGGGAGAGGCCTACTGTTGGGACTCTGTGGCCCACCTCAGACAAAGTGGCCCAGGCAGAAAGATGGCCTGAGAGGAAGACTCAGTGGCCAAAACACACACCAGAAGAAATACCCTTGATTAAACCATTGCCCCCACAGGAGGAGAAAAAGTTGGCAATAACACCAATATATTTTTGATATAGTAACAACTGTTCTTTTGAACATCTATCATGGTGACCTCTTGGTAGTTAGGACAAAGGCACAGCTGAATCTTCTATCTCTAACAATGGAACAAAGGGTCCTTCATAGGAGAGTCCATTTCACGCCACAATGTTCTCCTCAAAAGGTCAAGGATACAGTCCCAAATCCATATATTTCCTTTGGGAAAGTAGAGTTCTTCCAAAGAATATTTATTAATTGGCACCCTTGGAGTCATCAGCCAGATAATCAAAGGCCCTGGTCTTGGAGAGTCGAGTCCTAGTGGATGGAGGCAGATGGCAAGCACGCAAACAATTGATAAAACCAATAAAGGTAAGGACTGTGGATAAAATGAAGTTAAGACAGTAAGACAGAAGATGACTGGGATAAGGTGGGAAAAATGGGAGGACAGGAAAGGGGGTGATATTTGAGTGAGACCTGAGAGATGAACAGGAGAGGCCGGGTGTGAGGGTGAGCATGAGAGGATTCCACACAGAGAAAACAGCTAGTGTCAAGGCCCTCAAGTGCAATCAAGCTTGACACGTCTAAAAAGCTGAGAAAAGAGAAGCACAGCTAGGGCCTAGGGGCTGGGGGTGGGGAGCAGGTGGGAGCTGGGTCAGCAGGACAGACACGGGGTAGGCCCTGATGGCTCCATTCACCAACTTGAGCTAATCCAAACTCCCCTCAAATGCATTTTTGTTGTCTAGCCAGTACAGTGGCCTCAATTCCAGCTTCAGCCTATTCTAAATCTTCCTAATGTTCTCCATTGGCATCTCCCAAAAGGAAAGAAACACCTGTCTCTGTGAGAAAACAAAAACCTTTGGGCAACCCCAAGGCCCGATGGTGCTGCCCTCTTTGCAACTGCTCAGGTGGGTCATATTTCTTCCTCCTTTCATGGCCAGGTGCTGGTCAAGGTGTTAATTAGCCAGATCACCCCTAGAGGGAGAAGCATCCAAAGGATGCTAAAAGCTTAAGGGGCAACGAGCAAAGGGCTGGCTGAGGCTCTCAGCAGCCTGAAAGTCTCTGTTGAAACAGAGGAAAGGTGAGGCAGTTGCGGGCAGACATCTGAGTTTTAAAATTCTTCTGTAATTATGGCCTTAGTTAAGAAAATGCAGAGACTTCACAGGATGATAAATATTAGCATGCTTCTCCAAGTTCAAGTGAGTTGTCAATAAGACAATTAAAGCAGCATCAATAATATGCACTGTATGTTATTATCGGTATTCTAAATCCCAGGCTTTTGTGATCTCCGGAAAACAAAGGACAGGCAGCGATGATACAAATACTTTTTGCACAAGTGAGAGATGTAATTCTGCATTAATGTGATGGCATAGTACATGGATCGTTCTTAAATACTGTATGAAGAACTCGGGGGTAAGGAAGAATGGGCTAGGTGGAAAAGACTCCTGCAATGGAAAATTAGCAATCCTATGTCCAAGGCGGATCAATCACTTACATCACGTGGCCCCAGTCAATAGGGGCCTGAATAAGTGCTAGCATTGACCTTAATCAGCTGTCAATTGGTACTCGGAAATCAGAAGCTCTAGACTCATTGAAAAAAGAAATAAGTGTGAGTGGAGAGGAAGCTAAGTGAAACTTTGGGTAAAATCAATGGACATAGCATTTAAGAGCATACACACACACATATATATATATGCATCCAAACAAAAAACCAAATTCACTGCCATAGAGTTGGCTCCAACTCATAGAGACTCCTCCTTGGGTTTCCAAGGCAGTATCACTACAGACGTAGATTGCCCCATTTTCCTTCCGAGGAGTGGCTGGTGGTTTGAACTGCCAATCTTCTGACTAGCAGTCAGATGCCTTAGGCACTATGCCACCAGAGCTCCCATACATACGCATTCATACATGCATACATATGTATACATGAAGAACCATATAGTATTGTGCTGGACTGGAATTTAGAATGAACCATTTCTTGAATACAAATTGCAATAGCAAAACTTTTTCATTGTTCCCCAAGACAAAAACCTACACAATGCAATCTCTATACATCTGCAGAATCAAATATCATTTTCCTCCAAAAATAACTCACAAAGCATTAAATGCATTGGAATGAGAGTAGACGTTAAAACTACTATTTGTTGACACTTTGTGATTTAGGATTGAAGAAAGAAGTTGTCTCCAAATTAATGAGTCAGACATAATAGATCCCTGTCAAAATATTGATTTTATTTTCTCCTACCTATTGTTGGCACTCTTCTCTTAGTGAGAGAAAAATATAATGTTTTCATTAGAGTTATCATTTGTAATTATTACATTATTTGCTATTTATTATGGAAAAGGAATTGTGTCACGTTTCAAGATGAATATAGAACAAGCACATGGCATCTCCCATTGGAGATTTTTGATAGAGACTAAAACAAATTTCTAAATATTTCCAAGACAAGTTCCACAATACACTGAAACAGTTCTTAAGAGGAAGAAGAAGAATTCTTGATTCAAATTTCATAATACAGTGTATAAAATATATTGATATACTGTATTTACACACATGGGTAAAACTATTTCCTAAAGAGCTTAAAAATTAAACTGATTATACTCCTGCTTATAGACCCTATTTTATAATAACTGAATTAATGAGTGAACAATAGTCAACATGAAGCCAGAGAGGTGAACAGATAAAATTAGGAAAAATTGTTTACCAAGGTCTGTTCCTTTACTCTTAAGGATTATTTTTTATAGTGCCCTTAAACATTTTGTTATTTAATTCATCATAGATTTCTGCTAAGGAAGGCAAAATATTTAAACAACTTTCCTGAAAGTATAATAAAAGGCATGCATTTGTTTCCATAATTTTTCTATTGAGTCATTTACATTTTAATATTTTGCATCTAAGTTAAAATGATGTGAAATACGATATGTATGCAGGACTCTTTGGAATGTTTACAGTTACTTAATGAAATTTACTTAACCATTTAGAACCAAATGATGAGAAAAAAGTTCAGTATCCAAAGAGCCAGGACATATATTATTTTCCACTAAAAAAAAAAAAAGCAGCAGCAGAAGAAGAAGAAAACCAAAATTACCACTGTAATCATTTGAGTAATGGATCAGAACATCAAAAAGCCTTGTTTGGACCTGTGGGTGACACAAACAAGTATCTAGGTTTTCTGCCAACCAGTCACTTTCTTTAAAGAGGAAAGTGTTCATTTTCCCCAGAAAGAGCTAGTGGGGTGAGAACCTATTCAAAAGGCCGAGACATCTGAATAACATATAAATTTGAAGTGTCCTTGTTGGGGGGTAAAGACCCCGTTTGTCAAGTGTTTCCTCATCACCCCACGCTCAGCATTCTGCCTGACATAGCCATAGATGAGGCACCACATAACAAAGGGGTAGAAGGGAAGGCAGGAACTATTTACAACTACAGCAGTGGCATAGTGCCCAAGGCATTTGATTGCTCACCAGAAGGCTGGTGGTTCAAACCCACCAGTCACTCCTGGGAAGGAATATTGGGCAATGTACTTCTGCAGTGATAGTGCCTCGGAAACCCAAGGAGGGGTCGCTATGAGTCGCTTCCGACACATGGCAGTGAGTTTGGTTTGGTTTTTTTTACAGCAGTCACACGTAGGGGAGAGAGGAACCCTGAGGTGCTGATGCAAAGCTCAAGAGTCACCCTCTTTTCTCTTGGATTGGAGTTTCTGGGTAATGCAAATGGTTACCACATTTAGCCGCTAACCAAAAAGTTGGGATTCCAATCCACTCAGAGATACCTCAAAAGAAAGGCCTGGCAATCTACGCCTGAAAAAAAAATCAGCCATTGGAAACCCTGCAGAGCACACTCTACCATGGAACGTTGAAGGGGGCCGTGAGTTGGAATCTGTTAGCAGACAACCAACTCCTCTCAGACACGAGGGCAGCAAAATTCTGGAGTCAGGGGACACCTCCTGAAGATCCCAGGGATGAGGACAGGGAGGGGCTGGGCATCACAGAGTCACCTACGAATCACAAAATCTAGACTGCACGAGAGCTTTCTATTTTTGCCTTTGTGCTAACTTTAGGTTCCAACTTCTCTATGGGTCTGACACATAGAGCAGATGCTTGGTGTGTATCTGTAGAATGAAAGAATGATTTGTGCAAGAAGAAGGCTGGAAGGAGTGAAGGGCCATTTGCCTTGTTGGCTTTGGATAACAGGACAGGCCATCAGGCAGAGAAGGCCTCAGTGGTCAGTGGACACTCTCCAATGGAAGGTGCCCCCCAACAGGCTGTGCTCTCAAAAGAGGAAGGAAGGAGCAACCCCACTAGAAACATCCCCTTTCCTGTACAAAGAAAGAAGACTGCACTATTCCTTTGGGATCAGACACATCCAGCTCCAGCCACGATGGCCTTCTTTCTTTTCCTCAAACCACCAGGATTCATTCAACCTCAGGGCCTTTGCACATGCTTTTCCTGCCCTGGAATCTCGCCTTACCCTTTGCTTTTTGGGCTCCTCTCACCTTAGCCCTCTAGCAGGACACCACCATCCACTGAGTTGAAGAGGAGGTTCCAACAGCCCCCTGTTCTCTTCCTTCACCATCTTCACAGTCACCACTGTGACCTTTTTAGTGCTATTTTACTGTCTCTCCCACTAGAGCATCAGGGATCATGTGTGTCAGGTCCACTGCTGCGTCCCAGCACCTAGCACAGTGTCTGACACGTAGAAGGTGCTCAGGAAATTATCTGTGGAATGGATAACTACAAAGGGATGAACTGCAAAGCATGGTGCTTCTGTCAAGAGCTACAAGGAGTCCATTGCAAACCAGCTCCACTGAATACATAACCCCTTCCCTACTGTAGCCACACAGAAGCCCTGCTGACCCTTAAACATACCAGGCACAATCCTACCCCAGGGCCTTTGCACTTGCTATTCCCTTGGCCTGGAATGCTCTTGTCCAGCTCATCACTGGCAAGTATGTGCTCAAACATCACCTTCTCAGCCAGGCTCCTGCCCACGCTATTGAACATTGGCACCCAACAGCTCCTGCTCTGTCCCTTTTCTTACTTCATTTTTTTCCATAACACTTAGCATCAGCTGACATACTACGTATTTTAATTATTGGCTTATTGTCACCAGAATGTAAGCTCCATGAAAACAGAAAATTTTATGTTTGTTCACTGTGGTATCCCCAGCACTTCAAACCATCTCTGGCACACAATAGGCCCTCAAATGCTGGTTGAATGTCAAATGCATGGGCCACTGACAAATTTCCCCAGCAGGCTTTGCCCATGACGCCCTGGGGTGAGTCATTCTTTCCATTCAAAGTGCTGATTCCCACTGCTATGCCTTGCTCTTATTGTTCCACCCATCAAAGGACCATGTTCCTCACTCTCTGTTTACTGAACAAACACTAAAGCCTCGATACCTAATACCTTCCCAAGAAGGTCCAGGAGAAATAGAAGTACCATATGATCAGCAATTCCACTACTAGGTATATAGCCTAGAGAAAAGAGAGCCGTGACATGAACAGATATATGTATACCCATGTTCATCACAATACTATTCACAATAGTAAAAAGATGGAAACAACCTAAATGCCCATCAGTGGAGGAGTGGATCAACAAGCTATGACATACACACAATGGAATACTATGCAACGTCAAAGAACAATGATGAATCTGCAAAACATCTCATAATGTGGATGAACTTAGAGGATATTATGCTGAGTAAAATTAGTCAGTCATGAAAGAACAAGTATTGTGTAAGACCATTATTGTAAAAAGTCAAAAAAAAAAAGGGGGGGTTTACAAAAAAAGAAGTATTCTTTGATGGTTACCAGGGGTGAGTGGGCAAGGGAGGGTAAGGCACTAACTAGAGGGTAGACACATACGAACTTGGGTGAAGAGAATCAAGTTTTAAAAAAATAAAAATAGAAAGAGGAAGAAGAAGAAGGTCTAAGAGGCCTTCCTTGTGAAAACTGCCTGCTGGCACTACTTCTCTCAGAGCCTGGTGTCTAGGCCAACTGCTTGGGGGCTCTTCCAGGCTGCCCTGAAAAACAAGATACTATGTCTCAGCTGACGAACTGTGCAGGCACCTGTGAGAGCCAGCTGCTGCAGCCAACAGTAGGTGTGTGAGGTGTTCCTAGGACTCCTGCCTGGCCACCTAAGGCTCACTACCAAAGGCAACTGGTAGCAAGGCATGGAAGGGGCTCAGAGGCCTCAGGACACTGGACACTGCCCAATCCACTTCCCTGGAGAGATGAGGTCCCCTTTGGGCTATGGAAACTCAACAATGGCCCAGCAGAGCCAACTCCAAGGGACCCTTATGCACATTCAACGTCTGCACCTTCACATCTCATTTTGGGTTAGTAACTCTCTGATGATAAGAGAATGATGCCAGCAGCATCTTTTTGGTACCTCCTGAGAAGGCTGGCCTCAGAGCCAGGAGAGGATTCTCTCCTAAAACTCCGGTGAGAGAGCAGATGAGGCGCCCAGAGGGCTTATCTCACAGAGTGTGATGGTCTAGGCTTTTTTGCATGTTAGGGGTTCAAGCAGGGCTTCATGGAGAGGGAAGGGTTTGATCTCCAGCTTGAGAGACAATGCAGGAGGGGGATGGGAAAGGCAAGGATATTTTGGGAGCTGAGTGAGGTGCCTGGGGGCCATGAGCAGAGGATGGTGGTCAGTCTTTTTTAAAAGAGAAATGATTCTTGGGGTAATAAATGCTCAGAAGAAGGCTCACCCTTTGGGGTGAATGTGATAGCATCTTTGTAGCTCAAACAAGTAAGTCTTTTCCATGAGCCTCAATTCTCAACTGCTGTACCTGTTCTGTTGTTGTCATTAGCTGCCACCTCACCGACCTCCACTCATGGTGACACCCTGCAAAATGAATGAAACACTGCCTGGTCCTGCACCATCCCCATCATGATGGGTGAGAAACTGGACCTTTCTGATTGATCCACAGAGTTACCAGTCACCGGTTTCCATGAGTCCGTCACCAGGCCTTTCTTCCCAGCCTGTTTAGTCTGGAAGTGCTGTGAAATCTGCTCAGCGTCATAGCAACACGTAAAGCTCCACAGGTGGTGACTATGCTTGGGGGCACTGGCCAGGAATCAAACATGGCTCTCCCACATGGAAGGCAAAAATTCTACCACTGAACCACCACTGCTCTCTCTGTTACTGTACTTCTAGAGAAGGTCTAGGTCCAGGTACCAAGAGCCAGGTACAAAGGGCACATGCAGCCCAGTGGTCACTGGCACAGTTTCCCATCAGAAAGAGCCCAGCACTGCCACCTACCAGTTGTGTGACATTAGGCAAGGCACAAGGATGAACCTCTCCTTTGCCATCACAACACAGTGTTCTAAGGATTTGATTAAATGATACTTTTCATTATAAAGCACAAGACCAACCTATGAATAAGAACTCAGTAAATATTAGAAGCTTGCTTCTAGAAACTGATCTTGGTTTCAAATTTCTCCCCAGAGAGATGGGGGTCTTACTTCTTAACCGGGCATCACTAGGGTGTTCCCTGCTTTACAGGAGTGGCTGGAATTTTCTCTCTTGTCATGGGTTCATGACCTCCTCCAGCCTAGAATCCCACCTGCTCCTCTGTAGGAGAAAGGAAAAGAGTTATGCCCAACTCCCCATCTCTCTCTGCACTGGATTCATCTTGTATGCCATGGCCGCAGGGTCAACTCATTCATTTTCTACTTCATGATTAAGAGTTAGGGTCCCTTGAAATCAATATGCAAATGTACACTCACACATAAGCAAGATGAGTTCCTGATCTTCCCCCCCTACAAAATCTGGAATCTGGAACCTGAGAGACCATTAATGCCGCCTTCACTTCTGCTTTTGTCTTGAGAAAACAGTCCCAAAGCGATGTTCCTCCTTGTTTGCAGAACAACCCTGTCCAGGACAGAGAGAGCAATAAATAAATAGCTAAAGAAAGAGTGAATGAATGAATGAGTGAATAAGTGAACAGTCTTTGACTTTGGCTTCAAGGAAAAGCTGAAGCACAAAGCCCATCATATGCCCACCAGGATTCTAGTAACGTGTGTCGGGGGTGGGGGGCCTGGAGAGTGTTAATATTTGATGGATTGGAGTGAGAATTTGTTTAGTGAAGACTTAGAACCCACTCCCACAGCATACTCTTACGTGAACTCGGCTGACCCTTTAAAAATGCATCTTCAGAAACATATAGGAAATCAATCAGCCGATACTTACTGATCCCCAGGTAAATAACTCCAAAGACCAGCCAGGAAAATGAAAGCACAATGACACTTCTCCACCAGGCTCTTCAAATGACTGGCACCTTTTGGTGGCTTTACATTTCTAAAATATTTACCAAAACGTATAAGCCAAGTAATAATAGTAGCTAACATTCATTGGCACGCTGGTCTCTGGGCTCATTAATTAACCATTTTCTTTTTTAATCCAGATGACCCTATTAGAGAGGAAGGATTATTCCAGGTTTACTGAGGAGAAAATGAGCCCCAAAGATGCACATGTCTGCCCACAGCTTGTAAGTGGTGGAGCTGGGTGTCGAACCTGGTCCCATCTGACTAGACCTGAGTGCTTTACCACTGTGTGACCCTGCTTAAAAGCAAAAAATAATAAAATGCTTCAGGCTTGTCCTCATTTACAAACTTGACATTTCTAGTTCAAAGAAATAAACATCGTAATCATGGGACAGGGGAAGGAACATCTCTAAAAATTAAATCATGCAAAAAAAAAAAAAAAAAACTAACTTACAGATATTGACATACCAAGACACATGAATGGACTATGTAACCCTTGCAAAAAAAATTGCACCAGCAGTTAAAACGCACACAACACATCCTCCTTCACATGTTCTGCCTTCAGGAGCAATGATACAATAATTGGAAAAACGCAGAGTTCCATTGTGTTAATCTAAGGGTTAACAGTCGGCTGATGATAGAGATTAACAAAAGGAGGGTCCCCCTGGCCCCAGTCCAGTCACTATCCGATTCACCTGCCTTCCAGATGGAGATCAAGGAGCGCGAGTATTTGTCCGTTTAAACACAAATGATCAAACTAGGATTTTGCTTTGGATGCTGCTAAGCTCTCAGGTTCCTAAAGATGTGTTCCCTCTCCAGCCTCCTCAAGCTGCCTGGCCCCTTCACAGTGTCCTCCACGGGAGGCCACGCTCTCCCAGAGATGAGTCAAAGAGACAGATTCCAACTCTAAAGCCTGTCCTGAGGAAGGAAGCAGCTGGAAACCATGCATTCTTTAGATCAATGAACAAATTATTTTATTGAAGGTAGTATTTGGAGATCACACACGAAAATTACATGATTTTATCTGAGCAATATCGTCATGTAAAAAGGGGGAGGAAAAAAAAAAACTTTTCTGTACAGCAGAGCCCCATTGGTCCTGAGATCCATCCATAGGCTGAGTATTTTTCACCTGAACAGCCAGGCTTCTGATCCAGGCTGACCTAGCAGTGCTTGATTAAAAAAAGAAAAAAATCTCACATGGATCTAGCTCCTGTCAACCTTTTGAGATATGAGGGAAATGTGAGGATCAAATTGCTGGTATCGGTGAGATAAAAGGGCAGAATGTCAACATGCAGCCCGTTCCTCCGGCAGGGTTTTGAATACAGACTCTAGATATCTGGACTAAATTACTTGACCTCACCAGACAACCATGGCCAAAGAGTAAACATGCCAATAGGCATGACATGCACGTCCCCCCCAAAGCCACACCAAATCATTGTCCCTTACAGGAGCATTGTCATGGGGGATGCCAACCAGATGACCAGACCCTGGCTTAGCCCATCGTTTGTCACATACTTAGAAAGCCACTGTGTCTTCCTTGGAGTGGCAGCAGGTATTAAAGGGGAAAATTGCCACCTTAGAGCTTTAATCCATACAATTTTACAAGATCCATAATATTCACTCATTTTGTCTGCATTTCTTCTGCCCCACAACATGCTAGATGGGAATTTTAAAGGGAACTAAACTCCAGTGCTCACCACCCATGCACCAAACTTTAACAAAAGCCTCTCAACATACTTTCAAATGAGTGTATGTGCAAAGGGTGGAACAGCTGAAAAGGAGGAAATCACGGAGAGAGAAAAGGGAAACAAAACAAAACAAAAAACACAGAGAAAAAAAAAATGAAGTTGTCAAATCAGGCATCTCAGGAAAGAATTGCAAATGGAGGGTCTGGCTTTTTGCTTAAGAAATGATGCATCCAAAGTGGCCCGTGGCAGCTCCAGTCGGGCTGTGGCTTCAGGCCACTCCGTGCAGGACCCGGGAACGCAGCGAGTGGCTCTGCCGAGCCGGCACAGAGGCCGTGCTGCTCCTAGAGGAGGCTTGGCTGCACAGATTCAACCCTTTCATGTTGGCATGTGGCCCCTCCTCGTTCTGCTCACGTTTCCACACCACCACTCTTCCACTTTTTCGAACTTTTCTCTGACTGTCAGAGGGGGATGACTGCCACCCACCCACCCTGACCCTCTTTCAGGTGCAAATGTGTGTGAATAAAGTTTCTTAGATGCTCAGGAACCAGGGAGGGAGTTTAATTAGCAGAACCAGCCATGTTTCATCTGTAAGATGCTCTCTGCTCATCACAGATTTAGGGCAGCTGAAATAGCCACTTGGCATCCGGAGATTACAAGCCCCAAACTGGGGGCCCTGGCCGAGGAAGCAAAGGCATTTCAGCACTTTCACTGTGATTTCAATAAGGACGCTTCCCACCTCCCCAATTCAATAGGCTTCATACAACTGATAGAGCTTCTGTAATAATTTGTCAGTCTTTCCCTGACTATTGACCCCCATAGATTTTAAATGAAGAATTTAAAAAACAAAAGAAAATAGGCCAAGAAATTGTTTATGGCACTTTTTTTTCCCCTCTAGTAAGTAAGGGAGAAATGTTTCAAGATATTTTGGAAAATAAAATTAAATATCAAACCATTCAGAGAGATTCCATTTCCTATATAATACCTAGGTGATCTACGTTCTGTTTGCAGTCGCTATAGTTATTCTTTAATGGATGCAGTTTCCAAATATTTTCTCCCTCTTGAAAACAAATTTACAATAATGCATATGTTCTCAAAGTACCAGTTCCAGTTCACATTTTTAAATGGGATTTGAAAGGGAAGCTAATATTTCAGATAGATGATTTTGTTCACAGTCTTATCTGGGTATTGTATGAGAAGGCAAGGATGCAAACAAAGTTAGGAGCATGAGAATGCCCCACCACCACACTGCAGCCATGAGGCTCGAACAAGTGGCCACACCTCAGTTCCCCCACTGGTGAAATCACACTGAAGGATGCCCTTCCTTGGACTGTGAAGGGGTGTAACACCAGCCTGCATATGTTGGTGTAACACCAACATTGGCCGCTGTGGGTGATGACGTTGTGGCCACTTCGGCATACCTCGGTAGCATCCCAGACCACCACCAGGTGCCTGACATGTTCGTGGAGGGCTCTCCTGTTTCTCTTCCCCAGAACAGCATAAAACGTCCTCTGAATTAATACAAACCCCTGAGGGCTCTGCAACCTAGCCCTTCCATTAACCCAAACAAACCAAAAAACCAAACCCACTGCCATCTAGTCAATTCTGACTCACAGCAAACACAGTTGGGTTTCCGAGGCTGTAAATCTTCACAGCAAGATGGGAATGTTAAAGGCAACTAGATCTCCCTGTCTTCCTTCTGCAGAGCAGCTGGTGGGGTTGAACCACTGACCTTCTGGTTAGCAGCCAGGTGCCTTATCCACTACACCACCAGAGCCAAATCCTATCAAAATCTATGGGAATTATATGGGAACCGCAGACATGAAAGTGGAAGCATCGTGATAATTAAGGCTGAATGGGTGGTTCTGTGATTAATCTCAATTTTAAGGAACCTAAATTGAGCTGCTTCATCTGTGTATGTGTGTGATTTGGTAGCAATGCAGCAATGAAGAAAAGCTGGGAAAAAAATTACGATGGGGGCTGATGGTCCCAAGTGGATGGAAAAGGTGAGGTGTGGAATAAAGCATGGGGATACCAGCATCTGGCCTGAACAACCAGCTGAGAAAGAGGAGGGGCAAGAACCCATTACCCAGGAGACAAACCCATGTCGGTAATCAAAGACCCAGCCAAACACGGCTCAGGTAATCAAAGCTGTAATGCCGTGATAGAAAACTTTAAGGTTAATGTCAGCTCAAGCCTACGGTGATCATTTTTCCTGTGTCAAAATGACACTTAATTTTCTCATTGTAAAGCCACACACACTAAGAATAGATAGGTAGGTAGAGGAGGGGGGTACCCTATAGACTGATTTTGGTTCCTGCATCTCTTAATGCCTTCTGGGCATCTGCATCACCTTCATGCCACAGCCCACCTGGAGGCCCCTGTCCACCTCAAAGAGGGCTTATTTTGACTGCCCAGGCCCTTGCTGTACCTGCCCCAGCCCATAAGCCTTGAGAGCCAATGTCAATGTCACAGGGATCTTGCTGTGAGTCAGGAGAAGGGTTAAGTGTATGAACTCTGGAGGCAGACTGGATGGGTTCTAATCCTAGGCCCACCACCTACCCCTCTCTCTACCTCAGCTTCCCTTTCTGAAATTCAGGATATCTATAGTATCTGTAGGAGCTGTGGTAGCATAGTGCCTAAGGCACTTGACTACTAACCAGAAGGCTGGCAGTTCAAACCCACCAGCCGCTCCTCGGAAGGAAGATTGGGCAATCTACTTCCATAGTGATACTGCCTTGGAAACCCAAGGAGGGGTCGCTATGAGTCGGGTCTGACTTAATGGCAAATTGGCTAAGGCATTTGACTGCTAACCAGAAGCCTGG
>NW_006921596.1:2637681-2645103 GCF_000298275.1 Orycteropus afer afer
GGAAGGAAGATTGGGCAATCTACTTCCATAGTGATACTGCCTTGGAAACCCAAGGAGGGGTCGCTATGAGTCGGGTCTGACTTAATGGCAAATAACAACAACACCATAGTACCTGTGGTGCAGTAGTTAAGCACTGAGTGCTCCTAACCAAAAAGTTGGCAGTTCGAACCCAGTAGCCACTCCAAGGGAGAAAGATGTGGCAGTCTGCTTCCGTAAAGATTCACAGCCTTGGAACCCCTATGGGACAGTTCTACTCTGTTTTATAGATCCCTGTGAGTTGGATTTGACAGCAATAAGTTTGGTTGGTTTTTCTTCACCCTTCTAGAGTGATTGTAAGGATGATATGAGTAAAGTACTTGAAACCACGCCTACCACATAGTAAAAACCAGTTGTTGTGGAACTGATTCCAACTCATGGTGACCCGTGCGTGTCAGAGTGGAACTATGTCCCGTAGGGTTTCCAATGGCCTTTCCCGAAACAGATCACCTGGCCTTCCCTATAACACATGGGAAGCGCTCACAAGCTTCTATTTGTATCCTGCCAGCGGGTGCACAGACTTCCACCCAGAACTATGACTTTCTACCCATTGGTTTTCCATGTCACACTCAAGGTGACCCAGAAACACAGCTCCTGCCCACGAGAGCTGCTCTCACACCTTTGTGCCAGATACCCTCCAGCCATTTACTCTTCCACTCTGGAAGGTTTTGCTCCCCATGTGGTATGAGCTCAGATCTCCTGGCGTTAGAGGGACACCTTGGCACATCTGCATCTCACCAGCCTGTGTGCCCCTTGAGGGTGGGTCTGAAGCTGATCTCCTATCCCCCTTCAGGTGCCCAGGGAATGGCCCAGCACATGGAAGATGTGGGAATTGGTCTAATTTTCCCCCTATTTGGCACTGTCAGGAGGCATTTTTAACTTGTTCCAACTCAGAGGCACCACTGGCATCTAACAGGTTGAAGTCAGGGATATTGCTAAACATCCACAAAATTCAGGGCAGACTCCCACCACAAAGAATGATCCAGCCCAAAATGTCCACAGTGCCGCTCACTGTCAACAAACCCTGAGCTACGAACACAACAGACAGGTTAGGCTGGTCAACGCCATCAAAGGCTGATCCAGCAAGTTTCATCAAAATTCCCTTATCAGAATTTTGTCTCTAAAGAAATCTTACCTCCACCAGACTCGGAAGCTGTGAAAAGTCAAGTACTATCACGCCTTTAGTAATAGCAAAAACACCAATATAAAAGAAAGAAAAAAACCAGCAACTGTTTTTCAAACTGAAAGTTGAGGGGGCCCTCAAATCACCAAAGCCGCTAAACCAGCCCTTATCCTTCCACAGTGAAGCCCCATGGGAGGCAATCAACACAAGTCTGCTGAGGGCATTAACTGGCCAGGAAGGGCTGCCACCCCACCCAGCCACTGCTGTGGCCTCAGCTGGTCGCCTGCCACTCTGAGGTGGGTCCCATCCAGGCCTGCCCTCATTTGGGAAAAGGGAGGATCTAGGAGATGTGCCTTGTATTCACCAAGGTCCATATCCTGAGGGCATACGGTCAGCTGATCCCTTCGGCTTATTTCAGCACCAACCCCTCCCCCATGCATATACACTTACAAACTCACTAATCCATCCTGGGCAGTGGAATTGTATGCAAAAAGGAAATCACTTCAGAGCCGGTGCCTGGAGCAGACAAAACCAGTGCACACATGCACACATACGCACACACATGTACACCCACATTATCACCACTAATGAGACCCCAGTGGGACACTGCCTAGCTTAGCCTAGTCTGCCCCCACGTATTACGTGTTCATCCCTCTAAGGACACTCAGTGCTACCATGGGAAACACCATGGTGGCCCAGAGAATCTAGATCTGAACAACAAGCCCTCACCTTTGGCTAAAGGCCTCCATCCCAACAAGTCCCAACCAGGTACCACATAAAACCAACCAGTGAGTGCAGCCTGCCAGGCAGACCCTGCCATGCCCACATTCTCCTGCTTTTGCTTCTCTCCCTCCAGCCCTTCTGCAGCCTCCATCACCCCTGCTCCCTGGAGCATGCTTTATGGAGGTGCAAACTAGTTCACAGAGAAAGGCCCTTCTCACACAAGCCCCACTTGCAGAGAGTCTCACCGATGTGAGTGAACGTGGGCCACGCTTTCGAACTCTAAAATGCAGCCTTAATGTCCTGATGGCCTGAGAGATGGCATCACGTCACCTGACCAGCAGTCTAAGCTCAGATGTAAGGCCTCCCCTGGAGATGGGACAGGGGCAGCTCCAGAGCACTCAGGCAGCTCTAGGACCCACCAGAGGCACTGCGGGGGGTGGGGGGTGGGCTCTGACCTCAGCACAGACAGACACCGACCTGCAGAAAACGCCCTTCTGTTTTAAACTTGTGTGGAATCTCACTTTAAATAATGGTGAGAACAAAATGCAAGCTGATATTTCAGCTTACTTAAAAGGCTTATTAAAAACACTAAATCCAAAGATGTTAAAACGCTATAATTGTCCTCATTCAAACTGGGAAAATCAATCTATTTGCTTTCTTCTTTTATGATACTCTTCTTTTTTTAAAAAAAAAAAAAAAAAAAAAAGTTCGTCTATACTCTCATGAGCATCATAGCCGTCTTTTTTCCCCCCATCCATTCAAGGCACTTTAAAAACACCTGTGCCATTCATAGCCAACTTTTGAGCAAAAGGCAACCATGTTTCAGGAAGGCGGTTTAACTCTGATTTCCCTACACCACAGATAAGCTCACAAAGTAAGATGAAATTCATTTGGATGGGCTTGTGGGTTTTATAGGTCTGAGTTGATAGAAATGGCTTTGGTCACCTAAGGCAGGGTGGACAACCTGATCGGTCAGCTTTTTGGGGCTCAGCAGGCAATGATTCCACATCTCAGCACTGCCTTCAGCAGCCAATGGGCAACCGTGGGTAGTAGGACTGCACCTCTGGCCACCTCCTTGTCCTCTCCCATAATGGAGGTTATTGGCCTCTGGCTTGGGCCAGAGCAGCGTGACCATCACTCCTCGCCTTCCCTAAGTCTTCCATGAAGACAGCCCCAGCCAGCACTTAAGTTGCTGAGTTGTGAGGATCTCAAGCCTGCTCAGAAGTTAAACACTCCAGGCACAGAACAAGATGAGTTTTCAGAGCACTGGTCCAAGAGAATGCAAATCTATTGAAAGCATTTTCTCCAGGTTTTCCATAATTACCATTTATGTCTCCAGGAACTGTTTTGCCAAACCCAGTTTAGGGTGAAAGCATTTTAGAGACTTTCTTTGCAGATGACATATGAGGTACTAACCTTTTTTCATATGCCCAGATGTTAAGTTCATTTTCATCACATTTATGCAAATTTCATTTGAACAGTAAATCAAAAGAAATCTTAAATCATTGTACACTATTTAAAAATCAACACTAAATCCGGTTTACTTGCAGGGATATTAACATAAAGTCACAGTTAAAGGACTGAAGGGAGGAAGCAGATGTCATGATCCCTTCTTTCCTGCTGAGGCCAAGGAGAATGCTGAGGTCCTGGGTGTCCATCAGATCCAAATGACTGCGCCTGGTCACAGCTGGATTCAAGTTTTACCAGATTAAGGGAATTATGAAAATCAAAGCCTTCTAAAAGTTTTCCAAACTTTAGAAAAACAGGGTTCGAAGGACAGGGTTCTGTCATCCATTTCAGCATCTGGACCCTGGGGGCACCAACAAAGTTCAAAGGCAGGGCCCAATGGTAAGCCTCCTGGCAGCCCATTCCCTCCTTAGTGGGGAAAAAAGTTAATTCCTAGAGCTCCATGGGCCTGCATTTGTCAAGGAGCTGGACTTAAGCGCTATCATTACCAAGCAGATCAGTGAGGCGGTTAATGGTGGAATCAGGAGACATTTGCACTCCGCTATCAGAATGACATCATAACTAAAGCAGCCTTCAGCCAGAAGGCTGAGGCTCTCCCCAACTGAGGCCAGAGGGCTGACAGGGGCACCCTTCTGAGAAGCCCTAGGCTGGACACGGAATGCCCTGCCTGGCCCGTTGTAGCAGGGTGGTGGACCCACTGCTCATCATATTCCCCCAGGCTGGCCCACCAAACAGAAACTGAGGTTACGCTTTTCCCCTCAAGCAAATTGACTCTTCCTTGAGCTTCTGAACATATAAATAATCATAATATATTCTATGTATTTTTAATAAAAATTGGGATTCTGTAAAATCCTTTGCTCGCCTGGCAAGGACTGGGATACTCTGAACGCAGCCACATTCTGGCTCTAGAATTTACGGCATTTCCAACAGACTTGTCAATCTTTCGGTGACCCACAGTCTTTAGCAAGAAGTTCTGCACTATCTCCTTCCAGCAATAGATAACAATGTTAGAGGGAAGAGGGCACACTAAGGGAGAAGCCCTTTCTGCTCTTGTTTTGGTGGCTTTTCTTATTAAAGCACAGCCAGAGACACACGCACGCGCGCGCCCATACACACACACGCGCGCACGCGCACACGCGCGCGCGCGCGGCCAGAGACACAAACCTTAGAATAATAGGGGAGGCATTTGGCGACTAGCTGCATCCGCGGCGCGGCACGCCAAGCAGCCAGCCCTGCTCGTTCGCAGCTCTGCCCTCCAAGGCGGCGGCGGGGACCAACTACCGGTTCCAGACCCGAGATGCCCAACTCCACCGCGCCCCAAAGATTGCCTCCCGAGTCTCTCTACAGGTACACGCGTGGCCCAAACACCTCACCTAGCCCGAAAAGTCGGGAGACAGAGAAAAAAAGTTCGGCGAGCAGCCAGCCAGGCAGCTTGGGAGCCCGCAGCCGCAGTCAAACCCGGCCCGGGCGAGCAGCCTTCGCCCTGAGGCCCGCCCGGAAGCGCGCGGCTCCGGGCACCTCGCTCGCCGGCTTTTGCGCTCTAACCTCGGGGTGCACCGAGGCCACCGCAGGGCACTTACTTGGCACTCGCTTTTGAGCGTGCAGGTCGTCGCGGTTTTCACTTGGGTTTTCAAACAAGTTTCAGGGAGGAAGAAGGAAACCCCCCCCCCAAAAAAAAAAGATCCAATTATGCAAATGAGCTCCGGACTGGGTGGCGCGCGTTGGATCTGGCGCCGCTACTGTGCGAGTTCTCTGAGCAGCCCCGGGCCGGGCAGATTTATGGGGGCGCGTCACGGCTACGCCAGGTCCCGCCGCCGGAGCATCTCGAAGTTAATTAAAGCGGTAATGTCCACTTTCCCAGCGACCCTCCGTGCGCAGGTTTACAGTTTCACCCTCAAACATGGCCTGGTGGGGGCGGGGGCGCTCTCTCCCACGCCTTCCTTCCTTCCCACTTCGCGCTCCCTTTTTCTCTTTCTCGCCCTCCTTTTTCCTCTCTTTCGTCCCTTTAAGTCGCTTGCCTTCCACTCAGTGAACAATGAACAAAGATGTGAGTGGTGGGAAAGGATCACCGTCTTCTACCCCAGCAGTGAGCAAAGCCGGTCTTAAAGTAAAAATCCAGTTGCTAATATCACACTGGAAAGAAAACAGTGCTTTCCCATTCTACCCTCCCCCGCCCCCCCACACACACACACTTACAAGCACGCACACCCCACCCCAAGTTCACCTAAGCCTTGGCTGGGGGCGAGGACGCCAAGGCCGGGGCGCGCGGGCCTGCCCAACTGTACTGGGACACTGGGGACCGGGGCGGCGCGGCGCTAACTGGGGCCACGCTCGCTTCCCGCGCCCCTCCCCTGCCTGCCCCACCACCCCCTCCCCGCGTCTACAACGGCCAGCCAGGCTCGGCCGACCGCTCCGGTTGCCGGGCGGCCGGATGCGCTCAGCAAACGCGGCCCCTGTCGGATTTCTACTAAACTGCACGGCGGCGGCGGCGGCGGCAGCGGCGGCGGCTGCGGCCGGGAGAAGGCGCAGGAGGCAGCGGCGGCCGGCACCCACCGCACGCGCACTTCCCAGCCCGGCCCGCTCGCCCCGAGCCTGGGGCCCGCCGGCCGCCCGCTCGCCCCCGCGCGCACGCCGGCGCCTCACGACGCACCGGGCACCCCAGCCCTAAAGGCCAGGGCGCTGCACAATTGCCTTGTTTTCTGCTAAAGTGAAAACGAAGGCAGCTCCTCAGAGTCACCCGTTAGACATAACAATATCCGGCAAACAAAACCCTGCCGCGGCTGGGGCAGGAGCCCGGGCCTGGAACCCCGCCCTGGCCCTCCTCAGCCTCTAGCCTGCTTCTCCTGACCCGGCCACCCCGACTCCTCCCCACAAATGATCACTCTGGACCTCCACCTAACTTGAGTGCTGTGTACCTGTTCGCCAAGAGGCGGACAGTAGGAACGACTCAATGCAGAAGTGAAAAAAAGGGGGGAGGGGGAGACTTAACTTTCCACCTGTCCCCAAAGAAAGCCCTGCTGAAGTTTCCTGGAAGAGTTAAAGGAGAGGGCACAGCTCCCCCTCTGCCCCCGCACCCTCTTTCTTCTTTTTTTCCTAACTTTCCGCGCCTGCGTTTCCACCTTCCCTCACTTCACATACGTCCAGATACATGGAGATATCTATATTTTAAATTATTTGCAAAACTGCAACAGATGGGCGCGTCGAGAGCTGCACACTTTCCTACTCATCATCAAAGAAATGCTCCCCCTCTTTTTCTTTCTTTCTTTTTTTGCCTAAAATACATCCCAAGTCACGCCTACGACTGTTTTCCTCTGTTCTTCATATCCGAAAAATAATGTCTCGAAGCAAACAGAAAGGTTTATCGGCAAAGATCATTCTCTTCCCAGTCCTGCATCTGGGCTGGGGGAGGGGTGCCCAGCCCCCAGTAACACTCTCCCAGATGCCCAAGGACCCCTCCCTCTCTCCCGCCTTCCAGAGCCCTCCAAGGCCGCACTTCCTCGCTCTGAATGGCCTCATTCCCCAGCCCCAGGCTGGCCGGTTCAGTTCCCTCCATAACCTGTTACTTTTTTTTTTTCCCCCCCCATCCTTGGGCCCTGCTTGGCCTCAGGGTCGGGGCTGAGCTGGAGCAGGTGCTTTGGCGTCACCCTCGCTGGCCGACACTACGGCGTTCCTGGGGTCGCAGGTTCGGACCCCGGCGCCCCGGCCCAGCAGAGTCCCCGGCTTCGGCCTCGCCGGCTCCCGGGACACGGGAGGCGGACGAAAACACAAAATGGCAGGTCTCAGCGGCCCTCGGCGCCCGCACGTTTGCCACATTGTAAGCATCAACTCACTCTGATTTTTAAAATATATATATATGTATATACATGGTTACCAATTACCCTCTCGGTCCCCAGCGGCGGGGCCGGAATCCCGCAGCGAGCGGCGAGGGCGAACCGGAGCGAGGGCAGACCGAGCGGCAGCCGGAGGAGCAAATGGGGAAAGTCACTTCGGGAGAAGTTTCCGCGGCCCCAGCCCCCTCCCCGGCCGCTCCCCCAGGCCCTTTGAAAGTTTCCCGGGGCCTGCGGGCTGCGGGC
>NW_006921596.1:2645227-2686602 GCF_000298275.1 Orycteropus afer afer
GGGGGAGGCGGCGGCCCCGGCGCGGGCCCCGCTCGCCGCCGAACTTCTCGGGAGCCATTTGATGCCCCGGCGCCGCCGCTTGCTCGGTTTTCCTCCTTTTTCCCCCCGCTGACAGCTTCTCTCGCCAACGTCACAGCCACGGATATTTAATTAGACCGTATTTTTTAATCGTGGTGGGGCGAGAAGGAGCCGGGCGGCAGGCCTGGTCGAGACGGGAGGGGGGAGGGGGCCACAGTCCAAACTCACTTTGCCACCTCCCCGGCGCCGGGGCCGCCCCCCTGCCCGCCGCGCCCCCGGACGCCCCCGCCTCGGGGCGCCGCGCCCCACGATCGCCCCCCCACCTTTGTTTTCCTTACCTTAAACATTGAAACGCGGGCGTCGGGAGCAAACTCGGGCGCGTAAACGGAGCGTTGTAAAAGATTGTGTTCAATGAATAATGAAACATGTCCACATGATTGACTTGATCATTTTCCGGGGCTGAGGGGGGACGGGCGCCCTGCTCGCGCGCCTCGCTCGCCCACTCGGCAGAGCCCTGCGAACTGTTCCCAGCCCAGCCGGGGCAGGGCGGGCTCGATTTTCATCTGCCTCTTTTCAGAATCGCCCCATTCATTGATACTCATCACCCAGCCCCGGCAGACATCCCCATCCCGGGATCGGCCTCCCCCTATCTGGTAGGTGAAATGCATTGTACCATTAAAAACGCTCTCCATTGTCGCCCTGGCATAATTCACAGCAACTAGATAGGTCTTGCGGCATTTAGCTTTGATGAGCCAGAGACTGAACCCTTGATATAATAATCTACAAAGAATGGTGTGTGATCGTCCATTTTTTCTCTCTGTCTAGCAACTAAGAAACCATTTAACACAGCGCAGCTTGCTTCTGACCTTGAGCTCATGTAAGCACACTTATTAAAATCTATCTATTCTCCAAGAGCTACATTCTGATTGTCAGACTCGTTACTGAGACATATATCAGCCCCTTCGCCTGTCACTACTTTGCATTCCTGTCTTTGACTAAAGAATTTTTTATCCAGCCGAGAGGGAGAGAGATTGCCACGGAGAGAGAGGAGAGAGAGACGGAAAAGGGTAGAGGAAAACGCGTAATTCTTACCTGCTCCTGAAACTATTTAAAGTCTGTTTCTTTTCTAGGGGAGGGAAAAAAAAAAAAAAAAAACTCCCGGGTGAATCTCGGTGGACAGCGGGACGCGGAGAATCAGTCACAGCCCGGGCGTTTAAGGGAGTCATCAGCGATCAAATGACGTTGATCCGCGCTGTAACCTTGTGGCGTATTTAATGTAAATAAGGCAGTTATGTTGCCAATCGCCGCCGCAATACAAACACGGAGAGGTCCTCAGCCTCGCCTCCCGCGCCTGCCATTAGAGGCGACTTTATTTACAGACACTATTTAGAAGATCATGATAATTCTAAAACAATGGTAGTGCCAAATGATTATGAAAATATGATTTTAATTAATCACGTAGTAGGCAAGGAAATTAGCATACGGTAATTAAACTTCGAGAAAAACGTCACGCAGGTTCTCTGCCGTATGGTTCCGGAATAATCATCACGCGGTGGGCTCCGGGACTTAATTATCAAACAAAATAACTTTTTTAAGGCAACTTTGCAAGGTTGGTCCTCAAGGCAAACGATTTGTTAAATAATATAAGCCGAGGTAACAAGGCGGAGATGTGAGTGGTGCGTGAGGCTGGGTTTCTGTGAAGCAAGGAAGAGGGGTAAGAAGGGGACAAAGCTGAATAATGCAATTATGGATTCTCTGTCCCGGAGTTGACAAAAGCTGGTGCCTCAAAAGCCTCTTTGTTATGGGATTATATAATGATCCCGGTGTCATTATGGGGAAAAAAGATTCAGTAATAATAATAAAAGAAGTATCCAGATACACCAATGAGGAGCTTGTTTTAAAGAGAAAGCTCGCAAGTGACATTGGGGCATGTTAATGGCAGAAAGACAGGCTCCCAAAGAGTTGACAAATTAAAAAGGAGATAGAGAAGGAGGGAGGGAGGGAGGGGGAGAGAGAGGAAGAGACAGAGAGAGAAAGAGAGAGAGAGAGAGAGAGAGAGGCCTGTGTTGTGCATGATTAAGAAGCGATGGAGACAGATTGATTCTTCAGAACGCCGAGCCACAGGGACACTTAGAACGTTGATTCAGGTAAGACTTGTTCCAGCCTGCCAGAACTGAGTTCCCCCAAGATGATTGGCGGGTTTCAAGGCATGGCACCACAATACATAAAAAGCAAAGACACAGAAAAAGCACGCCACAGTCTCCCCCAGTCATCACCCCTCTCCAGCCGAAGGAGCCGCTCCGCTCCAAACCATCCAAGAGTGGGGCGCGGGGCAGAAAACTTCTGGAGAAGAGGAGCAACCGGGGAGTGGCCCGGCCGGGGGCGCGGGCACCGACGCGACGCAGCTGCTGGGGCACCCGGGCCTTTGCCCTTCGCTGCGGGTGGTCCGCTCCCCAGGCGCGCGGTTGATGGATACCGATCCTGGTCACCACTCCCCGCACCCTTGGACCCTACCCCGAGAACACAGCGCTCTCGCGGTTCCTTCTCGACAGGAATTTGGGGGGGGGGGGGAATACTCGGTTTCCCTCAACAATCTGGTTCTCTGCGATTCTTGAAGTGTGTTCAAATCTCGTCAGTGGTATTAAAAAATAAAATAAAATCCCCTGCCTACCCAAGAAAGTTTAGGAATTCACTCTGCATTTTCCAATCTGATGTGTCTGAAATTCTGTTTGAATAAATTCCAAAATGCAAGTTTTTTTTTTTCTTTTTGGTATAGAAATTAGCATGGCAAACCCATCAATGATATCACTATCTCTATGGGAATGATAGCCTGAGCAGTAGGGGGTTCTTTATTTCAATTCTTCGTGGATCAACTGATTATACTCTGCCGTCTTTTGAACCTGTTATTGTAAGTCAAGTGATTCTTTATAAGTGACAGCTCGGACAAAGAGGCGAGCAGGGCCGAGCAGGTCGAAAGGAAGTGGCCATATGGACTTGAGAAAAGGCACTTTCTCCCTGACAGAAAAGGGGTGGCGGTCGCCTTTTAACCCTCGAGCCTCCGGCCCTGCCTGGACCCTGGGAGGCACAGAGCTCGGCAAAGAGTCCTGGCATTGCCCGGGTGGCCACCGCCAGGCTCAGACGGGATGGACCTGGGCCGTGGCTGCCAGGCCCTGGCGCCCCTTCCAGGCTAGGAGGCCCGAGGCTCCCGAAGCCCTAAGAGGCCTTGCGTCTTGGTGAGGGCCGCGCTCTGGGAGGCCTGCGGGACCTCGGCTGGTACGCAGGTCTGCTCCGGAGCCACAGAGGTTTTGTGCGGTTCCGCAGGCCCGGGGCCCGCCAGGCTGCAGGAGGCCGCGCCCCAGGGCCTGAGCCTGGCAGATAGATCCAGCAGGGGGTTCACCGGCGCCCCCTGTCGGCGCCCGTACGCTCTGCGTTCCCCGGTGACTCGCGCAGTCTGCTGCGGGGTGGCTCGGGAGGAGACCTCCTGGGGTATCAGGTACTGAAGGGGGGAGTAGGGGAGGGGGAGCAGAGGGCGCTGAATAATGGCCCAAGGACTGTGGTACTCTACAGGTCGGAATCTGGTGCCTACCTCTTCCACTAAGGCAGGCAAGTTCTCCCCTAGACCCCTCCCACCCACAAACCCCACTGTCCTCTGGTCCTCATAACTCTGCCTCCCCTGTAGTATCAGCAGGTTGAAAAACAGCCAAGGAGATCGCCACTACCTGTGACCAAAAGGATGAAAGTGCACAAGGGCAGGTACCCTGACAGGGCTGCCTGGGCTCTGGAGTGGACAGGTGCTTCTGAGAACATTTGTGAAGAGAGAGACACTCCTCCCCCAGCCTCCCTCTCCCCCACTGAGAAACGATAACCTCCAATGATCTGCAAAGGCTCCTTTGATCGCTGGGAGTCAGTCGTTCCAGGAAACGAGTGGCTGCTTTCAGGACGTTCAAGCAGAGGAAAGATGCCGAGAGATCTGTAGAAGGGCATGCGTTAGGTGGAAATTGGTCTGGTCCTTTGGCCTCCCATCTGGCTGTGGAGCGTCAGTCTCGGTGGCTCAAACGGCCATCTCCTCTGCCTACGGGTGGCCCTCATTTACTCAGCCCAAGTGTACTAGGGCTTCCACATAGAGGTCTCCTTCCTTGGGTGAAAGGCTGTGCTTGCTGCTGAGGTAGAGCCTCTCCCCACGGAGGCTAAGGAGAAGCCTTCTCACTCACGGACATCCAAGTATGATTAGGCTTTGAGACTCCCCTGAGAGCAGGATTCATAGGCAGTGCCTTCAGAGTGAAAGGAATTGGGAAGAACCTGACCTACTTGGCTATTCTGCCATGAATTATTGGTTCTTGGCCATGGAAGTCCCTGGGACAATGCCAGTCAGGCTGAGGCTTTCCCTCCCTCCACCATCCCCCTTTAATTAGACCCCTTTAAAGTCTCAGAGTACACTGTCCCACCAGCTCCAAAAAAGGCCACACACCAATTCTGGCATATCTAACAGAAACAGGAGATGGAGTTGGTATAATAACATTTGTTGTGCCCCATAACATGCCCCTTCTTCCAGCAACAACCCCTGCCTTCCTGTTCCCACTTGGAGGACATATGGGTGGGGTTCCTGTCTCAAGTCCCAGCCAATCAGTACCTGATAGCTCTCTAAAAGTGTGATTGGTTCAGGGATAGGCATATCACCTAAGCTGATCCAATCAGAGTGAAACTTGGGATTTTATTTTGATTTTATTTTTGGTATAGGCCTAGTGGAGAGATTGAGTGACTGGCTCACTATAATCTCCATTCTCACACCACAAGAAGAGAGCAGAGAACTTGTGAAGGCCACCAAGAGGATGGTGAGAATGATCTCCATGCAGCAGACAGCAGAGAACAGAAATGGAGAAATGGCTCTGTTTGTGTTATTTGAGCCCTAAATCCAACCACATCCACAGCCAGCTCCATCCTTGCACCTTTCAGCTTTGAGTTGATTCATTTCCTTTGTTAATCTAAATCAGTTTGCTTTGAGTTTTCTGTCACTTGCTACAAAATGAGTCCTCATACACTTAGCACTTGACAGAAATAAGAATGCTGGGCTCAGAGACCAGAGAGCTCAAAAACAATGATGAAGCAAGCACGACCCCAAAAGCAAAGCATGGCTCCCAATGCTCTTCTCAGTGAACAGGCACCCCAAGAATTTGCCAGAATTTTCCAGAGCAAGAAGTACTTGCATAGGTAACAGGAAATCTTGTGAAAGTCAAAGACTGTCCTTAAAGCTGCAAGTGGAACTTGCTTTGCATAATAGCCCTGTTCCAGAAAAGATGTTTGCAAACTGAATTTTTATAAATTGAATCTGATTTGTTTAGGACATCTCAACACACAACGTCTTTGGTAAAGTGAGCAGTCATGTTCTCACATAACATATTGATGGTAATTTATGTGTAATTCTAATTTTTTTACATCATGCTTATCTTTTAAAGCAGGACCAACGTGGTATCTTTTTACTTTAGCTAAAGGACAAGAAAATCCGGTCAACACTAGAGATACAACTCTGTGTTCCTGCTCCTTTGCAAGATGGTAGAGCTGGAAAGTTCTGGATACCAGCGCATCAACTCTTAGCCATGCAGCTGTCTGAAATAGCTATCATGAATTGAGTGGCTTGGGGAGAAAAAGGCCATGAAGCTAGTGGACTTTTCTGGCCTGTGCCGCCTTTGCCTCCACAAGGGAGCCAATTAAATAACCCATAATAAGTTCTAAATTCGAGGGGCTTTTGAGACTGTAAATTGAAATAAAATATCAAATTATGAAAAGCATCTACTGGTGGTGTAAGTTCAGGAGCTAATTTTCTTAAGATGCTTCCACCTTTTATACTCCCTTCACAGCTGTAAATGTGTCCACCTGGCTCTGCATTTCCAAAGCTCCCATCTGCAGCCCTGAACTTACCTTGGGAAGAGGAGCAAACTCTTTTTGCCACTAAAAACAAAAGGGACCAAATATTAGGAAAATACCATTTTTCAGAAAATGGTACCAGCTAGCATTTGGCTCATAGGTGGAACCTGGAGCATATGAATTGGGAAAAACTACCCTAAGAGGTCCTTCACTTAAGTTCATACTGAAATCTATCACCTTTCAGGCAGCATTTCCCTCTAAGGAAGCAGCTGGAAAACAAATGACAGGAAAGCTAAGCAAGAAAAAAAGAAAAGAAAAGAAAAAGGAAGAGAGTCAGATGACTTTAGTCAATGCCTGAGAGCACAAGGTTTCAGAACCACCTCCCATGGTGAGCCTTCCATGGGCCTGCTCAGAGCACAGACTATGGACTCCGGGTGTGTGGCAGGTCAGAGGGGCTAGGGGTTGGACATGCCTCATTATTACAGATATTTCATTTTACATTCTGATTCTACCAAAAGGAAGAGTCACATCTTGTGAGTCTTGGGGAACTAGAAAGGGAAGTTTGGATGGGAGGAGCATGTGTGCTGAGGGTCAAATATGTGTGTTGATGGTGCTAGACTCCAAGAGAGAAACAAAGGTGACCTAGATGGTGGTGGGGTTGGGGTGGAGCTTGTGCCGTATTGGAGAGGCTCTGGGACTGGGTGTGCACTTACACCCAGAGTTCTTGAGTGCTTCAGCATCCTCTATGCTTACTGTGCATGGGCTTGGCTGGCAAGGGAGAACCTGAGGGTCTGGCACCTGAAGATGTGGGAAGGCAAGTGTGGCACCACACTGGTGACTGAAGACAAATCAGATCATTAGAGTGAGAATTTGAGGTGCAGTTATGTCCACCCCAGCTCTTCTGACCCTCCTCTGGCTCAGGACCCTATAAGGCTTTGCTCTGGGAGTCCCCATCCTACCCAAGGCTGGGAGCTTCCAGAACACAGGCACCAAGCCTGATTCATCACTACACCCCAGGCTGAGCCCAGCACCTGGCACAGTGCAGAGCATTAGGAAATGTCGATGGGACTAATCAAGGAATTACTGAATCATACCCAACACTTGAATAATTCATACTCCTGGACCACACCTTCTGTGGCATGATTGGTTAGCATGTTCAGCTGTTAACCAAAAGGTTGGTGGTTTGAGCCCACCCAGGGAATCTGTGTTTGGGAGCTCTGGTGGCATAGTGCCTAAGGTATTTGACTGCTGACCAGAAGGCTGGCAGTTCAAACCCCCAGCCACTCCTTGGAAGGAAGACTGGGCAATCTATTTCTATTGAGATACTGCCTTAGAAACCCAAGGAGGGCTTGCTATAAGTTGGATCCGATTCAATGACAGTGAGAGTTTAGTTACACCCCTGGTACTGTTTTAAATATTTTGCCTTTGTTGACTAATTGAATGAATGAATGAATGAACACATGAGCAGCATTGCTTAAAATGTGTTGCCATCACAGGAGTCACTGGGTTTGCTCTCAACTACTGACAGCAAGGTGGATGGTTCAACCCTACTCAGAAGTTCCTGGGAAGAAAAACTCGGCAATCTGCTTCCAATAGGTCACGGCCATGAAAGCCCTATGGAGTCACTCCACTCTGCCACTAAAAAAAGGGGGTGGGGGTTTTGCCATCACCAGAAATCATTTGCAACTTTTAACAAGTAATGGTTATTTTCTCTGTTAGAAAGTAATCTTTGATGCATATTAAAGAAAAATTAGAGATGTAGAAATGTACAAAGAAGAACATTCTATCTCCCTTAATCTCACCCTGTTAGCTTTTTGTGTTTTTGCTGCCAAGCATTTTTCTGTGCTTATCTATTATTTTTTACCAACTTTGGATCACTTTGTAGAAACAATTTGGTGTCCTGCTTTTATTCTCTAACCTTGTAGCACAAGGCATTTCTCCACATCATTAAGTATTCTTTGAAAACATGATTTTATGACTACATAATGTTCCATCAAATGGATACAACATAATTTATTTAAACAATCTTTTATTTTGAAACATTTAAGTTTTGGAACATTTTGATTGTTTGCGATTGCGTCTAATTTTTTGCTCTCTTACTAGTATTGCAGTGAGCATTTCCATGGTTGATTGAACCTTTCTTTTCGTCTCTGCACAGGTATTTAGGATCAGCTGATAAAGGTGATATTACTGAGTCACTGGACATGTAGGTTTTTGAAAATCCTAATGGGCATTGCCAACTTTTTTTCCAAAAAGACTGTCCCAAATTGCACATCGCCCATTCGTGTCCCTGCCTGCCTTTTGCCCATTTATGCATCAGGAACTTATCTTACAGACTCAAGACGATGGTGGCCCTTAGGCAGTCACATTTGTTGCAGATAAGTTGGCTTTCTAATTCTGCTAGAGCCATGAACTTTTCAACAGGTTTCTGTTGTCCCTAGTCCCATCCCTCAGCTCTAGGGAACCCCTCAGCTCTGGGGAGCCCCTCAGCCCTGGAGAACTTTCAGACCCCAGCAGGGACAAACATAACCTGCTTGACTTAAAGGAAAGGCTGTTTCTTTGTTTGAGCTTCTTGGATGGGCTGTGTGCTCGGGGGAGGGAAATCCCCAGACAGTACTTCAGTGAGATGAATCACCACGGGCTCCAGCCAGTCCTCCCTTCCTGCTCGCTGCCCACCCAGGTCTCCCTGTTCCTTGGTCATGCTTCAAGCGGTTTTTGCCATTGGTGGTGATTTTCCTATTGCTCCAAAGAAGAAGGAGGATGGCAGGAATACCATATAGTGGCTAAGAGCACAGGTCCTGGGGTCAGACCCAGCTCTGCCACTTTCAAGTTGTATAACCTTAGGCAGGTCACTGGACCCCTCTGTGCTTCAGTCCCTACATCTGGAAAATGAGCACCTACTTCATGACTGTTTGGAGAGCTCAGTGAGTTAGGACTTAATACAACACTTCACACAGAGTAAGCATTCACTTAGTCTTGTCAATGATGTGTAAAGGCCCTCAGTTTGTCAGAGTCCCTGCATGGTGTGGTTGACATGCTCAGATGCCAACCAAAAAGTTCAAGGCTTGAGTCCACCCAGAGGGGCCTCAGAAGAAAAGTCTGGCAATCTGCTTCGGAGAAATCAGCCCTTGAGCTTCCTATCTGAACAAAGATCCACTCTGACACGCAGGGGATTGAGGTGGAGTTGACTTGATGGCAACTGGGTATCTAGTTGAGGAGCTCTGGTGGCACAGTGGTTAAAGCATTTGGCTGCTAACCCATTTGGTTTGAACTCGCCAGCCCCTCTGTGAAAGAAAGATGAGACAGTCTACTTCCATAAAGATTTATAGCCTTAAAAACCCTGCGGGGCAGTTCTCCTCTGTCCTATAGGGTTGCTATGAGTCAGAATCTACTCAATGGCAATGGGTTTGGTTTTCTTGGTTTGGGGTATCTGGTTTAGTGGCTCAAGGCTGCAGAGACAGTGTAGCAATATTGTCACTCCCATCGTGGGCTGGGAGCCAGGACATGCCTCGCCATGGGAAATGTCTGTCAACCTCAGCGCCCATCTCCTTGTGAGCAGCTTTTTCTGCAGGTGACATCCACTCACTCTTCACATCAACACAGAAGCCCATCCACAGTGTCCAGAGAGTTCCTGTTGGTGAGATGTTTAGGATATCAGATCCAATCTGCAGGTCCAGAATAGCTGTCCTCCACACGCCCCACCAAAGTGCCTTCACCCTGTCTTGTGGAAACTCCACTGAGCCCTTGTCACAAATGGCTTTCCAGTTGGGCTGAACCATGAACCCAGTCATGCACCCAGCGTGGCTTCTTTCTCTTGTGCAATGGGCATTGGCAGGTCACACATTTTCGAAAGAGAACTTTATTTTGTGGCTACATTTAATCTGGGCAGACTCTTGCCCTTCGCCTTTCTTTTCTAATATCTGTGGACTGCCTGGAGGGCCATGGGCGGGTAGTTCATGAATTACTTATTCATCTTTTTACAAGTGCAGTGGCAAAGTTGGCCTTCCTGATGTTGACTGGTGAAAACACAGTTGCTAATCAAGGAAAGTCCAGTTTTCCAGCAGCGCTGATCAGCTAAATCACTTAGTGTAGCGAGGACTTGACAAAAAAGTCAGGTTACAGTGCTTCCCCCTGAATGGCGCAAATCCCCACAACGCAGCCTTTGCAAGCGATTGCCTGCTGCTCAGGCTGGGATGCCCACACTATGAATCATTCGGCGTGAAATCCATCCAGACACCACATAAAGCCAAATACAACTTTGTGAGCTAAGGACCAGCATGTCAACACCCTGAGATGTTTCTGTTTAAAGGCCGCCTGGCCTTTATGATGAGTGCTATGAAAAAGTCAGGCTTTTCTGATAATGGAAGGTGTACTTCTGTCTCTTAAAAGTATCAGGTCCAATGGAAAACTCCAAGAGAAAGAGGGCAGGAAAAGCAGATCACCCACTGGGCCCCTGAAGGAAGTTGAATGGCAACAGTGCATGGCAGTTACAGAGCTGAACACTCAGATAAATCCAAGATAAGACAAAATGTTTGCCAGATGGATACTGTTGCTGGCTTTCCCACCATGTTCCTGAATGTGTTCTGTTTCATTACAAAATGCAACACGTCAGAACTGACATCCCAGAAGCTAATTCCTAGAGCAAAGCCTTTTTTTTTTTCTTTTTTGCTGTGTTCTCTCCCCTCCCCTCCCAAACTTGGTAACCAACAAAATGTTTCCCTCTATATAAAGCCTTTTTTTTTTTCTTTTTTAAAGATTACTTGTAAGGATTCAACCTTGCACTGTAAGACTTGAAACAAGCCATAATTCAGAATTTTAACAATGAAATTAATAACATGAGCCTTTGGCATTTTGAGTGTCATCACTGGTCAGTGAGTGAGGACTTTGCTTACAGAGAAAGGGTGCAGAGGAGCTGCTGCGCACATGACTTCTGGCCTTGGGTGCCACGTGCATGGGAAGCATTTGGGTGAGAAGTGTTGGCTGAACACCTGGGCATTGAAAGAGGAAAGGCTGGGATTCACATAAGGGTCCTATAGGGACAGGGTAGGGTAAGAGGTGGGTGTCACCACCCAAGAAGCACTCAGCATCTTTCATGTGGCACCCTCCTAGCTCTATGTCAGGCCCTGTGGGCACAGGGAGGACAATGGTGTTGAGGCTCAGGCCTTAAACTTGGCGGAAGATGCAATGTCTTCTTTCCCATGCTACAGTTTACCATGCAGAGCCTCAGCCTGATTTCTAGCATTAAATAGGGATCTTGTCAAGGGCAGAGGTGGGACTTTTCTTTTATGCATCCACAGAAGTGAGAGCAAGGCTGCCACAGCTCAGGGATTCAGTACATGACTCCTATATGAGTGAATGAGTGAGGGAATAAAAGAATGAATCATCTGGTATTGATACTGTGCACTAGAACATTATTTCTGTATCCCACAAAATGCTAGCTTTAGATGACAGAAAGAAAGGACAATGGTGGTTCAGTGGTAGAATTCTTGCCTCGCATGCAGGAGATGTAGGTTCAATTCCTGGCCACCGCATCTTGTGTGCAGCCACCACCCATCTAGTGGAGGTGTGCATGTTGCTATGATGCTAAACAGGTTCCAACAGAACTCCTGCACTGAGACAGACTACACTGAGGAGGAAAGACCTGACAATTTCCTTCTGAAAATTCGTCAGTGGAAACCCTATGGATCGCAATGGTCTAGTCTATTGTTAATAGTGTCACCATGAGTCAGGGGCTGACTTGACAGTAGCCAACAACAACAACATGTGAAAGAAAAGGTTTTATAATTTGAGAAACTCTTCATTAATGAAAATTACTTGATGAGTTTGACATAATTTGAAATAAAAAAAATCAGAGTATAGAACTTCATTTATAACATGATCTCTATTTTATAAACATACACACATAAATATACTCTTACTAAGGCAAACTGTGCACTGTGAATTAATCAGAAGACAACACTATTAACATGTGGGTGAATTTCCTTCCAGTCTCTTTTCTATGGCTATATGATCCATACTTGTTTGCATGCATTGCAAAGAACAAATCAAGGGCTTTGTTTGGAGGAAATTCACCTACATATTAATGGTGATCTTGGATGGTGGGATTTAACTTTTATTGTTGGTAGATTTAGTGTTTTCAGATTTTCTTACAATAGACTCCATAAAACTTTTAAGTTTACAAAACACCCATAGTACAGATTTGGGGAATGGTAGAACAGTGGGAAGTATCTGGGGAGTGAATAGGGGAGAGGGAGAGACTGGCACCAGGTGTTCTGTGGACAAAGTTAGGAGGGAATCCCCACCAACCCTTCGGGTGCGGTGGGGCTGGGCTGGTTCGTCTCTGGGTTCTGACTACCTGCACCTCCCTAGTGCTAAGCACATCCCAGCACCTACTATGCCACTGCCGGCTTAGGCCGCTTCCCCTCGGCATAGGCTCCACACTTTGGAGAACAAGGGTTTAGCTCTCCACTGAACTGATGGACTTCTAATCCTCCCCCAGGCATCAGAGGCCTCAACCCAAGCATCTCTTATTTGTATAATCCTTCAAGTTTGCCAAGAACTGCCTCACCTGCTTCCTCATTCCCACCTACTGACAGCCAGTCATTTAGTCATTTAAGGAAGATGAGTGTTATGATTGAATTTTGTCCTCCAAAAAGATATGTTGAAGTCCTAACCCTGGTACCTGAACATGACCTTGTTTGGAAATAAGGTCTTTGAAGATGTTATCAGTTACCATAAAGTCATACTGCAGTAGGATGGGCCCTAACCCAATCATTGTGGCATCCCTGTAAAAGAGGACAAGAGACACAGAGAGACTGACAGAGGAACGATGGCCATGTGACTGCAGACTTAAGTTCCAGCTGCAAGCCAATGAAGACATGGGGCCCCCAGGAGCTGGAAGTGACAAGAAAGAATCTGCTCCTAGATCCTTCCAAGACAGTATGGCCCTGCCAACACCCAGACTGTGGACTCTCAGCCTCCAGAACTCTGAGATAACACATTTCTATTCTTATGAACCACTCAATTTGTAGCACCTTGTTACAGCAACCCTAGGAAAATAATTCAGGCAACTACTGCAGTAAACAAGTAAGAAGTGAGCCCAAGTTCCTCTGGGTGCCTGTTTTCCAAACTCAGGCACTTTCTACTACTCAACACAAGCTTAATCCTGACTGGTCCCTTCAGCTAAGCAGGGCCAAGTTGACGGTGAGGAAGGGATGAGGTAGCTCTGAACTTGCTCTAGAAGGTTTACAATGGGACTTACCCACAACTCTCCTCTCTGAGGTAGAGATCAGACCAAGTGCCTTGGAGGAGCTGCCAAGCCAGCAGGCTCACCTCCCAACTGGCAGGGTGCTTGCCATGAGTAGACACTGCGAGCCACAGGGAGACACCATCAGAACCCAGTTGCTGTGGGACACTCTTGTTTCCATCAGGCTCTGTGCTGGATTCTCTCATTGCCACTCCTGATCCATTGTCCCCCTTCTCCACCATACTCTGTACCCCAGGAGAAGATCTTGTATGACATCAAGTAAGCAATAGGAGGCACCAGCAAGAGACTGGAGAGGGCTGGTAGAAGGAGAGTCGGAGTCCTCCCTCTCCTCCTCTCTCCCTACAGGCCAGGGTATGGCAGTGGTCGGGCTCCCCTAGCGATGGCCATCAGTCCCTAGGGTGGCCCCTCCTGTGTCTCCATCTCTCTACAAGCTCTAGGAGCTCTGTTCCCTCCCCTTGTCATGGGTGGTGTCCCTGCCAGGTGGCAGCCCTGTGTTTAGGGTACAAAGAGGATAGAATGGCTTTCTTAGTGGCTAGACCCAGGGCATTCCACCTCCTTTGTGGGTTCTCCCAACCCTGCCCACACTAGCTTTACTTCAAGTATCCCCTTGAGTGGGCACATTTTCCCTGTTGGGATCCTGACTTACTCAGGTTCTACTGAGTTGCCCCCTGCTGGTGTGTCCAGGCTAGAGAAATTAGTCCTTTGTGATCTTGCTGTGGGCCTCAGTTTCCTGATCTTCCAACCAGGGCAAATAATAGCCAATGTGCTTTGCTTGTTGTTAAAAGCTTAAGATTCTAAGAAATGCTGTTCTTTTTAAAGTGTTTGCAACTTCTGGTGTTAGAGGGGAATTTCAAGATCGTTCCCAGGGATTTCCTGAGCATCACTGATGAGAAATCGTCACTCTCCAAGCTGTAACCTCCCTTTTCTGAGATATGGCTGTGAATCAAGAAGAAAAGCAGAAATGACTTGGAGTGACATCAATAGTGACTACAAAGTCTAAAGTTTCTGTACTTAACTCAGGCATATCACATGATCAGTCAAAGCACATTATCACTTATTTATGTATAATCCCAATAAGACTTGAATCCTGGTGCCTGGTCCACAGTCCATTAAAAGTGGTCATTTAGGAAGGGAGAGAAGAGCTGCCAGAGACAAGCACACTCACATGAGTAACTACTGGAAGAACCCCAAATTCTTCAGGAGATAGACCGTGAGACTGAAGGGAGCACCACAGTCAGGCCGTTAGTGGAGAGCAAACGCCCCTGCACACCTTGCAAGCCTCAAGGGTGCGTTCCCTCCCTCTCAGCATCTGAGGTTCACAGAGGCAACCCTGAGTCATTACAGAAAGGTTAATGGTGTTCTGTATTGTCCAAGTATGAAAGAAAGGAAATGTGCATGGCATCTCAGAAATATTTCCATCTGAAACTGTTACATGAAAAGAATTTATGGCTATATCTGGGAAACTCAGCTGTCTGGATCTCATTCCCTGTGCTTCCATATGGGTGAGGTTTTGCTGTTCCCGGATGTGTCCATGCTTGTGGGAAGTCAGCATTTATTGAGTACCTACTGGATGCTGGGCACTTCACTAGGCACCAGGGAGAAGGGCTGGCAGGGAAGCAAAGGCTGAGCTGTGTCTTCAGGGATCAGGGGATGAGCACTTTCCCAGCCTCTCTCTGCCTGAGAGAATCCTCACAGTGCCACACCCATGGTCCCTGCCCTGGCACCTGCTGGCTGGACAGCTATAAGTGGACAGCAGTCAAGACTGGGTTGGGATATCTTAGCCAGGAACCCCTCAGCAGCTGGGCACCCCAGTCTGCGCCCCTCTCTGGGGTCTGTTTTATTATAAATATTTCATTGTTTAGGAGTTTGGGTTTTAGCTGATATATAGCATTTGGCAGGGTTCCCCTCTAGCATTTGGTAATAATTCCATACCAAATGCTAGGGAGAAACCCTCCCAAATGGAACAGCTTCAAGCCAGAGCTCTTAAAAAACTGGAGCCTGAGGAAGTCGCTGCGTCTGAGCCATGCCTCGTTCCCCAGGGCCAGCAGAGAACAGAAAGGCACCAGATTCAGGGAGGCTTTGCCTGCAGCCATCCTCCTCCTCTTAGGAACCTTGTGGGCAAGCTTGCCCAAAGGATACCCAGGTGATGTAAACTAGGCTATGCATACAGTCAGTGCTCCATAAATACTCCTGAATTGAACACTGTTGTTGTTGTTATGTGCCATCGAGTCAGACCCGACTCATAGTGACCCCTCCTTGGGTTTCCAAGGCAGTATTGCTACAGAAGTAGATTGCCCAACCCCTCCTTCCTAGGAGTGGGTGGTGGGAATTGAACTCTGTGGATGTAAAATTAAAGCTTGCCTATTCATTTTCTCCCAAAATACCAGCTGTGCTCTTACTCTGACCCTGCCCCCCACCACCTATGACAGCTCCATATTTCCTTTAGAAAAAAAAAAAAAATTAAAGTTAAGCAAACCCACTGCAACTGGACTACCTGGGCTCATAGTTCAGCAGCTGTGTGACCTACTCTGGCAAGATACTGACTGTCTGTAAAAGAGGGGAAATAATCCCTCTCTCACAGGCTTTTGGGGAGGATTGAAGGTGTTGTATACATAGACTGTTAGGGCATAGTAAGTGCTCAATAAACATTTGCTCTTGGCTTTATTGAGCACTCACTATGTGCCATGTGCTTTATGTGACCATCTCAACTAGTGGGTGTTTGATAAAGAAGGGGAAGATTTTTCTTAGGAACCCTCCTTCATGGCTCTCTTCCCCAAGGTGATTTTTGTTAGGATTTTGACTCATAGTGACCCCATATAACAGAGCAGAATTGCCCCATAGGGTTTCCTAGGCTGTAATCTTTACAGGAGCAGATCACCAGGTCTTTCTCCCAAGGAGCCAATGGTGGACTCAAACTGTGACCTTTTGGTTGGCAGCCAAGTGCTTAACTATTGTACTACCAAGGCTCTTGGAGTGAGAGTCAAATGCACCCCAAGACTACTGTGCTGGGGGCCCAATCCCTTTCTACCACACTTCCCCAGAATGAAGGGGTGAACAGAAGCAAATGTAGGTGGACCACTCTCAGGACGTAGGGGGACCTTCCCTGCTTGTTCTCATTCCAGCTGCTCCCTCTAGGTATTGTCTCCTGAGTAATGGGAGTCCTTGGGTCCCAGGAGAGTATAGGAAGCAGAAAACACAACACTGTAGAGGAAGCAGCAAAAAGACTGAACATGGTCCAGTGAAATCAGAGCAGCTGCCAGGTACCCAATACCCCTAAGGTCCAGTTGTAATTCTTGCATCTCTATCATGATGGCATCCCCTGCACCTCTTCAAAATAAATACCCTTTTGGCTTATATGCAAAGCCAACAGCCACCATTATTACTAACGGAGAAAGACTCAAAGCATTCCCCTTATGAATGGGAATGAGTGAGGGATGCCCTCTATCACCACTCCTATTTGACATTGTATTGGAAGTCCTAGACAGGGCAATAAGGCAAGGAAGAGAAATAAAAGGCATCCAAATTGGCAAAGAGGAAGTAAAGCTTCTCTATTTGCAGATGACATGGTCCTATACATAGAAAACCCAAGAGATTGCAAAAAAATTACTGGAACTAATAGAGAGGTTCAGGAAAGTGACAGGATACAAGGCCAACATACAAAAATTAGTTGGATTCCTCTACACCAACAAAGAGACCTCTGACAAAGAAATAAGGGAAATAATACCATTTACAAAAAAAGATAAAATTTATAGGAATAAATCTTACCAGAAACACAAAAGACTTATACAAGGAAAACTATAAAACACTACTACAATAGACAACAACAAGGGCACTACATAAATGGAAAAACCTGCCTTGTTCAAGGATAGGTAGACTGAATATTGTGAAAATGTCAATACTACCTAAACCAATCAACACATTTAATGTAATCCCAATCCAGATACTAACAAAATTTTTTAAGGACCAATTACTAACTTCATAGGGAAAGGAAAGAGACCTTGGATAAGCAGAGCACTACTGAAGAAGAAGAACAAAGTGGGAGATTTCACATTCCTGGATTTCAAAGTCTACTATACAGCCACAGTAGTCAAAACAGTGTGGTATTGGTACAATGATAGACAGATAGACCAATGAAACAGAATCAAAAACCCAGAAATAGACCCATCTATCTAAGGACAGCTGGTCTTCGACAAAGATCCAAAACCCATTAATGGGGAAGAGAGGGCCTCTTTAACAAATGTTGCTGTCAGAATTCGATATCCACTTGCAGGAAAATGAAACAAGACCCATACCTCACCTCACCCCATACACAAAAGCAAACTCAAGTTGGATCAAAGACTTAAATGTAAAACCCAAAACTATAAAATTCATCAAAGATAAAATAGGGGCAAATCTAGGGGCCCTAATTTATGGCATAAAAAGATTATCAAACATAACCCAGAATGCACAGGAGGTAGAAGAGAAGCTAGATGATTGGGACCTTTTAAAAATTAAATTCTTATGTGCGTTGAAAGACTTCATCAAAAGGGTCAAAAGAGAACCTACAGATTGGTAGAAAATATTTGTCTATGATATATTTGACAAAGGACTTATCTCCCAAATCTGTAGAAAACTTCAACACCTCAACACCAAAAAGACAAACAATCAAATTCAAATATGGGCAAAAGACTTGAACAGACACTTCACTAAAGACAATATGCTGGTGGCCAACAAACACATGGGGAATTGCTCATGATCTTTAGAGAGATGCAAATCAAAACAATGATGAGACATCATCTCACCCCAGCAATAATAACAAAGTTCAACAGCACAGAAAATAACAAATGCTGGCGAGGTTGCAGAGAGATTGGAATTCTCATACACTGCTGGTGAGACTGCAAAACGGTACAGTCATTGTGGCAAATGGTATGGCATTTCTTTAAAAAACTGAAAATAGAAATACCATTTGAACCAGCAATTCCATTACTAGGAATATATCCTAAAGAGGTGAGAGACAGGACACGAGCAGACATGTGCACACCTATGTTCATTGCAGCACAATTCACTATAGCAAAGGTATGGAAACAACCTAAATGCCCATCAATGGATGAGTGGATAACCAAATTATGGTACATTCACACAATGGAATACTATGCTACATTAAAGAACAATGAAGGATATGCAAATCATCTCACAATGTGGATGAACCTGGAGGACATTATGCTGAGTGAAATAAGTCAATTGCAGAAGGACAAATGTTGTATGAGCCCATTACTGTAAAAAGACAAGGAAGGGTTTGCTTAAGGAAGGGAACTCACTTTGTAGGTTACTGGAAAGGGGAGGGAAGGGGAGGGAATAATTTCGGGCTAGTTGGGGTCACACGCTTAGGTGGGTAAGGGGAGGGATGGTATGGAAAGAGTCTGTGACCAGCATGATAACATTGGGGAAAGTGAGGACACTGAATTGTGCACATAAGGTATAGATGACAAAGGCTAATACCAGTATATTCACAATACTGCATTACCATTAACACCAAACACCAGGTACAGATAAACATATAAACAACTAAAAAGATCAGATGGGGTCAGTGAACAGCATTACACTCTAGACTAAAGATAGATTCAGCTGAGGCTAATCTTGCACAGATACTAGTGATACAAAATACCCTCAATCATTACAGAAACAACAGAAGACAGACAGACAGCAATCCCTCACAGACAGCCAGACACTGTGGGAAAGAGATCCAATGGATCTACAACTCAGGACCATTAGTACTGGGGGACACCAGACTCAACTGGCACAACAAAATACATATAAATCTTGTTCCACAACCTACTTTAGTAAGTAGCAACTGGGGTCTTAAAAGCTTTTGAGTGTCCATCTAAGATGCAGCCAATGGTCTCCTATAGTCGGAAAACTTGCAAAAACAAGTGCAAAAAACCAAGGGCATTTGGAAACAATCAGCCCTGGGACATGATGGACCTCGAGACCAGAAGAACTGGATGGTGCCTGGCTACCAATGCCAACCACTCAGGAAGGGATCAAAACAGGAGATCCTGGATAGAGTGGGAGGAAAAACATAGAACAAAATTCAAAAACACAATAATGACCAGAATTACTGGTCAGATGGAGTCTGGTGGGACCCCCAATACTACAGCCTTGGGATACATTTTGGGCCTGAAATAAAACTCACTACCAAGGGCTGGCTTGCAGCCCAATAGTAAATAAGACGTACATGCAGACCACTCAACCCAACGTGATGCACCCACAAACTCTACAGAGATACATCACTTGGAGCAATCGGCCACAGGGCACCAGAGGGGCAACATTCACACGGAGGAGGAGAAGCAGGACACACAGGAGTGTGTAACTATGAAGGGCATGGGGTGGGGGGTGGGGGTTACTGGGAAGGGAGAGGAGAAGAGTAGGTTCAGGATGGGGATAATTAGGGAGTAAAACCAAATCTACATGAAATGTTCAATGTAAAACAAATTCTGCTCTGTAAATTTGCACCTAAAGCACAATTAAAAAAAAAAAAAAATACCCTTTTGACCTGAGCTGGTTATTTTCTTTCCTCTGCTTTTTGTTGCAATGTATTCTGATGTGAACTTTTTTTTTTTTTTTTAATTCTGTTTGGAATCTTTGCGCTTCTTGAGTATACATGCCTTTCATCAGTTTTAGAAGATTCTTATCTATTGTCTCTTCAATAGTGTCTCTTTCTCTTACTCTCCATTCTATACTTCTGGAACTTCCTGGGCTGGACTTTTACTCTGTTCCCCATGTCCCTTAACCAAGCCTTTTCCCGGTTTTTTATCTTTCTCTGCTCTCATCTGTGTAATTTCTTCAACACTGGCTTGCACTTGACTAATTTCCTTCCTATACTGTCTGTGTTAGACTGGGTTCTCTAGAGAAGCATAACCAGTAAAGTTTATAGAGAGAGAGAAAGAGAAATTTATCTTAGGAAAATGGCTCACACACTTATAGAAGCTGGCAAGTCCCAAGGGCTTGGATCAAACGTCAAGCTGAAGGCTTTTCCCGACTCATGCAGCTGCAGGGGCTGAGGAACTCAAGGTTGGCAGGCAGTATACTGGCTGTTGACTCCAACGAATGTCAAATCTAAGATCTACAGCCCAAATGGTGGATTGTTCACTCACAGACAGTTGTAGGTAGCAAAACATAATCCCGATCCACAGAAGAGTGTCTCTTTTCCCAGGATGTCCATAAATATACTGGAAGCAGGCCACACCCCTAGGGTAACTCCTTTTCAATGGATTGGCTGCTCAAAACATATACATCTGACCCCATCATTGGAACAACCCACATCACAATTGCTTAAACCACACAGAATTGTGGTCCAGCCAAGTTACACACAGCTCCAACTACCACAGTCCACCTCTTGTCAACTTGGCAGTTGTACACATCTTCTTAACCATAGGTTGTTGTTATGTGTCAACGAGTTGGACCAGACCCATAACGACCCCTCCTTGGGTTTCCAAGGCAGTATCACTATGGAAGTAGATTGCCCAAACTTCCTTCTGAAGAGTGGCTGGTGGGTTTGAACCACCAGCCTCCTGGTAAGTAGTCAAGTGCCTTAGGAACTATGCTACCAGAGCTCCCTCTTAACCATGTATAATCTGTAAATAAGGACAATTATGAAGTCATATTTGCACCTAACATGATATGCTACCACACTTACAACCGAAACACATTAACCTTTACATTTCACCGTTTGTAACAGAAGGAAACAAAAATATTTGATGCACATATAAAATGAAGAAACATAACAATCACAGTTCTTGTTTTTGCAACTGGTCACATGGTGAAGCTGATATTCAGAAGTACCTTCCTCCACCACCCATTCTGTATTTCCCTTGCCCTCGGCAAGCACCTCAGCTGGTCATAGTTCTTTGCCTGGTGGGGTGAACCAAATCTTCACTCCTGAAGGTTCTGGGCCATTAGTAGTCATATCAGAATTGGGTTGCTGTAATTTTCCATTGACTTTAATCACAGGGCATGGTAGTACTAAGAGATGTCCTAAAGAATCTCCTGTATTCTAGACATATTCTTCTTTACCTCCATTGTGGAATGTCAATCCAATTTCCCCTTGGTAGTCAGGATCTATCACACCAGATACTACAGTAATGCCCTTCTTTGTCTGTTGATCTAGAGGCATGAGGAAGCCAAAATGGCAGGGTGGCATTCTTAATTTCCAGTTCAATGCAATCAGTATTGTGTCTCTAGGTGGAAGTGTTCCTTCCTTTGGGACCTAAGATCTCCAGACCCACAGAGCATAGGGTAGCAGGGACAGGAAGCAAAAATTTTTTGAGTGGGTTGCTAGGGGTAATAGTGAGTGGTACAACTCCTGTTTCCACCCCTTGGTTCCTGGACCTGTGAATCCTGGCTATTGGAGAAACAGCACCATATATTGGACGCTGGTTTAGAGCATATACAGCTTCCTGGAGAACATTGCCCCAACCTTTCAAGGTATTGCCACCTAGCTGGTGCTGTAATTGTGTTTTCAGTAGGCCACATTCCATCATTCTAACAAGCCAGCTACTTCAGGATGATGGGAAACATGGTAAGACCAGTGAATTCCATGAGCATAGGCCCATTGCCACACTTCATTTGCTGTGAAGTGAGTCCCTTGATCTGAAACAATGCTGTGTGGGATACCATGATGGTGGATAAGGCATTCTGTAAGTTCACGGATGGTAGTTTTGGCAGAAGCACTGGGTGCAGGGAAGGCAAATCCATATAGAAAATAAATATCTACTCCAGTAAGATCAAAATGCTGTCCTTTCCATGATGGAAGTGGTCCAATGTAATCAACCTGCCACCATGGCCACTTTGTTCAAGAGTGCATTGAGCAATGACAGGAATAACTGGGGGAAAAGGATGACTGGTTTCCACTGAATGTGTCATCCTATCCACATGATTGTTAAAGTCCTCCTCTGCCAAGGTCACCTTTTGGTGGGCATTCACATGAGACACAAATATCTTTACTCCTTTGGCCCAGTCAGAGAGACCTATCCACATACCTCTTCCCCATACATCCTTGTCACCAATTTTCCAGTGATGATCATTCCAAGTCCCAGACCATCCAGCCAAGCCATTAGCCACAGCCCATGAATCTGTATACAATCGCACATCTGGCCATTTCTTATTCATGCAAAGTGAACAGCCATATGCACGGTTCAAAGTTCTGCCCATTGGGAGAATTTCCCTTCACCACTATCCTTCAAGGAAGTCCCACAAAGGGGCCGCAGTGCTGCTGCTGTCCACTTTCGAGTGCCACCTGCATATCGCGCAGAACCATTTGTTAAACCAGGCACGAGTTTTCTCTTCCTCAGTCAACTGATCATAAGGAACTCCCCATGAGGCCGTAGGTGTAGACTGGGACAGGGAAGGTAATGTGACTGGAGTGGAGACCATAGGCATTTGGGCCACTTCCTCATGCAACTTACTTGTGCCTTCAGGTCCTGCTCAAGCCCAATCTCTGATATACCACTCCCATTTAATGATGGAGTGCTGCTGTGCACATCCAACTTTATGATTCTGTGGGTCAGACAACACCCAGTTCATAATGTGAAGCTCAGGCCTCATGGTGACTTGGTGGCCCATGGTTAAGTGTTCAGTCTCTACTAAAGTCCAGTAACAAGCTAAAAGCTGTTTCTCAAAAGTAGAGTAGTTATGTGCAGAGAATGGCAGGGCTTTGCTCCAAAATCCTGAGTGTCTGCATTGTGATTCACCAATAGGGACCTGCCAAAGACTCCAAAAAGCATCTCTGTCTACTACAGACACTTCAAGCACCATTGGATCAGCTGGATCATATGGCCCAAGTGGCAGAGCAGCCTGCACGGCAGCCTGAACCTGTTGCAGAGCCTTCTGTTGTTCTGGGCCCCACTCAAAACTAGCAGCTTTCCAAGTCACTTGATAAATAGGCTGCAGCAACACACCCAAGTGAGGGATATGTTGCCTCCAAAATCCAAGGCCCACCAGACGTTGTGCCTCCTTTTAAGTTGTGGGGGAACCAGATACAATAACTTATCCTTCATTTTAGTAGGAATATCTCAACATGCCCCACACCATTGGACCCCTAGAAATTTCACTGAGGTGGAAAGTGCCTGAATTTTTGTTGGGTTAATTTCCCAACCTCTAGCACACATGTCTCACCAATAAATCTAGAGTCATTGATACTTCTTCCATACTAGGTCCAATCAGCATAATGTCATCAATATAATGGACCAGTGTGATGTCTTGTGGAAGGGAAATGTGATCAAGATCCCTACGGACTAAATTCTGACATAGTGCTGGAGAGTTGATATACCTCTGAGGAAGCACTGTGAAAATATACTGTTGGCCTTGCCAGCTGAAGGCAAACTGCTTCTGATGGTCCTTTGAAATTGGTATCAAGAAAAAGGCATTGGCCAGATCAATAGCTGCATACCAAGTACCAGGAGATGTACTAATTTGATCAAATAATGAAACCACATAAGGAACAGCAGCTGCAATTGGAGTCACCACTTGATTAAGTTTACGATAATCTACTGTCATTCTCCAAGATCCATCTGTTTTTTGCATAAACCAAATAGGTGCATTAAATGGTGATGTGGTGAGAATCACCACCCCTGCATCCTTCAAGTCCTTAATTGTGGCAGTAATCTCTGCAACCCCTCCAGGGATGCAGTATTGCTTTTGGTTTACTATTTTTGTAGGTAGAGGCAGTTCTAATGGTTTCTGCTTGGCTTTTCCTACCATCATAGCCCTTACTCCACCTGTCAGGGACCTGATGTGGGAATTCTGCCAATTTCTCAGTATATCTATTCCAACTATGCATTCTGGAACTGGGAAAATCACTACAGGATGTGTTTAGGGACCTATTGGACCCACTGTCAGATGCACCTTAGCTAAGACTCTATCAATAACTTGACCTTCATATGCCCCCACTCTGACTGGTGGGCCACAATGATGCTTTGGGTCTCCTGGAATTAGTGTCAGTTCAGAGCCAGTGTCCAGTAATCCCTGAAAAGTCTGATTATTTCCTTTTCCCCAACCAACAGTCACTCTCATAAAAGGCCTCAGGTCCCTTTGGGGAAGGCTGGGAGAAAGACTGACATTATAAATTTCTGGCAATATAGTGAGGTCCTTCCTCAAAGGGACCTGGCCTCCCCTTCACTCAAGGGGTGTGGATCGGTAAAACAACTCAAGTCTGGGAATTAATTGAGAGGCTGTGACTCTGTATTCTGGCAATTCAATCTGGGCTCTGTTCACATGACCTAGAATTCTTCTGTCTATACAGATCAAGTAAATATTTAGTAGGTTTGCCATGTATTTCACTACTAGGAACACCATGCACAAGTAGCCAATGTCATAATTCCACATGAGTCAGACTATTCTGATTACTGTTCTGACTTTGCTGGCCATTATGGCAACCATGCCCACCTTGCATTTGGTGATTAACTGCTGCCACTTGGCCCCTACTACCATGGGGTCCAATCAGCCCCATCATAGTTAAGTGCCTTAGTTCAATTAGGGCAGTTCCCACTGTCAAATCCAACTTACATAAAATAGCAATCACAGCAGTCTTCAGGAATGCTGGAGCTCCCTTCATAAATTTATTCCTCACTGTACTGGTGAAAGGTATGTCTTCTGGACTCTCCATTTCTGGCTTTAGGGGTATAATCTGATAAATCCATTCCAACAGGCCAACTTCCCTAAGCCTCTGAATACTTTCTTCTACACTATACCAAGGCAGGTCTGGTACTTCAACTTGACTTAAGGGTAGGGCACCACATCATTCATGCTTCAGTAAGCCAACCAAATAAACTATTAGATCTTTTCCTAACCTCTTGAGCTGAAACATAGAATGAAGAATCTGTACTTAGTGGGCCTAAATCAATAAACTCGGCCTGATCCAATATTACATTCCTTGAACCATTATCTCACACCCATTATTCCCATACACATTCTCCAGGTTTCTGTCTGTACATGTTAGCAAAATCAAGTAGCTCTTTTCGGGTGTAGTGTACCACCTCCTCAGTCACACTTTGTATTTCACCTTTTGGGGCTCACTTGGACTTAACTTTAGTTATAGGCCTAGCAGCAAAAATGGGTGGTTGAGGCAATTCCTGAGAACATGCACCAATGTTTCCCATGGCCTCTGCTGTTTAATCCTATCAAACTTAGGAGGAGAGGATAATGATTTTAGAGTAATTCCTTCAGATGGGAGGGATTCAACAGAATTTACAGACTCCATATCCTGATTTTCCTGACTATCTGCCCGTATGTCCCCATTCCAGGTTTCAGCATCCCATTTTTTCCCAGTCAGTGCCCTCACTTTAACTTCAGACACCATTCTGGGTTGGTAATTTAATTGATATTGTAATTCAGCCACCCTTACGATAAGACTCTGGGTTTGGTTTTCAATAATATCAGCTCTGTTACTAGAAGAAATAAGGCTTTCTTTCAGAGCACAACTGGAAACATTGAGGTCTTTTATGCGGCACATAAGCCATGACTCAGCAGCCCTGAGCTCATCTCACTCTTTCACCACTTTGCTGGTGTAAATAGGACCAACCAACCAGCTTCCTTACACTCCTCATGCTGACAGAATTGCCCAAAAGTATCAAATATGCGATCACCCAGAGCCTCACTTCTCAAAGGTACTTGATCTATTGGTGGTACTATTTTGCATATTAATGTTGCAACCTCACACCACAGATTAACAGGGCTCTCTTTAATAACGGAGGCAGGGTCACCAGTGTCTTTATGATTAATTGAGTTGGAGAACCAATTTTGGAAGCCCATCCTTTTGATTTTGTCTCTCTAGACCCCACTCTTGATACGAAATGTGTTAGACTAGGTTCTCTAGAGAAGCATAACCAGTAAAGCTTATAGAGAGAGAGAGAGAAGAAGACAAATATATCTTAGGAAAATGGCTCACACATTTATCAAAGCGGGCAAGTCCCAAGTTCTTGTATCCAACATCAAGCTAGAGGCTTTTCCTGACTCATGCAGCTACAGGGGCTGAGAACCTCAAGGTTGGCAGGCAGTATACTGGCTGTTGACTCCAATGAATGTCAAATCCAAGATCTCCAGGCTGAATGGTGGATTGTTCGCTCATGGGCAGGTGTAGGCAGCACAACAGAATCCCGATCCACAAAAGAGTGTCTCTTTTCCCAGGATGTCCATAAATATACTGGAATCAGGCCATACCCCTAGGGAAACTCCCTTTCAATAGACTAGCTGCTCAAAACATATACATCTGATCCCATCATTGGAACAACCCACATCACAATTGCTTAAACCACACAGAATTGTGGTCCAGCCATGTTGACACATAGCTCCAACTATCACACTGTCTCGGTGAATTTCTGTTTCTCATAGCCAGTTACTCTCTGACTAGAAGGCAAGAATTCCCCTTGGCAGAGCACTTGAATGTGGAGTTTGGCACAGGATTAGCTCTTGGACCCATCAGCTCAGAGACAACTCAGTGGGGATGTGTGGCAACCTCTTTTCTTGGTGATGTCCCCACAAGTCCTTCCTCTGGCTCTTCTGTGAATCTCATTCTCAGAAGGAGTATGGGAAGCAACTTCAGGTAAGATATCAGAGACTATGAAGGAAGGTTGGGCAATCCTACTTCCGTAGTGATACTGCCTCGGAAACCCAAGGAGGGGTCGCTATGAGTCGGGGCAAACTCGACGGCACATAACAACAACAACAACAACAACAACATAGCTAAACCAAAAAAAACCAAATTCACTGCCATGGAGTTGATTTGATTTGACTCATAGCGATTCCTCCTTGGGTTTCCGAGGTGGTATCACTACAGAAGTAGATTGTCCAATCTTCCTTCTAAGGAGTGGCTGGTGGGTTTGAACCACCAGCCTTCTGGTTAACAGTCAAATGCCTTAGGCACTATGCCACCAGAGCTCCCAGTACTATAGATGATGCTACCCATTCCACCAAGCCACAAATATCCTCAACAAGAAATGGATGGATAGCTACCAGGAAATAAAGTGTGCTGGCACTATGGTTGTGAGTGAGCCTCCAGGGCCAGGGACACTCAGTTTTGAAGCCCAATATGCCATTTTACCAGTTACATGGCATTAGGCACCTTATTAATCACTCTGAGCCTGTTTCCTCATCTATAAAATGGGGAGAGTAAATGTACAATTTGCCATGAGGATTGAATGATCATTCATGAAAGGACTTTCTTCACCTAGTGCCAATGTTCACTAAGCCCATTATAAACATCATTTATTATTAATAACATTGATATTTGAAGTCCATTTATATAGAGATACTATTTCATTGCTTTGTTGTTGTTAGGTGCCGTCAAGTCATCTCCAACTCACAGTGACCCTATTTACAACAGAATGAAACACTGCCCAGTTGTGCACCATCCTTACAATCCTTGCTATATCTGAGACCATTGTTGTAGCCTCTGTATCAATCTATCTTGTTGAGGGTCTTCCAGTTTTTTGCTGACCCACCACTTTACCAAGCATGATATCCTTCTCCAGGGAATGGTCTCTTCTGACAGCATAACCAAAATAGGTGAGATGAAGTCTGGCCATTCTCACTTCCAAGGAGCATTTCATCTGTACTTGTGCTTCTTCCAGGACAGATGTATTCATCCTTCTGGCGGTCCACAGTACTTTATTGCCCTAAAATTATGCACAGAACATTCCACTTTCATTTTTCTTCTCACAGAAGACACTACGATGAAGCAACCCTCCCCTTCTCCCTTCTTCATCCCTTCCCAACTTTTGGTACAGGTGATGAGAAATCATAAAGAGGTTTAGATTTAGAGCCAGACAGAGGTGGCTATGGTGAAGGACACAGCAGAAACCCCAGTGGAAGAAAATTCCGAATGAGTATCCATCAAGTCATTAACTGAAGCATTCTATCTCCCACCTGAGTTAGCCGAGCAGGTACAGTTCTTCAGCTGTTCCCCATCCATCCCTGCTGAGCTAGTCAGGGAGGAGCTGTGGCTCCTCTAGCCCCACCAGAGCCCCCAACTACAACCGTGAGGGCTCTCAGCACTCTTGTCTGTCCGGAGCTGGTGGTTCTCCCACCCCATCCAGTCCCTCTGCAACAGGAAACTCAGGATCTTATGCAGGATTGAAGGCTTGGAAGCCGGAACCTGCATCCTCCATGCCTTCCAAACATGGTCTCCCCAGGTAGTGCCTACTGATCCTGAAGAAGCAAGAGAACAGGGAGGCACCTGGCTCCCAGAGGGGCATTCTTGCTCCTGCTGCAATTCCTCCAAGTTCAGCATCTCAGAAATGTGAATTCTGAGGCAAGTTACGGAGCTTAAGTTACTGCCAACACTTGATTGGAATAACTGTTACGTAAAAGCCAACACAGATGAATCGCCTGTAGGGAGTTGTCTGAATGCATGAGTTTTTACACATTTTTCAGCTAAATCAAAGATCCAAATGCTAAATCTCACACTCAGGAACATCAAGTGGATTTGTGACAGTCCCTGGAGGACTCGGTGTCCATAAACCAATGAATGAATTACACTGATCCCGGTATGTAGTTTCTCATCTGTGACTGATACAATATTGATATTCTTTATTTCACTTAACTCCTTCATGGCCACACTGAAACACAACAGTCTTGGATTATATTTACACTCTAATGAAAATAATGATCAGTTGTGAGGAATAGAGCAGACTAATTCTTTGCTCATCTTCATGTAGACCAGATGAGGGTTAAAGGGGTTGTTCTTGTTGTTGTTGATGATGATGATGTTATCTTTTTCATTTTGGAATTTTTTTTATTGGAATTTTGTGAATACTAATATAGAGTTGGAACCTACTATAACCAGCAATATTGTTGAATGAAATCATATTGGGAAAATGTTGGGAAATTGTGATAGGTACACACCTTAGAGATCACCAGGCAAATATAACCAAACTATATGCATTCATCACTTGTTTATTGATTTCTTCTTCTGTGCAGGTCCTGTGTGGGAACTGTTAGAGGGAGGGATTAGCCAGATGGGGTTGGGATTAGGAATAAACTGCTCAAAGAAGATGTTCACACAAGACTGTGAAATAAGCCCATCTGGTCAGGTGTGGTGATGATAATGATGAAGATGTTAGTGATTATATACTGTTCCTTGCCAGGCTCTAGGCTTAGGTCTCTACATGCATTAAATCATTTCCCTCTCAAATCTCTATGGACCAGTTGCTATTATGGTAGGAATTCTGCTTTACAGATGAGTAAATGGATATAGGTAGGACTTATGTAACTTTCCCACCCAATATCACAACAGATTAAAGAATTTGAACTCAGAGCAGTCTGATTCCTAAATTGGTGCTCTAAATCACTGCACCAGTTTTACCCCAAATGCAAGGTGTGTGTGCAACTGCTCTGATGACATGGGTATTAACAGACAGGGCATGAAAACCTACATTTTTAGAGAAAATTATTCTCTTTTTGAGTCTCTTACAATCTTTCTGATTTGATCAAGGAGAATGTCTTAGTTCGTTAGTGCTGCTATAATACCACAAGTAGATTGCTTTAAAGAACAGAAATTTATATTCTCAAAAGTTTAAGAGGATTGAAGTTCAAATTCAGGTAACTTACTCTAGAGGAAAGAAGCTCTAAGTGCTTAAGGCAATTTACTGCTAACCAGAAGGTTGGTGGTTCACCACACTCTGCAGATAGAAGACAGGGCAATCTACTTCCGTAAAGATTTTCCACCTCAGAAACCAAAGGGGGTCTCTGTGAGCCAGAATAAACTCAATGGCATTGTGTTTGGTTTTGGTTTTGGCTCTAGAGGAAGGCGTGTGCTCTCTCTCTCTCCACTCTGGGGGAAAGATTTTTCTTTTTTGCTTCTATTTCTAGGTTCCTTGGTGAGGTGTGGCTTGTGTCTTCCCATCTCTGCTTGCTTGTTTAATCTGCTCCTTTACATCTCAAAAGAGGTTGATTTAAAGCATTCCCTACACTAATACTGGCACATTAACATAACAAAGGAAGCCCATTCCCAAATGGGATTATAACCACAGATACAGGGGTTAGGATTTACGAGGCATATTTTTGGAGGACACAATTCAATCCATAATAACCACCCAGTGAGTTTATGGACAGCTGAGACTAGAACCAGATGTGTGGGCTCTGAGTCCAGGGCTACTTGTCTGCAGACACAATATGTGAAGGCAGGATGAACGACTCTTCACAGCTATGAGCATCATCTTCCTACTGGGACCAGCCACATGTTCAAACATTTTCTCAGGTCACAGATTTGCTACAGTCTTTTCCTTTTCTTGGTGGAGTGGGAAGATATTATGGCCATGCAGGCATTCCCAGAAGGCTGAATTTAAAAGCAAAATGGTTGTAGAAGAAAAGGCCTGGCCAACCTTCCACAGACCCAGCCTATGTCTAATATTCCCCTGGGCTTTACAAAGCCAAATATTGCCCAACCCAAGAAAGAGAAAATGGTTATTGAAATACCTGAGTTATCCCTACCTTGCTAATGTAGGCAGATGACATGGCCAGGTATAGTCTTCAAGGAAATGCAGGGTATGTGCTCTTTCTTGTGGTTCCCTGCCTATGATTTCCCTGTCTGGCATCCTTTCTAAGCTTTGTTCAGTGTATCCATCAGGCTGGGCCAAGCTACGCTATGGTAACAAGCAATCCTGAGATCACAGTGACATAAAACAGCAAATGTTTATTTCTCACTCTAATTGGGTGAGTAGGAGCTCTGCTCCAGGTTATCCTCATTCTGAAATCAGGGTGAGGAAGCCACCAACCTTGGGGACATCATGTTCACTGTGCAAGGGGAGGGAGCATTGGAGTTTCACCCTAGTAATTAAATACTTGCACTCAATAGTGATAATGCCACTTCTGCTCATTTTTGCTGCCCAAAGCAAGTCATGTGTCCATGTGCACCTTCAAGAGAGTGAAGAGGTACAGTCTGCCTGAAAGTGAAAAAACAGATATGTAAGTGTACAACATTAAGGACTACCAGATTGCACTTTTAGTCATTAAATATTTTGGTCATTCCTCTCACACATTTTTTACTTTTCAGTTCATGTTGATATATATGGTTCCTCTTGCTCCAGAGACATATATCTAAAAGTCAAGCTATCTGACAGCACCTCCACCATATGCACCCTGTGTGCAAAGGTAAAATGGAAGCAGAACAACCATTCAGAAAGAAGAAGAAGGGGAGTCTCCAGCCGACATGTGTCGATAGCTATTCCAGAATCCTGCTGGACAGACATTTTGAGGGCCTTTTACTCTGAACTGACTTCCTGGTTAGGCTTTGACTGTGCTCCATGGCAGTGCATCTGTGGCCCTGACTTCGTCATCTGAAAGGTTCTTCTTTGGCCTTATCTGACATGTGTATTGGCCAATACGCCTTCCTTGGGAACTGAACAGTTGTCTCTAACTACTTCCTAACCATAGATGATTAGGAGACCAAGGGCAGATTTAAGTCTCAAATCACTTGGAAATCGAGGCTGATAATTCTTTTGGAAAATAATTCATTTAAAATATAGTAGCTAATTATTTTCTCCTAGTAAATTCCATGTTCCAGTAACCATACTAACAGTTCTGTTTGAGAGAGAGTCCTCCAAATTACTAAACCAAAAAAACCAAGCCCACTACCACTGAGTCAATTCTAACTCACAGCTATCCCCTTTGGGTTTCCAAGGCGGTAAGTCTTTACAGAAGTAGATTGCCCCGTCTTCCTCCTGCAGAGTGGCTGGTGGGTTTGAATCACTAAACATCTGGTTAGCAGTCAAATGCCTCAAGCACTGTGCCACCAAAGCACTACATTTCTTCATTCTTTTGTTCTCATAACCTTCTCTCCTGCTCTCAGTTTTTTGTTGTACTTTTAAATTTTTGTTTTGAAATAATTTTATACTTGCCAAAGAGCTTCTGCAATAGTAAAGATTGTTCCTAAATATCTTTCACCAAGCTTCCATAACATTAATATCTTCCTTAATCATAGTACAACTAAGGGATGGCAACATGAACAGATCTAAAATCCTAACCTTCTCCACATGAACACCAAGAAAATCAAGCAGAAATCTGTACTTACTCAGGACTGTGAGAACTCAGAAAAGGTGGCAAAGTACCACAGCCAGGAGCCACAAGGTGAATTAAGATAAGAATGTTCAATTACTGTCTGGTGGCACAGTGCCTAAGGCATTTAACTGCTAACCAGAAGACGGGTGCTTCAAACCCACCAGCCCCTCCTTGGAAGGAAGGTTGGGCAATCTAGTTCTGTAGTGATATCACCTCAGAAACCCAAGGAGGGGTCACTATGAGTCAGACCTGACTCAACGGCAACAGAGCTGCAACTGCATCCCCAGGAAACACACAGGTCTCCTGTCTGCTGGGAAGGACACCAACCACTGGCTCTGAATAAGACAGAATCTTTCTAGTAGACTGTTTAGGGTATATTCTGACTACTTTGGAAGTGGTCTAGAAGATTGAAACCTTGCTCTGACTGGAACTGAAGCCCTCATACAGAGAAGGAGGGAGGAGTAACCAAGAACACAGGCTAAATTTGCCTGAGGCAGGATTACTCAGGGTGTGCTTTCTGATCGCCCTTGGGAGCTGTTAGAAGACAGGAGCCCCAGTCTGACTGGAATCAGAGCCTTCATAGAGCAGTGGAAGAAGTGGAAACCAAAAGCTGAAGGCTGCAGCCCCTTGAGGGCAGATTGATTAGTATGTGTTTTTTGATCTGTCTGGGAGTTACTGGAGGACTGACACCTTAGTCTGATTTGAACTAGATATTTCACAGAGGGAGAAGGAACAGTAAGCAAACCTGAATGTTGTACTTACCTAAGAATTTTTTTTTTTTTTTGCAGTTTATTTCTTCTGTTACTCAGTAGTTTTTGAGCAATGTATTGTTCAGTTTCCACATTTTTTTTTTTTTGCAGAAATTAATGTCAAAAGCACCATGCATTCAGAAAATCGCGAATTCAGTGACACCTTGTAAAAGTCTAATGTCCCAGCTTTAACAAAAAAATCACAAGGCACACAAAGAAACTGAAAATGACGGGCCTGTCAAGAGAACAAGATTAAGGAAGAGACAGTGTCTGTGTGGCAGCCTGAATAATGAAGATATCAGAAGAATACAATACAATAGCAAACAAGCTAAAGGAACTAAAGAAAACACAAAGAACCAAAATAAATTAGGAAAACAATTCATGAACAAAACAAGAATATAAATAAAGAGATGTTGTTCTTGTTAGCCACTACTGAGCCGGTTCCAACTCACAGCCACCCTCTGCACAACAGAAAGAAATACCGCCCAGTCTGGTACCATCCTCACAATCTTTGCCGTGTTTGAGCCCATTGGTGCAGCTTCTGTATCCATTTTATTGAGGGTCTTCCTCTTTTTCACTGACCCTGTACTATTCCAAGCATGATGTCCTTCTCCAGGAACTAGTCCTTCCTAATACCATGCCCAAAGTACATGAGATAAAGTCTGGCCATCTTTGTTTCTAAGGAGCATTCTGACTGTACTTCTTCAAGACAAATGTGTTCATTCTTCTGGGAGTCCAAGGTATATTTAATATTATTCACCAACACAATAATTCAAAGGCATCAATTCTTCCTTACACATTATCCAGTTTTCAAATGCGTATGATTGAAAGTACCATGGCTTGAGTCAGATACCACTTGTCTTCAAAGTGACAGCTTTGATTTTCAACACTTTAAACAGGTCTTTTGCAGCAGATTTGCCCAATGCCATACATCATTTGTTTTCTCAATTGCTGCTTCCATGGGCATTGATTGTGGATTTAAGTAAAATTAAATCCTTGACAACTTCAAAGTTTCTCCATTTATTATGAGTCTATATATTGTCCAGTTGTGAGAATTTTTGTCTTCTTTTTATTGAGGTATAATTCATACTGAAGGTTGTAGTGTTTGATCTTTGCCAGGAAATGCTTCAAGACCTCTTCACTTTCAGCAAGCAAGGTTGTGAATGAGTCTTCCTCCCATCCTGATGTCATGTTCTTCTTCATATAGTCCAGTTTCTCAGATTATTTGCTCAGCATGCAGATTGAATAAGTAAGGTGAAAAGATATAACTCTGATGCACACTTTTCCTGATTGTAAACCATACAGTATCCCCTTATTCTGCCCAAAGAATTGTCTGTTAGTCTATGTTCAGTTTCTATATGAGTACAATTCAGTGTTCTGGAAATCCCATTCTTTGCACTGTTATTTACAATTTGTTATGATCTATGCAGTTGAGTGATTTTGTATAGTCAATAAAATATAGAGATAGACACTATAAAAAGAAACCAAACAAATACTGGGACTGAAAGTTATAATGCAGGCATAACTGAGATATTGTGAGTTCACTTCCAGATCACTGCAATAAAGTGAGTATCACAATAAAGCAAATCACACAAATTTTTTGGTTTCTAGTACATGTAAAGGGATCTCTGGTGGTGTAGTGCCTAAGGCATTTGACTGCTAACTAGCAGTCTGGCAGTTCAAACCCACCAGCCACTCCTTGGAAGGAAGGTTGGGCAATCTACTTCTGTAGTGATACTGCTTTGGAAACCAAGGAGGGGTTGCTGTGAATTGGATCCGACTCAATGGTAGTAGGTTTGGTTTGGTGTACTGCATATAAAAGTTATGTTTACACTATATTGCAGTCTATTAAGTGTGCAGTAGCATTATGAAAAAGTTTGAAATATTGTGAGAATTACCAAAATGTGGCACAGAGACACAAAGTGAGCACATACTGTTGGAAAAATAGTGCCAAGAGACTTCCTCAGCATAGGGTTGCCATAAACCTTCAATTTGTAAATAAACACAGTATCTGTGAAGTACAATAAAATGCGGTATGCCTGTATTCAGAAATAAAAAACAAATTGGAAATATGTAACAACAGATTTGAGGTGACAAAAGAATCACTGATCTGGAGCTTAAGTGAATCAAAATCAGGCAGGCTGAAGAGCAATTAGAGAGAAGGCATAGCTTAATGGAGATGTGGGACACAATGAAACAAACTAATAGAAAGAATATTTGAGGAAATAATGACAAAAAACTTTCTAAATCTGATAGAGGACATGAATCTACTAATCCAAGAAGCTCTGTGAGCTCCAATGAGGATAAACCCAAAGAGATCCACACTGAAATGCATTATAATGAAGCTCACAAAAGCTAAAGATAAGGAGATAATCTTGAAAGTAACAAGAGACAAGCAAATTGTTACATTGAAAGATCCCCAATTTTTCTTGTCTCCTGTTTTCCTGTCAGAAACCTTGACATCAAGAAGGTAATGAAATGACATATTTAAAATGCTGAAAGAAAAGAACTGTCAACCAAACATATATCCTATAAAACTCTCCTTCAATACTGAGGGAAAAATTAAGACATTCTCAAATAAACAAAAACTGAGAGAGTTTGTAACCACAAGACCTGTCTAACAGAAAATTATAAAAGGATTCCTTCAGATTAGAAAGAAAGGACCTAGACAATAACTTGAAGCTGTACATAGAAAAAATGATCTCCATTAAAGGTACTTTCATGGATAAGTATCAGGGCACATTTTAAGATATTTTTGGTTGGTAATGCTAGTTGTTATGTTCTTCATGTTTTATAATAAAAAATGCATAAAATAAGTTTGATATACTAAATTTATGGGATGTAGAAGAAGATGAAAAGTAAAGAAATGGAGTTTTTGTATGTTACTAAAATTAAGTTGATATCAATTTAAACCAGGTTAAGATAAATATAAGATGTTAAATGTAATCTTCATGGTAACAGCAAAGAAAATATCTAAAAAATATTCAGAAAAGGAAGGGAGAAGGGAACCAAAATGGTTCACTACAAAATAATAGTAATAATAACCTAAACACAAATGTAGGTAGTATTGGAGAAAATGGGAGACAAAGAAGGTATAAGACACACAAAAAATAAATAATGAAATGGCAAAAGTAAGTTCTTCCTAAATGGTAATTACTATGAGTATAAATGAACTAAATGCTCTAATCAAAAGGCAAGAGTGACAGAGGGAAAAAAAACAGACAAAACATGATCCAACTACAACTATTCCTTACGTATAAACTATCTCATTATCTGACAATTCACACTTAACAACCGTAGTAAAAAAATCTATCGGACTATTTTGTGCATCAATGATGTACATTTGGCAGTAACAAACACTGAGGTACAAGGCAAGAGTAATGCTGACTGTGATAGTTAAGGTTACATGTCATCTTGACTGGGCATGATTCTTAGTGGTTTCAAACTCTCAAACCAAACTCACTGCCATCAAGTCAGCTCTGATTCATAGCGACCCCTCCTTGGGTTTCCAAGGTGGTATAACTACAGAAGTAGATTGTCCAACCTTCCTTCTGAGAAGTGGCTGGTGGATTTGAACTAACAGCCCTCTGGTTAGCTGTCAAGTGTCTTAGGTACTACACCACCAGAGCTCCCTCTCAGAGGTTTGGGAGTTATGTAATGATGTAATTTAGCAGTTGTATAATGATATTGTCATCCTCCATTTTGTGATCAGATGTTGTCATCCTCCATTTTCACATGATGCTGATTTTTGAATAATGACATGGTCTTTGGACTCTAACTATGTGAATAAGTGAGGAGTGGGTATACACACACACACACACACACATTTACACATGTATGCATCTAATATCAAAGCCCCAAAGTATATAAAGAAAATGCTGACAGAATTAAAGAGAGAAATAGACAGTTCTACAATAATAGTTGGAGACTACAATATCTTAACTTTCAATAATGGACAAAATATCTAGAAAGTAGATCAATAAGGAAACAGAGGACCTGAATGACATTTTAAACAAACTAGATCTAACAATATATAGGATATTCTACCCAACAACAACATAATATACATTCTTCTAGAATGCACAGGAATCATTCTCCAGAATGGACTATATTATTAGGTCATAAAAGCAAATCTCAGTAGAGGCAAATCTCCTATCAATGGAATTGCTGGATCAAACAGTATTTCAATAGAGTGAAATTAGAAATTAATAATAGAGGGAAAACTGGAAAATAAAAAATATATGGAAATTAAACAGCATGCTATTAACTAATAGGCCAAAGAAATCAAGAGAAAAGTTAGAAAATACTTAAAATTAAATGAAAATAGAAAACAACATACTAAAACTTATGGAATGCAGTGAAGGCAAATCTCAGAGGGATATTTATAGTGGTAAATGCATACATTTAAAAAGATCTCAAATCATAACTATGCTACCTGAGAAACTAGAAAAAATAATAGCAATAATGTATATTTGTACATAGCCCAAAGCTATGAGAAAGTAGGAAATAACAAAGATCAGAACAGAGGTAAATGAAATGAGAACAGAAAAACAAGAAAGAGAATCAATGAAAGCAGAAGTTGATTTTTTAAAAAAAACTCAATAAAATGGGAGCTCCAGTAAGATGGCAGAACAGGCAGGCAAACTACAAAGACCTTCTTCAACAAAGAAAAGTGGAACCAATTAACACAGATACAGAAGATAATTCTGGAGCCCTGAGCTTTGAAAGGAAGGATACAGAAGTGGACTAAATTCCAACTAGTAGAAGAACCTGCATGAAAACACCAAAAAAGGAGACATATGGAGCTGTGGTCTGTCAGTGATCCTGAAGGCATGGACAGCTTGGATATTGCCAACGGGTCTTAAGACCTAAGAATTAACCTAAAAATTGGCCCTGCTAGCCAGAGGCTACACAGAGGACTGCACTGGTGGCTGGTGAATAAAAGGGAAAGCAGCAAAGAGGGAGATGGGCTGAGCTGTGGATTTTGCCTGTCCAGAGGGCACATCCATTTTGAATATTTACAAATGGTTTGACCATTTTAGATATTTAAAGTGACAGCATTCTCTCAGATTCCAGGGACCTAAGAATAGGCTTCACTTGCCGGGGACTACAAGAACATTCTAGACACTAATGACTGCAAAGGTGTGAGATTCCCCTTTTTACTCTTCTACCCCACATCCTCTTGGTGAACGGAATTGTGGCTATCCCTCATTCCAACCCACTTTCTAGGCCAGCAGAAATTCTAACCCAGTCTGTGTGCTCAGATAGAGTCTGGGTGCCCTGCACCACACAGCCCAGATTTTTTTCCGTTTTTTTTTTTTTGTTTGTTTGATTGCTTTTGTCTGTTTTGAAATTATTATTATTATTTTCATTGTTTTTACTATTAATATTTATCCTTCCCTTCCCAGGTTCTAGTTTTCAGCTTTGTCTCTTTCCTGTTTATAGTTCCCATTTTTTTTTCTTTCTCATAGTTACCTCAATTCCTTTCTGCATTTTTCACATTTTTTTCTTCATTATTCTCCTACTCTACTTCTTTTCTCTTATTGCCCCCTTCCCAGATATTGCAGTTTTGTTTCTCTTTCTTTTATTTTGTTGATTGTTCTTGTGTGTTTATGTGGTGTATTTTTTGTCCACTTGCTTTTACTTTTTTGATGGTTTTTCAATTGTTGTTTTTGCCTGACTCAATGGGAGACAGTGACAATGCCTACATGAGACAACCACACCTGCACTTCCTATAGCTCCACTTACTGAGAGGCACTACTTCCTTCTCCACCAACTGGCCAATGATAAATGACTACCAAGAAGAGCCTGACTCACCCTTACCTGCTCTTCACAAACAGTTAACAGTGATCTAAATACAATGTCACAATGTCTCAGGGACAACAGACCATCACAGTCCACACAAAGAAGCAAGATAAAGTGGTAGAAACAAGGGAGCAGGACACAGACTCAGAACACATCCCTAAGGAAGAAGTAGCATTGAAACTCCCTGATAAGGAATTCAAAAGAATTATACTTAGATATCTTCAGAGGATCGAGAGACAGATCAAAGAAAACACTGAAAAAATTAAGGAAAACACAGACAAAACCCTAGAACAATTTCACAAGAAAATACAAAAACAAAATGACAAAATAAATGAAAAATTAGGATTGATACAAAATCTACAGCTAGAAATCCAGAAGATTAATACTAAATTGTCAGAAATAGTTAACACATTGAAAGGGCAAAGGAGTAGAATTGACTCAATGGAAGACAGAATTGATGAGATTGAAGACAAATACCTGAATATTTCTTGGAAAGTGATCAATCAGAAAAAGATCAAAACAAAGTGAAGAAAGCCCAAGGTTCATGGGGGATACCATCGAAAGGAATAACCTACGTGTAATTAGAATTCCAGAACAAGAAGAGAAAAAGAAAACCACCAAGAAAGTTTTCCAAGATTTGCTGGAAGAGAACTTCCCTGATATGACAAAAATGAGAATATATCCATTCAGGAAGTCCAACAAACCCTAAACTGAATACACCCCAATAGAAAATCATCAAGACATATCATCAACAAACTCATCAAAACCAAAGACAAACCTCGGAGACAACAGACCATCACAGTCCACACAAAGAAACAGGATAAAGTGGTAGAAACAAGGGAGCAGGATACAGACCCAGAACACATCCCCAAGGAGAAAGCAGCATTGGAACTCTCTGATAAGGAATTCAAAAGAATTGTCTTTAGGTATCTTCAAAGCATTGAGAGACAGATTTCTTGAATCAAACAAGAATGAAAATATAACATAACAAAATCTTTGAGACAAAGCAAAAGCGGTGATCACAGGCCAACTTATATCAATAAATGCACACATCATAAAAGAAGAGCCAAAATCAAATGAACATCTCCAATAATTAGAAAAAGAACAGCAAGAAAAGTCTACAGTCACCAGAAGAAAGGAAATAATAAATATTGAGCAGAAAATCAATGAAGCAGAACATAGAAAGACAGTAGGAAAAAATCAACAAGACTAGAAATTGGTTTCTTGAAAAGATCAATAAAATTGACAAACCACTGGCAAATTTAACAAAGGAAAAGAGGGAGAAAATACAAATAACACAAATAAGAAATGAAATGGGTGACATCACAACAGAACCAACTGATATAAAAAGGATGTTATCAGAATACTATGAAGAACTATACTCCAACAAACTTGAAAATCTGGAAGAAATGGAAAGATTTCTAGAAACACACTACCTACCTAAACTAACAGAGATGGAAAAGTTGAATAGATCCATAACAAAAGAAAAAATTGAACAAGTCATTAAAAAAAATTACCAACAAAAAAAGCACTGGCCCACATGGTTTCACAGAATTCTACCAAACATTCAGAAAAAAACTGACACCACTCCTACTCAAACTATTCCAAAACATAGAAAAGGATGGAATCCTCCCAAATTCATTTTATGAAGCAAGCATAGCTTTGATACCCAAACCAGGGAAAGACATCACTAAAAAGGAAAACTACAGATTAATATCCGTCATGAATATAGACGCAAAAATCTTCAACAAAATCCTAACCAATAGACTCCAACAACATATCCAAAAAATAATTCATTATGACCAACTGGGATTCATATCAAGTATGCAAAGGTGGTTCAACATTAGAAAAACAATCGTCGTCATCCACCACATAAATAAAACAAAGGAAAAGAACCACATGATCATATCAATCAATGCAGAAAAGGCATTTGATAAAATCCAATACCTTTTCCTGATGAAAACTCTCAGTGAAATAGGAATAAAAGGGCTATTCCTCAACATAATAAAGGACATATATGCAAAAATAACCACCAACATTATTCTCAATGGAGAGAGACTGAAACCATTCCCCTTGAGAATAGGAACCAAACAAAGATGTCCTCTCTCACCACTTCTGTTCAACATTGTACTGGAAGTCCTAGCCAGGGCAACGGGAGCTCTGGTAGTGTAGTCCCTAAGGCACTTGACTGATAACCAGAAGGCTGGCAGTTCAAACCCACTGGCCACTCCTCGGAAGATGGGGCAACCTACTTCCGTAGTGATACAGCCTTGGAAACCCAAGGATGTGTTGCTATGAGTCAGGTCCGACTCGACGGCACATAACAACAAAAACAGCCAGGGCAATAAGACAAGAAAGGGAAATCAAAGGCATCCAAATTGGTAAGGAAGAAGTCAAACTCCTTATTTGCTGATGATATGATCCTACACCTAGAAAACCCATGAGACTCAGTCAAAAATTACTGGACCTAATTGAGAGATTAAAGTACAGTGCTGTCAGTGATAGGATAATATCCATACGTCTACAAGGAAGACCCCTTAATATGACTATTATTCAAATTTATGCACCAACCACCAAAGCCAAAGATGAGGAAAGTGAAGATTTTATCAACTTCTGCAGTCTGAAATTGACCAAACTTGCAATCA
>NW_006921596.1:2690246-2699504 GCF_000298275.1 Orycteropus afer afer
GACCATTCCCTGGAGAAGGATGTCATGCTTGGTAAGGTGGAGGGTCGACGAAGGAGGGGAAGGCCTTCGATGAGATGGATTGACACGGTGGCTGCGACAATGGACTCAAGTATAGCAAGTATCGTGGAGCTGGTGAGGGATCAGGTGGTGTTTTGTTCTGCTGTGCATGACGTCACTATGAGTTGGAAACAACTCGACGGCACCTAACAACAACAACAACAATTGAGAAATTTAGTATAATGGCAAGTTACAAGATCAACGTCCAAAATCAGTTTCAGCAAATAAATTGCTGAAAAAGAAAATAAGGAAATCAATACCATTTACAATAGCTACCAAAATATAAAATATTTGGGAATAAATGTTACCAGGAACACAAAAGTCCTGTACTAAGAAAACTGTAAAGGACTACTTCAAGGAACCATAAGAGATCTACATAAATGGAAAAACATATCATGCCCATGGGTAGCAAGACTGAACATTGTAAAAATGTCAGTTCTACCCAAAGCAATCTATACATTCAATGCAATCCCAATCCAGATCCCATTGACATTCTTTAAGGATATGGAAAAACCAATCATTAACTTTATATGGAAAGGAAAGAGACCTTGGATAAGCAAAGCACAATTGAAGAAGAAGAACAAAGTAGGAGGTCTTACACTGCTGGATCTCAAAACCTACTATTCAGTCACAGTAGTCAAAACTGCCTGGTATTGGTATTATGACAGACACAGAGAGCAATGGAATAGTATTGAGAACCCAGAAATAGATCCATTGACCTATGGTTAGCTGATCTTTGACAAAGGGCTGAAATCCATTAAATGGGGAAGCGATTGTCTGTTTAGCAAATTGTTGTTGTTGTTATGTGCCATTGAGTTGGACCTGACTCATAGCGATCCCTCCTTGGGTTTGCAAGGCAGTATCACTATGGAAGTAGATTGCCCAACCTTCCTTCTGAGGAGTGGCTGGTGGATTTGAACCACTAGCCTTCTGTTTAGAAGTCAAGTGCTCTAGGCACTACACTACCAGAGCTCCCATTCAGCAAATGGTGCTGGCAAAACTGGATATCCATTTGCAGAAAAAAATGAAACAAGATCTGTACCTCACACCATACACAATAACTAACTCCAGATGGATCCAAGACTTAAATGTGAAAACTAAAACTACAAAGTTCCTCAAGGAAAAACTAGGGGCAAATTTAGGAGCCTTAATATATGAAATAAATAGTAAAGCATAATCCAAAATATACCAACAGCAGAAGATAAACTAGATGAATGGGACTTCCTAAAAATTAAATTTTTATGTGCTTTCAAAGACTTCTCCAAAAGAGAACCTACAGATCGGGAAAAAAAACATTTGACAATGCCATATCTGACAAGGGTCTTATCTCTAGAATTTATAGAAAACTCCAACACCTCAACAGCAAAAAAACAAATAATCCAATTTTAAAAAATGGGCAGAAAGCAAGAACAGCTTCACCAAAGAGGATATTCAGGAGGCCAACAAACATATGGAGAACTGCTCACAATCATTAGCCATTAGAGAGACACAATCAAAACAACAGTGAGATACCATCTTGCTCCAGCACTAGTAGCAAAGTTCAACAAGATATAAAATAGCAAATGCTGGCTAGCACGTGGAGAGATTGGGACTCTCATGTACTGCTGGTGGGACTGTAAAATAATACAACCACTGTGGAAAGCAGTATGATTCCTTGAAAAGTTGGAATTAAAAATACCATTTGACCCACCAGTTGCATTACTAGGTATATATCCTAAAGAAGTGAGAGCCAGGATAAGAATAAATATATGCACACCCATGTTCATCACAAAACTATTTACAATAGCCAAAAGATGGAAACAACCTAGGTGTCTATCAACAGAAGAATAGATAACCAAACTATAGTACATACACACAATGGAATACTACACAACCTGAAAGAATAACATGTTGTTGTTGTTGTTATGTGCCGTCGAGTCGGCCCTGACTCATAGCGACCCCTCCTTGGGTTTCCGAGGCAGTATCACTACGGAAGTAGGATTGCCCAACCTTCCTTCCGAGGAGTGGCTGGTGGGTTTGAACCACCAGCCGTCTGATCTGCAAAACACCACATAATGTGGATGAACTTGGAGGACATTATGTTGAGTGAAATAAGTCAATCATAGAAGGACAAATATTACATTAATCCATTATTGTAAAAAGTGAAGGAAAGGATTATATCTGGAAGGAGATTTTCTTTGGGGAGTGGAGGGAACACTATGAGATAGGTAGAGACAAGTATTGATTTGGGTGAAGAAAAGGGCAATGTACCAAATGTGAGTGATCAACACAGTGGCACTGAGGAAGAGGAAGACATAGAGAGGTACATGGGAGGTACAGACAACAAAGATAAACCATTTTGCATATACAGTACTATGTTGTAAGTGAAGGCAAACATTGATCTACAGGTGGATAGATGGGTGGAAAAGCTGAACTATTTGGTTTGTCTATGCAGCGGACAGTGTGGCCAAGACTATGTATAGGGTTGGCAAACAATGTTTCTACAAATGTATTTGTATGTTCTGTAAGAATTCCCAGGTATAGAGTAGAGCTGACAAGGGACAAGGTTGCAGTCACTTCTTGGCCATAGCCAGCTACCAAGAGGGAGTGAATATTTGGACCTGTGGTCTCAGGACCATAGTCGCAGGGGACATCAAGCTCAGTTGGCATAACATACTACACAAAAACATTGTTCCACATCCTACTTTGATGAGTAGCAACTGGGATCTTAAAAGATTGCAAGTTGTCATCTAGGTGCAATGATGGGTCTCTCCTCATCCAGAGAAAAGAAGAATGAAGAAAACCAAAGATGCATGGAAACAATTAGTCCAAGTGACTGGTACACCATGTGATCCTCAGCCTATACGACTGTGAGACTAGAAGAACTAGATGGTACCTGGATACCACTGTCAACCACTCAGAGGGGGAATCTATTTAGGAGATCCTGGATAAAGTGGGAGACAATGTGGAACAAAACTCAAAAAAATAAAAAAAAATAAAAAGGCGTGGTGGGGGGGGGGGGCTGGGGAACCAGGTTTGCTGGTCTGATAGAGCCTCATAGAATCACTGAGACTATGGCCCCTAGCTGCCCTTCATTTCTGGAACTGAACCCACTCCTGTCAGTTTCCAGCCAAACAAAAGACAGGCATATCAGCTGAACATTTACATTAGGTAGATAAACTCCTTGGAGAGATCAATCATGGGAGAATAGAAGGGCTATGTGTGCACAGGGAGACATTTCAGGGGGCAGGAGTGCATGGGTGGGAGGGACACAGGGGAAAGGTAACTATGGGGAAAAAGTATGAGGGGAGCTGTTGCATTGTGGGAAATTGTAATTAATGTCATGAGACAAAGTGTATGCGAGCTGCTGTATGGCAAGTGAATTTGCTCTGTAAACTTTCACCCAAATCACAATAAAAATTAAACAACAACAACACTTAACTAATATAAGAGAACCAAAATAAATTAATAAATTTAAAAAAACCCTTTTGGTAGATGGACAAAGAAAAAGAGAGAGAACATGCAAATATTTAAAATCAAGAATGAAAGTAAGAACATTACAACTGACCTTACAGCAATAAAAAGGATCATAAGAGAATTCTATAAACAATTGTATACAAAAAAATTAGGATAACCTAGATGCAATAGACAAATCATAGAAACACACAAACTTCCTACACTGATTCAAGAACAAATAGAAGATCGCAACAAACCCATAAAAAGTGAAGATACAAAAAAAAAAAAAAAAGAAAAAGAAAAAAACTCATTGTCATTGAGTCGATTCTGACTCATAGCAACCCCCATTTGTTTCCCAAGGCTGTAAATCCTTATGGAAGTAGATTGCCCCATTTCTCTTCCACAGAGCAGCTGGTGGGTTTGAACTGCTGACCTTCTGGTTAGTCTCCAAATGCCTTATCCACTATGTCATGAGAGCTCCTTAACAAGTGAAGATAGTGAATCAGTAATCAAAAACCTCCAAACAACAAAAACAAAAAGTTCTGGAACATAGGGCTTCACTGGGGAGTTCTACTAAACATTTTTAGAAGTGATGCTAATCCTTCTTAAACTTTTCTAAAAATATAAGAGAAGAAACACTTCCTAATTCATTCTATGAGGCTAACATTATCCTGATACCAAAACCAAAGGTACCACAAGAAAATAAAATTACAGACCAATATCCCTTATGACTGTAGATGTAAAAATCCTCAACAAAATACTACCAAACTGAATCAGAAATGTCGTCAAAAGATTATACAAGTGAGATTTATCCCAGAATTCAAGAGTGGTTCAACATCAGAAAATCAATTAAAATAGTACATCACATTAATTGAACATAGGGGAAGAACTATGTGATCATCTCAGTTGATACAGAGAAAGCATTTGACAAAATCTAACATCCCTTCATGATAAAAGAAGAAGGGAGAAGGAGAAAAAGAAGAAGAAGGAGAAGGAGAAAGAGAAGAAAAATACTTAACAAACTAGCACTAGAAGGGAAATTCCTCAAAATAATAAAGGTATTTATGAGAAACCTATACCTAACACCATACTCCCACCACTCATTTGTCAGTTTGTCATATTGCGGTGGCTTGTGTGTTGCTGTGAGTCTGAAGGCTGTGTCACTGGTATTTAAAATACCAGCAGGATCACCCATGATGGACAGGCTTCAGCAGAACTTCCAGACTAAGATAAATGTGGAAGAAGGAAGGGGCCATGCAGTTCTCAAAGAATTGGCCAGTGAAAACTTATGAATAGCAGTGAAACACTGTCTATATATTCCTGGAAAATGTTATTAATAGCCCCCAAACACTGTCTGATATAGTGGCCATTTTGAATCAGACAATCATATGATCTACTGTGCCAGGAATGACAAATTGAAGAGGAATGGTGTGGCATTCATCATCACAAAGAATGTTTCAAGTTCCATCTTGCAGTACAATGCTGTCAGTGATAGGATACCAGTTAATACTGCTATTATTCAAATTTACTTACCAACCACTAAAGTCAAAGATGAGGAAATTTGGGATTTTTACCAACTTCTGCATTCTGAAATTGACCAAACATACAATCAAGATGTATTGATTATTACTGGTAATTGGAATGCAGAAGTTGAGAACAAAGAAGAATCACCAGTAGTTGGAAAATATGGTCTTGGTGATAGAAATGATCCTGGAGATCACATGACAGAATTTTGCAAAACCAAGAACTTACTCACTGCAAATACTTTTTTCAACAACATAAATGGCAGCTATACATGTGGACCTCATTAGGTGGAATACACAGAAATCAAATCAACTACATCTATGGAAAGAGGTGATGGAGAAACTCAATATCTTCAGCCAAAACAAGGCTAGGGGTTGACTGTGGAACAGACCATCAATTGTTCATATGCAAGTTCAAGTTGAAGCTGAAGAAAATTAAAACAAGTCCAAGAGAGCCAAAATATGATCTTAATTACATCCCAGCTGATTTAGAGACCATCTGAAGAATAGATTTGATGCATTGAACACCAATGACAAGATCAGATGAGTGTGGGATGACATCAAGAATATTACACATAAAGAAAGCAAAAGGTGACTAAAAAGACAGGAAAGGAAGAAAAGACCAAAATGGATGTCAGAAGAGACTCTGAAACCTGCTCTTGAACAGAGAGTGGCTAAAGCAGATGGAAGAAATGGCAATATAAAGAGCCGAACAGAGATATCAAAGAGTAGCTCAAGAAGACAAAGTCAATTATTATAATGAAATGTACAAACACTTGGAGTAGAAAACCAAAAGAAAAAACATATCTGACATTTCTCAAGCTGAGAGAATTGAAAGAAATAATCAAGCCTTAAGTTGCGATATTGAAAGATTCTATGGGCAAAATATCAAATGATGCAGGAAACATCAAAAGAAGATGGAAGGAATGCACAGTCACTGTACAAAAAAGAATTGGTTGATGTTCATCTATTTCAAAAGCTGAAATATGATCAAGAATCAATGGTACTGAAAGAAGAAGTAGAAGGTACACCAAAGGAATTAGTGAAAAACAAGGCTCCAGGAATTGATGGAATACCCATTGAGATGTTTCAACAAATGGATGAGGCTCTGGAGGCACTCACTCAGCTATGCCAACAGATTTGGATGACAGTTACCTAGCCAACTGACTGAAAGAGATCCATATTTGTACCCATTCCAAAGAAAGGTGATCCCACAGAATGTGGAAATTATGGAACAATATCATTAATATCACATGCAAGTAAAATGTTTCCGAAGATGATTTAAAAGTGATTGCAGCAGTGTATTGGCAGAGAACTTCCAGAAATGCAAGCTGGATTCAGAAGAGGATGTGGAATGAGGGATATCATAGCTGATGTCAGATGGATCTTGTCTGAAAGCAAAGAATACCAGAAAGGTGGTTACTTGTGTTTATTGACTATGCAAAAGCATTTGCCTGTGTGGATCACAACAAATTATGGATAACATTAAGAATGGGAATTCTAGAACATGAGGAACCTGTACATAAACCAAGAGGCTACTGTTTGAACAGAACCAGGGGATACTGCATAGTTTAAAATCAGGAAAGGTGTGTATCAGGGTTCTATCCTTTCACCTTTCTTTCTTTCTTTTCTATTTTTAATTTAATTATGTTTTGGGTGTAAATTTACAGATCAAATTTGTTTTACATTTCAACAGTTTGTGTGCATTTGATTCACACCCTGATTACCATCTCCGACCATAACAAACTCTCCTCCTCTCCTGTCCCTGTGACTAGCCCCTCCTTGTGCCCTCTGAACTATGCACTCCTGTCAGTCCAACTTTCCCTCTATGTGAGTGCTGCCCCTCTGGTGCCCCATGGTCGATTACTCTAGGGGGTGTATCTCCCTAAGGTAGGTGGGTGCATTGCCTTGGGGTAGGTGTTCTGCATGTAGATGTTTCTACTGGTGGGCTGAGAGCCAGTCCATGGGAGTGAGTCCAATTCTAGGCCTCAAGGGTAACCCAGGGCCACAGTCTTGGGAGTTCTACCAGACTCTATCTGACCAGTAATTCTGGTCATTTCTGTGTTTTTGAATTTTGTTCCACATTTTCCCTTCCACTCTATTGAGGATCTCCAGTTTTGATCATTTTCTGAGTGGTTGGCATTGATAACCAGGTACTATCCAGTTCTGGTCTCAGGATCCATCTTATCCTTGGGCCAGGACTTTTTTGTGTGGGAATTTTTTTATGACCTGCTCAATTTCTTCTATTGTTGTGGGTCTGTTCAAGTATTCTGTCTCTGACTGTGTTCTGGTTACCTAGTGCTGCTCTGACAAGAGTATACCACAAATGGGGTGGCTTGAACAAACAGGAGTTTATTCTCTTACAGTTCAGAAGGGTACAAGACCGAGTTCAAAGTGCCAGTCTCAGAGTTCAGCTCTGCCTCTTGCTCCCAGCACACTGAAGCTAGAGGCATCCCTTCACTCAGGCAGCTACTGGCTGCTGAGGCTAACAAGCTCAAGGTTGACCAGTAATAAGGCACAGTCCTGATATTACCAAACAATATGGTAGGCCATTGATTCAAGCCCATTGGAAGTCCAAGGATCAGCAGAGCATGATAGGCTGCTGAACAATGACACAGCTACATGCAGGGTTCAAGCATGCCATAAGCTAGAGACCAGTCCTAAAGTTGCCTCTTATATACGGGAAGCAGACCACATCCCTAAAGCAGCTACTCAGCTGCTCCAATACATTCCATCATGGAGTTAATTACCAATCTTACCATGCGGAATAACTACATTCAGCTGCCCAGCCATTCAACCAGGCCCAGCTAAGTTGACACACAAACTTAACTACCACAGACTGGGATAGTTTAGGAAGGTCCTGTGTTTCAAGAAATTTGTCTACCTCTTCTAGGTTCTCAAATCTGTCAGAGTGTAATATTCTGTTATTATCTTCTTTATTTCAGTTGGTTCTGTTGTGATGTCATTCTTTTCATTTATTATTCATGTTATTTGCATCTTCCCTTTCTTTTCCTTTGTTAAATTTGCCAGTGGCATGCCAATTTTGTTCATCTTTTCAAGATCCAGCTTCTTGCTTTGTTGATTTTTCTCTATTTTTGTTTTGTTTTGTTTATTTCTGCTCTGATCTCTATTATTTCCTTACTTTGGGATACTGTAGGTTTCTTTTGTTTCTCTTTTTCTAATTGTTGGAATTGAGTTAGAGTGTTGATTTTGTTTCTTTCCTCTGTTTTGATGTGTGCTTTTATTGCTACAAATTGACCTCCGAGTACTGCATTTGCTGTGTCCCAAAGGTTTGGGTAAGTTGTGTCTTCATTCTCATTTGTTTCTAGGGATTTTTTATTTCACACTTTATTTCTTCTTCTGTTGTTGTTGTTATGTGCCGTCTAGTCAGACCTGACTCATACTAACCCCTTTTTGGGTTTCCGAGGTGGTATCACTATGGAAGTAGATTGCCCAACGTTCCTTTCAAGGAGTGGCTGGTGGATTCTAACTGCCAGCCTTCTAGTTAGCATTCAAGAGCCTTAGGCACTATGTTACCAGAGCTCCTAGTAGTTTTTGAGCAGTGTATTAGTCAGTTTCCACATATTTGATATTTTTCCTTCATCTTCCTATTGTTGATTTCTAATTTTATAGCATTGTGATCCAAGAAGATGCTTTGTAGTATTTCAATATTTTTTAATTTATTGAAGCTTGTTTTGTGTCCTAACATATGGTCTCTTCTGGAGACTGATCCATGTGCACTGGAGAAGAATGTATATTGTGCTTTTGTTGGGTGGAGTGCTTTGTGTATGTCTATGAGGTCAAGTTGGTTGATTGTGTTGTTGAATTTTTCTGTGTCTTTGTTGAGTTTTTTTCTAGTTGTTCTGTCCCTCCTTGAAAGTGGTGTGTTAAAGTCTCTTACTACTATTGTAGAGTTGTCTATTTTTCTTTTCAATTCAGGTAATATTTGCTTTATGTATTTTGGAGTACTTTCATTGGATACATAGATATTAATTATGGTGATGTCTTCATCCTTTTAGCATTATATAATGTCCTTCTTTGTCCCTTATGCTGTTTTTCACCTTGAAGTCTATTTTATTAGAAATTAATATTGCCACTCCTAGGGAGCTCTGGTAGCATAGTGCCTAAGGCACTTGACTGCTGACCAGAAGGCTGGTGGTTCAAACCCACCAGCCACTCCTCGGAAGGAAGTTTGGGCAATCTACTTTTGTAGTGATTGTTGTTGTTGTTGTTTGCCGTCGAG
>NW_006921596.1:2699604-2728336 GCF_000298275.1 Orycteropus afer afer
TTGTAGTGATTGTTGTTGTTGTTGTTTGCCGTCGAGTTGGCCCCGACTCATAGCGACCCCTCCTTGGGTTTCCGAGGCAGTATCACTACAGAAGGAGCTCTGGTAGCATAGTGCCTAAGGCACTTGACTGCTCACCAGAAGGCTGGCAGTTCAAACCCACCAGCCACTCCTCGGCAGGAAGGTTGGGCAATCCATAGTGATAGTGCCTTGGAAACCCAAGGAGGGGTCGCAATCAGTCAGGTTTGACTCGACAGCACATAACAACAAAGCCCTTTTTTGGTTGCCATAAGCTTGGTATATTTTTTCCAGTCCTTAATTTTTAATTGGTTTTTATCTTTATGTCTAAGGTGGGTCTCTTGTAGGAAGCATATCGATGGGTCTTCTTTTCTCATCCAATCTGCCACTCTCTTTCTCTTGACTGGTGCATTTAGTCCGTTCACATTGAGTATAATTAGTGATAGGTATGAACTATTGCTGTCATTCTATTGTGTTTTTTTGTTGTGTTGTTGGTGATTTCCTTGTTCCAAGTATTTTTTTCTGTGCAGTGCCCATTTTGTTATCAAGTATTTCTTCTCTTTTCTTCATTATTGTTGGTTTTGTGCTTACTAAGCCCATGTGTTTTCTTTCTGAGTTTGCTTACGGAGATTAATTTTCCTTGTGGTTACCCTGAAGTAAATTTTTATCTCCTTAAGTTTGGAACAGTCAGTTCTATAAAGACATTGTCCTATCTTCCTCTTCATTTGGAAGTTTTGTAATTAAAATATTTATTCCTTCTATTTGCTTTGTTGCTGGTGTTGTCTGCAAACTGACTTCTGTATTTCTCTGTGTACATTATATTATGAGCTTTTTTTGAGCATCTATTTCTAGTTTAGTTTCTAAGTTGTGATGCCAAGTGTCTTGATTTTAATTTGTTGTTCTCTATTGTGGGTTCTCTATTGGAAGGACTCCCTTTAGCATTTCTTGTAGAGTTGGTCTGGTTTTCACAAATTCCCTTAATTTCTGTTTGTCTGAGAATGTCTTAATTTCACCTTCATATTTCAGGGGCAATTTGGCTGGATATATAATTCTTTATGGAAAGTTCTTTTCCTTCAATGTTTTATATATGCCATCCCATTGCCTTCTTGCCTGCATGGTTTCTGCTGAGAAATCAGAACTTAGTCTTATTGGTTGTCCATTATAGGTGATGTTTCATTTTTCCTGAGCTGCTCCCAAGACCCTTTCTTTGTCTTTGGTTTTAGAGAGTTTCATTATGGTACGTCTTAGTGACTTTCTCTTGGGATCTATCCTGTATGGGGTTCATTGAGCTTCTTGGACAGATATCTTTTCTTCTTTGTGATATGGGGGAAATATTCTGTTAGCAAGTTTTCCATAATTTTCTAAGTGTTTTTTTTTCTGGTATTTTTTAAAATTATTATTATCCTTCTGCTATTCCAATAAGGCATATGTTGTTTCTTTTCATGCCATCCCATATAACTCTTAGGTTCTCTTCATTTCTCTTAAATCTTTGTTTTGATTTTTCTTCATACAGGCTGGTATCAAGGGATTTGTCTTCTAGTTGGGAAATGTGTTCTTCAGCCAGTTCTAGTCTGGACAATGAATAAGGAAGATCAAAAAAGACCTGATGTTTTTCAGTTGTGGTTTTGGTGAAGAATACTGAAAGTACCATGAAGAATGAACAAATCTATCCCAGAAAAAGTGAAGCCAGAATGCTCCCTGTCCAGACTTTGTCTCACCTACATTGGTCTTGTTGTCAGAAGGGACCATTTCCTAGAGAAAGATATCATGTCTGGTAAAGTGAAGGGTCAGCAAAAAACGGGAAGACCTTCAACAAGATGGACTGGTTCAGTGGCTGTAACTATGAGCTCAGGTATAGCAAGGATTATGAAGATGGTGCATGACTGGGCAGTGTTTTGTTCTTTGCACATAGGGTTACCATGAATTGGAGCCAAACTTGACAGCACCTAACAACAACAAAAACAACACCATACTCAATGGAGAAAGATTGAACACATTCTCCTTAAGATAAAGAACAAGGCTAATGCCACCTCTCACCACTGTTAGTGCTGTACTGGAAATTCTATCAGAACAATTAGACAAGCAAAGAAAATATAAGATATCCAAATTGAGAGAAAGACATAAAACTGTGCACTTTTGCAGATGATTCAATCCTGTCTGTAGAAGAGCCCAAAGAATCCACAAAAAGCTACTAGAGCTAATAAATGGATTCACCAAAGCTGCAGGATACAGGGTAAATACACAAAAAACAATCAGATTTCAAGATATCATTTAATTCCCACTAGGATGGCTAAGATTTAAAATAAATAAATAAATAACAAATGTTGGCAAGGATGTGGGGAAATTGGAACCCTTATCTGTTGCTGGTGTGAATGCAAAATGGTACAGCCATAGTGAAAAACAGGTGCAATTAATCAAAAAATTAAGAATAGAACTTCCATATGATCTAGCAATTTTACTCCTAGTTATATACCCAAAAGATGTGAAAGCAGAGACTCAAATAGAGAATTGTACACGAATGTTCATTGCAGCACTATTCACAACAGACAAAAGGTGGAAACAACGTAAATGCTGATCAACAGATGAATGGATAAACAAAATGTGTTTAGGGAAGGGACCATGGAATACAATGGTATTCCATGGAATACTACTCAGTCAGGAGAAGAAATAAAGTATAGACATATGCTGCACTATGTATGGAGCTTAAAGAAATTATACTGAGTGAAATAAGCCAGCCACAGGAAGACAAATATTGCATGACTTCACTTATATAAAAAGACAAGAAAACACAAATGCATAGAGACCAAAATTCATTTGTGATTACCAAAGGTGAGAAGGAGAAGAAACAAGCTGTTAATGGTGACAGAAAAAATTACATTGTTTAAAGGTAGGGTTGCAGTCAATTGTTGTAATGGCTGTCAGTAAGTTTTATACCTGTACAAAGTGGAATTGGCAAAAGTTGTGTGATAGATTTACAGCAATGACAAAATAATAACAATAATAAAGTAGCTGCTGAGACTGCTTATGTACAGCTAAAAACTTCATAGGATTTAGTTGCTTGATTTGGAGGCTTAGGGTTATGGTTTCTTAGGACATCCCAGTTAATTGGCCTAATAATGTGTTTAGTGCTTTTGTTTTATCTCCTAAAACTGGAGTTTTAAAAGCTTGTAAGCAACCATCTAATATGTAACAATTGGTCTCTCTTTTCCTGGAGCAACTGAGGAAGAAGGAGAGTCAGGAATAGGAGAACATTGAATATGTGGCTAATTGCCTCCCGGAACAACTGCCTCCTTTGCCATGAGACCAGAAGAACTGGATGATGACCAGCTACTATCACTGAATGTTTTGATCAATAGAAGAATCCTAATCAAAAGAGGAAATATGTAGAACAGAATTTCAAATTCTCATGGACTGTAGACTTTCTAGAGTCAAGGAAGCTGAATGAACCTCTGAAACTATTGCCCTAAGATAACCTTTAAACTTAAATCAAAAACAGCCCCTAAAGTCATCTTAAAACCAAACAATAGTTTAATTAGTAAAAAATGTCTGCCTGGAACATTATACTCTTAAGAATTATCTATTTAGGATAAAAGTGACAACAGCAACTAGAAAGATTAGATTAGGGCTTTGAACCAGTTCACAACAGTTTAGTCATGGCCAATGGAAATAAAGGCAGTGCATGCATAACATAGCAACCAAATCTCTCACATGTTGTATTTTGACCACACTGCTTTGAATGTGTGTGGCTTTCCACAGTCCTGCCAATAACCTAATCTCTGGCATCAGGAAAATTTCAGGTAACATTGGGAAGAATGGATAACATTGCAAAAAATGAGAATTTCAAAACACTTTCTTGTGCTCTTGCAGAAATTGTACGTAGACCAAGAGCAGTCCTTTGAGCAGAACAGGCAGATACTTTGTGGTTTAAAATCAGGAAAGATGTGCATCAGGGTTGTATCTTTTCACCATACTTATTAAGTCTGTATGTTGAGCAAATAATCCGGGAAACTGGAATATATGAAGAAGAACGCAGCATCAGGATTGGAGAAAGGCTCATTAACAACCTGACCTCAGCAGATGACGTAACTTTCCTTGCTTAAAGTGAAGAAGGCTTGAAGCACTTAATGATGAAGATCAAAGACTACAGCCTTCAGTATGAATTACACCTCAACAGAAAGAAAACAAAAATCCTCAAAACTTGACCATGATAAATGGAGAAAGTATTAAATTTATCAAGGGTTTAGTTTTACTTGGATCCACAATCAATATCCATGGAAACAACAGTCAAATCAAATGACATATTGTATTGGGCAAATCTGCTGCAAAAGACTTGTTTAAAGTGTTGAAAAGCAAAGATGTCACTTTGAAGACTAAGGTACATCTGACCCAAGCCATGGATCTTTCTCAGTTTACTTAGGTCTTTGTTAATCTACTTCATCATTCTTTATAGTTTTCAGCACAAATATCCTGTTTAGATTTTGTTAGACTTGCATCTAAGTATGTAATTGTCTTTGTAGTATGATAAATATACTGCCTTGTAAATTTTGAATCCTATTCTACATCTCTAGTGTATAGAAATATAATTGTTTTTTAGATACTGACCTTGTACCTGCAACTTTAATAAATTCATCTATTAGTTTTAGAAGCTTTTTTGTAGGTTCTCTGGGATTTTCTACATAGATAATCATACTGTATACAAACAGAGTTTCTTTTTCTTTTCCATTATAATCTGTATGCCTTCTATGTATTTTTTCTTGCCTTATTACTGATTTGGACATCCATTACAATGCTGAATAAAAGTGAAGGGAGATGACATCCCTGTCTTATTCTTGATCTTAAGGAGAAAGCATTCAATTTTCATTCCATCAATAAGTTTGATATTAACTGTGAGATTTTTGTAGATGGTATTTATGAGGTTAAGAAAGTATCTTTGCTTGAGTTTCACTTCTGGCATCGAGTGAGGAGCTCCACAGAGACAAAACTGGTGGGAAAAAAAAAATTAAAGCAACTATTTAAAGTCCCTAGAAATGGTTCCAAGGGCATACAGCAAATGAAGTAAGTATGTTTACTAAAACTCATTAAGAACAGCAAGAGACTGTGGTACTTGAACCAAGACTACTTCTTTATTTTCCCTCCTAACTCAGTAAGACAGAAACTTCATTCCTGACTGGTGCAAGTAAGAGCACAGGACTCCCTCTCCCTCAGATCTTAGTCGGAAGGTTATCTTCTTGGGATAAGCAGAACTTCAGTGTTTCTCATCCTGCCCCAGCTACCTGTTGCTAATGATAAGTTTCAAGTGAGTGTGGCTGAGAGGTAGTTACTCTTTACTTCTTTCTGGCCCCCACGCATGGGATCAAGGCTCTACATTGGGTGCAGCATCTTTTGCACTGGCACATTTGTAGTTCATAAATTGTAGGTTCCAAGCTTGGAAGGGCAAGCCAAGAATACCTCAAGCTACTTCCCCCCTTCACTAAGTGCTCAGCTCCTAAAGTAGGGATATCTTTCAGAGAGAAATGTGCTATTGTCTCCACTCTGCACTCCAGAGTTTTGGAGAAACAGGTCTTGAAACAGAGCTTTTTTTTTTTTTTTTTAAACATCTTACTGTGGTTTGGGTGAAAGTTTGCAGAACAAATTTATTTCCTAGTCAACAATTTATACACATTTTCTTTTGTGACATTAGTTGCAATCAAATGGGACCACACTTTTCCCACTTCCACCTAGAGTTCCCCATTTCCCATCACCCATCTTTCCTGCCTTCTGAACTTTACTTTTTTGGCAGATGCTATCCTTTTGGTCTTGTATGGTTGATTGTTCTGAGAAGCATGTTCCTCACGGGTATTATTGTTCACTTTATAGGCTTATCATTTGGCTGAAAGTTGATCTCCAGGAGTCGATTCAGTACCCAGTTTGAAGGATGTCTAAAGGCCGTAGTCTCAGGGATTCCACAAATCTCTAACAGACAAACAAGTCTGGTCTTTTTAATGATTTTGAAGTTTGTTCTATATTATTCTCCCACTCTCTCCAGGACCTTCTGTTGTATCCCAATCAGAGCAGCAGTATGTATCCAGGTGTTTTCTTTTGGTCTCAGGCTCACAGAGGCTGTGGTTTGTGTGGTACATTAGTGCTTTGGATTAATTGTTTCCTTGAGTCTTTGGTTTCCTTCATTCTTCTTTGCTTCAGACAAAACAGAGCTTCATTTGCAAATGGTTTCATTTGCAACAAGATGTAAAGAACTCCAAGCCTAAGGGAACTGTAGTTTGCCAGAGAAAACCGTGGAAATAGAGTGCTGAAAGAAGTCTTCCTGGGGTCAGAATAAGACTCAAACACTGATCTCAAGAACTATTCCTTTAAAGGAGCCTAAACTGATTGGATCAGTCTGAGGAGTCATTTATGCTACAGAATGTTTTTGAGAATAGAGCAATCAGCCAGCAATAAGTGGAGCTTAACAATGGGTGTGGTGAGGAAAAGAAGCAGTCAGCAATAACCCTGACCAAACTACTGTCATCCAGGGTAACTGTGGGCATACCCAACGATGGCACCTAAGGAGTAACATCAAAGGCTTCACACTGTAGGGAGGGGGAATAGACGTCATTAAAATAATCTAATTAATCATTAAACCATAAATAAAAAGAATAAAACAATAATAATTTCTGGTGGGGGGTTGGACAACTACCCATTGTTGCTATGACGTATTATCTAAAATGTCTAGTTTTCAATAAAAAATTATGAGACGCACAAAGAAATAAATAATATAATCCATACATTGGAGAAAAAGCAAGCAACAAAATATGCTGTGAGAGCCACCAGATGTCAAATTTAGCAGACAAAAATCTCAAAGTAATCATTAAAAATGTTTTTAAAGAAACTATGATTAAAGAAGTAAAGAAAGGTATGATAACAATGTTGAATCAAATAGGGTATATTTAAAAAGAGAATTATATATATAAAGCAGAAATTCTGAAGTTGAAAAGTATAACTGTTAAAATAAAAATTTTATTAGAGTAGTAATAATCAAGAGTAGCTTTGAACTGGCAGAAGAAAGAATTAAGATAGATTGATAGAGATTATGTAATCCAAAGAACAGACACTTGGAGAAATGTAGAATGCCATTAACTACCCTAACATACATGTAATGGGAGTATTGTAAGTAATGGGGAAGTAAAAGGAGCAGATAAAATATTTAAAGGATAATGACTGAAAACTTGCAAAGTTTACATAAAATTAATCATTCTACACATCAAGAAATCTCAATAAATTCCGAGAAGATAAACTCAAAGAGATCCACAAACAGATACTTTGTAGTACAAATGCTGAAAGCCAAAGACAGGGAGGATATTTTCAAAGAAGCAAGAGAAAAATGACAAGAGAACCCCATTAGGATTAACAGCTAACTTCTTAACAGAAACAATGGAGGTAACAAGGCAGTAGGATAACATATTCAAAGTGCTCAAAGAAAAAAAAAAAACTGTCACCAAGAATTTGGCATCCAATAGGGAAGGAATTTTTCTTTGTTGGTTATCAGGGAAGAGAGGGGATATGAGGGAAAATAGATGGATAGGTAAGAGACAGGTATTCATATGGGTGAAGGGAAAGCCAATATAACAATATAACAAAAGCATGTGACTAGTACAGTATCACTAAGGAAAAGTAAGACACAGAGAGGTGCACAATAAGTACAGACAATAAAGATAATTACTATTGCATACACAATACTGCATTATCAGTAATAGCAAACACTAATGGATGAATGCATAGGTAGACAGGCAAGAAGATCAGTTATGGATAGAATGGAATACACCCACAACCATACATAAGTTTGGTGGAGGATATTCCTACCTAAGTATTTGTGTGTGCTATAAAAGTGTCCATATAAGTATAAAGCTAACAGGGGGCAAAGTTAGGATAGCTTCTTAGCCATGACTAAGCACCTTGAGAGAATGAGTCACTGGGCTTGCGGGCTGGGAGCCATGGTCACGGGGGACATCAAGTTCAATTGGCACAACATCAAAAAACTAAACTCACTGCCATTGAGTCAGATCTGACTCATAGCAACCTCTCCTTGGGTTTCCAAGGTGGTATCACTAGACCTGAAAGTAGATTGCCCAATCTTCCTTCTGAGGAGTGGCTGGTGGGTTTGAACCATCAGCCTTCTGGTTAGCAGTCAAATACTTTAGGCACCACCAGAGCTCCTGGCACAACATAGTACACAAAAATACAGTTCTACATCTTACTTCAGTGACTAATACCTGGGGTCTTAAAAACTTGTGAGCAGCTAAGATGCAATTGTTGTTCTCTCCTTACCTTGACCAGAGAAGAGTGAAGAAAATTTTTTAAATGGTCCAAAGGACTAATGGACCATGAGAACCCTAGCCTATATGACGCTGAGACCAGAAGAACTAGATGTTGCCTTGTGACAAAGGCCACCATCAACCTTCAGAAAGGCATCAAAATTGGACATCGTGGATAAAGTGGGAGAAAAAAAATTTTTTTTTTTTTTTTTTTTTAAAAAGACCAGTTATACTGGTTGGACAGAGACTGGTAAAACCCCTGAGACTATGGCCTTGATCACCTTCCAGGCCTGGAATTGCACTCACTTCTGTGGGTTAACTCAGCCAAACAATAGTCAGGCCTACGAGCTGAACAACTACATCAGGGAGAATGCACTTCTTAGAGCAGTCAACCATGGGAGATCAGAAGAGCAGTATTTGCACAGAGAGATAGGTAGGGAGGCAATAATGCATAAACAAGAAAGATTTGGGAAAGGGTAACCAGAGGGAGGAAGTGGGAGGAGAGCTTTTATTCTGCAGGGAATGTAATCAGTGTCACAAAACAAAATGTGTATGAACTATTGAATGTAAAATGAATGAATCTGCTTTGTAAAATTTTACCCAAATCACAATAAAAAGTTAAATAATAATAATAATTGTGTATCCAGCAAAGCTATTTTTTCAAAGATGAAGGCAAAATAAAGACATTCCCAGATAAACAAACATTGAGAGGATGTGCTGCCAGCAAACTCAACTTACAACAAATGTGAAAAGTTCTTCAGACTGTAAGCAAGTGACCCCAGGCAGTATTTTAAATCTTCTTAAAGAACAAGGAGCACCAGTGTTGTTGTTGTTAGGTGAGGTTGAGTCAGCCTCAACTCATAGCGACCCCTCCTTGGGTTGCCGAGGTAGTATCACTATAGAAGTAGATTGCCCAACCTTCCTTCCGAAGAGTGGCTGGTGGGTTTGAATCGCCAGCCTTCTGGTTAGCAGTCAAGTGCCTTAGGCACTATACTACCAGAGCTCCCAGTAGGGTAATTATAAAAGAGAGTATAAATAGTAAAAAAAAAATATATTTTCTTAACTACTTTTAAAAAACAACTGTATGAAATAATAGGTATATAGTGTGTTATTGAGTCTGTAACAAATAGAAATGTAACGTATTTGCACAAAGGAGATAGGTGAAAGCAAAGCTGTATTGTGCAAAAGAAATTATTCCAGATGGTAACTTAAAACTGCAGGAACAAAGAAAGAAAACAAGAAATGATAAATAAGAAAGTTAATATAACAATAAATACTTGCTCTCCTCTCTTCTTTCAGCTTCTTTTATATATTAATTATTGTAATGATGTATTCTGGGTTTGTAACATTTATAGATATGATCTGTATAAATAATATCACAAAAAAGGGAAGAGAATAGAGCAATGTAGAGATAACATTTCTACCTCTCATTTTCATTAAGCTAGTATAAATTTGACACTTATTCTGATAAGTTAAGATGTCTATGGTTAAACCTAGAAAAACCTATAAGGAAATAACTCAACAAAATATAGTACAAAAGCATTAAATAAAATTCTACATTAGAAATTATTCAAATGCAAAAGAAAATGATAAAGGGGGAATAAAAAACCAAATCAAAGTCAAGGAGCAAAAAAGACATGAGCCACACAGAAAACAAACTGTGAAGTATCAGCCATAAATCAACTATATCAATAATAACATTAAATATGCATGGATTAAATAATCACAATAAAGAACTAATAATTCTTAAAAATTAGTAATCACAATAAAGAAATTGTCACACTGGCTTAAAACAAACAGGATCCAACTGTATGTGTCTACAGGAAACACATTTTAAATTCAAAGATACGAACAGGTTGAAAGACAAATTACGGGAAAAGATACATCACATAAATAGAAACCACAAGAAAGCTAGAGTGGTTATACTAATATCGGCAGGGGGGGATGAATTTTAAATAAATAAAAAAAAAGTTACTAGAGGTTATAGGGACATTTTATAATAATTAAAGGGCTAATTTAGCAGAAAGATTTTAAGATTTATAAATATATACACACTTAACAACAGAACACCAAAACACAGGAAGCAAAACTGACAGTAGGTAATAGTTTAATACCTACTTTCAATAATAGATAAATTTACTAAGCAGAATATCAACAAGGAAATACAAGACTTGAACAACACTATAAACAACAAAATCTAACACTCCACCCAGCAATGGCAGAATATACATTCTGCTTAAATGCATGTGGTACATTATCCAGGATAGATAAAACAAGCCTCAATAAATTTTAAAGTATTAAATAGTGCAAGATGTGTTTTTGCCAAAGGGGCAAGAAAGCAACATCGTCTGACCTCCTCTAACCCCACAAGAGAAAGACAGAACACCATCAGTAGCCCAAGGCCTATTCCTGTGAGACCAGACATGCTGCCTCCCTCCAGCCCTTTCACCAACCTTGGTACCAACTGTTCCTCCCACAGCACCCACCACCTTTCTGCTGGGTTTGATAATGCACTGCAATAGCTACACAGAGCTCACAGATTATGGGGTTCATTACAGAAGCAACAGGCTTCAAGTTCAGGAACATGTTCAGTCTCTCTCAGCCCACTGCCTCTCACCTGACAGTCTCTCTCAGTCTCTCTCTCAGCAGTGTGTGTCTCTCACATCTTCCAGCTGGCAGTGAGAGATTCCTTCTGCCTCCAGGAGGGCTCCTTTAGAACCTGGCAGAGTAGCCAAACTACCCAATCCCAACATCAGAATTCTATACACCTGAGAGAGAGAGAGAGAGAGAGAACTTTCCAGGAAATTACTTGGTGCTGCTCCCAACAGAAATACCCCCACGTGGATAACTTTAACAATCGGCAGGTACTCAGTTGCTCATGGCAAATTCCACCATGGAGTTGACAAAGATTTATGGCTAGAAAAGCCACACTATGTAATGTTATGTAATGTACTACACCACAGTTTTCCTACCACAATAAATTAAAATCAGAAATAAATAACTTAGAATGAAAAAATAAATTTGGAAGCTGAAAAATATGTGGAAATTAAACAAAACACTTCTAAATAACCAATAGATCAAAGAAGCAATCCAAAGGAAAATTCTAAAGGAAAATTAGAAAATATTTTGCAATGGAAAAAAAAAAATGAAGATTGAACAAATAAAAACTATAGGCTGCAGCTAATATAAGATACAGAGGAAATTTTATAGCTACAAATGCCTATATTATAAAAAAAAAGAAAAGTCTTAAATTAATAACCTAACTGTCCACCTTAAGACACTGGGAAAAGAAGAGCTAACTAAGCCTAAAGGAAGGAAGGAAATAATAAAGATTAAGCAGAAATCAATGGAATAGAGGATAGAAAAACAATGGAGAAAATCAGTGAAACTGAAAGATGATTCTTTGACAAGATCAAGAAAACTGACAAAGTTTTAGTTATATTGACAAAGGGGAAAAAAAAGAAAGAGAAAAGACCTAAACTACGAGAATCAGAAATGAAAAAGAAGACATTATTACAAATCTTACAGAAGTAAAAACAGTGTAAAGGAATACTATGAACATATAAAATGGACAAATGCCTAGGAATACACTACCTATTAAAACTTACTCAAAAAGAAATAGACAATCTGAGTGGACTTCCAAGTAAAGATATTGAATGAGTAAGCAAAGCAAAAAACTACTGAGAAAGAGAAAGCCCAGGTCCAGATGGCTTCATGCTGAATTCTACCAAACATTTAAATAATTATTACTAGTTACAAACTCTTCCACAATATAGAAGAGGATGGAACACATTCCACCTTATATTATGAGACCAGTATTACCCTGATAACCAAACTAGGCAAACACATCACAAGTAAAGAAAACTACAGACTAATATTGCTTATGGATATGGGTGCAAAATTCCTTAACAAAGTACTAGTAAACCAAATCTATCAACATAGTAAAGAATTATATACCATGATGAAGTGGTAATGACAAGGTGCCAAGCCCAAAACATCTGAAAATCATGCAACATAATATACTGTATTATATATTATACCATACTACATATTACTACTATCATTCAAATTTATGCATCAATCACTAAAGCCAAAGATGAAGAAACTGAAAAATGTTACCAACTTCTGCAGTCTAAAATTGACCAAACATACCATCGAAATGTACTGATTATTATTGGTGATTGAAATACAAAAGTTGGAAAGAAACAAAAATCTTCAGTACTTGGAAAATGTGGTCTTAATGATAGAAATGATGCTGGAGATTGTATGATAGAATTTTGCAAGATCAACAACTTATTCATTGCAAATACCCTTTTCCAACAACATAAATGGTAGCTATACTCATGGACCTCCTTAGATGGAACACACAGGAATCTGATCAACTACATCTGTGGAAAGAGGTGATGGAGAAACTCAATATCTTCAATCAAAACAAGACCAGAAACAGACTGTGGAACAGACTATCAATTGCTTGTATGAAAGTTCAAATAAAAGTGGAAGAAAAATTTCAAAAGTCCGTGAAAGCCAAATTATGACTTAATTATATCTATATCTATATCTATATAATCTCTCTATATACATATATAGAGAGAGAGACCATCTGAAGAATAGATTTGATGCATTGAACACCAATGACAAGATCAGATGAGTTGTGGGATGACATCAAGAACATTATACATGAAGAAAGCAAAAGGTCATTAAAAAGACAGAAAGGAAGAAAAGACCAAATTGGATGACAGAAGAGACTCTGAAACCTGCTCTTGATCAGAAAGTAGCTAAAGCAAATGGAAGAAATGATGAAATAAAAGAGCGAACAGAAGATTTCAAAGAACAGCTTGAGAACACAAAGTATCATAATGAAACATCCAAAGACATGGAATTAGAAACCAAAAGGGAAGAACATGTTTGCCATTTTTTAGGCTGAAAGAACTGAAGAAAAAATTCAAGCCTTGAATTGCAGTGTTGGAGAATTCTATATACAAAATATTAAATGATGCAGGAAGCATCAAAAGAAGATGGAAGGAATATACAGAGTCACCGTATCAAAAAGAATGGGTTGATATTCAACTCTTGCAGGAGGTAGCATATGATCAAGAACCAACAGTATTGAAGGAAGTTCAAGCTACACTGAGGGAATTGGCAAAAAAAAAAAAAAACAAGGCTCTATAAATTGACAGAATACCCATCGAGATGCTTCAACAAATGGATACAGCACTGGAGGCGCTTATGCATTTATTTCAAGAAATTTGGAAGACAGATACCTGACCAACCAACTGCAAGAGATTGATATTTGTGTCCATTCCAAAGAAAGATAATCCAACAGAATGTGGAAATTATCAAACAATGTTTTTAATATCACACATAAGTAAAACTTTGCTGAAGATAATTAAAAAATGGTTGCAGCAGTATATTGACAGGGAACTTCCAGAAATTCAAGCTGGATTCAGAAGAGGATTTGAAACATCTGACATTGCTCATGTCAGATGGAGCTTGGCTGAATGCAAAGAATACCAGAAAGATGTTTACCTGTGTTTTATTGACTATGTGAAGTCACCCAACTGTGTGGATCATAACAAATTATGAATAACGTTGAGAAGAATGGGAATTCCAGAAAACTTATTTGTGCTCATGAGGAACTTGTATATAACCAAAAGGCTGTTCTTCTAAGAGAACAAGGTGATACTGCATGATTTCAAATGAAGAATGGTGTGTTTCTTTTCACCACACATATTAATCTGTATGCTAGGCAAATAATCCCAGAAACTGGACTATATGAAGAAGAATGTGGCATCAGGAATGTGGAGGAAGACTCATTAACAATCTGTGTTATGCAAATGACACTACTTGCTTGCTGAAAATGAAGATGACTTGAAGCACTTACTGATGAAGATCAAAGACTGCAGTCTTCAATATTGATTATGCCTCAACATAAAGAAAACAAAAATTTTCACAATTGGACCAATAAGTAACATCACAATAAATGGAGAAAAGATTGAAGTTTTCAGGGATTTTATTTTACTTGGATGCTCAATTAACACCCATGGGAGCAGCAGTCAAGAAATCAGACATCATATTGCACTGGACAAATCTGCTGCAAAAGACCTCTTTAAAGTGTTGAGAAGCAAAGATTTCACTTTGAAGACGAAGGTGCACCTAACCCAAGCCATGGTATGTTCAATCGCCTCATATGCATGTGAAAGCTGGACAATGAATAAGGAAGACCGAAGAAGAGGTGATGCCTTTGAATTGTGGTGTTGGTGAAGAATACTGAAAATACCATGGACTGCCAGAAAAATGTCCAAAACTGTCCAGGAAGAAGTGCAACCAGACTGCTCCTTAGAAGCTAGATTGGACAGATTTTGTCTCATCTACTTTGGTCATGTTGTCAGAATGGCACATTCCCTGAAGAAGAATACCATGCTTGACAAAGTAGAGCATCAGCAAAAAAGGGGAAGACTTTCAATGAGATGGATTGACATAGGGGCTGCAACAATAGGCTCAAGCACAGCAAGGATTGTGCGGATGGCACAGGACCAGGCAGTGTTCCATTCTGTTGTGCACAGCTTCACTATGAGTTGCAGCCAACTTGATGACATCTAACAACAACAACAATATACCATATGAATACAATAAATAAAGAAAATCACATGATCATCTTAATAAATGCAGAATAAATATTTGTCATAATCTAACACTTCTTATGATGAGAACACATAACAAACTAGAAATAAGAAGAGAACTTCCTCAGACAGATAAACAACATCTGCAAAAAACCCACAGCCAATAACATGTCCAATGGTGAAAGATTGGATGCACTCCATCTAAAATCAGGCAAAAGTATGCCTGCTCTTACCACTTCTAATTAATCTTGCCCAAGAGGTTCTATTTAGTGCAATTAGGCAAGAGAATGAAATCAAAGCCATTCAGATTGGAAAGGAAGAATAAAACTATTTCTAGTCACAGATGATATGATTTTATATGTAAAAAAATCCTAAATAATCCACTAAAAAGCTATTCGAAGGAATAAATAAATTCAGCAAGGTTGTAGAATACAACAACAATATATAAACATTAATTGTATTTCTATACATTTGCAATGAACAACCAGAAAAAGAAACTAAGAAAAAGAATTCCATTCACAATAGCATCAAAAAGAATAAAATACTTAGGGATAAATTTAACAAAAGTTCAAAATTTATACTTTGAAAAGTATAAGATATTATTGAAAGAAATTAAAGAAGATTTAAATGATTGAGAAAACATCTCATTTTCATAGATCAAAAGACTTAATATTGTTAAGATGGCAATACTTCCCAAATTGATCTATAGATTCAACACAATTCCTATCAGAGTTGCAGATGACATCTTTGTAAAAATTGACAAACTGATTCTAAAAATTATATGGAATTTCAAGGGACCATGAATAGTCAAAACAACCTTGAAAGAGAAAAAAATGTTGGAAGACTCACACTTCCTGATTTCAAAACTTTATACAAAGTAATAGTAATGAAGACAGTGTAGTAGTGGCATAGGACAGGCAGACAGATAAATGGAATAGAATTGACAGTCTAGAAACAAATCCTGGTGTCCATGGTCCACTTATTTTTGACAAAGGTGTCAAAACCATTCAATGAGGAAAGAATAATCTTTTCAAGTGGTGCTAGGAAAACTGGATAGCCACATGGAAAAAAAATTAAATTGGACCATTACCTCACACCGTATATAAAAATTAACTCCAAATGCATCAAAGATAAAACTATACAACTTTTAGAAGAACACATAAGAATAAATCTTCATAAACTCAGATTTGGCAATAACTTTTCAGACATGACAGTAAAAGCACCAGCAACAAAAGAAAAAATATATAAGTTGGACTTCATCAAAATTTAAAACTTTTGTATTTCAAAGGACACCATCAAGAAAGTAAAAATACAATCCACAGAATGGAAGAAAATATTTGTGAATCATGTATCTTGTAAGAGGCTTATATCTAGAATATATAAAGAACTGTTACAATGAAATAGTAAGACAAATAAAAATGGACAAAGGAAATGAAGAGACATTTCTGCAAAGACAATTTGCAAATGGCCAATAAGCACATGAAAAAATGCTAGACATCATTAGTCACTAAACCATAAACCAAACTCACTGCTGTCGAGTTGGATCTGACTCATAGCAATCCCTCCGTGGGTTTCCGAGGTGGTATCACTATGGAAGTAGATTGCCCAGTCTTCCTTCCAAGGAATGGCTGGTGGGTTTGAACCACCAGCCTTCTGGTTAGCAGTTAAGTGCCTTAGACACTACACCACCAGAGCAGAAATGCAAATCAAAACCACCAGGAGATACCACTTCACACCCACTAGAATGGCTATAATCAAAGTCAGATAAGAACAAGTGTTGATGAGGAGGATGTAGAGAAATCAAAATATCCATACACTGCTGATGGGAATGTAAAATATTGCAGCCACTTTGGAAACAATCTGGCAGTTACCACATAATCCAGCAATTTGACTCTTAGCTATTTACCAAAGAGAAATGAAATTAGTGTTTGCTTGATATCACTTTTTTCATTCTTTTACTTTTAACCTAGCTCTGTCTTTCTATTTAAAGTTTCTTGTAATAGAACATTGTAGAAAGTTTATTGAACTTTTATCTAACCTGTAAGTTCCTGTTTTTTAATTGGTGTTATTTAGATATATACATTTAGTGTGATTATTGATATGTTTGAACTAAAATCTATTCTCCTACTAGCTGTTTTCTAGTCATATTGTCTGTTTTATTATTATTATTATCATTTTATCCTCTTTTGCCTGTTTTAATTTGAGTTACTTGAGCATTTTTTATGACTCTACTTTATTTCCATTATTGACTTATTAAGGAGACCTGGTGGTGCAGTGGTTAAAGTATTTGACTACTAACCAAAAGTTGACAGTTCCTACCCACCAGTAGTAGGAAGCTCTGGTAGCATAGTGGCTAAAGCACTTGACTGCTAACCAGAAGGCTGGCGGTTCAAACCCACCAGCCACTCCTCAGAAGGAAGGTTGGGCAATCCTACTTCTGTAGTGATACTGCCTTGGAAACCCAAGGAGGGGTCACTATGAGTCGGGGCCAATTCGACGGCACATAACAACAACAACAACCCACCAGTAGGTCTGTGAGAAAAGATGAGGCAGTCTGCTTCCGGATTTACAGCCTTGGAAATGTTACAAGGCAGTTCTCATCTTTCCTAGACAGTCACCGTAAGTCAGGAATTATTCATTCGATGGCAGTGGTGTTTTTTTGGGGAGGAGGGGGGCATTTATTGTCTTATTGATTGTGCCTCTTTTATCGTTTTTTAGTGGTAGCTTTAAGAGTTATATATTAACTTAATCAGAGTCTATACAGAGATGCTACGAGTTGGAATTAATTCATATTGGCAGTGGGAATTTTTCTATCAACATGTAATATTACAAATGTAATGTATTACCTATTGTGTAAATGACCTTATAACAGTATATCCTCAATTCTTCCCTCTCAGCTTATGTACTATTATCATATATTTCACTTTTGCATACATATAGACATGCAATAATTACTATTAGTTTTTACTTTAGTGAGTTATATTTCAGAGCAATTTAAAGAAACAAACTCACTACCATCAAGTCAATTCTGACTCATAGCGACCTCTGTTAGGTTTCCAAGGCTGTAAATCTTTACAGAAGCAGACTGCTTCATTTTCCTCCTGTGGAGCAGCTGGTGGGTTTGAACCACCAACCTTCTGGTTAGCAGCCAAATGCCTTAACCATTATGCCACCAGAGCTCCTTAGAGCAATTTAAACAAATAAATTTAGTTTTACCTTCATTTATTTCAATCCTGAAACCCTAATTTCTTTGAATAAACCCAAGATTATGTTTAGTATTATGTAACTTCTGCTGAGGAATTTCCTTTAACTTTTCTCATAGTACAGGTCTTCTAGCAATGAAGTCCCTCTTTTTAAAATTTTTCTGTTTGCCTGAGAAAGTCTTTATTTCTCCGTCTTTTGAAACATATTTGAATTGGGTATAAAATTCTGGAGTTGCTAGGTGATGTGAATGATTAACACGACTGGCTGCTTGTTAGTGTTTGCTTGATATCTTAATAGTGTTTGCTTGATAATGTTTGCTTGATGTGGAAAGTTTGGCAGCTCAAGTGCACCTAGAGGTGCTTCAGAAGAAAGGCCTGGCAACCCACTTCTGAAAATTCAGCCTCTGAAAAGCCCATCAATCACAGTTCTTCCCTGACACGCGTGGGAGCACCATGAGTCAGAATCGACACAACAACAGTGCTAGGGATTGAATACAACTATCAATGTTAAACTGTTGAAATTCAAGCCAGTGGAAAGGCAGACAACACACTGCCAACAAATCCATAATCAACATAATCTCAATAGTGAAAAGTAACTTGACCTCAGCTCTCTGATGGGCTCAAGAGAGGCTGAGGATTTATGGATTATCTATTGCCTTTCCGCACAAAAGGGAGAGAGTAGCCCTTTTTCTAGTTTCCACATCTCTCCCTATAAAAGTATAGACAGATTAGAATTTCTGGGACATGAATATGTGTTCTAACTTCATAACGTGAGCTCCACATTAATCTTGTTCAATTTAAACGTTCCCTTATTCTACTACTTATAGCTATAATCACACAAGAACCTTGCCCCTTCCTAAGACCATAAAACCAAGAAAGGAACAGCTCACAGGACAGAGCAATCACATTCCTCAGATGCTGAGACTAAGGAAGGGACATTGTAAAAGAAATAACGCAAATATAAATTTACTGTCTAGATGGCATTTTCCTGATGGCAGGCCATTCTTGAGAAGTCTTCTAGCTCACTATCCATCCATGGTCAGTGTTAACCAGTTTTGGAGCCTGTGCATCCCTGGCCTCCTGTACCACCTGATGAACTGAGATGGCTGCTACAAGATGAGGCCAAGACTCAAACTGAGACCAAGCAGCAGAATATACCTGAGAAGAAGAAGTCACAGCATCCATGTTGGAACACACAGACTCCATCTTAGAGACTGTGTGTGCACCTAGCCTGAAGGAAGTTGAGGTTTATCGTTAGGAATTTATCATAGCCTTATTCTGCTTCCTGACTTTTGTGAAAGGGTTAGGATTTTATGAATACCTGCCTGTGTAAGGTCTTTTGAAATCACATACCCCACAGCCTTAAAAACTACTATAAAAACCCTTAGCCTGTAATGCTCAGGGAGACACACAAGGTGTTACCTCTGGCCCCATGTATCTCCACCTTGCAAGGTTATTATCCTCTTATTAAATGTCTCTCTGAGCTACTGTAGCCATAATCTCTCTGACTTCTAGTTGTTATTCTGGAACTCAACCTGTGACATCCTTAATTTTTATAATGTTTATCTTGAACCAATCAGGCTTTGGGGAGAGAATCTCATCTTAATTTTCTTTTCCCTCCAAACTTTTTTTTCTAACTGAAACTACTAAGTGGACTCCATGCCTGCAATTGGATCTTTACTATGAAACACTTTAATCCATTAAGAAGTTTTAACAATGGATGTGATAGGTATACTCTCAATTTCTTATTTCTATGAGTCTGTGTTTTTATTGGGCTTTGTCACTCAAAGTATTTCTCCATTTTACCTTTTATTCTGAGGTTGAGAAGGAGTTTCATCCTCTAACCCTACAAGTCCCTGAATGTTTCCTTGTTTGCTTACTTGAAAACCAGATAATTATTTCTAAGTTCATCTCTTTCTTGTAATACTTTGTCAAGTGCAGCCAACAACTGATACACTATGAACATTCTATTCTCCAAGTTCACCCCAAGAGCTGAAAGTTTATTTCCTATCTCCTGAATTACTGTAGGTGATGACAGACTTGCCAAATGTGTCACCACTTCATAACATAGTTTGTTTTGGTTGTGTTTTGGCCCTCTAGTGCTGCTCTAATGAAATTACACAGATTGATAGATTTAACAAACAGGGATTTATTCTCTTACAGCTTAGGAGGCTAGATGTCTGAGTTCAAAGTGCTAAACTCTAGTGGCCCCTTGACCTTGGGCTTCGGCTCTGCTTCTTGCTTCCAGCCCACTGAAGCTGGAGGCTGCTCTTAACTCAGGTAGCTGCTGGCTGCTGAGGCTGACAAACCCAAGGTTGACAAATAAAGTGGCATAATCCAAAGATTACCAAACAACATGGTAAGCCACTAGTTCAAGTCCAGAGACAGTCTCAAGATCAGCAGGAAATATGGCAGGTTGCTGAATGAAGACTTGGCTATAAGCAGGGTCCAAGTGTGCCAAAAAGCCCAGAGACCTTTCTCAAAGCTGTCTTCTTATGTACTGGAAGTGGACCACATCTCTAAAGCAGCTACTCAGCTGCTCCAGTAGCTTCCACCATAAATTTGATTACCAGTCTCATCATGGGGAATAACTACATCCAGCTGCCTAACCACTCAAAACCAGGCCCAGCCAAACTGACACACAACCTTAAGTACCACAGGTTGTCACTCATTTCTGATTTTGATTTCTGTATCATTTACATGGGTTAGGTCATTCTATGTCAATTTAAAAAAGTCCCCAAATAGTTGTGGTTTATGATAGCCAGTGTTTATTTCTGTGCTTCTTGTCCGTCATGGATTTGCTGGCTGGGAACTCTGTTCCCACATGTTCTCACTCTGGAACCCAGTCTGCAGGAGCATCCACTAACATGAGCTCTTGAACTTGCCACCCTGAGTAATATGCATTACTTCCGTTCATATCCATTGGCCAAGGCAAATCACATGGCACATGACCTTCAGGGAAGCACATAAATGCAACTTATGATTGAACAGAACAGAGATCCAGACACATATGGAGGGTATTCTGGACCTTATGTCTCATAACAAGACTTATATTTACTTCTATCCCACTCCCAATTCAAGTGTTTGGGATTCCTAGCTTGAGGAGAGGAGCTCTGGTGGCACTGTGACTAAAGCATTGGGCTGCTAACCTAAAGGTCAAAGGTTTGAACCCACTAGCTACTCCATGGGAGAAAGATGAGGCAGTCCACCATAAAGATTTATAGCCTTGGAAACCCCACAGGGCAGTTCTACTCTGTTCTATGGGATATATATATGAGTAGGAATCAACTCAATGGCAGTGGCTTTGGTTTGTGTTTGTTCCAGGAATGGGTTTGTGGACCAGGGCAAGCCAACTGAACTCCCCTGGCCTTAGGAACTGGCTCAGAAATAGGTCCATTCCTTAGTTGGTCCAATAAGACTCCATTTAAGGCTACCTTTAGAATGTTGTTAAGAGATCATCTTTTTCAGATGGACTTGGAACTGTGAGAATATGAGCTTGAAATTGCCAGAGGCTACAAAGTGTACAGGGCCTTGTCTGAAAAAACTCCCAACTAAAAAGTGAGATGGAGGAAGGCGGATGGATGAAGGAGAATGAGAGAGAAGATGGAGTGAAGAAAGAGATAGAAGAGAACTAGAGCAAGAGTGTAAGAGACAAGAGGGAGAAAAGAAAAAGAGAGGAGAGAATGCTGGATCCAGCAATTCCTGATCCATCTTTGGACTTTTCACTTATAAGAGACAGTGCATGTCTTTTGGGATTGGATTGAATCCTGTTGCTTATAACCACTAGTGCCCTGGGTGACATGCTGCCCTTCTGCCAGGTAGCTGCTCAATTCTTCTCCCTAGAAGGCCCAGTGCAGGCCAAGACTTGTACTGAAGGACTAGATCCACTCGCTAGCCATCTTGGCAAGAGGAGAGAGGCAGCCTGCATTCACTTCGAAGAGTGAGCAGGCCAAAGATTCAATGTGATAGATATGCAACGCCAACCTTAGGCCATCAGGTTTAAAAGGCACCCAATCAATAGAAAGTCATTAAAAATCAATCCCATGACAATGGATGCTCTAGTTTGCTTGCCCTCACTCATCACTTCCAGCCTCTAATGCCTGAATTATTTCCCATTGATATGCATAGCATATGCCGATTTAAATTTATTGGAGCACTTCACATTTTTAAGTGCTTAAATTTGGAAAAGATGAGCTTTATGGGGCCAGCATAGTGTGGAATGATCAGAAATGTTAAGAATGTGTTGCACTTTTTGTCATTTACAAAAGGTTAAAGAGTTGGGTTTATGAAATTCAAAATGATTTAAGGTGGTGGCATTGCTTCAGTCCACTGGCAATGCTGGAATTTGCGAATTGCAGGAAGCTGGCTTCGCCTTCCAACTTGCCCAGACTGACCCTCCACGTTTACCAGAATTGGGCCTCGTCCCAGGGGGTCTCACCCAACAGGTAATTCAGAAATGAATCCTGTGCTCATTTTTTCAAATTTGTTATTTAATTTACAAGCAACTTGGGCTTCAGATAAGCACAGTATACAATGATTTAAAATATTTAGCAAAACTGATATTCTTGAAAGAACTCCACTCTCTCAAATTAAAATCTCATTTAAAAATTTGAAGTGATTTTAATTGGTCTTCTCTCCAGGCTGGAAAATCTTACTTCACTTTTAAAAAAATTAATTTTTTGTTTTGCCCCGCTTGTTAAAGACGCATATGTAAAGTTACTGCAATCAACAGTGTGATTTCAGGAATCGAGTCTTAGTCTCACATAGTAAACACTGATAAATCTGCAGAATTTCAAACGGCTGCCACAAACAGGTGATCATGTTGTAGTGTTTCCTCATTACTGTAATGCTACGGCACCCCATCCACTTCTCCCAGCGCTAAGTATTGGGAATATTAAAACACAATTATAAACAAAGAGGTAACTGGCTCCCAAAAGCCAGCCCCTGCCTTCTGTCAACATTAGGAGGAAGAAGGACTTGTGGGCACTGAGTGTAGACTGTTCCTCGCGAAGTCAGCTTCCCTTGGCTTTGCATTCTATATGGACGTTCCTTCCCTCCATGCATGCTCCTGACAGTCACCTATAATATTTCATCACCACAGTGATCCTTTGCTTTAATATAGCATAACGTTGGTGCTGAGACCCAAATTTGCTAATCTTGTCCTTAAAAAATATGTGCACTGTAAAATAGAAGAACATTTCAGAACTTTAAATCACTAGTTTAAAAAGCTCACATTTTATGAGGGTGATCAAAAGTGAAACACACGTGAAATGAGGATGTATAAATCTAAACGCAAAAAGGTATCAGACACAAGGTGCTTGACAATTGAGTAGAGTATTCTTGTTACCTGAAATTTTTCCCATTTCTTCGTTGCCTTCTACTGCAAACTCCCAAAGGAAAATTGAAGAATAAGTGACCTGTTTGGAACTTGGTGTCCGCAAAGAATATTGAATATACTGTGGACTTTCAAAAGGATGAATAAATTGGTCTTGGAGGAAGTATAGCCAGAATGTTCCTTAGAAGCAAGGATGGCAAGGCTTCATCTTAGTTACTTTGGACACATCATCACCAAAGACCAATCACTAGAAAAGGACATCATGTAGAAAAGGTCAGTGAAAATGAGAGAAACCGTACATGAGATGGGTTGACACAATGATCACAACAATAGACCCAAATATAGCAATGATCATGTCAATGGTGCAGGACCAGGCAACATTTTATTCTTTTCTAAGCTTGCCGTGAGTTGGCGCCAAGTTGATGGCAAATAGCAACAGCAAAGTCCAAAAAGTAAAGGGATTGCTCTGACTCTGGCCTTCTCTGGGAGCACTGGTGGCTTAGTGCCTAAGGCATTTGACTGCTAACCAGAAGGCTGGCAGTTCAAACCCACCAGCCACTCCTCTGAAGGAAGATTGGACAATCTACCTCCATAGAGATACTGCCTTGGAAACCCAATGAGGGGTCACTATGAGTCAAGATCAACTCAACAGCAGTGAGTTTGATTTTTTGGTCTGGCCTTCTCAGGTCTGTCTTCAGCATCTCCCAGCTGGTCAGCCTCATCGTCTGTAGGTCTGTTCAACAGAGCTCTCTCTGCCTGTCTCCTCCCACACCTTTGTGGGATGGCCCTTCCCAAGCCCAGCCAATGACGGAAGCCAGCCCATGACTGCTCCGTGACCCAAGGAGGGTGTGGCAGTTAGCCTTCCAAGATCCCCTGGCTCGTGCTTGGAGTTGGGGAGCCACCAGCTTTTCCCCTTTTAAGCTCACTGAGATGTGTGAGGCTGGGGCAGGAAGGAGAAAAAAATAACTTTGATCTGGAGAGGCACTTTATCAAGAAAATTCCACAAGAAATTGGTTGTTACCTGCAGATAACAACTGGTTTGTTAGCTAATAGCTGGGGGCAAAGCCAAGGCCAGTTATAGCTCCAGCTGTCCAGTCATTAACTGCAGTAAAGACTGATTTTGAGGAGGTTATTGCCGTGATAAAATATCCTCAAAAGATTATAACAGCAATAGTGTACGGGGGAAAAAAAAATCTTAGTGGCTATAGTATGACTGAATGGCTGCATTTGAAAAATTGGCCGCTCCCTGGCGGTTCATAACCGATTTTCCACCAGTCAAAAGCAAGTTGTGCTCTGTTAGGTTTATTGTACAAGGCAATAAAAATATTGGCCAGGTTAAATTGTCAGCGTGTTATGGCATTAACCATTCTTTTACTGTGTTTAATTTAAGCGTTACGATGATTCATTATGGAAGAACGTGTCCCATGCAAATGAACAGACATTGAGTGTCAAAAATATGCAGCATGTTTTTTTTTTAAAGCAAAATTAATTTTTATTTGACGGCTTCTGTAGGTGGAGGGATATCTAAGATGTGGCAAAAAGTGTATGTATACTTTTTTTAAATTGCCATGGCATTCCGAAAGACTGAGTCGTGACAGTGTGATTTCTCAGAGCATCTGCTGGGCCTTAAATAAAGTGTCCTAGTGGGGCACATGGCGTTCTACAGGCACCTTCTGCAGAGACGCTGCTTTGGAGGCTTACCTAGTAGACCCCAGTGCCAGGTGAGTTCCCACCTCACAGCCCCAGACCTTTTGTCTGCCCAAGGTCTTACATATATCCGGTTCCAAATGGCCCTTAGAGCCACTCTAGTGGATCTTAGTAAGTCACATTGCAGAACTAAGATCTGACATATTGGTCTGGGGTGGTGGGGGCACTTGTAAAAGCAGATGTGGCCTTCCAAAAAGGTCCTGTGGTAGCCAAGGCAACAAATGACTAAGATCCTTGCCTGTCCCTTAAGAGGGCCCTAGACCTCCCCGTGACTGAGGCTTTGCTCTGTGCACCAAGAAGTACAGCCATGTTGGTCAGGGTGATGGTATCACACCAGTGACATCATTGGTGTGTGTGGGGGGGGGGGTGTTGCAGACTGCACCAGGTGACATTATCAGAGGGAGTGACACCAAAATGAATGTCTGTAAAATTTTTGTGTGAAGTTTCAGCAGAAATTTACTTTATATATGGATATATATATAACATCCCTGTAGTTAGTTTTAACATCAAAAACATTTTTTGTAAGCCCAGCTTACTACTCACTGCCATGGAGTTGGATCCAACTCATAGCAGTCCCTCCTTGGGTTTCTGAGATCATATCACTATAGAAGTAGATTGCCCAATCTTTCTTCTGAGGAGTGGCTGGTGGGTTTGAACCACCAGCCCTCTGCTTAGCAGTCAAAATGCCTTAGGCACTATGCCACAGAGCTCCTAAGCCCAGCTTACATGTATCAATATACTTACAAGGCTAAAACTCTAGGCTAATATACTTTTTGAACCTTCTAATGAACTCCAGGAGATGTAGTGACACAGTGGCTGCAACAATGGGCTCAAGTATAGCAAGAATTGTGAGGCACAGGACCCGACAGTATTTCGTTCTGTTGTACGTAGGGTCACTATGAGTCAGAGCCAACTCGATGGCACCTAACAACAACAAATGCACTCCAGTCCAATCTATCATTATTACCTAATTACAATGAATCTTCACATCACACAGCTTTGTCTGCATGGGCTACAGCACGTGCTGTTGTTTTTACTGCTGCTGTGTTTTTATAGTAGCTGATTTTGTAAAATTTTCTGATGTTATAGCTACAATATTGTGGTAAGGAGTACTTGCGAACCTGTATCAATAACTTTTTTGAGAATGAAATAGTAATTAAAGGAAAAGAAGGAGAAAAATTTTAAAAAGACTTCTGCTCAGTTACTAATTATGTTGTGCCTAATAATGTAATTCAATGTGGAAAGATTTTGCAGAAGAATTTTGTTGTTCGTATTCATATAATCTAAGAAATACTACATTTTAAACTATTTATGACTATATTTATCACATATTATTCTATGATTAAAATTGATTATAAACATTACTAGGGATTCTGTATGGTCTTGTACGGGAGGAAGTCCATGGAGGGGAGTGACATCATGAGTTACCACACTGGGTGACACCAGCCCTAGTGATGCTGCCTTTGTATCACAGCCCACTAATGCTACTGGCTGGCCATTCGTCATGTCTATCAAGGATATAGGTGTCCTGGACCCAGTCAAGGGAGCTTGACACATCAAGAAATTTTTCCAACACCTGAAACAGATCACAGAGGAAATTTCACAATTCCTCTCTCCTGTCAAACCCTGTAACACCCTATGTGTGCCCTTTTGTGGCACATAGAAGTTTCCACCTTGAATAGCCAACAGTTTATTGTCTGTTTATAGTCTGTCAGTTTATTGTTTATGGTGGCTTGCATGTTGGTGCGATGCTAGAAGTTATGCCACCAGTATTTCAAATAGAAGTAGGTTCACACATAGTAGATAGATTTCAGTAGAGCTTCCAGACTAAGACAGGTTGGGAAGAAAGGCTTAGTCGTCTACTGCCAAAAATTAGTCAATGAAAACCACATGGATCACAACAGAACATTGTTCAGCAAGCTTGCTTTGGACCCGTCATCAGATAGATCAGTCACTAGAGGAGCACATCATGCATGTTGACATAGAGGCCCAGTGGGGTGAGGGAGACCCTTGGGCAGATGGATTGGCATAATAGCTGTAATAATGGATTCAAACACACTGGCGATTGTGGGAATAATGTAGCCCTGGGCAGTGTTTTGTTCTGTTGCACATAAGGCCACCATGCGTCAGGGTAGACTCCAGAGCAGCTAACAACACCTTGTATGAAAATAGCTGTTGGCATATCTTGTCCCCTCTACCCCCACCCCACACAAGCACCATGAGCTCCTTAAAGACCAGAAGCTTAGTTTTCCCTGGGTCCACTATTTTCTAAGGGTTGTATTGGTCATCACATTCGCACCTGCCTGGGAAGGGAGGACTCCTGCCTCCTGCAACAACCACCACCCATATGCAGCATTTCTGGGAGCCACCAGAGCATACCTTAGAAGCCTCCAGCTCACTCCTGCCTGCCACAGCTACTGCTTGGTATCTGTTCTGTCCCCTTCTTGTCCCCAGGGTTCTCTGCCTCACCTCCCCTAAGCACTACTGCTTGCTACCAGACACTCTGAAGCTAATGCACTGGCACCTTCCAGCTACCTGAGAAGCCGGGTTCTCTGGCAAAGTGGTGGGGGTGTACTCTTGGGGTCCATTCTGTCAGAGGTGTCCCATGCAGTACCATAAGAGCTGGCAGGGTTATCAACAGGGTATCTGCTTCCCTGCTTCTCCCAAAGCATTGAGGCCAATCCAGGCTCTAGACTAGGATCCCCTTCCTCCTCTCTGATGGTTATTGTTGTTCCCACTTGCTGTCAAGTTGGCTCTGACTCATGGCATCTTATGTCAAATAGAACCAAATGTTGCTTAGTCCTGCACTGGCTTCATGATTGTTGCCATATTTGCCTATTGCATCAGGCTACCTCCCTGAGGCTTTTCCTTGTTTTTACTAACTCTCCACCAACCATGACACCCTTTTCTAGCAATCAGTCTTCTTTAGCAATCACTGGTGATGTATCCAAAGTGAGTGAGCTGGAGTCTTACCATCCTTTCTTCTAAGGAACATTCCAGTTGCAGTTTTTCTAAGATGGATTTGTTCATTCTTCTGGCAATCTGCATCGTATCCAATATTCTTCATCAACACCACAATTTGAATGCATCAATTCTTCTGTCTTCCTTTTTCATTATTCAACTTCTGCAGATATATGAGATGATCAGAAAGATCATGGCTTGGGTCATGCATACCTTAGTCTACAAAGTGGCATCTTTCCTTTTTAAAACTTTTAAAGAGATCTTTTGCAGCAGATACGCCCAATACAATATGCTGTTTGATTTCTTGACAGCTACTCCCACGTATATTGATTGTTGATCCAAGTAGAATAAAGTCATTGACTTCAATTTCTTCTCCATTTGTCATGATGTTGTTTGTCAGTCCAATTGTGAGGATTTTCGTTTTCTGCATATTCAGGTACAATCCAGACTGAAGGCTATAGTCTTTGTTTTCTTTTCTTTTTTATTATTGTGATTTGGGTGAAAAATTACAGAGAAAATTCACTTTCCGTACAGCAGTTCACATATACTTTGTCTCATGACATTGACCACAATTTACCACAATGCAACAGCTCCCCTCCCACT
>NW_006921596.1:2734972-2743654 GCF_000298275.1 Orycteropus afer afer
TAGTTTTTTATAGTTTTCTTTGTAGAGGATTTTTGTGTCCCTGGTAAGATTTATTCCCAAGTATTTTATTTTTTTGGTAGATATTGTAAACAGTATTGATTTCCTTATTTCTTTTTCAGCAATCTCTTTGTTGGTGTAGAGGAATCCAACTGATTTTTGGACATTGATCTTATATCCTGCCACAATGCTAAATCTCTCAATTAGCTCCAGTAGATTTTTGACTGAGTCTCTTGGGTTTTCTAGGTAGAGGATCATAGCATCAGCAAATAGGGATAGTATGACTTCTTCCTTGACAATTTGGATATCTTTGTTTTCCCTTTCTTGCTTTATGGCCCTGGCTAGAACTTCCGGTACAATGTTGAATGGAAGTGGTGATAGTGAAGGCTATAGTCTTTGACCTTCATCAGTAAGTGACTTCCTCCCCAAAGGCCTGTTATTTGCCAGCATCTCTCTGGCTCTTTCTTCCTCAGGATGCTCCTGAGGTCAGGTTGGGCAGTTTGTTACTCCTCCATCTTAGGACCCAGTCAGCCCAGTGCCTGGCACCCAGAGGCTCATAGCAATGAGTGTTGAATGGAGGCTAGCTATCTCCTGCGCATCTCATGTGAAAGTCTCCTGTAGTCCCTACAGTTCCCTAGACACACTTGACCCCCACAATGGACCGCACAGGCCATGCTCACCAAGAGCAGTCCCCCAGGAAACACAAGAAGGAACTCTGTTGGAGTATGCTGCCAGCATGTACAGCCTCTAGTAGAGACTCTGGAGCACTGAAGATGGAGAATCCTGGCCATGTCACCAGGAACCTGTGCACAGCAGTGTCAGAGACCCCAGGGAACTCTATGCAGGAAAAACTTGGGTTTAGAGGACTCATGCTTAATGCTCTTGGAAAGATCCCACCACAACATCTGGAAACACTCTCAACATACATATGCACTTACAAATCTATTCACTCACACACTTGCACTCACACATACTTTTACACACATGTAGTTTACTTACATACATATGTGCACACATGCACAAACACACTGTACCTGCACATGCAATCTTACATGTGCACATGAGCACATACAGAGTACCCACATGCACACATACACTTTTGTACACTGACACATGTACTGTACCAATGCACATGCACTCACACATGCACAAGGACATCCATATACTATATCACACACATGCACACATACACAAACACTCATACATTTTCATGCATGCACATATACTGTACCAAAGCACACCTGCTCACATTACACATGCAGAAGGACATGCATGTAGGATATCACACACATGCACACATACATACATTCTCACACACTTGCATGCATACCTCACACCTGCACACAAAAGTGCACATGTGCTCACACACCCACTAACGTGCTTGTGCACAAGGTCACACATTGTCATACACAGAATCATACTTACACCCATACCTACACCTTTCTCATGTTCATTAATCAACTTAATAGCTTTTAATGAGCATATGTGGCATGCTAGGGCCTGCACTAAGCAAACCAAACTGGTGGAGACTGATCCGGAAAGACCTACAGTCTTGTGGGAAGATAGACAAAAGTCCAATAATCACCCAAGAAAACACATAGTTAGGGTACGAGGACCTGTGCTGCAGTATTAGAGCTATGAGTGTGGTAGTAGGTCACAGTCTGGTCTGGAATGGGTAGGCAGGAGGAGGCTTTGTAGCTGACAGTTCTTATCAGCAAAGGTATGCAGCCAGGAGCACTGAGCATAATGTGCTTTCAGCCTGGTTTGGAGGAGGAGACCTCCGGGCATTGTCCCTATCCTGAGGCCACCAAAGTCAGGTGTTGCAGGTGTTGCCTAGCTAGGACAGGGGTGAGGTAGAGGCAGCCTAAGCCAGGACAAGTCAAGACCTTCTAGGCCAGGGTCTAGGGCAGCTCCTGGCTTACCTCTGCTCTGCTTGCAGCATAGGCAGCCATCCTGGGCAATGGACAAATGGCCCCCTCATGCCCCTCTCCTTTTCTGCTTCTCTGTGTCCCCAACTACACACTGAGAGTTCCAGTCAGGCTCTATCTCTATGGGGCATGAGGGGCGGGGGCTGCAGAAAGGGCCTCCACCCCGCCAACCCTCTCTGTGAGGGATAAGTCATGGCTCTTTCCCCCAGGGCCCAGGTTCCAGCCTCTATCAGCTGCACACCCATCTCAGCTCTCTCTGTGACTCTGAGCAGAGAACAGAGACTCCTGCTGGGGATGTCCCCTCCCCTGCACCACACACACTCTTACACCTGGCTCTTGCACATGCTTCCAGTGACCCCTCAGCCTCAGTTCCCCCACCAGAGACTAGTGGCCCCCTGCTTACATGAGTTCTTTCCTTCAGGGACAACAGGGCCTGGTGTTGGCATGCAGGGGTTGGGGAGCAAGGGGACACTTCCATTGAGTCTTTCAGGGAAATTCTTGGAAGTTTCCAGCAAGCCTGTCTAGGGTATGAAGAACCTGCAAAGGCTGTGTGGGGTCAGAGGCTGGCCGAGAGTCAGGACACCAGGGTTCTTGGTCTAGTTTACTGTTGAGGGCGTCACTGTGAAACTGAGACCCTCCCTAGGTCCCTAAGGGGGCTTGTGAAGCAGCTCGGTGCTCAGATGGCTGTAGCCCTATCATGTGGGGGCATTCAGGTCACATCCACTCCATAATCAGTGAGCTCCTGCTGTGGTGGGGCAAAGCAGAGGGCAGGGTAGACCCACCCTGTTTTCATAGAGCTGATCTTTGGGAGGGAGGGACAGTCATCATCACGTAGTCACACAGATGAATGGAAAGCTCACCTGGGACTGGGGCTCAGACGAGAGGAGTGAGCTGTTGCTGAGAAACGGAGTGATGGGGTGTGTGGGGGGGGGAGATCTGGTCAGGAGTGGCAGGGAGGCTTCCCAGAGGAAGCAGCACCTAACTGAGCTTCCAGGGAGCATGGGAGTTAATAAAGAGGAGGGGGAGGTCCTCAAGGAGCCACAGAGTGTGGTACAGAGCAAGAAGCAAGCAGGAGATCTAGGGAGGGGATGCAGGAGGCCAGGGACCATGCCAGGCAGGCTTTGCATGCCAGGCAGGTGAGCAGAGGAGAGGCTTTGTCTCCAGAGCAATGGTAATCCGCTAAAGGGGCTGAGACCAGAGGGTCACTCTGTGTACTAGGAGGGAATGGGACAGTGGCCAGGGGACCTGGACCTGTCAGATGTTATGGATGGGTCCAGATGAGTGCACAATAGGGGAAGAGGGCTGCATTGGGACCCTTATAGCTATGGCAAGGAAGGTAGTGTCCCACCTGGGATGGGACCCTAGGAATGGGACTACCTAGGGATGGAGATGAGTCGCGTTCATGTGTGTGTCTCTATATGTGTGAGCATGAACAGCCATATGTGCATGCTCTGGTGTATACATCCATGCCTGTGCATCTGTCCATGTATGCATGACTTCAGTTGTGTGTGCACTGTCTCATGTGTGCACATGTATTTGAGGATGACAGACACTGGGAAAGGTGACAGGAAGATGTCAAAGCCAGATGTTACAGTGTTTGTCTGGAAGGCTCTTTCCCTGTCCCCCTCCCAGACTAGGAGACTAGAAGTCCCCACAGAAAGGGCATGGGTATATCCCTGTCCGACCTTTACCTTAGAGCTCCCAGGACAATCAACAAGGGTGCTCCCCACCCACGAGGTCTGAGCCCAAACACTAGAAGATGAATGACCCAGAGTGTTTGCTAAGTGACTTTAGGTCAACATGAGGATCTTGGGGCCAGGGTCTTTGTCTGCCTACATTCATGGTAGTCTTCCCCAGGCAACATGAAATAAGTAATCCAACCCACAAGCAACACTTCTTCTGTTCAGCTGTGGCCTCACATGCCTAGGATGACAGAGGGTAGGGACACTCTGGTCATCATTCTCTCCACAGGGTCTAACTGGCCCCAAGGAACTGTGAGAGCAAGGGTCTAGGCTGTGGTCTAGGCAGCAGTAGTAACACATGACCCTGGCAGGGCTGGTTTTCAAGCACCCCGGGAGGGGCACATGCTCCTTCTTCTGGCCTCCACCAACCAGACTTTTGTCCAGCGCCTGGCCTGGAAGCACCTTCAAAACACCCGCTGCTCCTCTCTGCCTTCCATTTTAATCCACCCACATGCATCATTCCATATCATGGATTAATTTTATCATTGTGTTTTCTAAAACTATATTGCAACACGTTGTGTTATATCCTTATGCATTTTGCAAGTGTAATACAAAAATTGAATGAAATGATGTATAACTCTTATTTATTTTTATTACTAGCCAACTCAACATTGTACTTGGAAAAGCACAGCCCCAGACAAGCCAGTATAATGTATTTCAGTACAGAGGTTTACCGCAATTTACTTTAGGAATATGTCACCCACAAACATAACTATTTTTTTGCTCCGAGAGAGAGAGGTGAGGGTTGGAGCTATGCTCCTAAATTACAACCACCCAATTGTGGACTTAACAAAGCACCATTTCCCCCAGTTCTCTGGCCTGGCTGCTTGTGAGTATTTGTGGCATCTCAGCAAAAGCTGGCTGGGTCCCTATTCCACTTTGTTCTCAAAGCTCGTGTTTGACTAATTCTGTGCTCCCATAATTACTAAATCAAAAGAATTTATTATCCCTGAAACTTTAAATGGGAAGGAAATAAGGGGAGGAGGTTAGCATTGAACCTTAATAATGATAAAATTCTACCACGGTCAGTGACTTCCAAACCCATCCCCGCAGCCCACGAGAATGCCAGAAAGCTAGTGACTGTTGGAGTCGAGGCGGCCATGTTGCCTGTCCCTTTGGCAAAGTGCTAGCTGATGTGGACTTGTTCCTAGGAGAGGGGAAAGAGCAGCTCCGTTCTCTTCTATTTCTTGCTTACATTAAACGTAATTCCTCTTATTTTTCTGGAATTAATTTGGCTTCTCTCTCCCCTTGTTGAAGGCCTCTTGCCATATTCTGGGATTTAAAAAATGACCCCTGAGATAGGAAGAAAGAGGAGGGAGGGGCCGGAAGGAAGGATGGAGAGAAGCAAGTAATGGGAGGACATGGAAGAGACCCATTGAACAAAGCTCCTCTTAGCAACCAGATTTGCACGTCTTTGGGTTTGAGAGCAGACACTGCTTTTCATGGGGATCCAGGAGGTGAGCCTCAGCTGGAGCTGAATAGTCAGCATGGTGACTATGCACAGAGATGCTCATGAGGGCCCATAGAAAATACCACTTTTGTTTTCCTTCCTGTACAAGTCTGTCACAAAGCATCTGGGGAAACAGGGATTTGTGGCCTACACGTAAAGCACAGGGCAGGGCTGTGTGTAGTGCACTGTCCCTTCTGGCTGCTGGGGGGACCCAGGGCTTCAAACCAACACATCCAATCCTTTCAGATTCAATACGTGGCACCAGGCACCTACCAAGCATCCACTTGCCTCCCAGGAGAGCAGGCCAGCCCCAGAGGGGGTGAGATGACCCGCAGGGTCCATCTGGGAGTGGTCACATTTCCCTCAGTCCACACCCCACACTGGCCATGGTGAGTGACTTTTCTTCTTTGGAGCCTGCAGGGGTCCCTGTCATCCCTTCTGAATCAAGGCAGTCCCTCTACAATCTGCCCCCACATACTCTGGCCACACCTTCCTCAGGCCCTGGCCTTGCTTCTCCAAAACTCCACCCTCTACCATCTCCCCTTCCCCCTGTCCTGGATGCCTCCTGGTTCTCTCTGCTTCCTCTCTTCACCACCCCTCAACCCTCTGCAAACCCAAGTCCTATCTTGTCCTGTTGGTGCCTGTCGAATGCCCTTCAGGGGTCTCAGCATAAAAAGTCAGGCCTCAGACCCTACCCAACTTGTCTCTCACCTCCACCTTGGTTCACCTCACTGCCTCCCTGCAGCTCCCGGCCTACTCCTATGAGTGCCTCTGCTCACTGCCATGTGGATGGCCCCACTTGCCGACTCAAGGCCTCTCTCCATTCCATGGTCTTTTGTGGCTCCACACACCTCACCATTTCGGCACTTAAGGCAGCTGTGATTACCCTTTATTTACATCTCCTCCTGTGACTGAGTACAAAAATTCTGTCTGCCTTTTGTTGAGCAATTTTAACCTAGAGCCAAGCCCAGAGCTTGATATAGAGGAGTTACTCAATAAAATTAATTTTTTTAAAAAATTCTATTGTTGTCGTTGTTGTTAGCTGCCATCACATCAGCCCCGACTCATGGCGACCCTGTATGTTACAGATAGACCTGTTCCATAGGGTTTTCTTGGCTGTAATCTTTCTAAGAAGCAGTTTGCCAGGTTTTCTTCCAGGGGCCACTGAGGGAGTTTGAACTGCCAACCTTTATGTTAGCAGGCAGTCACAAACTGCTAGCACCACTCAGGCTCTTTAGCAAAATTAAAATCTCAGGAAAGGAAAAATATTTTTCAAAATAGATCTTCAATAAATGTCAGATATTGGGCTAGTATCCTCATTATACATAATGAGATCATACAGGTGAATTTTAAAAAAGACACTCTCTGAGAGATGAATGGGCAAATCATGAACCAAGACAACAGCCCTAGATCCCACTCCTGAAAAGCTTGCCCATGTCTGGGACCCGCTCTGTGTGAGTCGCTTGTCTGACCATCTCCCGGGAACCCAATCTTCTGTGCCTCCCTCTGGGACATCTCCCGAGTACTAGGGCTCCTGGAATGTGCTCAATAATATGGACTCACTGACTTGCTTAGGGAAACTTGTGGAGAGGAAAAGCTGTTGCCCAGGTGGCACAATGACTCAGGGACAGACACAAGTCAGCAGACAGAGCACTGGGCATGGCTGACTGCTCCTTGCATAGTAGCTGCTTCTTAAAAGCTTTGTGTAAACTGAGTTGTTATAAACCATATCTTATTTCAAATGCACTTGGGGAGACTTGCTTTAAAAATAACTCTGACAGAATCCTTTTATAAAGTAAAACAATGTGTTTGTAATATGAGACAGCTCTTCCTATTTTATAGAAAATTCTGACATTTGTATATTGAGTTTACTTAATGGAGCACCCCCCCCATGACCTTCTAAAATGCAAGTTTCTTCTGTTCGCTCTTACTTTCCTTTGCCTCAATCTCTTTTCTATTTTAATACCATTGTGCTGTATGTATTTTCATCATCCGTGTTAAACCGTTTTGGAACAAGTGAGTGTCAATCAGTCAATAAACAAATGAGAATCCCCAGTAACTTCTGTCTTTCTTTCCTCCACGCCAGCTGGGCAGGTCAATGTGCCGGGTGACTCCCAGAAGGTCAAGACATATCGAAAAGGTGATGTCAGAGGTTGGAAAGAACTAGCATGTGGGGTTAATGTCAAGTGTGGCCTTGGGGAAATGGAAAGGGCTTTGTTCAGGCTTCTGGGTTCTGTGGAGGTAGAACATAGTGTGAGGGTGGGGGACATTCATTTCTGGCCAAAGCTTGGGACATGGCCCTGAGGTCAGGCTGATGAGGCCAGGGAAGGCAGCCTGTGAGCGAAATGGAGAAGAGCTGAGAGTTTCTCAGGAAGATGTCCACACCTTGGGGACATAGAGAGGCTACCTGTCCATGTCTGTCCACCTATATGACTGATTGTCTGTCTACAGGGATAGGAGCCTGAAAGGCAGGAGTGGGAAGAGAATGATAATGCAGGCAATTCATAATCAGAAGGAGACGCTGTGGCACAGGGCCAGAGAGTATTCTTGGATGGGACTTTTTTGTTTCCAGTGCCCTATTCGAAACCAGCTGCAATTCTTTTTTTAAGTACCATTCCATCCGACCTTTTGAAATGAAAGATTTGTATTTCAATGGGAAATCTGCATTTTGACTCAAAGATAAGACTCAATTTTCTGTCTTTGGTTGTTCCTCTCAGACAAACCAGTTCTTTTTTTGGGGGGGAGGGAGGGGCTGAAAATTTGCTCAAGATCAGAAACAGGGCCACATGGATGCAAAGAATGACAGCTTATAGACACTCACCCACAGTGACTGGAGATGGAAAACTCTGCCATAGAGCTACATGAGAAAAATGCCTCATTCTTGACCCACTGAGTCTGTCCATGCACTGGGAAAAGTGACATATGAAAGTAAACAGCAAAGGGCTAGAGACAGGACAATTAAACACAGATCCAAGGAATTTGTGACCTTTATGCTCATAAGGGTGGTGTTTGAAATAAATATTCATGAAAAGAAATAATGTAAGGAAGAATGGATGAATGAGTCAGTGGGTGAATGGGTGAATGGTTGGATGGATGGATGGGTGAATGGATGGAGAGATTGGTGGCAATAAAATTTTAATTTTGCAGTCACAAGGATAATAGTGGAAGCTCTGGTAGCATAGTGCCTAAAGCACTTGACTGCTAACCAGAAAACTGGCAGTTCAAACCCACCAGCCACTCCTCGGAAGGAAGATTGGCCAATCTACTTCTGTAGTGATACTGCCTCAGAAACCCAAGGAAGGGTTGCTACGAGTCAGGTCCGATTCAACGGCACACAACAACGAGGATAATATTAAAGGAAGAAAGGAAGGAGGGAGGGTGGGTGTTACTTGTCTTATGCAAGCCTACTCAAGTAATTGACAATATAAGAAAGTGGATGAAGAACCGTGCTGGGATGTTGACCCGAAAGCAGGTCCGTGGTTGGCAAGGGAGTGGGAGTAATGGATGTTGCTTTGCTGTCTCAGTTATCTAGTGCTGCTATAACAGAAATATCACATATGGATAG
>NW_006921596.1:2744029-2749029 GCF_000298275.1 Orycteropus afer afer
TCGGAAGGAAGGTTGGTCAATCCTACTTCCGTAGTGATACTGCCTCGGAAACCCAAGGAGGGGTCGCTATGAGTCGGGGCCGACTTGACGGCACATAACAACAACAACAACAACATATATATCTCAAAAGATATTGAGTCAAGATACACCCTACACTATTCCTGTCTCATTAACATAACATTCTCAAAAGGGGTTATAACCATAGGCATAGAGGATACAAGGATATACAAGGATTTATAACAAATATATTTGGAGGACACAGTTCAATCGTAACATCTGCCATTTCAGAAGATGCAAATAGCAGAAGTCCAGAACCTGGGCAACATGACCCAGAACTGACTGCAGATGCCCAGAGCCAGTCCTCTCTCTTGGAAAAAGAAAGACATCCAGCTAATAGCATCTGGCATGGTGGTCGACTTCCTAAGTTTTCTCTGGGTTAAAAATAAATCATCACCCCAGCAAAGGATAGAGGAGGAACCCATGCTTATCCTGGGTGTGCTGAGAATATGTAAGGGTGGAGTCCTGATCAATAAAAGGTGAATGTTTTTGTTTAGTAGGGTACAGTAGTTAAGGGAGGGATTGGAATCCAGGTAACTAGGGCTCAAATCCTGACTTTGCTGCTCACTGCCTAGAAAGGAGCTCTGGTAGCATAATGCCTAAGGCACTTGACTGCTAACCAGAAGGCTGGTGGTTCAAACCCACCAGTCACTGCTCAGAAGGAAGATGGGGCAATCTACTTCTGTAGTGATACTGCCTCAGAAACCCAAGGAGGGGTCGCTATGAGTCGGGTCTTACTCAACGGCACATAACAACAACAACAACAGCCTAGAAACTCAGGCAAATGCCCTCGGTCCTGGAGTTTCACCTTCCTAACCTGTGCACGTAGTTAATAACATCACACCCATTGCTCAGGGCAGCAATGGAGCTAAAGCACCAGCTCAGTGCCTGGCTTGTAGTCAGTGCTCATGAATGGTAAGAATGATGAGGAGAAGAAGGATGGTGGGGCTCATCCTGCAAGGAGAGGCCGGAGATGGGCTTGGAAAGCCATTTTTGAGGGCCAACCTGTTCTAGACTTCCCTCTGCCAAGGTGACCTGTGGAAGCAAGGTTCACACTGGCCTGGTTAAGCATGAGGGAGTATGGCCCTCTTTACGCCAATCTCCCAAAACGCAATCTAAAATCATATTTTCAGAAGTCTCCTTTTCCTCACAGAAAGAAAACAATTTATGAAGCACAGAATTCCTCTGATAATTAGGTGATGGTTATCACCACCCATACTGGCTCTACCAGAAGAAGAGGTGTCTTCGTCTCAGGGGAGGGGGTGAGCACTCTCTAACTCAGGGGGCAGTTCTCCTCCCAGTCCTCCCAGGGAGGCTCCTGTCTCCTGCCCAATGGCCCCCAGGGCCTGAAGGCTGTCTGTCCAGGGATGGGTTCCTCTAACCACACTTGGCTACAAGGGGACAGAGGCTGGTGAGGGCAGAACCTGCAAGGGGGCTGCTCTCTCTTGGCCTTGCTTTAAGGATATGTCATTAAGCCTCCACATCTCCTACTTACAAGAAGATGGGAGTGAAGCAAGGTCAACAAGAATATGGGTGGGCATCAGAGATGAGTAGATCATGTTCACATTGCACTCATACTGCAAGAGCTGTGGGTGGGGAAGATGGAAGTGCCGACTTGGTGGGCTTTCAGAGACCTCTTGGGCAGCAAGCGTGGGCTCCAGTCACAACTCTCCACCAACCCGAGACCTGAGCATTCCCTTCACTTCTCTGGGCTCAGATTCTTCTCTTGTAAACTATGGTGGTGGGGGGGGTTATGTCCTTGCAGCTTTTTTCTGAGATGCAAGGGGTAGGTGGGTAGTCAAGCAGATGTTTAAATGTCTGTGAGCCAAGAACTAGACTCCCTAGGTGGCTAAAAGCAATTAAGTGTTCAGCTGCTAACAGAAAGGTTAGAGGTCAAATCCAGCCAGAGACACCTCAGAAGAAAGGTCTGGTATTCTATTTCCAGAAAAATCAGCCATTATAAACCTGTGAAGCACAGTTTTACTCTGACACACTTGGGGTCATCATGAGTCAGAATTGACTCAATAGGAACTGGTTTTTGAAGGTAAAAGTAGCTGCCTGGCCTGTTTTTTTTTTTTTTTTTTTGCCCCAAACAGAGCCATCCCTCTTCCACTCAGACCTGCCTTGGGCTCCCAAACCTCAGGGATCCAGCAAGAGCAATGCCTTTCCTTTCATTCAGAGAGACATCTGGGTAAGTCCTGAGTGGACAGAAGCTGGAATTTCTGGAGAGTGTGAGGATGGGAATGACAGTCGTTGGGAGCTCTTCATGAGGAAGGAGACGCTGCAGACATAGGGGAAGGAAGAGTGATACTTGGACAAGAACTATCCTGTCTGCAACACCCAATATCAACAACATCTTATATGTGATTTCACAGACACAGTTGTCTCATCCACCTCTGGGTCCTCAGAAAGAGGCAGAGTCAGGGAAGGGGAAGGTGACTTATCCAAGGTCAATTGTTGAGATCTATTCCTAGCTGTGGCCATAGTTCCTAGTTCTACCATTAAGGACTCCCTCCTTTCCATATTCTTGGTCCATGTCCCCACCCTACTGTCCTCGAGGACAGGGACGTGAGGCCCAGCCAGCCCTGTCAGTCAGCCTTGGTCATCACTCTGTGCAAAGTGATTGGCTCAACGATGGTCATGTGGCCTTAACCTGGCCTTTGAGATTCCAGGATTGTTCTTAGAAGCAGTGGGAAGAAGTTTTTCTGCTGGGGTAGCTGAGTGGAAGGATGTAAGTGTGAAGCATGGTCCTTGCCACCTCATGAGAGACCTGCTGCAGAAAGAAGCCATTACAGAGGAAAGCAGAGCTGAAATGTTGGAGGAGATAGAATCCTGAAGTCATCTTTGAGCTCCTAGATGCAACCATGCCTCAAGCTAAATCTATTCCTGGGGTCTCCAGTTCCATGAACTAAAACATTCCCATCTTTTTTCATTCCATTTCAGCTGGGTTTCTGTAACTTATAGCCTAAGGAATCTGGTTAACTGCATTGTCACATGGCTCCAAACCACCAGGGTCTTCCCACTCAGTGCAGGGTTCCCAGATCCAGGGTCAAAGAAAGAGGACAAGGGAGTTGCTTAGGCAGACCCATTCTGTTGACTTTCTAGCACTGGACCCGCTCCCCACACACCACACATCTCTGGGACAGACACAAGCCTCCCTCCCCAGGCCCACAGATGTGGCCCTCACAGGAGTCACCCCTGGGGATCCCTTGCCCTGTAGGATGGAGAAGAGTGGACATCCTGGAACATGCATCAGGGAAAGAGAGAAAGTTGGGAGTGTGGCTGTCTCCAGAAAATGCATAAATCAGGACTGTGCACACGTCCAGGGCACCCTAGATGTGTGAAGTGAAATGAGAGGCTGTTCAGCTGGTGCAGCAGAAACCATTTGGGTAAAAATTAGAGCAATAAAAGGCAGTAATGTGATTCTTAACTGTTACTATAGGCCTTCAGGGCAGTTAGGGAAGTAAATTAGGGGCAGTTTGAAAAGCTGAGGCTACTCCTTGGAGACCATAGGGCTTCCCAATGAGGAAGGCTGAGGGACACATTCACCTCCCACCCCAGGGTCTTTCCTTGATTCCCAAAAGCAAAGTCCTCCAATCCACCAAGTCCTGACACTCTTGTCTTGTCACCCTCCCCAAATCATAGTTGAGAGATGAATGTGTGGTGCTCAGTGTGGCCATGTCGTCCAGTAGATGAGGTGCTGGGTAGTGTCCTCTGAGCCAGTGCTCCTACTGGCAGAGCAGGACTCAAAGCCTGGCCCACAGACTCCCAGGCCAATGCTCCCTGCACTGCATCCACCCCTGTCCTGAAGGAGTGGACTCCAGGGCAAAGGTAGTGCTTCTCCAGGGGACACTGTCCATTGCTGGAGCTACTGGCCTGGACCCCAGGGAAGAAGGAAGTGCTTAGAGGTCATGAAAGGGAGGAATAGTGAAGAAAATAGACCTCTGGCCACAACCTGTGAGGTCTTTGTCCTCATGTCTATATCCTTTCTGTGTCCCTCTAATATCCAGGAGGCCCACACAGACTCCCTCTCCCCGAGAGCCTATAATGTGCTTTCCTGCTGCACACAAGCACATACTTCTATCTCAGGGAACTCTAGTCCTTTCAAGCAGCCATCAGCCCCAGGCCACACCAGGCCAGAGCAACACTCAAGGAGTCCTTGTCAAACTAGTCCAATATCAGTTAGAGGATGACATGAGGCCTTTCCCTGGGATCTGCGCACACTGCCATTTAGTCAATGGCAACTCACAGTGACCCTATAGGGCATAGCCACACTGTCCTGTAGGGCTTCCAAGGCTATAAATCTTTACTGAAGGAGATTGTCTCCTCTTTCTCTTGCAGAACAGCTGGTGGGTTCTTACCCCCAACATTTTGGTTAGGAGTCAAACGCTTTAACCACTATGCCACCAGAGCTCCTTCCTGGGATCTGAGAACAAGTAAGGTCCTGGCCCAAAGCTGGGGGCTTCCCTGGCTCTGTACAAGGGGTGCAGCAGGGGCTGTGGGGAACATCTTGGAGTGTGATGTTAAGTCTCTCTGCACATCCTTCCTGAGACATGATACCCTGGCTTCAGTCACAGGCAAAGAAATCACATTCTTGCTGCTTATTTGGTTCTAGAGACAGAGGCAGTGCTCCTTCTGGAGGTGTCAGGGAAGGTGCTGCCACCCCAAAGTGGTCCACAGGTCCAAACAGATATCACCTGCAGAAGAAACAGCCCCAGCCAAGCATGGGCACCTGGAAAGGTGTTCTTACCCAGTAGGCACATGTCCTCCAGGTCAGCTGAGCCCAAGGCAGGACACTGTGGACATTCTCCAAAGACAGAGCCTGCCTAGGGAATTGGCAACCACTGTATGGGCAGAGAACAAAGAGGTGGGCTCAGCTCAAGAGACAGCAGTGGTCCCTATCTGGGAAGTATTAAGGCAGGCAGGAGACTAGCTTCTTGCCC
>NW_006921596.1:2754029-2777937 GCF_000298275.1 Orycteropus afer afer
AACATGTCCAAAGTGCATGAGACATGGTCTTCTCATCCTCTTTTCTAAAGAGCATTCTGACTGTGATTCTTCAAAGACAGATTTGTTTGTTCTTCTGGTAGTCCATTCAATATTCTTCACCAACACCATAATTCAAAGGCATCAGTTCTTCTTAAGTCTTCCTTATTCATCATCCAGCTTTCACATGCATATGAAGCAATTGAAAATACCATGGCTTGGGTCAGGTGCACCTTAGTCCTCAAAGTGACAATCTTTGCTTTATAACACTTTCAAGACATCTTTTGCAGCCTATTTGCCCAATACAATATGTTGTTTGATTTATTGATTGCTGCTTCCATGGGCATTGATTGTGGGTCTAAGTAAAATGAAATCCTTGATAACTCCAATACTTTCTCTGTTTATCATAATGTTACTTATTGGGCTAGGATTTTTGTTTTCTTTATGTTAAGTGATAATCTTTTTATTTTTGTAAGTGCTCCAAGTCTTCTTCCTTTTCAGCAAGCAAAGTTGTATTGTGCATATTTCAGGTTGTTAATGAGTCTTCCTCCATTCCTAATGCCACATCCTCCTCTGTATAGTCCAGCTTTTTGTATTATTGGCTTAGTAATAAATTGAGTAAGTATGGTGAAAGATACAACTCTGATACACATCTTTCCTGATTTTAAACCACCCCCTGTTCTGTCTGAAGTCTGTCTCTTCATCAATATACAGGTTCTGCATGAGCACAATTAAATGTTCTGGAATTGCCACTCTTCAAAATGTTATCTACAATTTGTTATGAGCCATACAATCAAATGCCTTTGCATAGTCAATAAAACACAGGTGAACAACTTTTTTGTAGTCTCTGCTTTCAGCCAAGATCCATCTGACATCAACAGTGTATCCCCTTGTTTGACATCCTCCTCTGAGTTGCCTTGAATTTCTGGCAGTTCTTTAATCAATGTACTGCCACAACCATTTTTGAGTTATCTTCAGCAAATTTTTACTTGCATGTGATATTAATAATATTGTTCAATAATTACCACTTTCTGTCAGATCACCTTTTTCTTGAAATGGGCACAAATATATATCTCTTCCAATTGTTTGGCCGGGTAGCTCTCTTCCAAATTTCTTGGCATAGGTGAGTGAGCACTTCCAGTGCTGCATCCACTTGTTGAAACATCACAATTGATGTTTCATCAATTTCCAAAGCCTTGTTTTTTGCCAATGCCTTCACTGCAGCTTGGAATTCTTCATTCAGTTACATTGGTTCTTTGTCATACACTACTTTCTGAAATGGTTGAGCATTCAAATTCTTTTTGGTACAGTGACTGTGTATTCCTTCCATCTTCTTTGATGTTTCCCTTTTGCCCGTAGACTCTTTCAATATTGCAGCTAAATCCTTGAATTTTTTTTCTTCAGCTCTTTCTGCTTGAAAAATACTGACCATATTATTCCCTTTTAGTTTTCTAACTCCAGGTCTTTTCGTGTTTCATTATAGTACTTCACTTTGTTTTCTTGAATTGCCCCTTGAAATGTTCTGTTCGGCTCTTTTACTTAATTTCCTCCTTTTGCTTTATCTACTCTATATTTAAGAGCAAGTTTCAATTCTGTTCTGACATCCATTTCAATCTTTTCTTTCTTTCCTGTCTTTTTAATGACCTTTTGCTTTCTTCATGTATGATATCCTTGATGTCATCTCACAACTTGTCTGGTCTTCGGTTATTAATATTCAATGTGTCAATCTGTTCTTGAAATTGTGCCTAAATTCCAGTGGGATATACTCAAAGTTCTGCTTTGGTTCCTGTGGACTTGTTTCAATTTTCTTCAGCTTCAACTGGACCTTGGATATGAGTAAGCTCTGTTCTTACTCTTCATTCAGCCCCTGCCCTTGTTCTGGCTGATGATATCGAGTCTTCATTGTCTCTTTCCACAGATGTAGTCAGTTTGATTCCTGTGTATTCCATCTGGTGAGGTCCATGTCTATAGTCAGCATTTATATGGCTGAAAATTATTTCCAGTGAATAGGTTGCTAAACCAAAAAAAACAAGCTCACTGCCGTGGACTCAGATCTGACTCATAGCGACCCCTCCTTGGGTTTCCACGGTGGTATCACTATGGAAGTAGATTGCCCAACCTTCCTTCCAATGAGTGGCTGGTGGGTTTGAACCACCAGCCTTCTGGTTAGCAGTCAAATGCCTTAGGCACTACGCCACCAGAGCTCCTATCATGAGATCTCTGGCATAGTTTCTAACACCAAGGCTATATTCTAATCACTACTAATTATCAATGTATCTTGATCAATTGCATGTTTGATCAATTTCAGACTGCAGAAGTTGGTAGAAATCTCAAAAAGCTAGAGAGCAATTACAGCTTCAGGAGTTTGGTGGTGAGTTGGTTTTGTAATCTCTAGATTGGATAAATGCTAAAATATTTTTATCCTTTTTTCTACACATAAAAGGCAAAGAATGTATGTCTGACTGTCTCCCCTCTTTGACAAGTATATGATAATAGGATGGTTTCATGTTTACAAAGGTCAGTGATAAAGATTCACAACTCTCTCCACACATACATGCAGCACGAATATAAAGACGGAAGGAAAAACAAGTATCAGCCATACTAGGGCTTTTCCAATTTACCCTCTACTCCCTCTTTTTATATCAGGACTTGAATTCAAGCAGGATTGGAGGGAGAGAGGCTCAGAATGAGGGGGATTTCATCAGTGCTCTGCACACCACCCACTCCCTCACCAAAATCTCAAATTGCCTAAAATGATAAAGCATAAACTAGGTCAAATGGGTTGCAAAAATGGCAGAGAGTGGAATTTTTTTTCCATGGAAACTATTGGGTGCAGAATGCCACCCGCCCAGGGTTGAGAAAGAGTGAATTTTTCTAAGATACACTGGCTTGTGGTTGCTTTGGGAGCTCTGGTGGTACAGTGGTTAAAGTATGAGCCTGACAAGCAAATGTTCAGCAGTTTGAATCCACAGATTCTCCATGGGAGAAAGATGAGCCAGTCTGCTTCTGTAAATATTTGCAGACTTACAAACCCTGTGGGGGCAGTTCTACTCTGTCCTGTAGCTATGAGTTGGAATAGACTCAGTGGCCATGAGGTTGGTAGTGGCTTCTCTTCAGCCCCTGACATCCTCCCATACAGCAGAGGGCACTGTCTGCAGGGGAAACCTCAGTCCCTGGGAAGCTTCTTGCTGCCTGGTACTGTGTGGCCCTTCCCAACGCCCTTTCATACTATTCCTTTCATTTGAACTCCAGAAATCACCTCAAGGTGGATGTTATTCTCGTAATAGGGAACAAACTTGGAGATCTGAGAATTTGAGAGACTTGTCTAAGATCCCACAGCAACAACCTTTGTCTCTCTTGGCCCAGGTTGTGCCATTCTAGAGTTGGGGAGTTTGGGGTCTGGAAGCATAGTGGAGTGGCTGACCTTGAGGGTCAGCTGGTTGCCAGTGAGCCTTTGCATCTAAGTGACTTCTGGAACCAGACATCCTCTCCTCATTCTCACTCCTTCAAGACCAACTTGAAATTCTCATTTTCCAACTATGTCATAACCTCGTATAAAGCTCACAATAACACATAAATAACAACAACAATAATGGTGATAGTAACATTTGCTGGCATTTACTATGGGCTGAGCAATGTGTCAAGCACTTTATATGCTTGACTTACTCCAATCCTCACACCCATTGTATAGACAAGACTATGAGGCCCAAACACAGGCACAGGTGTGCCAGGGTTGCATTGCTGGTATGCATGGGGCAGGGTCTGGGGTGTCACCCAGCCTAAATGGCAGTAGAGGACCTGTAACCCACACAGCCTTCCTCGAGTTCTCCCTTTCAAACATGGAGCCAGCCCTGACCCCATATAATTCTCAAACTTCACAGCAAAAAGTAGGTGACTAAGACAAGAGCTCTGAAACCAGATAGCCCTGGAGAGGAACCCAATCAACGTACTGCCCTGAGCCTCCATTTCTTCATCTGGAAGATACAGGAGAAAATGGAAGCTACCTCTTATACGTTCCCTGGAAACATCTCTGTTCTAGGTCATTATGCAAGGGGGAAGAGGGGGGAAGGGGCAGGAGCAACATAGACAGGCCTTGTTCGGCTCTGCCAGTCCAACCCAAGTTTCCCATTCACACTCCTTCTTGGAAGCCCTTCCTGACTGCCATAGGCCCCATCATCTTTCCATTCTGCCCCACTAATGTCCCTTTTCCTGAAGGTATCAAGCTCCTTAAAGAAACTTAGGCATCAAAGCCAGCACAAGGCACAAGGACAATCACTTTTCAGTTTGTGATTTGTAAGCTCACATTTAAGAGCTCTGTGGTGTAGTAGCTAAGGCATTTGGCTGCTAACCAAAGCTGACAGTTCAAACCCACCGGCTGCTCTGTGAAAGAAAGAAGAGGAAGTTTGCTTCAGTAAAGACTGACAGTCTTGGAAACCCAATGGGGGTCTCTATGAGTCAGAATCAGCTCAATGGCAGTGAGTTCGGTTTTGGTTTGAATCTCACACTTATCTTAAATATAAAACAAGCATTTTCCCATGGAGAAGTTACCCTAACTCGACCCCAAGATCATTTTCTGCCATGCTTCCTATCTCCTACCTCAATTCCCTCCAGCACAGCGGTCTCTGCAAGGACTTTAGAATTGCTGAAAAACCTTAGGTGATGACCTTTCAGTCCATTTGGCTTTGTCACAGAGCATGTCAGGCACATGACAGCATCCATGGTATGGTTCTGTGAGAGAGTTACTGAAACATCTGGCCCTGTTAGGGTGGGCTGTGTTACATCTGTTCTGTATGTGTGCATGTGGCATGTCGGACTGCCTGTGTGCATGTGTGTGTGTGTGTGTGTGGAATTGTGTGAATCTGTGCACGTGTACCCTTTGTGTGTGCCTGTGAATAGCTGTGTGCACTGGTCTGTGCGCAGGTCTGCACATATTTGTCTGTGCCAGTCTGTGTCTGAACAGTTTCAGTGTATGCACGTGTATGTGCTTGTCTGTCCACAGATGTGTGCATGGATGTGTGTCTGTGGGCAGGAATATCTGTGGGTGTGGCTGTGCCCATAAGAGCGTGCGTATCTGAAGCTGGATCCCTTGTGCATGTGAATATGTGGGTCTGTGTGCGTGTGTGAAGTCCTAACAAGGAGGCAGACGCAGCTATTTTGAGGTCCCTAGTCATCACTCAAATAGGAATGTGGAACAGACAAAGTCACTCGTTGGGTTATTAATATGAAAACTGTAGCCCATGATGACAAATGATGACACGCCTTTTCAGAGGAAGAAAGGAAATGTTTCCAATATGGATGAGGAATGTGGCTTAGGGGAAAGAGCAGAAGAGTGGAATCACAAGGCTTGTGATGGAGTTCCGGGCCTGTCCCTACTGTCCCCCATGGCTTTTGGTTGCTTTTCTGAGTCTCAGTTCCCCCACTCATCAAATGGGCAAAATGGAGGCGGTAGAACAACCAGGAGATGAAGGACACAGGCTCTGGCCTCAAATACTAGCTTGGTCCCTCCTTAATCTCTCTGGACTTCAGCCTGTTTAGCTATGAAATGGGTACACTAAAGGATCTGCCTTGCGGAGCTTAAAGTATTCATGAATTAAATAAAACAGTAAACACTAATAAAGGCAAGTTACTATTTTAAAAATCATTATTCTACTACCACTCTTATCTCATATGGTTATTGCAAGATTCACACTTCCATGAATCTCTGAGGGAAAAACCCATTGGATCCTAACCCAGGGACAGCCACATAATTTGTGTTCCCTTGTTCAAAAGAATAGAGGAAAAAAAATGCCACAAAAGACACTAAAATATAAAGCATTTTTGCATTCTCTGCTGTCTTCCTCTTGACTTGTCAGCATTTTCAAATTGTTATTTAATGTCATTCTGAGTAAAGAAAAATTAAAATTTTGAATTGTTAACAGGAACTTGACTGTTCGTCTTTATATTGTACAATGCCACTGTTAAGCACATGAGAGCATTTAACTCATATGCAGAAATCACCAGAATGACACAATTCATGTTTCATATCACATACATTTATGTGCTTCATTCAGAAGAGTGGGACCACTGAACAAAACCAACTCAACTGTTTTGATTTCACTTTTTAATACACACACGTTCTACCAACACTCTCTGCCTCACTGATGAGTAGGGAAGGACTGAAAGGAAAAGAGCCACGGGTTGTCCAATCTTTCCCTGCCTTCTCCATCATCATTTGCAGCATAAGGGGTTGGCTAATGCAACCACCTGTTGTTCTGTTTGCTGTATTGTGGGAGCTTGTATATTGCTGTGGTACTGGAAGCCATGCCACCAGTATTTCAAATTCCAGCGGGGTTACCCATGGTGAACAGGTCTTACTGGAGCATCCAGATGAAGACAGACTAGGAAGAGAAGTCTGGCAATCTACTTCAAAAACTTAGCCAGTGAAAAACCTGTGGATCCCAACATATATCCAATATATCCAATATAGTGCTTGACTTTTTCAACCCCCTATGTTGAAACAAAACAAAACAAAAAATCTATTGCTGTGGAGTTGATTGCAACTTATGGTGACCCGTGTGTTACAGAGTAGAACTGTTCCATAGGGGGCTTTTGGGGTTGTAATCTTTATGGAAGCAGACCACCAACGATTTCCTTCACAGTTCCACTGGGTGAGTTCAAACCACCAATCTCTAGGCTAGTAGTCAGACACAAGCCATTTGTGCCACCCAGGGATCTGGCCCTAGATTGAAAGGCACTCAAAGTACACAGTGGCCACAACAATGTGTTCAAGCAATGGGCTTCTGAAGATGGCACAGGACCAGGCAAGGTTTTATTCCATTGTACATGGGGCACCGTGAGGCAGAGCCAACACAGTGGTAACTAGCAACAACAGCACAAAAGCAGTACTAGTAAGAAAGAAGATGATGAGGTTCTTTGATCATCTGTGTTTCTTAGAACATCATTGACTTCCGTCTGCCTTCAAAACAAGTTCTAGTTCAAATGGAAAATGTAGCTTCTTAGGGCTCTCAGTACTCCCACTTACTCAGTCTTAGACGTAAAATGTTCACCTTTTGTACTAGTTTTGAGTCTCGTTGAACTCCTACGTATGGTGAGCCCATTGGGATTCTGAGCTCATGGGCCATCATGAATGTTATGTATGAATGGGGCGGCGAGGACACGTATTGAATTTCCACTGTCCACTCAATGCTCCAATGTCCCATTGAACTTCATTTACAGAACACAAGTTCAAAGATTAAAGTGTTAAGAATTTCAAGACAATAAGAGCAAAGCATTAAAGCCAACACAGGATCCTTCTGAGTATCAAGAGACCAGCCCTGCCCACACTCAACCCTGCCTTGGCCACCATTGTGATGGCCTTGACTGCTTGGCTTCCTGTGGCCTCTCAGCACTACCACCACCCCACCCACATTAATGCCAGGGAACCAGGCGATAAAAACAGCCACATCTCTCAGTCAGATGCCTCCTACAGAAGTAGGAACATCAGCGGATCCCACCCATGTTAACTCTACTGTGTTCAGCCATAATACCAATTAAAATCCCTCTCATAGAAGTTGTTGTCTCCTTGATACTCTGTAATTGGTAAATACACTGCAGAGAACCTCATTAGGACACGTCTGGGTGGTGCGTCCAGTGTTTGTGGGGCAGCTCTGGAAGTGACAGCACTTGGTGTGACAGGGAGCTCAGTGGTCATTCCTACTGGTTCAGCAAAAGGTGGGAGCAGACCATGGCTTGGGATGAGCCCCACCCTGCCTCAAACCCAGCAGAGGTGACCCTGTGTGGTGGTGATGGACGGCCCAGTAGAGGCCGGCCAGAGCCTCAGGACTATAGGTCCCAAAACTGGTACACTGGATGGGTTAATATGCACAGGCCTCGAACCATAGGGGCTGGGGAAGGGCAGGGACAGCTTGTCTTGCCCACAGGAAGTCTGACATCAATCTCCTCTGCTCCCATGCATCCAGCTTCAACTATTCACCAACAATTGCTGAGTACCTACCATGTTCATTTAATCTGCACAGCTCCCGTTAAGAAAATATATTATTATCCCCATTTTTTGATCAGGGAACTGAGGCATAGGGACTGCACAGCCAGCCACTCTGATGGCTCTGGGACTTAAACCCATGTGTGTGCCCTGCATGGGTCTGCCTAGCTGGACCTCAGCCCACCAAAACAAGAGTACTCACTTGAGGGCAGCCACACCTCTGTAGGGTCCCATACTCTCTCAGGACATGGGATCCTAAGAAAGCCACCTGGGCTTGCCCTTCCACCTCCTTGAAGTAGAGAGACCATTTACAGACAAGTTCTTCCATTTCTTTCCCACCAACAACAAAACGATTAATTTCCCTTGATGAAGTTGTTTCTGTGAAGAACAATAAGATGCCTCCCCAGGAGGCACCATTACCATGGAAGCATCACTCTGGGACAGAAGGGGGGCTTCCCCTCTAGAGGAGGACTCTGCTTGGCACCCCGCTGTGCCCTGCTCTAACTGGCCAGGAAGATGGGGCAGTTTACAGGGTCTGTTTGGGCTGGGCTTCCCTGAGGAGGACAGCCTTTCCAAAGGGCCAGGCAAGGAAAGGCATGTCCCACAGTGCCCACAAGCACACAGAGTTACAGCCTTGGGAGGCTGCCATTCACCATGAAATGCCAAGCAGCCCAGCTGTCCACAACCAGTTCAAGACGCCTGGTGGACACAGTCAGAAGAATCCATAAACAGGCCTGGATGGAAGAAGGGCGGTTAATGAGGCATCCGCTTGCCACTGCGCGCTGAGATGAACGGAGACCCCATTGCTTCCCAGGAGGAGGGAGAAAGGGAAGTGGGCAGGAGCCCAGTCAGGGGAAGCAGGAGTGGAAGAAACCCCTGGCTGTCCAGCCATGCCCTGCCCGCTGCACTTGCTCCTGAAAAGGCTACCCCTGCCCACCCCTTTAGCTGGCTTCCTAACCTTCCACCTCCTGCAACCAATGCCCCCACAGCAACATGGTGGGATGGACGCTGGCCTCATGCAGACCTGCTTCTCTTGGGCCTTGAAGCCCATGTCACCTTCAGTGACCCACCAGGCCTTCGGGGGTTGGGAATGTTGCTGCTGGGCCTATGTGTGGCACTCAGTGGAGACTCAAGCAGACCTGGCCTCAGGATCTCAGCACCAGAAGAAGCAGGGTGCGCTTGTGGTTGGAATGAAGCTTCACAGAGTCAGGGAGGACGTGAATCTTCTCCCCTCCTCCCCCACCCCCCGCAGGTAACAAGCCCTAGGCTCAAAGCCAATTGAGGTCAGGGTGGGGTCTTCGGCTGAGATAATCAGGCAGGAAGACGACTGATATCTGTGCATAAAGGAGATCCGTTTGTCAAATACAAGTACCTCATAAATGAAATGGCAGGAGGCCAAAGACAACTGCTGCAGCCCCACCAATGCACTGATGATTTTCCACGTCTCAGTTCCTGAGACTGCATGCTGGGGCCTGAAAATCCACCTGACTTTGATAAGAGCAGACAGTGGGATGGATGGATAGACAGACCAATAGGCAGATAGATGGATAGATAGATAGATGGATAGATAGATAGATGGATAGATAGATAGATAGACAGACGATAGATAGCTGTTGTCAAGTTGTCTCTGATTCATGGTGACCTCATGTACAACAGAACAAAATATTGTTTGGTCCTGTGCCATCTTCATGTTTGCCAGAATGTTCGAGTCCAACTTTGCAGCGATTGTGCCAGTCCTTCTCACCGAAGGTGTCCCTCATCCTCCTCAGCCTTACACATCACCAAAAAACAATGTCTTCCTTCAGCAATCGATCCCTCCTAATGACATGTCCAAAGCAAGCAACTCAGACAATGTTCTGTTGTGCTCCAGGCTGTTTACCTTGGCTGAGTATCAGAAGGAGATCACCAGGCCTTTCTTCCTAGTCTGTTTTAGTCTGGAAGCTCCCCTGAAACTTGCCCACCAGGGGTGACCCTGCTGGTATTTGAAACACTGGTGGCACAGCTTCCAGCATCATAGCCACATGGAGCGACCAGGGTGCAACAAACTGACAGATGGGTTGTGTGAGCCTGAGACAACACTCCCTGAGAGAGTTGATCAAAACCTGTGGAAAAACAACTCTGGCTGTGCTTCCAAGCCAGCCTTCTGGGCAGGGTGAGTGTGAGCTCCAGGGTTCTCCTTCCAAAGGACTCCTGAACTTGATATCCCCATCTGAAAGAAAAAATAGAGGGATAGTGACTGTTTGGGGAATAAGATCCAATGCAAGGGTTTTTAGTTGAAGCAAAGTATTACGCTACCAATGTTTCTGCATTATATCCTCAAGTGGTCACAGAAGATACACTCTTTTTGACCAGAATCAAGAGTATGAAGGACTCAGCCATGATGGGGAGGGAAGAAATAGCTCATAAATGCAGCCCTATGGCTAAGAGGCAATATACTTACTATTAACAAGGGTTATGGCATAATCAATATTGTCATTAACTTCATCTATAACTGGAGCTGATACTGACTAACTGTGGCCAAGCCAGCTTTATAAATAAGGGTCTCACAGAACAGCAGCCCGAGGGAAAGCCACACCAGGGGCTGGAGTACTTGCAGGGCAGAGACCACGAGGCATGTTACTCACTGCTCCATCTTCAGAGAGAGGAGTCCAGGCTCAGCTCCCTGAGGGAATTTCCAATAGAGTGGCCTTTGGGACGTCCTGCCAAGAACCCTCATCAGATATCAGGAAACTGGTATAAGGAAAGACTTCATCGGGAAATGAAACCCACTGCCTCGCAAGAAAGGATTTCATTTTGTACATAATTAATAATAACATAGTCCCCTTTTTTCTTTATTACAGAAGAAAATAACTTATTGATTTCAACCACAAAAATAACTATTTGCATAACATAGCTGATTATGTGCTGTAACTGGTCCAGATGGAATTAATTTGCTCAAAATAAATTATATGATTTTCTTAAACAGGTAAAGATTTCATATCTAGTAATATTTCTAGTTGATGAGCAAAGCCCCTGATCTCATTGCAACCACCTTAGATAGGCACACTGTGAATTCCACATCTTGCATGATCAGAAATGAGTTGTTTCTGAAACCAGTGCCATGAGAGAGCTAAGGCAATTCTCAACCATTCAGAAAAGGCAAACGAAGGGGGAAAAAGGTCTGTCTTATTCAACAGACACCTGAATTTCGTTCCCTCATCCTGCGTCTCATGGCCTAATTATTTCAGAAGGCTAGTTTCCCAGGTCAGGCATATTCATTTTTAGCTTTAATCACCTCATTTCTCTTGCCTGCAAATCGTAGTGCATATTGCAATGTGCACTCCTTGCTAGGCCTTCAGGTCAAATGTATGTCCTTAAGTTAGAGCATTCTTTCTTTTCCTCTCTCAAAAAAAGGGAGAAAGACGTGTCAGACAGGATTGACTAGTAGCATCCCCCTTTCCAGGGCAACAGCTTCCCTACATTAAAGCTCCCTGTGAGGGTCATGCCCATCGCTGTGCTGGAGGGGCTCAGGGCAGAGGAAGTAGCCTAGGACACACTTCTCCGGGAAGGTCTTAGTTCCTGAAGAAACTCGGAAGCCAATATGGCATTGTGCAAAGACTTGGTAAAACTGAGTGTGTGCATACCTTTTGGTCTGCGTGACTCAGATATTTCTTAATAAAGAATACCTTAAATACAGCTTTGAAGAAAAGGTAGACATATGAGCAGAATTTATTTTGATCAGACCTTGCAAATGATTAGACAAGCAAGCCTTGCTTTATGAAATAACTGTAAATGAAGGGATACTAATAAATGAATTCATATTTTTACTTATGGGATATTTATCATTTAATTGAACTTGTCTTATGTGAAAAGAGCTGGGCTTTTCTCGTAGAGGATGTAGCATGAGAATCCCTCAGAAACCATCTTGCATTGTTCACCCATTTAAAGAAGAGGAACCAGGCCTGATAGGTGGAGTCATTTGACCCATATCCAGAGCAGACGAATTCAAAGCCTCCTGGCTCCAGTGGGAGTAGAAGTGCGGGTAGTTATCTCAAATAACCCTTAAATAACCTGTGACTCACCCTTGCCTGCTCTGTACGCTGGCAATGGATCAATCTTATACAATTGGAAAGTTTAACTTTGGTTTTGTCAAAATTAGAGACCTATCTGAGGCCTGCCCTAAGCATCTGTGTTTCCTATGCTTTTTAAGGGTAGTGAGGCTATGTGGGCAGTCGAACCAGGTGGATGTGGTAGCTCTTGGGAGGTGCTTTCAATGATCCAGGTACCTTGGGGTTTTAAACTCTAAGCCTGGATGGCCCCTAGTCTTACTGCTCTGGGTTTTCCTAGCCAAACATCAATTTGAACATCTTTCCAGATGCATCCAAATGGGTGGGACCCTCACTTACTGAGTCAGGCACAGGTTCACCAGCTTTGTTTCAGAGACCAAATGAAGACATTTCCTCAAGTCATGAGACCTTGAGTAGATGCTTAGAAAAAACCATTTGTGTTACCGCTGACCCCTCAATGGCCCCTACCTCGCTGGAATATGTGAGGAAATGGTGGTTCCTCTGGTCCCCACAGAGAAAGCAGGCATTTATACACTGAACATGTATGTCACTCCCTGTGCCTCTACACACATTGTGGAGTGCCTCAATCTTTGAAGAACAAAAAAGAAGGGACTTAATAGAAAGAGATCTTTTTATTAAAAACCCATAAATACAACTGCATTCATTCAACCTTAGAAATGCTGTGATGTCTTTTCAGCACAGCAATATATTTAGATGGGAATATGTCATTAATAAAAACAGTAGAAAAGAAACCATTAAACCAACATAATTTAACGCTGAACAAACCTGAGTGTCTGATTAAAGTTTTTCTACATCTGTACACTTGAGCAGGTAACATACAACCTTAATATTTTTGTTGATTTTTAATTTGCTCAAAGGTATGACATCTGAAATGTTAAAATTTCACTAACTTGTATTTGAAACTAGGAGACAGATCCACTAGGAAAATTTTTAGGCTGATTTCCTCGACTGTCTGTAGACTTTCCAGAGAAGTCTACAGCAAAACAGTAACTCAACTTAATGTCAGCCTGTGTGAGAGGCAATCTCGTCTTCCTCTGTACTGTAACACAGTGCTCAATTTGTTGGAGTTGAGTTGAATGTAAATACACATGGTGAAAATTAACTTGGAGGATCTGACCTAATTCCATATATGTTTTAATGCCTGCATATTTTTCTAGAAGGTTTTCAAATTTAAAAAATCCCTGACTCCTTGGGTCATGTACTACATCTTGTATCTTCTTTAATGGTGGGTTTATTTTTCCATGATCAATAATTAGCGGAACTTCTTCCCCAGTAACACCCTGCCAGGACCCAGGCTCAGAAAGGCCTCCCCCACAGCTGACCAGGCAGGGCCTCCCATCTTCTTCAAAAATTTGCAAGTAGCTAAATTCTCACTCAGTCCTGACAGTCTGTGTCCAGCCTTTACAGGCCTCTCCAGTCCCATCATCTCCTATCTAGATTTGGGTGTCCACGCTTGTCAACACTTCGAACACAATCTGCAGAAGACTGACAGAAGTGTGGGTTGGTGGACTGGAAGGGACCTACAGCCAATTTTTTAGAGAGCTGAAAGCCTAGACCTTGCACCCTTGAAGACAGCCACTCGTCGGGCTTACAGAAATGACTTACTGTAATAGGACGATTCGAATGGCCAAATTACAGCAACCCATTTTCATTCTAATCACAGCCACTGGAATTCTGATATGCTGACACCCAGAGTTATTGCTCTGTCATTAAAAAAAATAGAACGAGTGGAGATGTTTTGAATATTCACCCTCCCAAATATGAAACGGTGATAACACAGTGGGCCATCTGACATGAGGACAGCCATGGCCCGGGGGTGCAGGGGCAGGGGTTTGGGGGAGGGGGACGCACCTTTCCACAGGGCCTACATGCAAAGTTTTTTGCAAGCAGCTTAATTTTGAGTGCGAATCATCAAACAAGGCCTAATCCAAGTGAAATACCTTTAAGACTTCTCCTTCTTCAACTCCTAGAGATCTATCTTGTCTGCTGCAAGGAGCCTCATTTTCATGTTGGAACAGATGGGGCAAAATTGTCATTAACAGACACTGACAACTCTAAAACTGAAATATAGATTTAGAAAGGAATCTAATGAATTAAATCAATGTTATTGCAGTGAAAGCCAAAGAAATTATTAGTGATTTGTAAAGTTACCCTGTATTTTAACCTCCGTATATTTCAGTTGGGGCCATTTTAACATGCACAGTACTTTTTCACTGTCGTGGTTAATGTGTAACTGTGCAATACACTCATCTTAATTTATCTTCCTCTCCTGATATGAGGATGGCAGGATGGCCGAGCCCCAGCTCTGGATGGCCCCGATCTTCTGGAGCACAGAGGAGCCCCAAGCAGAGGCCTTGTCTTGACCTTGTGGGGTCTTTTCAAAAAGATGCAAGAGTGAGTTCATGGTATTTTTTTTTTTTTAAGTGAGGAGAATCTGATTTTAAAAACAACCAAAAACTCTAAGGCTGTTTTAAGTAATAAATGGGAGGGAAAACATTTCCAGCTGTCCAATTTTCAGATGCTTTTCATGATCATATCAAATCAATTACAAAAAGCAAACCCAGAACACCCTTGGTCTTCCTGCTGCTGGAATCTCAAGGGAGAACAAAGCAGAAACCTGATGGGCAGCTCGAGTGGGAAGGCTTGCCCTGCAGGGTGGGCAGGGCATCTGGAGGCCTCAGGTCCCTGGGGACAGCCTAGACCTGCCAGGTCTCTGGGGAAGGCAGGAGGACAGGGCTCGGTCTGTTCACCCACCAGGACAAGTAGACCCTTAAAATATTCATTCATTCATTCATTTAGCATATACTAATGGGAACTCAGTCAATGTAGGCTCTTGGGTCCAGGGATACATCACTGTCAAGGTCAACAAAGTGCTCAAGGTTCTGAGGCTTCCATTCTGTTTGGGGTAGAGGTACAAAGACTTGCAGCAAACAAACAAGATAATGACAGTAGGGAAGGCTTAGAGAGAGGTGATATTAGTGGCAAATCAGAGAGACCTTTAACCAGAGACTTGAATGACACAAAGGAACCAGTATGTGAAGGGCTGGGGGGAAGGCTTTCTGGCAGAGACAACAGTAAGTGCAAAGGTCCAGAGGTAGGCATGAGCATGATGAGTTTGCAGAAACAGGAGAAAGGCCAGAATGCCTGCAGCTCAGTGAGCAAAGGAGAAAGCGTGCAGGAGAAGCAGTCAGCAGGACCAGATCATGTAGAAACATAGAAGGAGGAGGCAGACAGCTTCCCAGGCCTCTCTCCACTCCAGCTTCACAGCTATCTCTCTGGAGCATGGAATAGGGGCAGCTGACCCCTGGCCACCCACACTGAGCCATCTCAGGACCAAGTCCAGAGCAAAGGGGTCCTGGATGCTCCAGCTGAGCCATGTGCTGCTCACAGCCAGCTCATCTGAACTTAATGCTTTCTCTTCTTTCTGATCTGCAGAAATTAGTAAAATCTATACCTGGCAAATGAAGTCTGGACCCCTCACCTGGAATCTGAGACTTTGACATAAAACCTGGGTCACCCACCACCAGTTCCCTGGGGCTCCGTAAACCCCATGCCAAGCAGACAACCTGCTAGTCTCCAGTCCTCCCGCTTCCCTTCTTATCCTCCCTGCATCTTAAGTCTGTCTTCATTACCAAGATTTTCCTCACTCTTTGGGGACCAGCTCAGATTTCACCTCCTCCATTAAACCTGCCCTGACTCTACCCCCAGCAAGTGGCCTCCCACTGGCTCCCGGTTCTTCTGGCACTGAGGACCTCTCAAAGCCAAGTCCACCAGCTGCTCCCATTCAGATCCTACTCCCTCCACCATGACCAGCTACTGCAAACAGCTCTTCTCCAAGATCAGGCTCTCCAGGTAAGTTCCCTAGTCCAGATGCTTAGGGCACCCTTGGTTCCTTCCTTTTCTTCACTGCCCATGCACTGTGTGAGCAAGTCCTAGCAGTTGTAGCTTCCAAATACTCCTGCAGTCAGGCCATGTTTGTTTCATCTCTACTGCATCTACCCTAGTCTAAACCACCATTAGCCCTCACCTGGCCTAGCCACCCTACTTCCTTCTACACAGAAGCCAGAGGGATTTATTTTTAAAGCAAACTCATGACACTCTTCTCTTAAAACCCCCTCTGGTTCTCCATTGCATTTGGAATAAAATCTGGGCTCCTTACTCTGGCCTGGCAGAACCTCATGGCCCTCACTCATCTCTTTGACCTCCTCTTGTGCCGCTTTCTCTGTCCCATGTACCTGGCCTCCTCATTCTCCTTCAACACCCCTGGTTCATCCCGCCACAGGGGCTTTGCACTTGCTGTTCCCTCTTCCAGAGATGCTTTTCCACCTCGCAAGCTCCCTCACTCGCCTCATTCAGCTCGCTGCTCCACCTACATCACCTCCTCAAAGAGACCTGCAGTGCAAGGAATCCCTTTTATATGGCTTTTCTCACTGTGGTGTTGTGACTCTTAAAAATGATTGAGTGGGACTATGCAAATAAAGTGCTTATGGCCCACCCAGGTGATTAGACAGCTTGTGAATAATGCAGATAAAGTGTATGGAATGCCAGTGGGGGTGGGACAATGCAAATAAGTTTTATGGAAACCTAAGAGGGGGTTGGTCACTTTTGCCATCCTGCTAACCCTAAAACAGAGCCAATTGGAGAGCAGGGTGGGAACCTCATTACCACCAAGAAGAGTCAGGAGTACAATACATTCTTTGGATCCAGGATCCCAGCGCTGAGAACCTCCTAGACCCAAGAGATAGGGACAGAGAGCTATAGCACTGAAGACAGCACGAGATGGCAAGAAGCAGCAGCAGATAGCTAGCAGTAGGAGATCCAGGAGACCAGTGCAGGACAGTTCAACCTTCTATAGAGATCATCAGTTCAGAAAGGGAGGGTGGGCATAGTGAACCACAGCTGATCCCTCCAATGAGGCTTCACCAGGGAGAAAGCCCTTCTTCTTAGCAGACTACAGAGCTATGATGTCCAGCAAACACTCACCTCCAAGCTGTGCTGGCAGAGACTGACGGGGGTGGCCAGAGCATCGTGGATGTCCAGAGCTCCACTTAAAAATACCTGTTGGTCTAAATGGGAGCTCTAAAGGGAAGATGCTCTGGGCTTATCAGTGGCTCAAAGGGCCCAGAAAATTTAAATTATTGTCATGACTCTCCCACTGCCCAACTCAGGCACTTTGTCTCGGTCTCTGTGCGTAGCCACCACACATCTGACACTTGCAACCATACGCTCAGCTTTGCTTACCCAACAATAGCCCTCTGAATAGGCCCATCCAGATAAGGCTCCATGCACCCCTTTGAGTGACAGAACCCAGGGTGTCATCCCCAGGTCTGAGAAAGGAAAACCACAGCTCCCTGGACTGATGCAGGCACCACTTATTTACCAAGTCTCAATTGCAAGGCACCCTCAGAGGAGAGGAAAAGCACACATCTGGGATCCCCAACTTCACTTTACAAATATGGAGCCACAAGCCTCCCCCAATTAATCCAGCACTGGCTGACACAAAAGAAAAGAAACAGGGAAGATGTGATATGTTACGGATTGCATTGTGTCCACCAAAAGAATACGTTCAAGTCCAAATCCCTGTACCTATGAACATGACCTTGTTTGGAGATAAGATTTTTCTTTAAAGATGTTATCAGTTAAGTTAAAGATGACATACTTAAGTAGGGTGGCTCCTACTCTATAAAAACAAACCAAACTCACTGCCATTGAGTCAGATCCAAGTCACAGCAACCCCTCCTTGGGTTTCCAAGGAGGTATCTCTGTGGAAGTAGATTGCCCAGTCTTCCGTCCGACCCTACTTCAGTATGTCTTATAAAAGGAGAGAAGAGACATGGTCACACAGGGGGAAGACAAATGCCATGGGAAGATGCACCTTTAAGCCAAGGAATGCCAAGGAACACCTGGGGATGCCAGAAGTTTAGAAGAGACAAGGCAGGCTCTTCCCATACAGTGGACAGAGAGCATGGACCTACTGATAGCCCAAATTTGGACTTCTCGCCTCAAGAACTGTGAGACAATAAGCTGTTGTTCTTAAGGCCACTGGTTTTGTGGTATTTTTTATGGCAGCCCTAGAAAATTAAGACAGAATCCAAACCTGCAATCCTGTAGTCAGTGCTTGGCTGAGCACACCTGAGTGCTCAGAGACCTGCCTAGTGCCCAGACTCAGCACCTCCATAGGGCAGGGCCCCAGACTAGCCTTGGCCAGAACTGGTACCTTTGTTAAAATGGCCAGCCCAGAGTTGTCACCCAACTCCTCTGCACCAAAGGGACAGAACAGAGGGAGCTCTGAATGAGACTCAGGAAGACTGGCCTCGCCCCAGCCCTGCCCTTGCCATGCTCTGTATCACCAGGCAAGTCCTCTTACCTCTCTGAGCCAATTCTTCCTCCTTGAAAGAGTGTGATGGCATTTGTAGCTAATTTCACAAGATTGCTATGCAAATGTAATGAGATTATGTGCACAAAGCACTTAATAAATTATGTGCCACCCAAGTGCTCCCTCTCATTGTCACCTGGACCTCACAATCTTCATGGCGTCCCTCAGCATCTGCTATGCGCAGACACCATGCTAGACACTTTGTTTATGTTCTTTGCCATCTAACCCATGTCTCTACATGGTAGATCTTGTCATCTCCATGGTTTTGGGTGGGACAACAACAATCCAGCTCAGAGTCACACAGCCTTGATTTGAATCCAGGTTGGCCAAGCTTTCCACCCACTGACCTGGGTCTCTCCCATGATCAATCCCCTGCAAAAAACTAGAATTGAATATCCATTGTGAACATTAGCCTGCTGTGTGTACCCCATGATGCTTGGAGAACCCTCTCTCCAGGGCAAACCACAGTCTCCAGCTAACAGTGAAGGGATTGCCCCAGGTAACAGGTGGGTAAGTAACAAATCTTTTGTATCCTCAACAAAAACTATTCCTGCCCTGATTTTTATAACCCCAGTCACTGGCACCCAAAAGGGACAAACACTCATGAGAATGCAGTTTCCACCAACGCATGAGCCCGACAAAACCCCCAACCCCAGTAAGCACGCAGGATGGGAAAATCCCATGGTTAGTCCTGTGAGTGAGTGAAGATCACACTGGTGGAATTGAGGTTGAGGGATTTGGAAGATGAGGTCTCCTTTTGTCACAGGTGCCCCATAGAAATATCTTTAGAAACAATGACTGTTCTCTATACCCTTGGTTGAACCCAACCAGCATTCCTAAGGACGATTCTGCAGCCCCTGTAAATTCAGCATGGGGATGCTGCTGATAATGTTCCTAATTCTGCTTTATGAAGGACTCTCTGTGGACTCTGCTAAGACTAGAAGACTAGAAGGATAACTGTCTCTCCTTCCAAAAAGTTGATATGCTTTGTCTGGACAACAAAAGGGATTTAAACTCATATGCTTTCCTCCTAGCAGTTCAGTGGTAGAATTTTCACCTTTCATGCAAGAGACCTGAGTCTGATTCCGGGTCAGGGCCCATTGTGTGCAGCCATCACCCATCTGCTGACAGTGGAGGCTGGCATGTACTTGGGTGCTGAACAGGGTGCACTGGAATTTTCGGCAGAGCTTCCAGACTGAGACAGACTAGGAAGAAAGCCTTGGAGAGCTACTTCCAAAAATCTAACAATGAAAATCCTATTGATCACAATGATCTGATCCACAACCACTCCTGGGGACAGTGCAGAGCTGGGCAGCATTTTTGTTCCATTGTGCATGGGGTCTCCATGAGTTGAGGGCCAACTCTACAGCAGCCAACAACAACAATGATGTGTTTTCCATTTTTTGCCTTTGTTGCCAGGAAGCTCAGAAGCAGCATCAACACTTAATCTTTAATCCAGGGTTTCCGCCCTCTGGTGGTGTAGTGCCTAAGGCGTTTGATTGCTAATCAGAAGGCTAATGGTTCATCCCACCCAGCCACTCCTCAGAAGGAAGACCGGGCAATCTACTTCTGTAGAGATACCGCCTCAAAAACCCAAGGAGGGGTCGCTATGAGGCAGAATCAACTCTACAACAGTGAGTTTGGCTTGATTTAGCCATCTTATTAAGTCTGTATCATATATATATATATATATATATATATATATATATATATATATAATGTGCTATTATTAAGATGACTGCACATTTTAGATAAATCAACAAAGGCCCTCTCCTCGGACTCTCCCTGGTGCTGGAGTCTAGCCACCCATGTTTACCACCTTATCACTCCAGAGAGCCCTGGTTGTGTCCTCATCTCAGCATTCCTGTCCTGCTCCCTCGCCTCTGCGAAGGCCTGTGTTTCTGCCTCAAATGTCATGTCTGGCAGTGCACAGGTGTCAGGAAATCTTGTTTAAGTGCAGAGCGAGAGTGAATTTTCTCTCTGGGAAGCGTGGGGTTCAGTCTGGTGCAAGGCTGTGACTATTCCCTCTGAAACATGCTTCACGGGGTGATGGACTGCCCTGCCTTGAGTTCAAAAAATGAAGCAAATTTTGCTTTCCTAATTTAGTCACATACAACAATAAATCCCAGAAATATGTCTTGTATATATTTTGCATTACCTTTTACAGACAAATACAAAAACATGGTCAACATTTGCAATAAAATTATCATAGAAATGCCATCTCAAATCTTATTTTCTTTTTGCCAATGTGCATTTCACAAATAACTTGTATTAAAATTATGTTTTACAGAGTAGAAATAGAAAACAAATACCCCTGGTAATTTAAAGAGGCATTTGCATAACATGGCTAGAACACTTTAGAAAAACGCATAGCATCAGAAAATATGAGTTCAAAACACTTAAATACAAGTGATTTTAATAAGTCTAATATGAAAAATGCCTTTTAGCTGTATTAATTAGTGAATTAAAATGTGTTGATCTTGGACTATTTTCTAGCTAACAAGTTTAGGGATATGTGTAGGGTTTTTTTTCTGTTTGTGAGGGAATGTTTGCCATTCATTAAACAGCACCAGCACAGAAGTGCTTCTGTAGGTACCTGGAGAAACACTGTGAAGCCAGACTCACACTGGAGGATGCGGACATCCCGCTGCACGAGGACACAGGCTCACAAGTCCTGGGCCTGACCCATGAAGGCATTTTATTTCTTCTGGACCAAAATGGGGCCAATGACCCCTCCCCCCCATCTCAGACCTGCACAGGGCCAGGGCTTCCCAGCAATGATGGGAATGGAAAGGCAGACAAGGGATGGTGCTTATGGGGTGCACATCCCAGAGGGGGCCTGAGATGGGGCCTTCCCCCACATTCTGCTGACCTGCAATGCTGAAGATTTCACAGAATCAATGCCCTCTCTCTCTTCATTCTCTGAACAAACTTGCCAAAGCACAAGTGTGGGTTAACCCACTATGGTGACTTATGCTGCAGATCCTATTTTTCAGTGGGGCGTATTTGTGTATTTGTTATAGATAGGTAGGTAGGTAGATGGGTAGTTGTAAAAAGACATGTAGCACAGCAGTTGCCAATTCAACATTATCCAGGGATACAATTTAATGATTTCAATTACATAAATCACATTGTGCAACCACCACCTGTAAGCATTCCAACTTTGCCTGTTTTTTTACACTTCTCTTTTTCTTTCTGGTTCTGGGCAGTTCCCTGCCTTGGCCCAGCAGATCAGCTCTGGGTAGGTCCTGCAAATCACACAGCATTACAACTATGGCATGCAAGCCAGGCCCCTCCAATGTGCCATCTCCCATTAAGAAGTACACTGCCACTTAAGGATTCAGGCTCTGTGCAGTGACTGCTCATCAAAAATGAGGAAGATGCATATTTATTTCAGCAATTTAGTTGGAATACCCTTCTGAGAACCTGCAGTAGAGGTGCCTTCGGTGCACAGCTTCTAAATTGTTCAAATGTTCATTCTCGGTCCCCAGGAAACAGTGCATCAAAACACATCGCTGCTTCTTCACATCATCAAAACTCCTCAGTTTGCCAGGCTCCTGCCCTAAGAACTGGCTGAGAAAATGAGAGCAAAGGTGTCTTGGGACATAGTCTGTGAGGGGAAGACCAGCAAGGCAGGTGCTTGAGAAGATGGCCTGGGGCCAAGCAGCCAGTCTGTTGGGCAGATGCTTCTGATCCACAGTCCTCAAAAGATGTCGTCACCTGGGCCCGTCTTAGTTAAACAGTCTTCCTTGGCTACTCAAGTGGTGTGTGAACAGAATCATAGACTGAGAGACTGAGCCCTGCCGTTCTACAGATGGAGTAACTGAAGCCGAGAGAGGGAAGGACTTGCCCAGAGTCTCACTGTGATAGGAACTTAAGTCCCCTGGCCCTAGGACAGGACCCTTTCATCAGTAGCTCAACTACCTTCAAGGAGACATGCCTTGTTGGTTTTTTTTGTTTGTTGGCTTTGTTAAAAAAAACAAAACAAAACAAAAAAAAACCTTAATTTTGGAATAGGTTTAGGTTTATGGAAAAGTTATGGAGACAGTGCAGAGTGCTCATATTGTTAGCATCTTGCTAACAATTTTTTTTTTAATTTTTCACAACTAATGAGCCCATTTTATATTACTTGGTTCCAAAATCAACACCAATGGAAGCAGCAGTCAAGATATCAGATGACATATTGCACTGGGCAAATCTACTACAAATGACCTCTTTAAAGTGTTGAAGAGCTAAGGTGTGCCTAACCCAAGCTATGGTATTTCCAATCACCTCATATGCATGTGAGAGCTGGACAAGGAACAAGGAAGACTGAGGAAGAGTTGATGCTTTTGAGTTGTGCTGTTGGAGAAGAATTCTGAAAGTACCATGGACTGCCAAAAGAACTAACATATCTGTCCTGGAAGAAGTGCATCCAGAATGCTCCTTGGTAATGAGAATGGCCAGACTTCATCTCACCTATTTGGTCATGTTGTCAGAAGGGACCATTCCTTGGAGAAAGATATCATGCTTGGTAAAGTGAAGGGCCAATGAAAAAGGGGAAGGCCCTCAACAAGATGGATTGACACAGTGGCTGCAATGATGGGCTCAGGTGTGACAAAGATTGTGAGGCTGCCACAGGACTGGGCAGTGTTTCGTTCTGTTGTACACGGGTTCGCTATGAGTCAGAGCCGACTCGATGGCACCTAACAACAACAACAACGAGCCAATATTGGCACATTATTATTAACTAAAGTCTATACTTTAATCAGATTTCCTTAGTTTTTACCTAATATTCTTTTTCTGTCCCAGGATCCTTTCTAGAACATGATGTTACATTTAGTCATCATGTCTTTTTAGGCTCTGCTTGGCTGTGACAGTTTCTCAGACTGTCCTTGCTTTTGATGACCTTGAGAGTTTTGAGAAGTACTAGCCATGTATTTTATAGAACGTCTCTCAGTTTGGGTTGGCCTGGTGTTTTTCTCATGGTTAGATTCTGGATGTTATGAGTTCTTGGGAGGAAGATCCCAACATACAATCAGTATGACTTATTCACTGTTGATGTTGATCACCCAGCTGAGGTTAGGTTTCTCTACTATAAACTTACTCCTCACCCCCAACCCCTTCAATACTAAACACTTTGGAAGGATGTCTCTATGTGCAGACCACACTTAAGAAGTGGGAATTGTAACCCACCTCCTTGAGGTTAGTGTATCTATACAAATTATTTAGAATCCTTCTGCACAGGAGATTTGCCTCTTCTCCCCATTTATTTATTAATTCAATCATTCATTTATATTAATATGGACTCATGGATATGTATCTCATACTTTGGGTTACAAGCCAATACTATCTTACTTATTTTATTGCTCAAGTTGTTCCATCTTTGACCACGGGAGCTCTTTCAGTTGGCTCCCATATCCCTTTGACATACATTCATCATTGTGTGCATTTTTTTCACACTATAAGATACTCCAGGCTCATCTTGTATACTTCATATCCCAGATCTAG
>NW_006921596.1:2788778-2813047 GCF_000298275.1 Orycteropus afer afer
ACACACACATTTCCACTGTTCCATCACCCTGACCAAACCCAGCCAGGAAATATGACCTAGAAAAACCCATTGTAGCTGATGTTGGCTATTCCTTGCCCTTATAGGTTGAGTCTTAGCATGTCAAACCACACCTGCTGCTTCTGAAGCCCTGACAGTGGGCAGAGCCAGGTAACTAACACTGGGAGTAGCCCTCCCTCCTATAGTGACTGGCAGGATTCGGTGTTGAAATGTCTCAGCTTTCTTGCCCCTCCCCCTCTGTAGGGACAAGCATGTTCTACAGCATTTCCCAGAGTTCCCTAGTGTGATTGCACCTCAATGGCCCACAGTGGCAACTTGCTTGATGGTGTTGCCTCCCAAATAAACTCTTTGCACTTAAATCTTCATCTCAGGGAGACCTAAATTAAGACCCCAACAGTGTTTTATTGATAGATGCCATGATTACAAATTGGACCATTTTGATCTGTAGGATTTTCATTGGCTGATTTTCAGATGTAGATCACCAGGTCTTTCATTCTAGTTTGTCTTATCCCGTAAGCTCCACACAAGCCTAATTCAGCATCATAGCAATGTGTAAGTTTCCACTGGCAGATTGTTGGTGGCTGTGCACGAGATGCATTGGCCAGATATAGAATTTGGATCTCCCCCATGTTGCTGTTGTTGTTATGTGCCGTCGAGTCAGACCCGACTCATAGCGAACCCTCCTTGGGTTTCTGAGGCGGTATCACTAAGGAAGTAGATTGCCCCATCTTCCTTCCAAGGAGTGGCTGGTGGGTTTGAACCTCCAGCCTTCTGGTTTAGAAGTCAAGTGCTTTAGGTACTATGCTACCAGAGCTCCTAGGATCTCCCCCAGGGAAGGAGAGAATTCTACCACTGAACCTCCAATGCCTAGTACACACAACTTGCAGTTAGGTGCCATCAAATCAGTTCCAACTCATCGCAAGCCCATGTACAACAGAATGAAACACTGCTGTCTTCACTGTCATTCCTATGTATGAGTCCATTGTTGCAGCCACTGTGCCAATCCATCTCGTTGAAGGTCTTCCTCTTTTTTGCTGACCATCTATTTTACCAAACTTGATGTCCTTTTCAGGGACTGGTGCCTCTTGGTAACATATCCAAAGTGCATGAGACACTCTCACTACCCTCATTTCTAAGGAGCATTCCAGCTGTACTTCTTCCAAGACAGATTTGTTCATTCTTGTGGCAGTCCACAGTATATTCAATATTCTTCATCAACAATGTAATTCAAAGGCATGAATTCTTCTTTGGTCTTCCTTATTCATTGTCCAGCTTTTGCATGCATATGAGATGACTGAAAATACCATGGCTTGAGTCAGGCACACCTTAGCCCATCCTTAAAGTGAGATCTTTGCTTTTTAACACTTTAAAGAGATCTTTTGCAACAGATTTGCCCCGTGCAATACATTATTTGATTTTCTGACTGCTGCTTCCATGGGCATTGATTGCAGATCCAAACAAAATGAAATCCTTGACAGCTTCAATATTTTCTCTGTTTGTCATGATGCTGCTTATTGGTCCAGTTGTGAGGAATTTTGTTTTCTTTGTGTTAAAGTATAATCCATACTGAAGGCTATAGTCTTTGATCTTCATCAGTAAGTGCTTCACATCTTTCCTTTAAAGCAAGCAAGGTTGTGTCATCTGCATATCACAGTTTTTTTAATAAATCTTCCTCAAATCCTAATGTCTCATTCTTCATATAGTCCAATTTCTTGTATTATTTGCTCAGCATAATGATTAAGTGTGGTGAAAGGACACAACTCTGACACACATTTTCCCTAGTATTAAACCACAGAGTATTCCCTTGTTCTTTTTGAATAACTGCCTCTTGGTCAATATACAGATTCCATATGAGTACGATTAAATGTTCTGGAATTCCCATTCTTCAAAATTTTATCCATAACTTGTTATGATCCATACAGTTGAATGCCTCTGCATAGTCAATAAAACACAGGTAAACAGCTTTCTTTTCTTTCTTTTTTCTCTTTTATTGCGATTTGGGTGAAAGTTTACAGAGCAAATTCACTTTCCATACAGCAGTTCACATACACTTTGTCTCATGACATTGACTACAATTTACCACAATGCAACAGCTCCCCTCCCACTTCCTCCCCATAGTTACTTCTTCTCTGTGTCCATCCCTCCATGCATTCCTGCCCCCCCCCTCCCGAGCTGTCTCCCTGTGCATAAACTGCCCTTCTTTCTCCCATGATTGTTCTCTCCAAGGAGTGTATCTACCTAGTGTAAGTGTTTGCCTCATATGCCTGTCTTTTCTTTGGCTGAAAGCCACAGATGTGTGTTTAATTCTAGACCTGAAGGGCAGCTAGGGGCCATAGGCTCAGTGGTTCCACCAGGTTCTATCAAACCAGCAATCCTGGTCCCTTGCCTCCCCCCGACAAAAATGATTTTGAATTTTGTTCCACATTTTTCTCCCTCTCTATCCAGGATCTCTTACATAGATCCCCCTCCGAGTGGTTGACAGTGGAGCCAGGCACCATCTAGTTCTTGTAGTCTCATAGTCATATAGGTTGAGGATCGCATGGTGTACCAGTCTCTTGGACTGTTTCCATAAATCTTCGGTTTTCTTCATTCTTCTTTGCTCTGGACAAGGAGAAACCCATTGTTGCATCTAGATGGCTGCTTGCAAGCTTTTAAGATCCCAGTGGCTACTCACCAAAGTAGGAGGTGGAACAATGTTTTGGGTAGTATGATGTGCCGATTGAGCCTGATGTCCCCTGTGACTACGGTCCCGAGCCCACAGGTTAGGTAAACAACTTTCTGGTACTCTACCTTCAACCAGATCCATCTTACATCAACAATAGTGAAACTTGTTCCACAACTTCTTCTGAAATAGGCTTGAATTTCTGGCAGTTCTCTGTCGATATATTGCTGTAATGGTTTTTGAATTATCTTCAGCAAAATTTTTCTTTGCATGTGATATTAATGATATGGTTCAAGAATTTCTGCATTCTGTTGTATCACTTTTTTGTGCAATGGGCACAGGTATGGATCTCTTCCAGTTGGTAGATCAGGTATTCTGTCATTTCCTGGAGGCTTGCTTTTCTCCAGTACTTTCAGTGCAGCTTAGTCTTCTTCCTTCAGTACTACTGATTCTTGAGCATATGCTATCATCTCCTGAAATGTTTGAATGTCCAGCAATTCTTTTGGTACAATGACTTTCTGTCTTCTTTCCATCTTCTTTAGATGCTTTTTGCATTGTTCAGTTGTTTACCCATAGAATCCTTTGATACTGCAACTTGAGGCTTGAAATTTTCCTTTAGTTCTTTCAGCTTGAGAAATGCTGAGTGTGTTCTTTTTGGTTTTCTGACTCCAGGCCTTCCTTCATTTCATTGTAATACTTTGTCTTCTCAAGCTGCTCTTTGAAATCTTCTGTTCAGCTCTTTTATTTCATGACTTTTTCCTCTCACTTTAAAAAGCTACTCTATGTTGAAGAGTAAATTTCAGAGTGTATTCTGACATCCATTTTGGTATTTTCTTTCCTTTGTGTCTTTTTAATGACTTGTTGATAGCCTTGATGTCATACCACTTATATGGTCTTTGGTCATTAGTGTCCCATGCATCAAATCTATTCTTGAGATGGTTTCTATAGTCAGTCAGGATATATTCAAAGTTGTACTTTGGCTCATGTGAACATGTTTTAATTTTCTTCAACTTCATCTTCAACTTGAATATGAGGAAGCTCTGTTCTTGCTCTGCAGTAAGCCTCTGGTCTTATTCTGACCAATGATATTGAGCTTCTCCATCATCTTTTTTCCACAGATGTAGTTGATTTGATTCCTGGGTATTCCATCTGGTGAAGTCCACCTGTGTAGTTGTCGAAAAAAGGTATTTGCAATGAATAAGTCAGTCTTGAAAAATTCTATCATGCAATCTCCAGCATCGTTTATATCACCAAGGCCATATTTTCCAACTACTGATCCTTCTTCCTTGTTTCCAACTTCTGCATTCTAATCACCAGTAATTATCAATGCATCCTGATTGCATGTTTGATCAATTTCAGGCTGCAGAAGTTGATAAAAATCTTCAATTTCTTCGCATATCTAGTTCTTAGTTATTTGCTATCTAGACATCCCAGGCTACCTCAGCTGTAACTGAGCGTGTCTCAACAAAGTGACCTAATGCTCTATCTCAGCCATCAGCAGGCGAGAGAAGGCTGTCAGGGGTGGGTCTAGAGGGGCAAAGGGAGAAGGACAATGAGAGAATTTAATCCACTCACACTTCTGCTTGCTTATAGTGGTGAAGTGCTAAGAGCACTAACTCTACACCTGTGTTCTAACAGGTGAGCCTTGTAAAGGAAGAGGGGCAGACCCAGCTTCAAGTTGTCTTCCTTCCCTGCTGTGTGAGAGGGACAGGAACTCCATTTGTCAACTGTAGGACAACAAACTGATGAGAAGTGCTGATGGGTTCTGGTCTGTAGTTGTACCTGCAGAGTCTCTGTGATGTCTCAAATATTCCATCAGTCAGAGGAATGCCTTGTACCCCATGAAGGCCAACTGTCAGCAGCCGACTGATAGCTCTAGGTGCACCAATATGGAGTGGCTGACTGGTTGTCCCTCATCCTGAAGATTAAAAGCATTTGTCAGGAAGTTCCCCACTGGCCTGCAGAAATGCTGCATCAGACTCATCCATAGTCTATCATACTTTTGCCTGTCAGAGGTCGCTAGCTGTCCACCCATGTGGCACTGGCTTTGATGCCCTTCACTGCTTAGGCAACCAGCTGAGCTCGTGGTACCTGCCCAAGGCCCAGTCTTTTGACCTCTGGCCCAGAAAATACACACACACATACATGTGGACAAAACACATATAAACACATGCACCCATTCTGGCACAGGAAAACATCTCTTCTGCTTTCCAGTACAAGGTCTTTTTTATCCCCAGGTTAGTCCCTCTGGCCAGCCCCCACCCACTCAGGACCTACCCACACCCTCAAGCTCCCTTGCCTCCCCTGGGAGGAGTCTGACTCCCATATTTGTTCCTGGTTCTCCAGGAAGCAGCTTGGGGCTCATGTGAAATTCTGCATTGACTTTAGAAGGACTCTAAGGTGTCCGGATTACCACTCCATCCTTATGAACTGGATTAGAAGGCCCTTAACAGATAATGCCTGGAGTTCTTGCTGCTTGTCCGACATTGAGCAATTATGAGCGAGGTCTTAAGAGATAAGTGAAACAGTGATGCCTCAGCCAGGAGCTCAAAAGGTGGTTCCAATGAGGCTTTCAAAACAATACCCAGTGCAAGCAGGGGAATGATTTCCCTGCCTTTGGACGCTGAACTATGAGCCTCTCAGTGAAATCTTTTCATATCAGGATAAGACCTGGGTAGCTCTTAATCCTTTAATTCTACCAGTTGGCCAGGAGCTGGAATTGGATTTGGAACCTGAAGGAGGGAGGGGGGAAAAATCAACAGAGGAATTTGAAACGCCTCAAAGTTGAGCTGAGTTCCCTCCTTCCTTCCCAGGCCTGGCCAGGGGGACAGGTAAGGGTAAGGGATGGGGATTGCCCCTACAACAGGTTTGGCCTCCCCTCCACTTAGAGGTTACTTGACTAAGGGGCCAGGCCTGCCAGGAAACCTGTGACCACTGACTAGAGGGTCAGAGCTAAGTCTGGGAGGTCCTCACCTAGAAGGACCATTGTCCAGGGAGTGGGTGGCAATGCCCCCTAAAGAGTAAGAATAAGCAAAATACCAAAACCTAAACCAAACCGATTGCCGTGGAGTCAATTCTGACTCATAGTGACCCTACAGGACAAAGTAGAACTGCCCCCTTAGGGCTTCCAAGGCTGTAAATCTTTATGGAATCAGACTGCCTCATCTTTCTCCCACAGAGTGACTTGTGGGTTTGAATCACTGACTTTTTGGTTAGCAGCCAAATGTTTTAACCACAGCACCACCAGAACTCCTTACAGGCATAATAATGTCAATTAGTGTTTTCCTGAAGAAACTCTGATGTCACAGTGATTAAAGCACTCGGCCGCGTACTGAAATGACAGTGTTTCTAACACACAGCAGAAAGATGTGGCAGTCTGCTTCCGTTAAGATTTACGGCCTTGGAAACTCTGTGAGGCAGTTCTACTCTGTCCTGTAGGGTCTCTATGACTCAGAATTGAGTCAACACCAGCAGGTTTGGTTTGGTTTGGTGTTTTCCTCCAAATCGTGTGAAAACTCATGCTTTACAGACTGTCTTTGGAAACCAAGCAGGGCTATTGCTCCAAAGCCTCAATCTAGGTAAAAGAGATGAAGCCACCTTAGCTGAGGATGAGTCCCCAGGCACCCTCCACCCAGACTGTCACCTACACCCTTCCTAAGTACAAATGCAGGAGGGAACCTTCCCTGCTGTTCTCCGCCTGAAACCACAGTACCCCCACCCCACAGACATGTTGGCAGCCTCATCCTTGGCAGTGGCTGGGGCTGGCCAGTGAGATGGAGATATGAGGCTAAGAAATCGCCTTTAGGAAAAAGGAAATGAGGTGCACACATGGGGTGGGAGGGATGTCTCTACAGAGAGGCTCACGGGCAGACCAGAGGGCACCCCGCAGCCTTGGGAAAGGCTTCCTATTCAGGGACATCCTTCCTCCCTCCCTTCTGTTCTTCTTTCCTCCCTCTTTCCCTCCCTCCTTCCTTCCTTCCCTCCTTGCCCCCTTCTCTCCCCTCCCTTCCTCTCTCCCCCTCCCTCCCTCTTTTCCTTCCTTCCTTCCTTCTTTCTATCAGCAAGACTGAAGACTGCTCTGAGATAGGCCCTGGGCTCTGTGCTGGTGGCAGAGGTGGAGAACAAGTTTGGTCCCACCCTCCAAGATCCCACAGACCAGAAGGGGAAACAGAGGTGGGAATTGCCAGTCACAAAGCAGCAGGCCTGTGCTGGGCAAAGGGCAGCCCAGGGCAGTGGGAGCTCAGAGGAGGCACGTAACTACCCAACCTGGCAGGGCAGTCACAAAAGGCTCCTGGAAGGGGGAGGCCTTGAGCTGAGTCATGTCACTGGGGCAGGAGCTGCCAGGAGAAAAGAGGTCCCCCTCTCAGTCCAGGAGCTCTGGGGTAGGGCAGGGAGATGTTGAAGGGACTGCAAGAAAAAAGAAATAAAAGAATCCATCTCTGCATACCCCTATCAAAGATTCCTCTTCCGACTTGGAGACTTTAAGTCAGGGGCTCAAAAAGGGAAGAGGCTGAGAAAGCAGCACAAGGCCTCAAGCCCAGCATCACATCCATCTGTCCCTGAGGGACTCCAGTGGGGAGATGGATGGACATGCTGCGGGATACAGGAGGCACAACAGGACAGTGCCTTGGGATGGATGATGGGATGGTACCCAGAGAGGAACCAACTGGCCCAGGAACACAGGTGATGTTCACAGAGAACCAGCCCTGGAACCTGGGTCTCTGGGCTTCCAGTCAGTTACCTCTCTCACAGGGCATCAGAGTGACAGAAACCCAGCAAGTTCCAGAACCAAAACTGAAGGTGTCACCTTGTCTATATCCCTTCTTTACTGCTCCTACCTGTGTCCACAGAGTGAAATTACACAAAACACACACACACATATACACAGCACAACTTGGTGAGTGAGTGAGGAGGAAGCAGAGACCTGGTGGGAGGACAAGGAAGACCAAGGGACACCTCCACTGACCTTGCTGTCTGACCACCTGCTAAATGGCCCCTGAAAGGGGTCCCTGAAAGGGGGGTGAATGGATTTTCTTTCTTTTTTTTAATGAATATTATTTTTCAAGCTGGACTCACTTAGTTACAAATAACCAAAACTCAATTCAAACTGAAAAAAGAATGAAAGGATGAGAAAAGGGCACTGGCTCAGGTTCCTGAAGAGGTCAGAGGTAGATCTTATATAGCTTCAGGCATAGCTGGATCAAGGTACTCAAATCCATCCTCCACATCTTTCACTCCCTGTGGCTTTACTCTCCTCCCAATGCAGCAAAGATGGCCCCCTGCCACTCCAGACCTACATACATCCTATCAGCTCTGCCACACTTTAGGACAGGAAAGCATTTCACAAAGTTCCATCCAAAGTCTTTGGGCTGCCTCTTGGGACCAACACGAGGCAGGTGAGCACTCCTAAATCAAATGCTGTGACAAATTGGATGTGACTCTTTCATGAGACTAGCCTGGGCAAGGGATCCAAGCCTCAAGCCAGAGAGCAGGTCATCTTTCCAAAACGGCAGTGGACTGAGTGTTGAAGTTCCCAGAAAAAGAACCTGTATGCTGTTGTGAAAAGAAGGGTAAATGCATAGACAAAATCTATCAAGCATCCCTTCACAGCCATGAGGATCTGGTAGATTATGGGGACTCCACCTGGGTGAAAATAGGGCTCTCTGAGCACCTACCTCTCGATGCCCAGATAACCTGCATCCTCATCCACACCACTGACTGCCCACCCACCCACAGCTCCAGCTAGCCCCTCCCCAATCCCATGCATCTACCAACCCCCAATCCCTGGGAAACCATTTGGGAAAAGGCAGCTGTCCTCCTATGCTGGTTATTAATTTAATTTCTGTTTACTTCAATGTAAGCTTAATTTGCTGTGTTAATGGCATTTTAATCCACTTGCCCATTGCACGGGGCTGATAATGCCATACTTTTGTGCAGCGGCAGTGACATTTCTCTGCATCTTGGTCCTTCAGTGGATGGGGCTGGGCATCATTCCCAAAGTTGCTCCCCTCCTTCCTTACATGTGACAACCACTGCCAGCCCCCTTGAGGAGGGGACACTGCTCCCTGCTGTCTGGGTCTTTTGGGTTGGTGCCTTGCCTAAGACCCATCACTGAGCCCAGAGGGAAATGAGTGGCTGCTTGCAGGTGAGCTGGATGAGGGACAGGCAGAGCAAGGATGGCCTCTGTGGTGGCCCTGGGCCCTGTGGGCTTCCTGGTGGGCTCAGTCCTGAGCAGGGTCTTTGAAATAAAACATGAGAAACAAGCCAGACTAACTGAGCAATTCTGGAAACATTGAGTCAAATTTGATTCCTCCATCTGGGGTCAACCTCTCTGTTGACTGAACATGTTTGTCCTTGTCCTAAATCCCCATCCACCTCCCTGGCACTGCAGGTTCTGCCTAGCACTAGGTCATGCTCGCTTGGCATGCCATCCCTGGGGGTACAGTATGGCATGGTTGGAAATGTGCTGGTTTCTGTATTAGGACAGCTGTGTTTGAAATCCAGCTCTGGTCATCAGTCCCACATCTGTGAAATGAGGATCAGAAAATACTGGCCAGGCCAATATCAGAGACATTAGGTGACATGGACTGTGCTTGGTGAACCATAAGCTCTGCCCACTGTGGTGGCTACTGGGGCAGTGAGGTGGCAAGAACCTTGATGGAGCAGATCTGGACATAGAATGCATACTTTGGGAACCTGCCATGCCCACAGTCACCCCAAGACAGAACCCAGAGGTGCTGCCTTTCATTGGAGTCATAGGTTCTGTTCCCTGGAATTCTGCTACCTTTACTAAGCCAGAGATTGGTCTACCAACAGCCAACTAACGGTGGCCAGCTGTGGTCCAGAAGGCAGGTCACTCTGGCCAACAAGGGTGTTCATTTCTAGAGAAAGAGCTTCTCTAGGGAATACTGACCGTGATGCAAAGAGTGAGTCACATGAGATGGAGGTCAAGAGACACACGGAGAGAACAACGAAAACAATCAAAATAAAATAATAATGAGGAGGAGGAAGAGCAGGAAGCATTTATTGAGCTCTTACTGGGTTCCAGGCATGTTCCTAAATCCTCTACTCATGTTATCATATTTAATACTCATAGCAACTCTGTTGTTTTCTTCATCTTATAGAAAAAATTACTGAGGCTGAGAGAAGTAAGGAGTCCACGGGAGGTGCAAAGGTTAACACCCTCGACTGCTAACTGAAAGGTTGGAGGTTCGAGTGCATCTTAGAAGAAAGGCCTAACAATCTACTTCTGAAAAACCAGCCGTTGAAAACCCCGTGGAGCCTAGTTCTACTCTGACACACATCGGGTCCCCGTGAATCAGAGTCAACTCAACAGCAGCAACTGGTTTAGAGGAGTTAAGCAAATTGCCCAGCGCCACACAGCTAGGAAATAACAGAGCCAAGATTTGAACCCACAGCTTATGTGAGTAAGATAATATTAAGTAAGGAGAAGCTGCATGAGGTCAGAGGCTATGGTGCAGGAGAGGCCACAAAACCAAGAGGAACATGAAAGGAAGTGGTGGGAATAACAAGGCAACAGCCCAGAGTGAGGCAGCTGGGGCAGCAGGCCCAGGATACCGCCGCCACTGACTCAGCTACCGCATCTCTGGAACATCAGCTGAGTCCTCCACTTGGGCTCTGGACTGCTGGATTCCTTCTCAATTCTTCCTTGGCCTTCCTTAATGGCAGGAAACTGAGCAGTGTCTATCTTATACACTGAAGGAGCCAAGCCCACCCAGAGCCTTTTTCTAGTTATTCCTTCTAGCTCCTGGTAGTCCAAACACAACAGCAATAACCCTTCCTTCCTGCTTTGCTCCAGCCCCACCACCCAGCTACCTTCTGCCCCAGCCAGGCTCTTGGGGACAACTCTCTGGATTTTTATAGTGAAAAGTCCACAGATGCACGAGTCTCCATTGCCCTATTTGGACTGAGGCCCCAGTTATGGAGACACACATGCACACACACACACACACACACACATGCATTCTGAGGGGCCTCCTTGGCCTTCCACAAAGACCCAGACACCTAGCCTGCAGTACAGGGAACCAAGAATCCAGGCAGCAGGGGGTTCCAGCATCAGGCGACCAGGTTGTGTGTCCTCACTGTGTCACCACTCATTGAGAGCTACGTAGCCTGTAATGACCCTGGGCATTTCCTGGGATTAATAGCCAGCAGGATTAATGGCCCTGGACGACACCCTGGGCCATTAGGCACCAGGAAGCCCCACACCTCAGTGGCTATTACTTAAGTGGAAGACATTAGAGAGCTAACAACAATGTCTAACAAGGAAGGAATTATCAGGAGAGCTCCTTGGTCTGTGCTCATTACCTGGTCAGGCCCTATGACAGAGAACTGCCGCCAAAGATGGTGGGAGGAGGGGCACCAAGTGTGAATTTGCCTTCCCGTCCTTCATCTTCTGGTGGGTTCTGTTTGTCCTGGAATCACTTTTCCTTTGGAGCACTCAGGCACACACATACATGTATGTGCATGCGTATATGTATATGTATATGTGTGTCTGCATAAGGCGAGTCAGCTCCTCCTAGCTTTACCTCAGAAAGAAGGACCTCAGCACCCTGCCAACAGCCGGCATCCTGCTTTGTGTAACTCACCGCACCCAGACCTGCCTGCACTTCCCTTTCCCTATTCCCAGATATTCTGCATTTCACTCATCCCTTTATTCTACCAAGGTTTACTGATCACCTATGGAGTGCCAGGTCCAGGGATTCAGTCATGATGATAACTAGATCTGCTCTCATAGACCTTATAGTCCAGAGAATGGCCATTAATGCCAGAACACAGGGCTGGAGGTTTTCCAAAACTGTCCTTCCAAAAAGGGAGAATGGCCTTGCATCCCAGTCTTTACAAAATCCCTCCTATCACTGGACACTGCTTTGCTGGACTCTACTCTCAAATACTTTCTGCTTGATCTTCATGTACTGTTTAGGAAAGACATGGGTCCTCATGCAATACTCATTTTCCATACTCATAGAAGTCATCTGATGAAATTGAGAAAAGCCAAAACAAGCAAACAAAAAAGACAAAGAAAATAAGCAGAAAAATAATTATTATTCCTGGAGAGAGGGGTGTGACCTCAAAATCGCAGATGCTGGATGTCATTGGAATGCAGCCTTTTAAGGATCATATCAAAAAGCAACTGAGTAAGTGGTTATTCTGTGGAGACCAAATGGCACATTGTGCCCATGGTTTAGATAAAATTCTCGACATCATGCATGAATTTCAGAAGTGCTTCATCCCATAGGATGCTGAAGGAAGTGAAAATGGGTGCGTTAGAGAAAACTGCGTTAGGTGCCAGGAAAAAAATAGCTCCCCTGATGAAGAAGGCCCTGAAGGTGGAGAGGTGGGAGAAGAGTTTGCATACAATTATTCATGACATGAGAGGGTTAAAGCATGCCTAAGCAACTGTGCTATGTAATTTCAAATGAGTAGCACAATGTAACTAATAATTATTCTAAAGAGGAATTGAACTATTGTAATGAACTTGGTGTGCAAGTATCTATTTGCATTTCTGCCTTTGCTTCTTCTGGGCATATACCTAAGATTGGTATTGCTGGGTCATACAGTACTTAAGAGTTTATATATGAAAACAAAAAAAAAAAAAAAAAGAAAAACAAACCCATTGCCATCAAGTTGATTCCTATTCATAGCGACCCCCATTGGTTTCCAAGGCTGTAAATCTTTACGGAAGTAGATTGCTTCATTTTCCTCCACAGGGTGGCTGGTGGGTTTGAACCACTGACCTAGTGAGCGGCCAAATGCCTTACCCACTATACCACCAGAGCTCCTTGAAAACACGACCCAAGAGGACCCGCTCTCTTCTTTCACTGAGAAATAGGGGATCCTCTTGTACTCAGTTGCTAAGGCCCAAAAAGGAATTACACGAAAAATGATTTAATTAAACCAGTGATGTAGAGAAACTGGAACCCTCATCTATTGCTGGTGGTGCCACTGTGGGAAAAAGTTTGGTAGTTCTTCAAAAAGAATATAGAAGTACTATTTGATCCAGCAATACCAATCTTAGGTATATGCCCAGAAGAAGCAAAGGCAGAAATGCAAACAGATACTTGCACACCAACGTTCATTACAACACTTTTCACAATAGCCCAAAGGTAGAAATAACTGAAATGTCCATCAGCAGATAAATGGACGAACAAAATGTATGTGTGTCTTGGTTCTCTAGTGCTGCTATAACAGATATGCCATATGTGGATGGCTGTAACAAACAGGGATTTATTACCTTACAACTTCTGAGGCTAGATGTCCGAGTTCAAAGTGCCAGCTCTGGGAGCTGGGTGAAGGTCCCTCAACCTTGGGCTTCAGCTCTGCCTCCTGTTCCAAGCCCACTGGAGCTGAAGGCTTTTTCTAACTCATGCAGCTGTTCACTGCTGACACAGACAAACCCAAGATGGTCAAGTGAAATGGCACAGTTACAAGATTAGCAACAACATGGCGAGCCACTACTTCAAGTTCAGGAGTAATCCCAAAATTGGCAGGCAACATGGCAGGTCATTGAGTTGAAGACTTCATCAAATGCAGGATCCAGAGTGCCAAAAGCTCAAGACATTCCTCAAAGCTTTCCTTATACACTGGAAGAAGGTCAAACCCCGAAGGCAGCTATTTAACTATGCACAGCAGATCCCACCATGAAGTTGATTACTAATCTCATCATGGAATAACTACATGCAGCTGCCCAACTGCTCAAACCACCGCCCAGCCAAGTTGACATACAACCTTAACTACCATAATATGCACACAAGGAAATACTACTGAGTCCTAAAGAGAAATGAAGTCCTAATGCATGCCACAACACGGATGAACCTTGAAAACATGCTGAGAGAAAGGAGTCAGTTGCAAAAGGACAAATATTGTATGATCTCACTTGTATGAAATAAGAAAATATATAGAAACCAACTGGTTACCAGCAGTGGGAGGAAGGGGGAGTTTTTGCTTAGGGGGCTTTGAGTTGACATTAATGGTGGTGGAATGAATTGGAAAATGACAGCAAGAATGGTTGCACAACTTGAAGAACGTAATCAATGTCATTGAATTGTACATGGAGAAGTTGTTGAGATGGTGTATGTTTTATTTTCACCACAATACATTTCTTTGAAAAAGGAAAAAAAAAAAAACAAAAACGAACAGTGACATATGCTGTAAAGAAGAAGAGCTGGGTGCTATGAGACCCAATAAATGCATCCTTGAAGAAGTTCTATCAAAACTCAAAATAATTTAAAAAATAAATAAATAAAAGAGGGGGGGAGGACCAGGTTTGCTGGTCTGACGGAACCTGATGGAACTCCTGAGACTATGACCCTTAACTGCCCTTCAGGTCTGGAAGTGAACCCACTGCTGCGACTTCCAGCCAAACAAAAGACAGGCATATGAGCTGAACATTTACATTAGGTAGATACGCTCCTTGGAGAGATCAATCATGGGAGAATAGAAGGGCTGTGTATGCACAGGGAAACAGCTTTGGGGGCAGGAATGCATGGGAGGAAAGGACACAGGGCAGAGGTAACTATGGGGAGGAAGTGGGAGGGGAGCTGTTGAATCGTGGGAAATTGTAGTCAATGTCATGAGACAGTGTACGTGAACTGCTGTGTGGAAAGTGAATTTGCTCTGTAAACTTTCACCCAAATCACAATAAAAATTAAAAAGAAAAAAGAACTTCTGTCTAAGTTGGCAGTAAAGGATGAAGGGAATAAACTAGACCAACAGCAGTGGCAGGAAGGACCTCTCTCTCCAACAGATGCAAAGGCTCTGCAGGGCCTTGGGGGGCGGAAAGTTCACATCAGTGGGAGCCCTGAGGGCGAGGGGCCAGACCACAAGGGCCTATACCCTACGGGCATGTAGGAGCCCCTGCAGGGTTCAGAGAGCAGAACCGAGTGATCCATTCTCATTTCTAAAAGATCCCTCTGGATGCATCATCCAGTTAGCACGATCACACCTGAATCACTTGAGGTTTGAGGTCTCAGCAATTTGTTTTTCCTCCTGCCATTTTCCTCATTGTTTGGAGTAAGTTTTTTGAGACAATTGGGCTGAATTCCTTGTGCCCAGGGGTCAAGTGGAGTCCCTGGGTGGTGCAAATGTTAAATATTCTGGAAAAGGAAGAGACTCAAGTTCATCCAGAGGCATCCTTGAAGACAGGCCTGGCTATCTACTTCCACAAAGATTACAGCCAAGAAAACCTTATAGTTCTACTTTGTAACACATGGGGCCACTTTAAGTTGGAATTGACTCTGTGGCAATGGATTTGATTTTGGTTGGGGGCCACCTCACATCTTCCACTCACACACTCACACTCATGGACATTTGTTCAGAGAGTACAACAGCCAGCAGAAGCTATCACATGGTTTAAGCAATCATCTCTGTTCTTCTGTCACTTCACTGTGAATCCTAAAGTGACCTGTGTGGGTGTCTCACCAAGCACTTCATTCAAAAGCTGATTGGAATTGCAACAGGACACAGTGGGCCATGCAAGAAGTGCTCATTTGATGGCGGGACCAAGGCCAGAGTTCCCTCCGGACCCCCTCCGCCTTCCCCATCTCCCCTTCCTGCTCCAAATGGGGGTGGGGGCGAGGGAACAAGCCCCCTTCAGAGCCAAGTCCCCGTCCTAGTCAGGCTCATCCTGGGCCTAGCTGGCCATGCCGCTGCTCATGTGTGAGGAACTGGCCATGCCGAGCATTGGGTGCTCACGCGATCACAGTCACGTGCTGCAATAAAGGAAAATGTCATTTTGCCATTTCGTCATTCCAGCCTGGCTCTGGATAAACCAGGCTGGGTGCAGAGATTTCCTCCCCGCGAGCCAGCCACCCTGAAACCACGAAGTTTTGGGGCTGTGTGTGTGTGTTTTCAAACTGGAGATATTACCTTGCATTTATTTACATTTTCTGATGGTGAAATCGGCTTTAAAAGTACCCCGTGCAGGAGTGCAAGAGGGTTAGGGTACAGCTCCCGCACAGTTGGGACGAATGGAAGGCTCTTCTTCACCTCGTCTCTCCTTTCTCCTTAAATATTATGCCACATCCTGATTAATACCAGACCAATAAAATCATCTCCACAATCTGGTTAGAGGCTTTTGTCTTCCCAGATGGCCTGCAATGTTAATGTGTGACAATTTCAACAATGAACTAGGACTGTTTTATGGAACCAACATTTGTTCCACTGCTTTTTTTTTTTAGACTCAGAATTTTGACACAGATGGTACAAATTACTCAAAAAACAGAAATGTTCATTTAGAAGGCTTAAATATGTGGTTTTACTCAGGCCATCAGAATATTTTACATTTGCAATTCAGTAAATTTACTAACAACCCTGCTATAATTAAGGTCTGGAAAAAAGAAAAAAAAAAAAACCTTTCTCCAGCTTTTTATATCTATAGAGTTTCATTAAGCCAAAGAAAAAAATATATATATTATTATTTATTCTAGTTGGGCAATGTTCCTATTTCCTTGTGACTTATATTGTTCGCCTCTGTTTTCTGTTTCCTTCATGACTGCTAATTTCTGCTGAGAACAGAGGAGGAAGGGGGTTGGTGGGCTAGGCTGCTCCAAGGACTCACCCATCACCCTATGCATCAGGTTTCAGCTCCAAGTCACAGAGGCTAATAGCTATAGCCACAGCATTCTCTAGAACCTTCTCCTGCAAAAAAGGTGATCATATCTCTTTGCATATTCCACTTACCATCTCTGCAAGGGCAGACCCCACAGCATAAGCCCTTTAACTTCAGCAGTTCTATTTCTAAACTGACCAAGGTCTGCCTCTGAATATCAGAAGGTATTATCATTGTTATGATTATTATTCCTGTTACCTAAAATTTGATGGCTTGTTCTGTGCCAGATACTGTGCAAAATACTTTATACCAGTCATCTCAGTTTAATCTTCCCAGCAGCCCTATAAGGTATGAAATTCAATATTCTCTCAAATTTACAGATGAGGAAGCTGAGGTCCAGAGAGGTTATGCAACGTATCCAGGGTCTCACAGACTTCAAGGAGCAGTCCAGAGCACTAACAAGTGATAAGACCATAGAAGCAAAACTGGTGTTTTCTGAGCACTTATTCAGGAGCTCTGGTAGCATAGTGGCTAAGCCACTTGCCTGCTAACCAGACGGCTGGCGGTTCAAACCCACCAGCCACTCCTCGGAAGGAAGGTTGCCAATCCTACTTCCGTAGTGATACTGCCTTGGAAACCCAAGGAGGGGTCGCTATGAGTCGGGGGGTCGCTATGAGTCGGGGCCGACTCAACGGCACATAACAACAACAACAATAATTCAGTGCCAGGCATTGCATTAGTACTTCCCATGTCTTATCTCATTTAATCATCCTTTTAGAAATGCAGGGACTATTTACAGAAGTTCAAAGGAAGGGTGGTAGAACCCATCTGGGGCAGAAGCAGCCAGTGGGACTAGGGACCCATCATTTTGTCCAGCAATGGGGTGCGAACCATGGAGAGAACGCAGAGAGGCCAAGGAAGTAAGGCTTCCTGCTGAGCTCAGGCCTGCGATGAAGGGGAAGCTGTTGGGCTCTGCAGATGAGCACAAGCTCAAGGTCACCTAGAAGATGGAGAGGCCTGCTCTGACCTCAACTCTCTGCAAGGAGGCAGCTCCCCTGTCCTTTCAGCCTTTTCAAAAGCGGCCAATTGAATCTGCCACTTGGAATGCAAACTTGGGTTCATGGAAGCCTGGTCATTAGCAAGAGGAAGACAGGGACTTGGTCTCCCATGTTGCTCTCATCCCAACCCAAGGGAGTATCAGGCAACACAGTAGCAGTGAATGCTAATGAGAACATATTGCAAAATGCAATACACAGTCATGGCCTTAAAATAAGCACTGAGACCTGGAGGGAGCTTTCCAAGGGCTGACGTTCAGGGGTAAACTATGTCACACATGCAAAGTGCTTAACGTGGTGTTTGGAACATAGAGGCCCTCAACAAATGTTAGCTGTTGGTTTTGTCATCATTATAATAATTCCCTTGGAAGTCTGAAAAGCCAGCCAGACCGATCAAATCTCTAACATTGCTGGTCCCTGGGGAAAGGTCTGGATTCCGCAGGAGCACCAGATGGTGGTCCTCACTTCTGGTTGCTGAATGTGCTCAAGTGAATCCCACAAGACCCTCCAGCCCAGCAGAGTCTATCTTGGTGCCATTTGGTATTTTACTGATGTCAAGTCGAGGAAAAGTGCACCCACCATTCAGAGCAGGAAGTTATTGTCCTTTCTTCCTGCTCACAACTTAGAAATTATCTGAGTAAATATTTTTCCCAAGATTATTTTTCCAATAACAGAAAAATTTGATATGACCTATCAACTCAGAGCAGCCCCACGTGCATCAGAGTAAAACTGTGGGTCACAAGGTTTTATTTTCTTTTTAATTTTTATTGAGATTTGGGTGAAAGTTTAGAGAGAAAATTCATTTTCCATATAGCAGTTGATACACATTTTGTTTCATGACACTGACTGCAATCCCCCACAATGTAACAGCTCTCTTCCCACTTTCCTCCCTGTAGTTACCTCTTCCCTGTGTCCTTCTTGACCCCTGAGCTGTCTCCCTGTGCAAATACTGCCCTTCTGTTCTCCTGTGATTGACTGATCGCTCTAAGGAGTGTAGGAGCTCTGGTAGCATAGTGGCTAAAGCACTTGACTGCTAACCAGAAGGCTGGCGGTTCAAACCCACCAGCCACTCCTCGGAAGGAAGATGGGGCAATCTACTTCCGTAGTGATACTGCCTCAGAAACCCAAGGAGGGGTTGCTATGAGTCGGGGCCGATTCGATGGCACATAACAACAACAACAACAACAAGGAGTGTATGTACCTGATGTAAATGTTCACCCTTTATGCCTGTCTATTGTTTGACAGGAAGCCATGGAAGTGAGTTCAATTCCAGACTTGAAGGGTAACTAGGGGCCATAGTCTCAGGGGTCTCACTAAGCTCTATCAGATCAGCAAACCTGGTCTTTTTTATGATTTTGAGTTTTGTTCCACATTGTTCTTCCACTTTATCCAGGATCTCCTGCACTAATTCCTTTCTGAGTGGTTGACAGTGGTAGCCAGGCACCATCTATTTCTTCTGGTCTCATGGTCATATTGGCTGAGGACAGCATGGTCTACTAGTCCCTTGGACTAATTGTTTCCATGTGTCTTTGTTTTTCTTCGTTCTTCTTTGCTCTGGATGAGAAAAGACCCATTGTAGCATCTTAGCTGGCCGCTTGCAAGCTTTTAAGATCCCATTTGGATGTAGACCAATGTTTTTGTGTAGTATGTTATGCCAATTCAGCTTGATGTCCCCTGTGACCATGGTCCCAAGCCCATGGGTCCAACTACTTGTTCCCTTAGCGGGGGTGGCTGTGACCAAGAAGTTACCATAACTTTGCCCCTTATTAGTTTTATTATATATTTGGACATTCTTATAGTACATACAAATATCTATGCAGAAATATCATCTGCCAACCTTATATATGGTCATGGGTATACTCCCTTTTGCTTAGACATATCTGATCATTCAGCCTGTCTACCATCTATTTACTCATAGATTGATGTTTGTTGTCACTGACAATGCAGTATTATATACGTAAAAGGGTTTATCTTTGCTGTCTCACAAGGTTTTCAGTGGGTGATTATTCAGAAGTAGGTCACCAGGCTTTTCTTCCAAGGCCTCTCTGCTAGTGGACTCAATTTTCCAACCTTTTGGTTAGCAGCCAAGTGCACTAACTATTTGTACCACCCAGATACTCCTAATATGATGTTAAAATGATGGCTATAAAAATAGTCCAGTGTCCAGCTTGTGGTTTCACTGACCAGAGTTTTGGTGTTTGCTTCTGACCACCAGGTAGCATCTGATGATATTTTTGCATTGGTTCCTGTTGTCTAATTCTGTAAACAAATAATTCATTTCAACTTCAAAGTAAAAACAAAACATTAATGCATCAACCATTGTTGTCCTTTGCTAATCCTTGCAATAAGTACCATATATTTCTGCTTAAGGCTTCAATTCATTAGAACATTCTATTAGCACTGCCAACAGAAAGCGTATTCTGAGTTTTCGAATGTTGTTTCCATTAAAATCAATCACTCTTCACAATTAAGCCAATAGTTGCACCATTTTTGCTGTTATGAGCTAAAGCATCCTAAATATATTGACAGCTGTCTTCAATAGGATGACACAAATGAGGGAGGGGGGTAGGTCTAAGACTAAATGTCACCAAGGGAACAGGCAAACTCCTCTTGCTGAAATGTACCTCATTTTCATACCCAGAAGGCATTTTGTATACTTTTTTTTTTTGCAATGGCAACATACCGTAATCAATGTTTTGCATATTACAATCAATAACACACTTAAATGTTTAAGTTTTGCATTCTTTTGCAATAAATATTGATATATTACAAACTCTGTAAAAACTGTTCATTGGACTTTTTGTTTGCACTGTGTACTGTATCATTCAGCAAATAAGTGAGCTAAATATTGTTTGTTACAAAACAGATGTCAAATAAAATTATGCCATATGTGCTATTAAACACTTTTCTTATTTTTTTTTTTTTTTTTCAGCAAAACCCAAGACTTAGTTTCAGAAGTGAATGTATTTGGCTTTTCAAGGATTTGAAGCATGAAAGCAACATCTTTGAAATATTTTTAAACCTGCTGGCTTTGTGTAATTCAGTTTTGTGAGCTAATTCTGAATGTTATTATAGATTTAAAATGAAAAAACTAGATAGATAAATAGAGACATAGATAAATACACAAAAATCTGGGGATTCAAATTAATCCAGAATTGCAAAAGAGAAAAATAAATACAATCCAGTGTAAAAACAAAATAAAAATATAGAGAAAGAATTAGGATTTTTTTTTTTCTAAGTGACTAGGGATCTTGAAATGACAGAAGAAAAAGCTCAAAACTCAGCTGCAAAGAGAAAGTTTGAAGTGTATTTGGAGAAGTGGGGGTGATCCAGGTGGTGTGGGGGTTGTGAGGTTCCTCCCCAGTGAGTGCTCAGAGGGCTGGAATTAAGGGAGGAGGAGGGAGAGCATGCTCCCAGATGAACTTGCAGGGTCAGAAAGGAAATGGGGGTGGGGTGCAGGGACATCATCCCCAAGCTGTCCTGACCAGTGTTCCCACCAGCAAGCCCTGGTGAATTGCCCTCTTTGAGCCCAGCAGGGGTCTCCTCCAGCCCAGCCCTGTCAGAAGTGTTTACAGTCCATGGACAGATCTCTCAGCCTAGAGAAGTGTGAAATGTGAAACAGAATGAGCAGAATGCAGGAAACATGTTGCTAAGAGCCACCGAGTGAAACAAAATCTGGAGGCTCCAGCAGGATGGCATTGGCACTGATGGCAGCGATACTTCCACCCACAAAAGGAGGCAAGAAGCAGCAAGGTAGAGGAGCTGACCCTACTGCGGGCTGCCCTAGACCCAAGCTGCAACCTTTCATGCACATATAAAGATGCCCCTGGCTCTGGCAGTCCATCTGAGGGGTCTGACCTCAGGATGCCAAGATGCTCTCACCTTGGAAGGCTGTGACCCCGTCCATCTGGGAGGCCCTGTCGGCTCCATAGGGCCCTGCTTCCTCCAAAATCATTTGGGCTCCTCAAACACATTCCCGCCCCTACTCACTGGGATCACTTCTTAAGCCTGGGGAGCTCTGGTAGCATAGTGCCTAAGGCACTTGACTGGTAACCAGAAGGCTGGCGGTTCAAACCCACCAACCACTCCTCGGAAGGAAGGGTGGGCAATCTACTTCCATAGTGATACCTCCTCAAAAACCCAAGGAGGGGTTGCTAGTCGGGTGTGACTCAATGGCATATAACAACAACATACTCAAGCCTTGGCCTCAGGGTCTGCATTCCAAGGGAAACCCAGGATGATACACTCTCTGAATCCAGTCCTTCCTGATACTGTGCCCCTAGGGCTAATTTTCCACCACCAGTCTGTCAGTTTGTTGTACTGTGGTGGCTTGTGTGTTGCTGTGATGTTGGAAGCTGTGTCACTAGTATTTCAAATACCAGCAGGGTCACCCATGGAGCTTCTAGACTAAGAAAAACTAGGAAGACAGGCCTGGTGATCTAGTTCTGAAGATTAGCCAAGGAAAACCTATGGTTCTACATGCTTGCTTTGGGCTTATCATCAGTAAGGATCTATCACTGGAGGAGGACTTCATGTTTGTTAAAGTAGAGCCAGGGAGGGCAAAGGAGACCCTTGAGATGGGCTGCCACAGTAGCAACAATAATGGACTCACACAGTCTGGTGATCATGAGGACGATGCAAGACTGGGCAACATACGATTCTGTTGAACGTAAGGTGTCCATGAGTTGGAGTCAACTCAATAGCAGCTCTATCTATCTGTCTGTCTGTGTATCTATCTATCTATCGACCCATCTATCTATCTAAGTCTGATTTTGGTTTCCACTACAATGTAAGGAACTCTGGTGGTGCAGTGCTTAAAGCAGTTGGCTGCTAACCAGAAGGTCAGCAGTTTAAACCCACCAGCCACTCTGTGGGAGGAAGATGAGGCAGCCTACTTCCATAAAGATTAATAGCATTAGAAACACAATGGGGCTAGCTATGAGTCAGAATCGACTCAGTGGTAGTGGGTAGTATAATGTTAACAAGGATCCATATCTTAGGTAAGTTCTTTTGACTATTGATTGGTTAGCAGATTTTTTTTCTGAGACTGGTAACTTGTTGTTAACTTCTTTGTGTGATTTAAATGAAAGTTTACAGAATAAATCTGTTTTCCACTCAACAATTCATACCATTTTTTTTCATGCCATTGATTGCAATCCACACAATGTAACAGCACTCATTCTATTCCTCCCTGTGCTTCTCATTTCCATTTGTCCTTCTTTCCTATCCCTTCTTGCATTCTCAACTTTGTCCTTGGGCAAATGCTGCCATTTTGATCTTGAACGGCTGATTGTTCTAAGGATTGCCTACCTCCCAGGTGTTATATTTCACCATATGGACTTGTCTATTATTTGGCTGAAAGATAAGCCAAAAGGGTGACTTCAGTTCCAGGCCTGGAGGATGACTAAGGACCATAGTCTCAGGGGATCCACCAGTCCCTATCTGACCAGTGATCCTGGTCTTTTTTATGATTTAGAGTTTTGATCCACATTTTTATCTTATTCTATCCAGGACCGTCCAATGTGATCCTTTTCGGACCAGTCTGTAGAGACAACCAGGCACCAACTAGTTCTTCTAGTCTCAGGATTATGGCGACTGAGGTTTTCATGGTCCCTTAGTCCTGTGGACTAATTGTTTCCATGCATCTTTGATTTTCTTCACTTTTCTTTGCCCTAGACAAGGAGAGTTCAATAGTTGCACCTTAGATGGCCACTCACAAGCTTTTAAGATCCCAGTTCTTACTCACCAAAGTAGGATGCAGAACATTGTCTTTGTAGACTGTGTTGTGCTAATTGACCTTGGTGTCCCCCAAGGCTGTAATCCTGAACTCCCAGGCTTGGGAACTCATTCCCTCACTCATGGTGTTTGGTTATGGCTAAGAAGTTTCATACCTTTGCCTGCTATATTCTCTACCGTATTCATGGATATATTTCAGCATATATAAATATCTAGAATACTTAGAAACATCCTCTGTTAAGCTTATATATATTCACACTTGTTCAACTTGCATGTCAATTTACGTGTCCACCAGTAGATTATTTTTGTTACTGTTATTGCAGGATTATATATGTAATCCTTAATTAGGTAACGATGGATGTAATCACTCCAAGAATGGCCAGACTTCATCTCATGTACTTTGGTTATGTGGTCAGAAGGGAACACTCCCTGGAGAAGGATATCATGCTTGGTAAAGTGAAGGGTCAGAGAAAAAGGGGAAGACCTTCAATGAGATGGATTGACACAGTGGCTGCAATGATGGACTCACTGTGAGTCCACAAGGATTGTGAGGATGGCTCAGGACAGGACAGTGCTTCATTCTGTCATACATAGGGTCACTATAAGTTGGAATCAACTCAACGGAACCTAACAATAACAAGAACAATGTACGTTATAGTATTTACCTCTGTTGCCTTAACTCTTGTGCCCCTTCCAGTGTTTTCCTTTGCCTAGATCATTATGTGCTGACATCACCTTAATAGTGTATTCCTTCCTTTCACCAAAGTTAATATGAGTTTACCCTCTAGTTAGTGATTTACCCTCCTTTTCCCTCCCACCCCTGGCAACCTTCAAAGAATGTTTCTGTGTGAAAACCTTTTCTTGACTTTTTATAATAAACCAAAAAACACCAAACTAACTGCAGTCTAGTCAGATCTGACTCATAGCGACCTCTCCTTGGGTTTCCAAGGTGGTATCACTATGGCAGTAGATTGCCCAATCTTCCTTCCGAGGAGTGGCTGGTGGGTTTGAACTGCCGGCCTTCTGGTTAGTAGGCAAATGTCTTAGGCACTACACCATAGTAGTCTTAATATAATATTCATTCTTTTATGATAGACTAATTTCATCAGATCTCATCATGTGAAAAACTACACCACAGCTGCTTTAAACCACTCAGAATAATGGTCCAGAGAAGTTAACACAAACTTAACTATCACAGGTCTTTTGCATCTCTGGAGATATATATATA
>NW_006921596.1:2813147-2816651 GCF_000298275.1 Orycteropus afer afer
CTGGTTAGATATATTCCTAAGTATTTCATCTTTTGGATAGCTATTATAAATGATTGTTTTCCTGATTTCTTTTTCTAAGTTCTCTTTTTTAGTGTGCATTTCAACCAATTTTTATACATTGATCTTGTCTTACTATTAGTTTCACTACTATTAGTTCTACTGATCTATTAGATCCACTAGTTTTCTTGTCGAGTCTCTGAGATTTTCTATCCGTAGGATCATATCATCTGCAAATAGTTTTGCTTCTTCTTTGCCAATCTGGATGCCTTTTATTTCCTTTTCTTGCCTTATTGCTCTGGCTAGAACTTCCAATCCAATATTGAATATGAGTGGGCATCTGTGCTAGTTGGAGCTGTATGTCAACTTGGCTGGACCACAATTCTGTGTGGTTTAAGCAATTGTGATGTGGGTTGTTCCAATGATGGGATCAGATGTATATGTTCTGAGCAGCCAATCCATTGAAAGGGAGTTTCTCTAAGGGTGTGGCCTGCTTCAAGTATATTTATGGACATCTGGGAAAAGAGACACTCTTCTATGGATCAGGATTCTGCCTACAACTGTCCGTGAGCAAACAATCCACCATTCAGCCTTAAGATCTTGTATTCATCATTCATTGGAGTCAACAGCCAGTATACTGCCTGCCAACCTTGAGCTTCTCAGCTCCTGCAGCTGCGTGAATCAGGAAAAGCCTCCAGCTTGATGTTTGATCCAAGAACTTGAGACTTGCCAGCTTCGATAAGTGTGTGAACCGTTTTCCTAAGATAAATTTCTCTTTCTCTCTATATATAAGCTTTACTGATTTTGTTTCTCTAGATAACCCAGTCTAGAGACACAAAATCATAAGGATGGGCTTTCTAAATTGGTTCTCCAATTTGATTAATCATAAAGGCACTGATGACCTTGCCTCCATTAGTAAAGAAGGCCCTGCTAATCCGTGGCATGAGGTAGCAACATTAATATGCAAAATAGCACCACCAATAGATCAAGTACTTCTGAGAAGTGAGGCTCTGGGTGAACACATATTTGATACTTTTCTGCAATTCTGTCAGCATGTGGAGTATAAGGAAGCTGGCTGGTTGGTCCTTCTTACACCTAGACAAAGTGGTGAAAGAGCAAGATGAGCTCAGGGCTGCTGAGTCACAGCTTAAGCACTGCATAAGAAACCTCAATGTTTCCAGTTGTGCTCTGAAAGAAAGCCTCATTTCTTCTAGGAACAGAGCTGATATTGCCGAAAACCAAACACAGAGTCTTATTGTAAGTGTGGCTGAATTACAACACCAATTAAATTACCAACTTAGAATGAATGGTATCTGAAGTTAAAGTGAGGGCATTGATTGGGAAAAAATGGGATCCTGAAACCTGGAATGGGAATATATGGGCAGATAGTCAGGAAGATCAGGATCTGGAACCTGTAAATTCTGTTGAATCCCTCCCATCTGAAGGGATACTGTAAAATCATTATCCCCTCCACCTCAGTTTGATGGGATTAACCCAATTGTTCCTCCTGGGTCATTGCCTGAGGTAGAGGCCATGGAAGACATTGCTAAATGTTCTCAGGAACTGCCCCAACCACCCATTGTTGCTGTTAGACCTATAACTAAAGTTAAGTCCAAGCAAGCCCCAAAAGGTGAAATACAAAGTGTGACTGAGGAGGTGGTACGCTTCACCCGAAAAGACCTACTTGATTTTGCTGACATGTACAGACAGAAACCTGGAGAATATGTGTGGGATAATGGTGCAAGGAATGTAACATTGGATCAGTCTGAGTTTATTGATTTAGGCCCACAAAGTACAGATTCTTCATTCAATGTTTCAGCTCGAGGGGTTAGGAAAGGATCTAATAGTTTATTTGGTTGGCTAACTGAAGCATGGATTAAGTCAGGTTTAATGTACCAGACCTGCGTTGGTATAATGTACAAAGTATCCAGAGGCTTAGGGAAATTGGCTTGTTAGAATGGATTTATCACATTAGACCCCTAGAGCCAGAAATGGAGAGTCCAGAAGACATGCCTGTGTTAGTTATGTTTGTGTGTCAACTTGGCTGGGCCTGGTTGAATGGCTGGGCAGCTGGTGGTAGTTATTCCCCATGATAAGACTGGCAATCAACTCCATGGTGGGATCTACCACAAGCAGCTGAGTAGCTGCCTTTGGGTATGTGGTCTGCTTCCTGTATATAAGGAGAAGCTTTGAGAATGGTCTCCAGTCTACGGCATACTTGGACCCTGCATGTAGCCATGTCATTGCTCAGTAGCCTGCTATGCTCTGCCAACCTTGGGACTTACAATGGACTTAAGTTAATGGCCTGCCATATGGTTTGGTAACATCGGGACTGTGGCTTTTTCCTTGTCAACCTCGGAGCTTCTCAGCCTCAGCAGCCAGTGGCTGTCTGAGTGAAGAAATGCCTCTAGTTCCAGTGGGCCGGGAGCAGGAGGCAGAGCTGGACCCCAACATTGAGGGGTTTTCATGCAGCCCCTAGAGCCTGGCACTTTGAACTTGGACTTAAAGCCTCCAAATTGTGAGAGAATAAACTCCTGTTTGTTAAGGCCATCCCATCTGTGGTGTATTCCTGTCAGAGCAGCACTAGGCAACCAGAACAATGCCTTTCACCAGTACAGTGAGGAATAAATTTGTGAAGGGAGCTGCAGCATCCTTGAAGACTGCTGTGATTGCTAGTTTTGTAAACCAGATTTGACAGTGGGAGCTGCCCTAATTGAACTAAGACACTTAACTATGATGAGGCTGATTGGACCTCATGGTAGTAGGGGCCAAGTGGCAGCAGTTAATTGACAAATGCGAGGTGGGCATGGTTACCATAATGGACAGCAGAGTCAGAACAGTAGTCAGAATAGTCTGACTCATGTGGAATTACGGCATTGGCTACTTGCACATGGTGTTCCTAGTAGTGAAATAGATGGGAAACCTACTAAATATTTACTTGGTCTGTATAGACAGAAGAATTCTAGGTCATGTGAACAGCAGCCTAGATTGAATCACCAGAATACAGAGTCACGGCCTCTCAATCGATTCCCAGACTTGAGTCAGTTTACAGACTCACGACCCATGGAATGAAGAGGAGGCCATGTCCCTTTGAGGAAGGACCCCACTACATTGCCAAAAATCTATAATCAATCTTTCTCCCAGCCTTCCCCAAAGGGATCTGAGACCTTTTACGAGAGTGACTGTTCATTGGGGAAAAGGAAATAATCAGACTTTCTGGGGATTAGTGGACACTGGCTCTGAACTGACACTGATTCCAGGAGACCCAAAACGTCATTATGGCCCACCAGTCAGAGTGGGGACATATTGAGGTCAAGGTATTGATGGAGTCTTCACTAGGGTACATCTCACAGTGGGTCCAGTTGGTCCCTGAACCCATCCTGTAGTGATTTCCCCTGTTCCAACATGCATAATTGGAATAGATATACTGAGCAATTGGCAGAATTCCCACATTGGGTCCCTGACATGTGGAGTAAGGGCTATTATGGTAGGAAAAGCCAAGTGGAA
>NW_006921596.1:2816766-2822388 GCF_000298275.1 Orycteropus afer afer
AGAAAACTTGTGCCTGGTTTCCAGATAGTTCTGCACAATATGCAGGCACCACTCAAAAGTGGACAGCAGCAGCACTGCAGCCCCTTTCTGGGACTTCCTTGAAGGACAGTGGTGAAGGGAAATCCTCCCAATGGGCAGAACTTCAAGCCATGCATATGGCTGTTCACTTTGCATGAAATAAGAAATGGCCAGATGTAGGATTATATATGGATTCATGGGCTATGGTTAATGGTTTGGCTGGATGGTCTGGAACTTGGAAGGAGCATGATTGCAAAATTGATGATAAAGATGTATGGGGAAGAGGTATGTAGATAGAGCTCTCTGAATGGCCCAAAGGAGTATTTGTGTCTCATGTGAATGCCCACCAAAAGGTGACCTCAGCAGAGGAGAACTTTAACAATCAGGTGGATAGGATGACACGTTCAGCGGAAACCAGCCATCCTTTTTCCCCAGCTACTCCTGTCATTGCTCAATGGGCTCCTGAACAAAGTGGCCAATGTGACAGGGATGGAGGTTATGCATGGGCTCAGCAACATGGAATCCCACTTAGCAAGGCTGATTTGGCTACTGCCACTTCTGAGTTCCCAATCTGCCAGCAGCAGAGACCAATACTGAGTCTGCAATATGGAACCATTCCTCAGGATGATCAGCCAGCAACCTAGTGGCATGTTGATTACATTTGACCACTTCCATCATGGAAAGGATAGCATTTTTTTCTTACTGGAATAGGATTTGCACACCATGTTTCTGCCAAAACTACCATCTGTGGCCTTACAGAATGCCATTTTGTCATGGTATCCCACACAGCATTGCTTCAGATCAAGGGACCCACTTCACAGCAAATGAAGTGCGGCAATGAGCCTATGCTCATGGAATTCACTGGTCTTACCATGCTCCCCATCATCCTGAAGCAGCTGGCTTGATAGAATGATGGAATGGCCTACTGAAAACACAATTACGGTGCCAGCTAGGTAGCAATACCTTGAAGTGTTGGGGCAATGTTCTCCAAGAGGCTGTATATGCTCTAAACCAGCGTCCAATATATGGTTCTGTTTCTCCAAATGCCAGGATTCACAGGTCCAGGAACCAAGGGGTGGAAAAGGGAGTGGTACCACTCACTATTACCCCTAGTGACCCACTCAAAAAACTTTTACTTCCTGTCCCTGCTACCCTATACTCTGCAGGGCTGGAGATCTTAGTCTCAAAGGGAGGAGCACTCCCACCTGGAATTTCTCTAGAGAACCCAGTCTCACACAGCATCCTTAGCTGGTTCCCATTTGCAAGGAGAATATTTTCAGTCTCTCTCCATTGAGATTAATGCTGGCTTTTGGTTTTCTGTATATGTCCTTAATTAAGTAGAGGAATTTTCATCCTATTTTTATTTTGCTGACTTATTTTATCAAGAAGGTATTGTATTTTGTCAAATGCCTTTTCTGCATCAATTGATGTGATTATGTGATTCTTTTCCTTTGTTTCATTATGTGGTGGGTTACATTGATTGTTTTTCTCTTCATTTTTAATTTCTTCTATTACACAGTTGTTTTTAAAGAAGGTTTTATTCAGTTTCCATGTGTTTGCTCATTTTCTGTTTATCTTCCTATTGTTGATTTCTAATTTTATAGACTTATTCTTGGAGAAGATGCTTCGGAGTATTTCAATGCTTTTAAATTTATTAAGGCTTGCTTTGTGGCCTAACATATGGTCTATCCTAGAGAATGTTCCAGGTGCACTGGAAAAGAATGTATATCATGCTATGGTTGGGTGAAGTGCTCTGTTGTTGTTGTTGTTGTTGTTATGTGCCGTCGAGTCGGCCCCGACTCATAGCGACCCCTCCTTGGGTTTCCGAGGCAGTATCACTACGGAAGTAGGATTGCCCAACCTTCCTTCCGAGGAGTGGCTGGTGGGTTTGAACCGCCAGCCGTCTGGTTAGCAGGCAAGTGTCTTAGCCACTATGCTACCAGCTCTGTAGATGTCTATAATGTCAAGTTGGTGGATTGTATTGTTTAGTTCTTCTCCATCTTTGTTGAGTTTCTTACCAATTCTATCTTTCATTGAAAGTGTTGTATTAAAGTCTCCTACTATGACTGTGGAGTCATCTATTTCAATTCTGGTAAAGTCTGATGTATGTATTTTAGGGCTCTTTCATTGGGTGCATAGATATTTATTACGATTATGTCCTCTTTTTCAATCGATCCTTTAATCATTATATAATGTCCTTCCTTGTCTCTTATGGTAGTTTTTGTCTTGAAGTCAATTTTATAAGAAATTAATATTGCCACTCCTGCTCCTTTTTGATTGCCATTTGCTTGATATATCTATTTCCAACCTTTGACTTTTAATCTATTTTTGTCTTTGTCTCTAAGGTGTGTCTCTTGTGGGCAGCATATTGATGGGTTATGTTTTCTTATCTAGTCTGCAATTCTCCATCTATTGAGTGGTGCATTTAATCCATTACCATTCAGTGTAATTATCAACAAGTATGAATTTGTTGTTGTCATTTTGTTATGTGCTTTTTTGTAGTTTTGCTGATTTCTTTGTTCCATATAAATTTCTGTGCTGAGCTCATTTTGTTTATGAATTGTGTTATCATTTCCTTAGTTGCTGTTGTTTTAGTATTTCCTAAATATTTATGCTTTTCCTCTTTTTTATTTTGATGCAAAAGTTTATCATTTTTCTTTGAGGTTACCCTGTGATTTATAACTTTCTTCCCAGGTTTAGAACAGTCCATTCCATCTTGCAATTGTCTTGACTTCCTTACCATTTAAAAGTTCTATAACTTTACTATTTGTTCCCTCTTTTTGGTTTTTTTCTGTCCTCATTTGCCTATTGATGTGTCTGGTTCCCTATTTACAATCTTGTAAGCTTATTTTACTTTGGATACTTCCATAACTAGTTTAGTTCCTGGGTTATGTCATCATGTGTGTTAATGGTCACTTGTTTACTGGTGTTGGTTCTCTGCCCAAAGGACTCCCTTTAGCACTTCTTGTAAGATTGGTCTGATTTTAACAAATTCCCTTAATTTCTGCTTATCTGGAAATCCCCTAATTTCACCATCATATTTGAGGGACAATTTTTTGGGGTATCTATTTCTTGGTTGGGAAATTTTTCTTTCAGGATTTTATGCATATACCATCCCATTGCCTTCTTGACTGCATGGTTTCAGCCAAGAAATCAGAGCTTAGTCTTTTTTTTTTTTTTTTAATGTAATTTTTATTGTGATTTGGGTAAAAGTCTACAGAGCAAATTCACTTTCCTACAGCAGCTCACATACATTTTGTCTCATGACATTGACTGTAATTTTCCACAATGCAACAACTCCCCTCCCACTTTCTCCTCTTAGTTACCTCTTTCCTGTGTTCTTCCCTCTGATTTACTCTTGCCCCCACCCCCAGCTGTCTTCATGTGCATACACAGCCCTTCTATTCTCCCATGATTGATCTCTCCAAGGAGAGTATCTACCTAATATAAATGTTCATATGCCCATATGCCTGTCTTTTGTTTTGTTGGGAGCCATAGGACTGGGCTCAATTCCAGACCCAAAGGGAAGCTAGGGGCCATAGTCTCAGTGGTTCTACCAGGCTCTATCAGGCCAGCAAAACTGGTTCCTTTTTTTTTTTTTTTTTTTAATGATTTTGAGTTTTGTTCCACGTTGTTCTTCCACTGTATCTAGGATCTCCTACAGATATTTCCTTCTACATGGTTGACACTGGTAGCTGGGCACCATCTAGTTCTGGCCTCATAGTCATATAGGCTGAGGATCACATGGTGTACCAGTCACTTGGACCAATTTTTTTCATGTGTCTTTGGTTTTCTTCATTCTTCTTTGTTCTGACAAGGAGTGACACATAGTTGCATCTAGATGGCTGCCTGCCAGCTTTTAAGTTCCCAGTCACTACTTGCCAAAGTAGGATGTGGAACAATGTTTTTATGTAGTATGATATGGCAATGGAGCTTGGTATCTTTTGTGACTATGGTTCTGAGCCCACAGATCCAACTACTCACTCCTTCTGGGTAGCTGACTGTGGCCAAGAAGTGACTACAACCATGTTTCTTGTCACAGAGCTTAGGCTTATTGGTTGCCCTTCATAGGTAACTTTTCATTTTTCTGGGTGCTGCTTTCAGGATTCTTTCTTTGTCTTTAGTTTTGGTGAGTTTGACGATGATATATCTTGGTGATTTTCTTTTGGGATGTGTCCTGTTTAGGGCTTGTTAGACTTCTTGCATGTACATATTCTCATTTTTCATTATATCAGGGAAATTCTCTTCCAACAAACCTTAAACTATTTTCTCTGTGGTTTTATTTATATCTTTCTGTTCTGGAATTCTAATTATATGTAGGTTATTCCTCTTGTTGGTATCCCCCATGAATCTTAGGCTTTCTTAATTTTGTTTTGATATTTTTTCTGATTGATTCCTTTCCAAAGAAGAATTCAGGTATTAGTCTTCAGTCTCACTAATTCTGTCTTCCATTGATTCGACTCTACTCTTTTACCCTTTCAATGTGCTATCTATTTCTCAAAATTTAGTATTAATCTTCTGGATTTCTATCTGTAGATTTTGTATAACTCCTAATTTTTCATTTATTTTGTTGTTTTGTTCTTGTATTGTCTTCTGAAATTGTTCTAGGGTTTTGTCTGTGTTTTCCTTAATTTTGTCAGTGTTTTCCTTGATCTGTCTCTCAATCCATTGAAGGTACCTAAATATAATTCTTTTGAATTCCTTATCAGGGAGGTCCAATGTTGCTTCTTCCTCAGAGATGTGTTATAGGTCTGTATCCTGGTCGTTTGTTTCTACCACTTTGTCTTGCTTCTTTATGTAGACTGTGATGGCCTGTTGTCTCTGAGACATTGTGACATTGTTGTATTTATGTTTAATTGATGATTGTATGTTGGAGTGATTTGCCTAAGATTTTCATTTGCTTTGTTTGGATGTATCTAAGTGAGTAGGGTACTATGCTTCTGTATTCACCAGTTGGCAGCACTTATGCACTCACCACCTGTCTCTTTTCTGGTCATCAGCCTCCAGTACAACCATGCTGCCCTTGGCAAATGGAGACTATTCTTAGGTCCCTGGAATTTGAATAAGAATGCTGTCACTTTAAATATCCAAAATGGTTGAACTGCTTGTTAACACTCAAAATGGCTGCATCCTCTGGACAGCCAAAAGTTCACAGCTCAGTTCGTCTCCTTCTTTGCTGTTTCCCTTTGTAGTCATCAGCCACCAATGCAGTCATCCATGCAGCCCTTGGTGAGCAGGGCTGATTTTTAGGTTACTTCTCAGGTCCTAACACCACTTGGAAATATTCAAACTGCCTGTGTCATCAGGATCGCTGACAGTCTGCAGCTCTGTTTGCCTCCTTATTCACTATTTTCATGCAGGTTCTTCTACTAGTTGGTGTTTAATCCACTTCTGTAACCTTCCTTTCAAAGCTCAGGGCTCCAGGATTTTCTTCTGTATCTGTGTCAATTAGTTTCTCTTTTCTTTATTGAAGAGGGTCTGTGTAGCTTGTCTGCCTATTCCACTATCATCTACTTTTATTGTTTTTCTAATGTTGACCCAACCTACCTGATATGAATCTCACTTGGCCATGATATATATGTGTGTGTGTGTGTGTGTGTGTGT
>NW_006921596.1:2823158-2824295 GCF_000298275.1 Orycteropus afer afer
AGAGTGGGCACCTCCCAGAACATTGTTTTGTGCCACTCCCAACAGAAATACTCCAGGTGGACAACTTCAGCAATCAGGAGCTCCTCAGTTGCTTATAGCAAATCCCACCTTGGAGTTTACAAAGACTTATGGGTAGAAAAGCCACACTAAGTAATTTACTACACCACAAAGATAAAAAGAAACAAATGCACTGCCATCAAATCAATGCTGACTCATAGCAACACATTGTGTTTCCAAGGCTGGTGATCTTTATGGAAGCAGACTGCCTCATCTTTCTTCCACAGAGCTGCTGGTGGGTTTGAACCACTGACTTTTTGATTAGCAGCAAAATGCCTTAACTATTATGCCACCAGAACTCCTTGTTCATGAGGATGCTGGTCTACAGTTTTCTTTGTAAGAGGTCTCATTGCCTGGTTTGGTTGTTGTTAAGTGCCATCATGTTGTTTCCAACTCATAGCGACCCTATGCACAGCAGAACAAAACACCACCTGATCCTGTGCCAGCTCCATGATCCTTGCTATACTTGAGCCCATCATTGTAGCCACCATATCAATCCATCTCGTTGAATGCCTTCCCCTCTTTCACTGACCCTCCACCTTACTAAGCATGGCATCCTTCTCCAGGGAATGGTCCCTTCTGACAACATGACCAAAGTCTGGCCATTCTTGCTGCAAAGGAATATCTCAGCTGCACTTCCTCCAGGACAGATCTTGAGGCTTAAAATTTTTCCTTAGTTCTTTCAGCTTGAGAAATGCCAAGCATGTTCTTCCCTTTTGGTTTTCTAACTCCAAGTCTTTGCATATTTCCTTATAGTAATTGGCTTTGTCTGCTTAAGCTGCTCTTTGAAATCTTCGGTTCAGCTCTTTTATCTTGTCATTTCTTCCATTTGCTTTAGTTACTCTCCACTCAAGGGCAAGTTTCAAAGTCTCTTCTGTCATGCATTTTCGTCTTGTCTTCTTTTCTCATCTTTTTGGTGACCTCTTGCTTTCTTCATGGATGATGCTCTTGATGTCATCCCACAATTCTTCTGGTTTTCAGTCATTGGTGTTCACTGCATCAAATCTATTCTCTAGATGCTCTCTAAATTCAGGAGGAATATATTCAAGATCACATTTGTTTTAAATGTCTTTAACTTCA
>NW_006921596.1:2824495-2882523 GCF_000298275.1 Orycteropus afer afer
ATTGGTCTTACAAAATTCTACCCTGTGATTTCCAGCATTATTTCTGTCACCAAGGCCAAATTTTCCAACTACCGGTGATTCTTCTTTGTTTCCAACTTCTGCATTCCAGTCACCAGTGATAATTAAGACATCCTGATTACATGTTCAGTCAATTTCAGACTGCAGAAGTTGATAAAAATCTTCAATGACCTCATCTTTGGCTTTGGTGGTTGGTGCATAAATTTGAATGATAGTTGTATTAACTATTATTAAGGTGTATGGATATTATCCTATCACTGGCAGCATTGTACTTCAGGACAGATACTGAAACATCCTTTGTGATGATGAATGCCATGCCATTCCTCTTCAAATTGTCATTCCCAGCATAGTAGATCATACGGTTGGCTGATTCAAAATGGCCAAAACCTAACCAGTCCATTTCAGCTCACTAATGCCTAGGATATCAATCTTTCTGTATTTCATCTCATTTTTGACAACTTCCAATTTTTAGACGCATACTTCATACATTCCATGTTCCACTTATTAATGGATGTTTGTAGCTGTTTCTCCTCGATTTTAGTTATGCCATGTCAGCAAATGGAGGTCTCAAAAGCTTTACCTTATCCATATGAGTAAGGCTGGTTTTACTCTGATGATGCAGCTCTTTCTCAATCCTCTTTTGAGAGCCTTCTAACCTAAGTGACTCATCCTTCTCTGTATTGGACAATGTTTCCAGACTATTCATAAAGTCGCACAGTAATGTATCAGACAGTGTTTCTCTGCTATTCATAAGGTTTTCCCTGGCCAATACTTTGAGAAGCGGATGATCTCTTCCTTCTTCCTAGTCTGTCTTAGTCTGTAAGCCCAGCTGAGACCAATGCACCATATGCACCCCACTGGGTTTGAAACACTGGTGATACAGATTCAAGACTAACAGCAACACATCACCACAGTAGGACAAACTGACAAGTTTATCTCCCTTGGGTATTAGAAACCTCTCCAACCTCCCCTTACCTGGATCCCTGAGGCTGACTTCTCACTCTGTCCTTTCCCCTGCTTTCCCACCTTGCTGCTTGTGGGGCGTGGCCTGGGTTCCCTCCCTTTACCTGGACCCAGATGGCTGACTTTTTCTGGTTTAAGTATCAGGGTTATGCTGGCTTCATAGAGTGAATTCAGGAGTATTCCATCCTTTCCTATGTTCTGGAATAGTTTGAGTAGAATTTGTGTCAGCTCTTCTCTGAATGTTTGGTAACATTCTCCAGTGAAGCTGTCTGGGCCAGGACTTCTTTATGTCGGGAGTTTTTTGTTTGTTTGTTTGTTTGTTTTTAATAACCTGTCCAATTTCTTCCTTTTAATGGGTCTGTTCAAATTGTGTTAGTTTTGGTAGGTAGTGTGTTTCTAGAAATTTGTCTATATTATAGGTTTTCAAATTGGTTGGAGTACAGTTGTTCATACTATTCTGTTATTACCCTTTTTATTTCAGTTGAGTCTGTTGTGACATCATCCACTTCATTTCTCATTCATGTTATATGCATCTCCTCCTTCCTTTCTTTTGTTAAACTTGCCACTGGTTTGTCAATTTTATTAATCCTTTCAAAGAAACAACTTCTAGTCTTCTTGATTCTCTCTATTGTTTTTCAATTTTCAGTCTCATTTATTTCTCTAATCTTTATTATTTCCTTTCTTCTGGTGAATGTAGCTCTTTTTCTTTTTTGCTATCCTTTTTCTAATTGTTGAGTTATTGTGTTAAGGTGTTGATTTAGGTTTTTTTCCTCTTTTTGGATATGTGTGTTTATTGCTAAAAATTGTCCTCTGAGCACTGCTTTTTCTGTATCCCAAAGACCTTGATATGTTGTATTTTCATTCTTGTTTGAGTCAAAGATTTTTTTTATTTAATTTTTTATTTCTTCTATTACCCAATAGTTTTTAAGTATGGTGTTATTCATTTTCCATGTATTATTTTTCCTTTCTCTTCCTGTTGTTGATTTCTACTTTTACAGCACTTAATGTGAGGAGATGGTTTCTAGTATTTTGATGTTTATAAATTTATTAAAGATTGCTTTGTGGCCTAACATGTGGTCTATTCTGGAGAATGTTGCACGTGCACTGGAAAAAAATGTCATCATATTTGCCTTCTCACCTTCAAGACTCTTGTTTATGACTGTTGTTGATTGATTGTGCTGCTTACCTCTTCTGTACCTTTGTTGCGTTTCTTTCTAGTTGTTCTGTCCTTCATCAAAAGTGGCATATTAATGTCCGTTACTATTATTGTATGGGAGTTCTGATAGCATAGTGGCTAAGGCACTTGACTGCTAACCAGAAGGCCGGCAGTTCAAACCTCGGAAGGAAGATGGGCAATCTACTTCCATAGTGATACTGCCTCGGAAACCCAAGGAGGGGTCACTACGAGTTGGGTCCGACTCGACGGCACATAACAACAATAACAACAATTATTGTGTAATTGTATATTTCTATTTTCAATTTTGATAAATTTTGATTTATGTATTTTAGAGCTCTTTCATTGGGTACATAGATGTTTGTTCTTGCTGTATTAATGTTTTAATCAATACATAATATTCTTCCTTGTCTCTTTTGCAGGTTTTGCCTTGAAGTCTTTTATATCTGAAATTAATATTGCCACTCCTATTCTTTTTTGGTTGCCATTTGCTTGATATATGTTTTTCCATCCTTTGATTATTATCTCATTTTTGTTTTTGTGTCTAGGTATATCTCTTGTACGCAACATTTTGATGGGTCATGTTTTCTTATCCATACTGCAACTCTCAGTCTCTTGACTAGTGCATTCAATACATTTACATTCAGTGTAATTATAGATAGGTATGAATTTACTGCTGTCATTTTGTTGTGTTTCTTTGAGAGTGTGGTATTGGTAGTTTCTTTGTTCCATATATTTTTCTTCGCTGAGTTCATTTTATTTACAGATTTGCCTATCATTTCCTTCATTGCTGTTGTTTTAGTGTTTACTTAGTCTTTATGATTTTCTACTTTTTTTTATCTTGGTGATAAGGTTTTTAATTTTCTTTGAGATTACCTGATAATCTATTATCATCTTCCTAAGTTTAAAACAGTCTATCCTATCTGAATATCATGTTGACTTCCTCTTCATTTGGATGTTCTGTAATTACACCATTTATTCCCTCCTGGGGCTTTGTAGTTGTCATTTACAAACTGATGTCTCTGATTTCCTATTTTCAATCTTTTAGGTTTATTTTAATTTTGATACTTTTATATCTGGGATTTTCCAGTAATATATCAAATAATGTTTCACTGCTACTCATAAGGTTTTCAGTGGCCAATTTTTTCAGAAGTGAATGGACCTGACTTTCCCAGTCTGTCTGAGTCTGGAAGTTCTGCTGAAATCTGCCCACCATGGGTGACTCTACTGCTATTTGAAATATCAGTAGCATAGCCTCCAGCCTCACAGCAACATGCAAGCCACCACAACACAACAAACTGACAAATGAGTGGCGAGTGTACATCAGGGTTGTATTCTTTCACCGTACTTGTTCAATCTGTATGCTAAGTAACTAATCTGAGAAGTAGGACTATGGAGAAGAATGCAGCATCAGGATTGGAGGAAGAATTCATAACAGTCTACAAAATGCAGATGACACAACCTTGCTTGCTGAAAGTGAAGATGACTTGAAGCATTTACTGATGAAGATCAAAAACTATAGTTGGCAATATAGATTACATCTCAACATAAAGAAAACAAAAATTCTCACAACTGGACCAATAAACAATGTCATGATAAATGGAAGAAAGATTGAAGTTGTCAGGAATTTCATTTTACTTGAACACCCACGGAAGTAGCAGTCAAGAAATCAGATGTCATATTACACTGGGAAAAGCTCCTGCAAGGAACTTCTTTAAAGTGTTAAAGAGTAAAGATGTCACTTTGAAGACTAGGGTGCACCTAATTCAAGCCATGGTATTTTCAGTCATCTCATATCATTTCACCATACGTATTCAATCTCTATGCTGAGCCAATAATCTGAGAAGCTGGACTATATGAAGAAGAGTATGGCATCAGGATTGGAGGAAGACTCATTAACAACCTGCAATAAGCAGACAACACAAGTTTGCTTGCTGAAATTGAGGATGACTTGAAGCACTTATTGATGAAGATTAAAGACACCAGTCTACAGTATGGATTACATCTCAACATAAAGAAAATGAAAATCCTCACAAGTGGACAAATAAGCAGCATCATGATAAATGGAAAAAAAGGTTGAAGTTGTCAAAGATTTCATATTACTTGGTTCCACAATCAACACCAATGGAAGCAGCAGTCAAGAAATCAGATGACATATTGCACTGGGCAAATCTGCTGCAACAGATCTCTTTCAAGTGCTGAAAAGCAAAGCTGTCTCTTTAAAGATTAAGGTGTGGCTAACACAAGCCATTGTATTTTTAGTCACCTCATATGCCTGTGAGAAAGCTGGGCAATGAATAAGGAAGACTGAAGAAGAGTGGATGATTTTGAGTTATGGTGTAGGAGAATACTGAAAGTACCATGGACTGCCAGAAAAACTAATAAATCTGTTCTGAAAGAAGCACAGCCAGAATGCTTCCTGGAAGTGAGAATGGCTGGACTTCGTCTCACCTACTTTGGTCATGTTGTCAGAAGGTACCATTCCCTGGAGAAGGATATCATACTTGGTAAAGTGGAGGTTCAATGGAAAAGGGGAAGGCCCTCAATCAGTTGGATTGACACAGTGGCTGCAATGATGGGCTCCAGTATAGCAAGGATTGTGAGGCTGACACAGGACCTGGCAGTGTTTCATTCTGTTGTACATAAGGTAGCTATGAGTCAGAGCCAACTCAATGGCACCTAACAACAATATATGCATGTGAAAGCTGGACAATGAATGAGGAAGACTGAAGAAGAGTTGATGTCTTTGAATTGTGATATTGGTGAAGAATACTGGAAATATCATGGACTTCCAGAAGAGTAAACAAATCTGTCTTGGAAGAAGTGCAGCTAGAATGCTCCTTAGAAGCTAGAATGGTCACACTTCACCTCACCTACTTTGACTATCTTGTCAGAAGAGACCATTTCCTGGAGAAGGAATCATGCTTAGTAAAGTAGAAGGTCAGCATGAAAGGGGAAGACCCTCAATGACATAGATTGACACAGTAGCTGTGATCACGGGCTCAAACATATCAAGGGTCATGAGGATGGTGCAGGACTGGGTAGTGTTTTCGTTCTGTTGTACGTGGGGTTGCTATGAGTTGGAACCAATTGACAGCACCTAACTACACATATCTGCATTGATTTCTGGGTAATACTGTCATGTGTCTCAATCTCAGATTGTTGTCTGCTCTTCTGGTTTCTTTGTGCAAAGGACACCCTTTAGTACTTCTTCTAAGCTTGAGCTGGTCTTTACAAATTTCTTCAATTTCTGATGATCTGAACATATCCTAATTTCACAACTGCATTTAGTGGACAATTTTGATGGATATATAATTCTTTTTTGGTAATTTTTTTCTTTTAGGGTTTTATATATGTCATCATATTTGCCTTCTCACCTTCAAGATTTCTGCCAAGAAATCAAAGCTTAGTCTTTTTGTATCTTCTTTGCAGATAACTTTTCACTTTTCCCAAGCTGCTTTCAAGATTCTCCTTTTATCTTTGGTTTTGGAAATTCTGTGGGTGTTTTTTTTTTTTAGGGGGTGGATTTTACTGTTTTACATTCAACAGTTCATACATATTTTGTTTTGTGACACTGATTACAATCCCCACAATGAAACAGCTTTCCTCCCCTTTCTTCCTGTGGTCATTCTTTCTCTGTGTCCTTTCTGTTTATGCATTCCTGCCTCCCTAGCTTTCTCCTTGTACAAATGCTGACCTTCTGATCTCCCGTGATTGATTGTTCTAAGGAGTACATCTCCCTGGTGTAGTTGTTCAGCTGGTAGGCCTGTCTATTGTTTGGCTAAAAGTTAGCCACATGAGTGAGTCCAGTTCCAGGCTGAAGAGTGACTAGGATCATAGTCTCAGGCTTATACCTGTCTCTACCTGACCAGTAATCCTGGTCTTTTTTTTGTTTTTTTAATGTTGTTCCACATTTTTCTCCCACTCTATCCAGCATTTCCAATTTTGATCCCATTCTGAGTAGTTAGCATTGGTAGCTGGGCACCTTCTAGTTCTTCTGGTCTTGGAGTAGTATAGGCTGAGGTTCTCATGGTCCATAGTTCTTTGGACTAATTGTTTCCATGTGTCTTTGATTTTCCTCACTCTTCTTTGTCCTGGATAAGGCGAGATCAGTAGTTGCAACTTAAATGGCTACTCTCATGCTTTTAAGACTCCAGTTGCCACTCACCAAAGTAGGATGTAGAACAGTGTTCTTAGGTACTAAACCAAAACCAAACCAAGCTCACCGCCTTAGAGTCAGGTCTGACTCATAGTGACCCCTCCTTGTGTTTCCAAGGTGGTACCACTATTGGAGTAGACTGCCCAACCTTCCTCCTGAGGAGTGAGTGGTGGGTTTGAACTGCCAGCCTTCTGGTTAGCTGTCAAATGCCTTAGGTACTATGCCACCAGAGCTCCTATGTTGTGCTAATTGAGCTTGATGTCCCCTGCAGCCATGATCTCAAGCTCACAGGCCAAGCAACTTACTCTTTCAAGGTTCTTAGTTGTGACTAAGAAGTTATCCTAACTTTGTCCTCTGTTAGCTATATAGTGCATATGTACATTTTTATAGCACATACAAATATGAATGTAGGAATATCATCTTCCCAACCTATGTATGGTCATGGGTATATTCACATTCTCCTATCCATACTTGATCTTATTGCCTGTCTTCCAATGTATCCACTCAAAGATTAGTCTTTGTTATTATTGATAATGTAGTACTGTGTATGTAATATTATTTACCTTTATTGTCTGTTATCACAGTTTTGGAAACTTTGATTATGATATGTCTTGGTGATTTTCTTTTCTGATCTATCCTATTGGGGATCATTGAGCTTCTTGAATGCATATCATCTTGTCTTTCATGATAGTTGGGAAGTTTTCTTCCAAGAAATTTTCAACAATTTTCTCAGTGCTTAGGATTTTTTTTTTTTTTTTTTTTGTCTCTTCCTCTTCTGGAATTCTGCTCACTCTTAAATTATTTCTCCTGATAACATCCTACATATCATAGCAAGAAGGGTTTCTTCATGTTTTTTTGTTTGTTTATTTGTTGTTGTTCTTTTCTGATTATTCCTCTAACAGATTAGTATTGAGATTTATTTTCAATTTCACTAATTCTGTCTTCAGTTGATTCAATTCTATTCCTTTACCCTTCCAATGCATTATCTATTTCTGAAATTTTAGTATTAATCTTCTAGATTTCTATTTGCTGCTTTTCTTTTATAGTTTCTAATTTTCCATTTATTTTGTCATTTTGTTCTTGTATATATTTTTGAATTCTTATATAACTTTGTATTTTTCTTTCTCTACGTTTTCTTTTATCTTTCTCTCAATCCATTGAAAGTACCTAAATATAATTATTTTGAATGCCTCATCTGGTACTTCTAATAGCATTTCTTCCTTCAGAAGATTTTCTGGTCCTATATTTTGAACACTTTCCTGAGCCATCTTTTTTTGTGTGTGTGTGCAATTTGAAGTTATCTGTAATCTCTGAGACATTGTGTTGTTATTATATTTATTGATTGATTGTATGTTGGTTTGTAATTGGGTTACCTAATGCTGTTCTGACAAGAATATATCACAAAAGAGATGGTTTGAACAAACAGGAGTTTATTCTCTTACAGTTCAGGAGGCTAGAAGTCTGAGTTCAAAGTGCCAGGCTGTAGGGGCTGTGTGAAAGCCCTTTAACCTTGAGCTTCAGCTCTGCCTCTTGCTCCTGGCCCACTGAAGCTAGAGGCATCTCTTCACTCAGGCAGCCTCTGGCTGCTAAGGCTAACAAGCCCAAGGTTGACAAGTAAAATGGCACAATCCCAATATTACCAAACTACATGGCAGGCCATTAATTCAAGCCCATTGAAAGTCCCAAGGTCACCAGAGCATGGCAGACTGCTAAACAACAACATGGATACATGCAGGGTTCAAGCATGCCATAAGCTAGAGACCATTCACAAAGCTGTTTCTTATATATAGGAAGCAGACCACATCCCTAAAGCATTCAGCTGCTTGTGGTAGGTCCCACCATGGAGTTGATTGCCATTCTCATCATGAGGAATAACTACCATCAGCTGCCCAGCCACTCAACCTGGCCTGCCAAGTTGACACACAAACTTAACCACAACAGCTTATTTCACCCTGGTTTTTTTTTTTTTAATTGTTTTGTTTTATTATATCCAAGCAACAGGGCAGATGTGCTACTCTAGTCATTAGTTTGGGTGCTCACTATCAGTCTCTGAGTGGATTTGGCAGAAGATGGGGGTGTAGCATGAGTCTCTGATCTCTGGTCATGTAGAATGGCTGAGGGTGTGCTGAGTGAGTGTTGGCTGCCATCTGTCATCAATCCAGTGTTGCTGGAGTAAGTAGTGGCCCTTACCTAGTGGGTGGGGTAGCACGTGTTGTAGGTATGGCTGTATAGGGTTGCGGCTCCCAACTACTTGGGGGAGGAGAAAAAAGGGGGGAGAAGAAAAAGAAAAGAAAAGAAGGAGGAGGGGTGGAAGGACTAAGAAAAAAGACTTTAAGAAAGAAAAAAGCAACACAGTACTGGCACAAGTGCTAGCCACCAAACACAGCTCTGGCAAGAGTGCAGCACTTGCTCCATGAGAGCACACACCACTAAATGTGGTGTGCTAAATGGAGCAGGGCAGGTGCTCTTAAATACAGGGGTAGCAAAGGTGGGGCACCTGCCCCACAATATCAAAAGAGAAAAAGAAAAGTAAAGAAAAAAGGGGAAAAGAGGAAGAAAAGAAGAAAAGAAAAAAGCAAGGGAAGGAAGTAATAAGGAGAAACTATGAAGAAAGAAAAAGAGAGGAAAAGATGAAAAAAAGTGACACAGTAATACTGCAAACATTAGCTACTGTGTTAGGCTGGGTTCTCTAGAGAAGCAAAACCAGTAAAGCTTATATATTAAGAGAGAGAGAAATTTATCTTAGGAAAATTGCTCACACTTATAGAAGCTGGCAAGTCCCAAGTTCTTGGATTCTTGGATCAAAAGTCAAGCTGGAGGCTTTTCCTGACTCATACAGCTGCAGGGGCTGATGAGCTCAAGGTTGGCAGCGAGTATACAGGCTGTTGACTCCAATGAATGATAAATCCAAGATCTCCAGGCCGAATGGTGGATTGTTCACTCAGGGACAGTTGTAGGCAGCACAACAGAATCCCAATCCACAGAAGAGTGTCTCTTTTCCCAGGATATCCATACAGATATTGAAAGCAGGACACACCTCTAGGGAAACTCCCTTACAATGCATTGGCTGCTCAAAACATACACATCTGATCCCATCATGGGAATAACTCACATGACAACTGCTTAAATCACACAGAATTGTGGTCCAGCCAAGTTGACACACAACTCTAACTATCACAGCCACCAATGGCTACAGCAGGAATGTGGAGCTCACTCCATAGGAACACAGTTTGCCATCTGCAAAGGGGCAGGGCAAGTGCTGCTGACCTTGGAGTTGGTGGGGGCAGGAAATCACTCTGTGGAAATAATTTTTATAAAAAGGGATTGGGGAAGAGAAAGAAAGGAAAAAACTGGAAAAACAAGCAGAGGGAGAGAGAAGAACTAAGGAGGGAAAAAAAAAAAAAAAAACAGTACTGGCAAAAGCACTTGTCATCAAACATGGCTCCGGTGAGAACATAGCACTACCTCCACATGAGTGTGTACTGCTGACTGGGAAGTTGTGCATATGGACGTGGCTGACCATGGAGGTGGTGAGGGGGTTGGAATTGGGGGTTGTGGGGCAGGACACCTGGCTCTAGTGGATCAAATGAAATAAATACAAATTTAAATAAATAATAAAAAGTGAGAGAGAAGAGGAAGAAATAACAGAAAACTAAAAAAGAAAAAGGAGAGGGAAGAATTAAGACAAAAGATAAAGAAAACAGAAAACAAAGTAAAAGAAAAAAAGCAGGACAACATAGCACTGGCAGAAGGGGGAGGACTGACTGGCTGCTGGGTAGGTAGGGGTGAGGGGGTTTGCCCCTCTGATCATGGGGAGATTGTGCAGGGTTCAGGGGGAGAACACATCTCTCTGGGAGCTGGTCACCAATGCCAGTATAGTCCTGGGTAAGTAGAGCCAGTTACCTGATTCTTCCCCAATGAGGATATTGCTTGCAATAATTCACCTTACAACCATGCTTGTGCTAGTTGGCAGTTCACCACTCTGAATGCTTCCTTATTTGCTGTTTTCATTCAGTATCTTCCTCTAATCTGTATTCCATCTACTTCTTCATCCTTTCCTTTGAAGCTCTGGGTTCCAGGATTGTCATCTGTATACTTTTAACTTGGTTCCTTGAGTCTTTGTTGTAGACAGTCTGAACTGTTTATCAGCCCAGTCCACCATCTTAGATCCTCTCCTTCTCATTAAGAGCAGTTCTTCATGTGTTGTTGGCTATCTGAATGTCTTCTTTGGTGAAATGTCTGTTCATGTCCTATGCCCATTTTAAAATTGGATTATTTGTCTTTTTAGATATTAATCCCTTGTCTTTATAGTTTTAGGCTTTACATTTAGGTCTTTGAACCATCTTGAGTATTTGTATGTGGTGTGAGATATGGATCCTGTTTAATTTTTCTGTAAATGAATATTCAGTTTTGCCAGCTCCATTTGTTAAAGAGGCTATCTCTTCCCCCATTCAATGGGTTTTGGCCCTTTGTCAAAGATTAGCTGTCCTTAGGTGGATGTATTTACTTTTGGGCTCTCAATTCTGTTACATTGGTCTGGGTACCTGTCATTGGACCAGTACCAAGCTGTTTTTATTACTGTAGCTGTGTCATAAGTTTTGAGCTTGGGAAGTGTAAGGTCTCCTAATTAGATTTTCTTCTTTAGTAGTGCTTTCTTTGTCTGGGGTCTCTTTTCTTTCCATATAAAGTTGGTGATTAGTTTTTTCCATCTCACTAAAGAATGATGATGGAATATGGATTGGGATTGCATTATATGTATAGATTGCTTTGAGTAGTATTGACATTTTCACAATGTTAAGACTTCCTATTCATGAACATGGTATATTCTTCCATTTATGTAGGTCTCTTTTGGTTTCTTGTAGTGGTGTTTTGTAGTGTTCTTTGTATAGGTTTTTTGTATCTCTGGTTAGATTTATGTAGGAGCTCTGGTAGCACAGTAACTAAAGAATTTTGCTGCTAACCAAAAGGCTGGCATTCAAACCCACCAGCCATTCCACAGGAGAAAGATGAGGCAGACTACTTCTATAAAGATGCATAGTTTAGAAACCCTATGGGGAAGTTCTACTCTGTCCTATAGGGTGGCTATGACTCAGAATCAACTTGATGGCAGTAATTAGGTTAGAATTTCTCCTAAGTTCTGTAAAGTTACTGCCTTGGAAATCCAAGGAGGAGTCACTATGAGTCGAATCAACTCAACAGCAGTGAGAGCGAGTGATTTCAGCTTTTGGATGGCTATTGTAAATAGAAGAACTCTTGTAGCATAGTGCTTAAGGCACTTGACTGCTAACCAGAAGGCTGGCAGTTCAAATCCACCAGCCACTCCTTGGAAGGAAGGTTGGGCAATTCACTTCCATAGTGATACTGCCTCGGCAACCCAAGAAGGGGTTGCCATGAGTCATGTCTGACTCGATGGCACATAACAACAACAACATTGTAAATGGTATTCTTTGCCTGATTTCATTTTCAGAGTTTTCTTTGTTAGTTCAAAGGAATCCAACCTATTTTTGTATGTTGATCTTGTACCCTGCAACTTGGCTGAATCCTTCTATAAGTTCCAGTAGTTTTCTTGTTAAGCATCTGCAATTTTCCATGTAGAGGATCCTATCTGCAAATAGAGATAGTTTTACATATTTCTTTGCCAATTTGGAAGTCTTTTATTTCCCTTTCTTGCTTTATGGCTCTAGCTATGACTTCCAATACAGTATTGAATAAGAGTGGTGATAAAGGGACTCTTTCTCTGGTTCCCATTCACAAAGATTATGCTCTTTCTCCATTGAGAGTAATGTTGGCAGTTGGTTTTGTATATTTACCTTTAACATTGTTGAGGAATTTCTTTTCTGTTCTTATTTTGTTGAGCATTTTTATCAGGAATGGGTTTTGCCTTTTCTGAATTGATTCATAGAATCATATGGCTCTTTTCCTTTGTTTCATTTATGTGGTGAATTGTGTTGTTTTTCTAATGTTGAACCATCTATGCATACCCGGTATGAATCCCACTTGATCATGATTAGCTATTACCATTATTATTTTGATATGTTAGATTTTATTTGCTAGAATTTTATTAAGAATTTTTGCATCTGACAGATGTTAGTGTATTATTGTTTGGTTTTTGTTTTTGTTTTTTTAGAAAAAAAGTTTCTTTTTTGATTTTGCTTAGCTTTAGATCAGAATTAATTCAGGAGTATTTTCTCCTTTTCTGTGTCCAGGAATAGTTTTAGTAGGATTAGCATCAGCTGTGGTGGCATAGTGCCTGAGGCATTTGACTGCTAACCAGAAGACTGGAGGTTCAAACCCACCAGTCACTCCTCAGAAGGAAAACTGGCCAATCTACTTCCACAGGGATACCACCTCAGAAACCCAAGAAGGAGTTGCTATGAGTTGAAACAGACTCGACAGCAGTGAGATTTTTTTGCTTTGGTTTTCTGAATGTTTGGTAGAATTCACCAGTGAAGTCTTCTGGGCCAAGACTTTTTTTGTTGAGAATTCCTTTATGACTTGTTCAAATTCTTCTTTTGTTATGGGTCTGTTCAAGGTATCTACCTCAGTCTGTGTTAGTTTAGGTAGGTAGTGTGTTTCTAGAAATTTGTCCCTTTCTTGTAGGTTTTCAAATTTAACTTTTTGTTTTTCCCATGCTGCTTCCAGGATTCTGTCTTTGTCTTTAGTTTTGGTGAGTTTGATGATATGTCTTGGTGATTTTCTTTTGGAGTTTATCCTGCTTGGGATTTGTTGGACTTCTTGAATGGATATATTCTCATCTTTCATCATACCAGGAAAATTCTCTTCCAACAAACTTCAACAATTTTTTCTGTGGTTTAATGTGTTTCTTCCTGTTCTGGAATTCCAGTTACATGTAGGTTATTCCTTTTGATGCTATCCCACATGAACCTTAGGCTTTCTTCATTTTGTCTTGATCTTTTTTCTGATTGATCACTTTCCCAAGAAGTATGGAGATATTTGCCTTCAATCTCACTAATTCTGTCTTCCATTGATTCAATTCTACTCCTTTGCCCGTTCAATATCTTATCTATTTCTGAAACTTTAGTATTAATCTTCTGGATTTCTACATGTGGATTTTACATCATTTCTAATTTTTCATTTATTTTGTCATTTTGTTCTTGTATTGTCTTTTGAAATTGTTCTAGGGTTTCCTCTGTGTTTCCCTCAATTTTGTCAGTGTTTTCCTTGATGCCTCTCAATTCATTGAAGATACCTAAATATAATTCTTTTGAATTCCTTATCAGGTAGTTCCAATGCTGCATCTTCCTCAAGGGTGTGTTTTGGGTTTGTATCCTGGTCCCTTGTTTCTCCTGCTTTATCTTGCTTCTTTGTGTGGACTGTGATGCTCTGTTTTCTCTGGAGCATTGTGACATTCTTGTGTTATATTTAACTGGTGATTGTATGTTGGAGTGACTTGCCCATGATTTTTGTTTTCTTTGTATGTTATCTATGTAGCAGGGTACTGTGCTGTGCTCCTCTATTTGCTAGGTGGCAGCACTTATACACTCACCACCTGTCTCCTTTCCTGCTGTCAGCCTCCCATATATCCCTGCTGTCCTTGGCAAACAGAGCCTATTCTTAGGTGCCTGAAATCCGAATGAGAATGCTGTCACTTTAAAATCCAAATGGCCACCACTTGTAAAGATTCAAAATGGCTGCACCCTTGGTCACTTTAAATATCCAAAATGGCCTCTGCTTGTGAACAATCAAAATGGCTGCACCATCCAGACAGCAGAAAGTCCACAGCTCAGGTTGTCTCCATCCTTGGTGTTTCCCTTCCTAGTCACCAGAGCAGTCATCCCTGCAGCCCTTAGCGACCAGGGCTGATCTTTAGGTCAATTCTCAGGCCCCAACACCACTTGGAAATATTCAGGCTATTGGTCCTGTCAGAGTAGCTGACAGTCCACTGCTCTGACTACCTCTGTGCTCACTGTTTGGGTTCAGGTTTTTCCACTAGTTGGTACCTTACCCACTTCTGTATACTTTCTTTCAAAGCTCAGGATTATCAGGCTCCAGGATTATCTTCTGTATCTTTGTCAACTGATTTCTCTTTTCTTTGTTGAAGAGGGTCTGTGTAGTTTGTCTGCCTATTCCTCCATCTTACCAGAAGTCACAATTATATCTTCTTGTTCAATTAACTCTTTAATCATTATATGCTGTCTTTCCTTATCTTTTATGCTGGTTTTTGCCTTAAAGCTTATTTTAGCAGAAATCAATATTGCCACTCTTAATCTTTTTTTTTTTTTTTTTTTTTGGTTGCCATTAGCTTTATAGGTGCTCTGGTGGTGTAGTGCCTAAGGCATTTGATTGCTAACCAGAAGGCTGGCAGCTCACACTGACCAGCCAATTCTTGGAAGGAAGGAAGATGGGGCAATCTACTTCCATAGAGATACTACCTCAGAAACCCAAGAAGGGGGGTCACCGTCAGAATTGACTCGATGGTAGTGAGTTTTGGTTTTTGGTTTTATTAGCTTTATATATGCTTTGCCATCTGGAATGATGCTTCTTCCAGGTGAGGGTATGACTGGGTATGGGGCACCTGGTCCAAGATGGTGCATTCTTCTGGCCTGTGGAGGCAACAGAGACAGGGCACCCAGTCCAGGACAGCATTGGTTTGGTTCTCTAGTGCCACTCACACAGAAATACCACAGGTGGAATGGCTTTAACAAACAGGAATTTATTCTCTTACAATTTTGGAGGCTAGAAGTCCAGGTTCAAAGTGCCAGATTCAAGGGGCTGGGTGAAAGCCCCTCAAGCTTGGGCTTCAGCTCTGTCTCTTGCTCCCAGCCCACTGAAGCTGAAGGCTTTCTTTACTTAGGCAGCTTCTGGCTGTTGAGGCTGACAAACCCAAGGTCAACAAGTAAAATGGCACAGTCCTGATATTACCAAACCACATGGTAGGCCATTGATTCAAGTCCATTAAGAGTCCCAACATGGCAGGCTTCTAAACAACAACCAGGTTATATGCAGGATTCAAGTGTGCCAAAAGCTGCAGACCATTCCTAAAGCTTCTCCTTATATACTGGGAGCAGACCATATCCCTAAGGCAGGTACTTAGTTGCTTACAGCAGCCACCATGGTGTTGATTACCAGTCTCATCATGGAGAATACTACATCCAGCTTCCCAGCCACTCAAAACCAGACCCAGCCAAGTTGACATATAAACTGAACTACCACAGCATTTCTCCCAGCCTTGGAGGTGGCTGGGGGCAGGGTGCCTGGTCCATGACAGTGTACTGTGCTGGCCATGGAGGCAGAGAGCATGTCCCTCAAAATGCCAGGGTAGCATATAAGCGGAGCCCAATTCTCAAGGGCACATGTCCAACCTTGTCAGGGACTACATGAGGTCAGGTGTCACTGGCTCCTGTGTAGGTGAGGGTGGGGGGTAGCACCAATTCTGGTCACTGGGAGGATGTGAAGAATAAGGCAGAAATCACACTTTTCTGGTCACCACCCACCAGTGTGGGTATTGGTGCAGTCCTGGGCAAGTAGAGCTGATTGTCAGGTTCCTGCCCCAATCAAAACACCGCTTGCAAAATTTCTAAATGGCCTTGCTGTTGAGCCAGTTGTCAATTTATTGCTCTGTATGTCTCCTTGGTCTCTATTTTCATTCACTTTGTTTTTCTAGTCAGTATTTGATCTATTTCTTTTGAAACTCAGGATTCCAGGATTATCATCCTATTCTGTTTCATTTGTTTGTTTGGGTCTTTGCTGTAGAGTGTCCGGGTAGCCTGTCTACCTAGTCCGCCATCTTGCTGGAAATCCCTGATAAATTTGTTTTAACCAAGTGGCATATTTATTTAAATGATGCCTGCTGTCTGTGTAAAAGGAGCCATGGTGGCACAAGTTTAAATGTTCGGCTGATAACCAAAAGGTTGGCAGTTTGAACCCCCTCAGCAGCTCCACAAGGGAAACACTTGATAATCTGCTTCTGTAAAGATCTCAGCCAAGAAAACCCTATGAAGAAATTCTATTCTGTCACATGGGAGGCCTATGAGTCAGAATTGATTTGCTAGCGCCTAATAATAGTCTATGAAAATGGGTGTCTTTCCATTACTAATAATAGAAATATTGCAATAGCAGCCCTGGGAACAAGGATTCCTGAGTCCAGACAAACCATGGGTGCTCAGAACTTCCCTATAAGCGTCCTGGAAGTCCTAGCTTAGAGCATAGAACCTACAGACTGAACTCTAAACTCTGACACAAAAGTCTGTGTGCCGGGTCAGCTGCTTCATTCATTTTTACCTTGGTCATCATTTGTCCATTTGTTTTTCAGCTACAAGGTCTTCTTTGAGTAGTGCCTAAGGCATTTGACTGCTAACCAGAAGCCTAGTGGTTCAAACCCACCAGGCACTCCTCGGAAGGAAAGTTGAGCAATCTACTCCCGTGGTGATACCACCTCAGAAACCCAAGGAGGGGTCACTATGAGTCAGATCTGACTCTACGGCAGTGCATTGGGTTGCATTTTATGTGCCCAGCCCAAGTCCAACTTCTTATTTTTTGTCTTGAAGATGGCATGCAGGGGAGGAAGTCACACCAAACCCAGTCACAAAGGACCTGAGGAGGGGGACAGTTTTGTCCATTTAACCTCAAATTCCAGAGTTGTGGGGTGAGGGAGAGCTTGAAAAAACAAGGAAATCTCACTTTACCCAGGGACATGGAAGGGCTGAAAATATTCCCACGGTCAAGAAGGGTCTGGCCTGACACATGGAAAACAGGTCAGTCTTGGAGGGATGGTGCTGTTTTGGGGATCTTCTTGCCCTTGGGGGCATACTAGAGACCATATCTGTGGGTCCCAGTCATAGTCAAGATCTTTCACAGGGGCTTAGTGGGAAGTAGTCAGAACCACTCCACAGTTCACTTATGCTGGTCATTCATCCAATTCTGGAGCCTGCATTTGCAGATCAAGTGCTTATGAGACATGGTGGTGGTTGAGTCTACCTGTGCCCCCATTGTGACCAGCATCCATCCCACCACCCAGAGCTTCACAGGTATAGGAGGGGTGACTTGGACTTGTCCCTGGTGCACAGAGAGGTGACCAGGACCTGTTGCCAATGTACAGAGGGGTGGCCAAGACCTGTCTCCAATGCACAGAGGGGTGAACAGGATCTATTCCCAGTGTACAGAGGTGCTTCCCAGAGCTCCATGGGCACAGAGAGTAGAGAGAGTACTAGCACATCCTGGGATAGGGAGGCACCTCAGAAGATGAAGTAGGTCATGAGGGATGAGAAAGACCTTGACAAAAGGGCCTGCAGAGGACCTGGCAGGAGCAGTGACTTGGGGGACAGCACCAGCACCAGTCAACTCTCCCTTTTGAGCTAACTTGAGTAGGCTTCTCACCAGGCCCCAAACATACCTAAATTAAACAGCACCTTAGCCTCAGACTTCAGCCTGAGAGCAAGGGGGTCATTAAGTATTTTAAGCTGGTGTGGAGGTATACCTTCCACATCATTAAGTATTTTAAACTGGTGTGGAGCCTGCATTTGCAGATCAAGAGTTTATGAGATTAGTAATTTAGTCAACCTATTCTTCAGCTAACCAAAAGTTCAGTGGTTCAAACTCACCAGCTGCTGCATGGAAGAAAAATGAGAGTCTGCTTCTGTAAAGATTTATAGCTTTGGAAACCCAGTGGGGGTCATTATGAGTCAGAAGCCACTCAATGGCAGTGAGTTTGTTTTTGTTGTTGTTCATTATTCAGCCGTGCTGGAACTGCTTTCAAAGAAGTGAAGAGGCTGGAAGTAAGAATGCAGTTGAGGGCTGTGGCTACAGTCCTGAAGAAATGGCAAGGACAGCAGGAGGACATGGAATCTGGAAGTCCTGAGTAAGCAGAATCAGCAGGGCCCAGTGAGTACTTGGCTGTGTGGGGTGGGAGATAGGAAGGTGCCTGAGATGGCTCCTGGTAGTCTGGCCTGGTACCTGGCTGGATGATAGTGCCATTTCTTAAGATGGAAGGAGTTGTAGGAGGAATAGAAATGAGTTGTCCATTAATTAATTTAATCAGATTGCTTTCCTCTTAACCTAGGTTCAGAATAGCTAAAACTGGTATTAGAGGATGGAGATGGGAAACTAGTCTTTGATGTTGCTATTTTGGCTGATCTTCATCTTTTGGTACTGGGCAGGTTTTTTACAAGACAATTGTAGAGCCTGAGTCACTGCTTTGGAAATCTGGAGAGGAAGGATGGTTAAGGAAAGAGCCATGCAGAGAAGGGAGGAGCATGGAGGTGTTTGGCCTTCCAGAGGCAGCAGGTGAACCAGGGAAAGAAGGGGGCTACTAGGCTGAAGGGAGCTCTGGTAGCATAGTGGCTAAGACACTTGCCTGCTAACCAGACGGCTGGCGGTTCAAACCCACCAGCCACTCCTCGGAAGGAAGGTTGGGCAATCCTACTTCCGTAGTGATACTGCCTCAGAAACCCAAGGAGGGGTCGCTATGAGTCGGGGCTGACTCGACGGCACATAACAACAACAACAACTAGGCTGAAAGTGGGTGTGCAAGAACATAACAAGCAATTGGCAGCAATTGGAAGGAATTGAGTCTGATGTGACCTTGAACTTGTCATTAATTTGTTCACACTCTTACATCAGCTTTCCTGCCTAGAAATATTTTCTGTGCCTTGGTGACCTTATTTTATATGCCTAATGTATTGAGGAGCATCAAATTCCAGCCATTAAACTTGTTGTTGTTGTTGTTGTTATGTGCCGTCGAGTCGGCCCCGACTCATAGCGACCCCTCCTTGGGTTTCCGAGGCAGTATCACTACGGAAGTAGGATTGCCCAACCTTCCTTCCGAGGAGTGGCTGGTGGGTTTGAACCGCCAGCCGTCTGGTTAGCAGGCAAGTGTACTAGGGGTTGCAAACCCAAATGCCTATGGGGCCAAGTAGGTGACACAGTAAGAGATAGGAGCTAGAGACAAGAAAGATCATCATGTGACTCTCTGAGAAAATTGGTCATGCCCTGAGCTGCAGTGCCTGGGAGACTGTAAGGAGTGATGGCGACTGTGGCAAACTGGAGAGTACGTGCTACATTTAAATAGGGCAGCTGTTGCTCAGAACGTGATCAGGACCCCACAGAGCTATAAATCCAGTGTGGTTACATCTTTTGTTTTTTTCTTTTTTCCCCCCAAGAAAATCTGGAAATCTAAACTAAACATAAAACAAAACAACCAGCAAAAATGCAACATAAAAACAAAACAGCTCCCGATAGACTGAGCAAAAGACCGCAGAGGGCTGGATTGAGTCTACAAGCCATGAGTCTGTAACCTATGCTGCTATTCAGGGATTCCTATCAATCTAGGCTCTCCAACTGGGACCCACAGATTCACCCCTTAAAGCTGGAACCTGGTGAATTCACTCTGTAAGGATGGGGTGCAAAGAAGGGGCCTTCTCTGGGAGCAAAGAAAGAAAGATTTCTGAGGCCAGATCTCAAAATGTTAATCAGATTCAGAAACATAAAACATGACAATTTAATGATGTTTGGTGGAAACTGAGAATTCTTTAAAGTTCTAACTACCCTACATTGAATTCTAATACTTTTTTAATTATTAGATATAAAATGCTTATAATTTTAGGGGGAAATTAGACTTGGTAATTTATATTTCTTGTTTATACAGTACAATTTGCTGATGAAAAAATGTGCTAAACTTATTGATTCATGACCATAATTGTTTAATTATTTATCATTGCAGAATGGTATTAGCATTGCTAATAATGCAGATGTGCACAAAGGCTGAGGAGTCAGACGCAGCTTTTGTTTGGGGTGTGCGGGGCTCCAGGAGGGTTGCTTCAGGCCAAAGGGCAGCCTGCCGGGGACATGATACTCCAAGGCCATGCCTGTCTCCACAAGAATGACAACAGAAGTCTCCATCCTGGTAGCAGTGGAATTTCTGAACCACACTCTGTGCTGCCTCTGAACTCAGATCCTGGGGCTCAGGGGCTGAGTCAAGCCACTGTGAGGTACCTTCATGCCACCTGCTGCCCTACCATAGCTTGCCTTCATCCACTCACCCTGCATGGCCTAGCTGACCTCCACAGGGGAAGCTCAGGGAGAGCCAGGTCCACAGATATTGGGAGAGGTCACCACAAGGTTCTGAGCAGCCCCCGAAATTTGTCATTTGGCTAAACATTCATGTTCTCAACCATCACCTAAATGCACAGGTGGAACAAATCCAAAAGAAAGTCAAAGGTCATACAAGACCTCAGCCCCTATGCTCACTCTCAGAATTGCGAGATTGTCTGATGCAACCTGCTCATTTTACAAACAGAGAAACTGAGGCCTATGGAGGGGCGAGTGCTTCAGTTAATAGTCTCCTGTAGCCCCCTGTAGAGCTAAATGAAGTCATGAAACATGAACCCAAAGCTCAGAACAGAGGATGAACCTGGAGACACAACTTGGAAGTTATCTGACCAGCCATGCTGGAGTGGATTGAATTCTTTCTCCCAATTGCTTACTTCCCTATGATGGAGTTGTCTGTCCACATCTTTGTCACAGTTCACAGTGCATCAACCGTACTTCCTCACCCTCTGACTTTGGAGTCAACCCAAGCCCATCAATGGATTGATAGCAGACAAGATGCAAACAGAACCTTGGGATGTTTTTATGCAGCTGGTCTTGGTCTCCTAAGCTTCAGCTTCTTCCATGAGAAGGCCACACCTGTGTAGCTGAGCCTGCAAAAGAGACTCATGGAGCAGAGCTAGCCCAGTGGTGCGCAGGGGCACAATTGAGAAAAAAATGCTCACTGCTGTCTAACAGTGAGTTTCAGGGTAGTTTGTTACACAGAAATATTGCTGCAATCAGTAACTGATAAGGTGGGTTTTAGAGCTATGGGATTAGGTCAGATCACCCAGGGAGAAGGAGGGGTGGAGAAGAAGGCTGAGAAATAAATCTAGCAAACTCTGGCATTCAGAGTAGAGGAGAAGGAGCTGCCCAACAATGACTGGGCAGAGACAGAAGGAAAAGCATTAGACTGTGGCCCATGGAGGACATGAGAGGCATGTGTTCCAAAGAAGACATATATGTGCTGCATGTTGTCAAGTGGTCAACCAAGATGAGGGCAGAAAAGTCTTTTTGATTCATGTACAGCAAGATCACCAGTGATTGTAGTGTGACACTGAGCAGAATTCAGTGATGAAGGCTGGGTTGTGGGAGCCAAATAATGGGCACCTGGCAGCAGAACAATAGATCCAGGGGCTCAGATACCCATTGGCACAGGATGGAAAAAGGAGTTCAGAGACACTCAGATGTCCATGTCAGGTGGCCCAGCAGTGTACAGAGCAGACATGATAATCTCCCAATTGTAGACAAGTCACCTGAAAGTCAGCAATGTCAACAGACTCCTACAAGGTCCTGTGACAACAGGGGCAAAGCTAAAATGTAGACATGACAGCTGGAGAGATGATCAGGAAGCCACATAGCATGACACCTGGAGACAGCACAGAGAAGCTCCTGGTTTCTAAGCAGGCCACGCAGTTCAATGCCACTGTCTATGGGATCCCAGTGCCTCAACTGCATGTCCACCTGTAGATCATAGATTGCCTTGGAAATGGATGTCCTGTTCCTGGGGGTCTCAGATGACTTCCTTGGATCATCTCACCTCTCACCTAACCACAGTCCTACCACTTCTTCCCTGAGCCCATGGATGGAAGGAACGCAGATCATTCTGGTTGCCATGTAAGCCTGGATCTAAAATTCCTCAACCACTTGGAGAACCCAACTGTGGCAACAGAATCCCGTGCCATGGAGAAAGGGCTCTTCTGAGGCCCCAGCACCACAAGCTTGAATGGTTCTTCCGTGAAATCTCTTTTTTGGCCTGAAGCTCCCTTCCAAGGTGTGAGAAGTTTATGTATCAGAATGAAGTGTTGAAAAGAAACAAAAGTACCTGGTGTATTGCAACTTTTAGGGGCAGGAAAAGTTTTGCTGGGTCTGATCAGGAAGGACAGAAGCATATCCTTTTCCAGCAAAGGAAGAGGCAATACTCTTGGTATCTAAAGTCCAGAGCAGTCCATTCCTTCTTCCAGTCCCCCAGCTTTGGTGTTTCAAACCACTGAAGGGGACAATCTGAGAGCCCAACAAGGTATACAGGGGACATGGTGTTGTGCTGGAGGTTGCAAACTCAAGAGAGAGAAGCCTGACTTCCTGAGCCTGAAGAAGGGACATCATTTAGCCAAGTGGCCACAGGAATAGTGTCAACACCACGGACCTAAGCCTCTAGCATCTTCTAGCTCAGAATTTGTGCCTGAGTCATGAGAAAAGGAAGGGGTTCAGCTAACAGCTGATGCCATCATCGTGCCAGCTGGACTTCAGAGATTCTGTCTGATTTGGAGAAAGAAAAGAAGGCAGCTTTCTCTGCTTCCAGAACTCACTGAGTAACTCTGAGCCCAACACTTGTCCTGATGCAGGGGAGGAGTGGGTCTCCTGGTGTTCAGCTCTAAGAGAGACAGATGGCAGAGGGGCAGCAGGTGTCAGCCTTTGCACACGCCTTGACTTCACTCGAAGGACCTCTCTCCACAGTATCTCCTGCTTCCATAACCAAGCTCTGAAGCCCGTCCCCACCCCTTGGGAGTCATGACCCCCAATCTGTTGAGTTTTCTCTGAGCCTCGGCTTTCCCAGAAGCCATGTCAGTTTCTGGCCTGTGTGTTTCCAACAGCTTTGCAGCATAGTTTGAGCCTAAATTTTTGTTCTCCTTAATTAAAACGTTTTTGTTTCTAAAATTACTGAGTTTCACGTTTCCACATCTCCCCTTTGTTGGAAGCCTGAGTTTGTGGCTCAAGCCCTAACTTTGTCATTTACTAGCATATTTAACCTCATGCCTTTTATTTGCCCTTTCCAGTCCTCAGTTTTCTCATCTGTAAAATGGGGATCAAAAGTCCCATCATATACAGCTCCAGTGAGGATTCAGTGGGATAAGGTGTGTAGTGGGTCCAGGGCAGATCAAGTATCTCATAAACATTTGCTGACCCGGCCAACACCCAAGGATGCCCTGAAAGGAAACAGTACCAGAGCAGGACCAGTCTACCATGTGAACTTGGATGAAGCCTCCCCTCTATGTATGAAAAAATAACTGTCAGACATAACAATTTCTGGAGGTTCTTCCAATTTGGAATAATAATAATAATAGTAGCAGCTAATGTTTATTAATGGAGTCTCTGGGATTGCCAGTGGCTAAGGCCCTCAGTTCCTAACTGAAAGGTTGGAGGTTCAAGTCCACGCAGTGGAGCCTCAAAGGAAAACCTGGCAATTTCCTCTTGAAAAATCAGCCATTGGAAACCCTATGGAGCCCAGTACTACTCTGACACACATGTGGGGTCACCATGAGTCAGAGTTGACTCAACAACGGGTTTTTGAGGGGCAGTGGTGGTTCTGTGATAAAATTCTCATCGTCCATGTGGCAGACCAAGTTCTCTGGCCAGTGCACCTCATGCGTGGCCACCACTGACCTGTCAGGAAGGCTCATGATGCTGAACAGGTTTCAGCAGAGCTTCCAGACTAAGACGGACGAGGAAGAGAAGCCTGGCAATCTGCTTCTCAAAAACAGCCAGTGAGAACTCTATGGATCATAATGGTCCAGTGCACAACTGATCAAGGAGATGGTGTAGAACCAGGCAGTGTTTCGTTCCCTTGTATATGGGGTCGCCATGAGGCAGGGACCATCTCAACTGCAGCTAAGAGCAACAGTCCTTATCATGTGCATATTTTTGCCAGGCATGTTTCTGGATACTTGCAGCAGAGACTGTGGGTGCAGCACATCCAGGCATTCCCTTGGCCCTCTGCTCCCCATGCCCAGGCTTTCCATGGCAGCACTGGGACTGTCTGGTCCTGGGATGGTACTCAGTAGGCAGGAAGGACAGTCACTAGTGCCTGGGGGTTAACACCCACAGAGGCATCGTCAATCAGTGAGGGGAGGAACTGGGGAATAACTACCCCAACTTCCTCACCCTCAGGTGGAAAAACTTCAAGCATGTTCCATGCTGTCCCTGAGATCCCTCATAAACTTGATCCCCAGAGCCCACAGTGAAACCTGGCTCTGTGTGCACTCGGGATGAGCTGCGTTCACCTGCCTGCCTCACCTCCCTCTCCCATCCTGGGCTTCCTCCCAAATAGGCCACTCCTCAGAGCCTTGCCTCAGAGTTTGCTTCTGAGAAAGCCCAAACCTGCATTTCTAAGCACCTTCTTCTCATCAAGCTCGCAGCACCCCTGTGAAGCAAGAGGCAGAACCAGCTCCACCCTACAGACAGGAGCCAGGCTCAGAGAAGATAACAGGCTCAGAGAAGAGAGAGAAGTTTACCCAGGTCAGCCTCAGGGAAGTGTGGGACCAGGTTAGGTTCACAGCTACCTAGCCCAGAGCCTGAGCCCTGACTACCACACTGTGGGGCTCCATCTGCCTCAACTTCACCCTTCTTGTGCTCATTTAGCTGATGAGAAGGTAAGGGCTTTGCTACAAAGCCCCACCCCCCCAGAGTGGGTGCTCCGCCCCCTTATCTATGAGGGTGGCTCCTCTATGTCCCTTTGTGCTTTACCTCCAGGGCCAGGGCCAGAGCCAACCCTTTCTCCAGCAGACAGAGACCCATCTGTGTCACCTGGGTGGACGTAGCAAGGGCAAAAGGTGTGCACACAGAGAGACCTTGCTGGGGCTTGGTCTGCATTGGGATTTCTGTGCAGGGCCTGGGGTCCAAGACCTTATCTACCCAGCTCAAGGATCCTTATGATCAGACCATGTTCCCAGGGGTGAGGAGCCCCAAATTTGGAGTCAAAGGACCTACACCAAAAAGCTGTGTGACTCTGGGCCTGTCACTTCTCCCTTTTGTAGCCTGAAGTTTTCTTTCAGTCCAGTGGGGCTCCCCCGAGCATCATTCACCTCACAGGGACATTGAGGAAGACCTAGGATCATTCTTGGATCAAGAAGGAAGCACTTGGTAGGCCATAAAAAATGTGGGTGGAAAAAGGGAGCTGGCAGGATATATGTCTGTGTGTGTGTGTATACATATATGTAATATCAAATAACATTTGGTGGTACTATTACCAAGTGCCGTTCCAACTGCTCTTCATGTCTTCACTCCTTTGATCCTCACAACAAACACCCCTGTGAAGTAGGAACCATCATGATCCCCATTTAACAGATGAGTAAACTGAGTATGGCTGTGAGATATCTGCTGGGCTACCACATAGGCAAAAGCTCAGTCCTTCTGCCTGAGATGCTGGAGAAGTTATACGGCAGACCAAATGCGTGATTAGAGATGCTTGAGTGGCCCAGACCCCACCTCAGGGTGTAAGCAGAGACCTAGAAACATTTCTACAGAATCTGTTAACTGCAGTCTGAGCATGACTGTGGTCAAATGTGTGAGTTCCCCCAATCAGGACCCCAAACAGAGCATCCACTTGCTCCCAAGGCTCTGGAACTGCCTCAGTTCCAAGGACGGGAGACATAGCAATTGGGGGTATAAAGTGTAGGAAGCAGAGGAGAGAGCTCGGGTCTCCACTGCCTTGTTAGTCAGAGACTGAGATGGAAGCCACTGGTCACCAGGGGCTCCATCTGCTCTGTTGGTCACCTGCCCCTGGTGCTGATATGGAGATCCATATGAGCCCACTTTCTGGTGGATCTGCGTGGAAGCTAGCAGCTGCATCACTCACATATTCTCACAGTACTTAAGGAGTTTTTACCGTGTGGTGGACACATGGTCACTTGGTCCCTGAGTCTTTCACACACTTCTTTGGGAGAGTGTTTTCTCCCATTTTCCAGATGTAGCACTGAGAGAGGCCCAGGAGGTGGATATCTTGTCTTGGACCTCGTGGGAGTGGGGGTGGCTCTCTCCATCTGTACCCTGGTCTAAGCCCAGGGAGGGACGGGCATCCACATTGGAACTCACCTCCCTCCATGGTCCAGGCTGGGAGCAGGGGGGACCTGCAGCACATGGTAGAGTTCAGGCCATAGCCAGCAGGGCCCAGCCAGGCCACAACAACCCCCCAGTGGGGGCTGTAAGTCAATGGCTTCCCTCTCAGCCATTCTCCAGGACGCTGGTAACAGCCACTCCCCTCCAAGGTTAACAGGATAAAGGCTGGGTAAAGAAACTACTCATTTCCCCAGCTCGAAAGAAGCAATTATGCGACTTTCTAACGTGGTTTCAAATATATTTTGCAAACTAGAACTCAGACAAATATTAATGGTAGCAAATTACAGTACTTAGCAGAATTATCACCTAGCAAAGAGGGGCTTTTAATCTATAAAAAATATCAACAAAAGATGTAAATATGAACCCCTCGATGGGTGGTGTATCTTGAAGAAAATATACATCTAATCTCACAGTGTGTTACCTCTAGTACCTGGGGAGAAGGTTAACAATTCTGAGACATTCCCTACGGCTAGAGAATATATTTTGAAGTAGATTTGTGGATATCAGAGACTTTAAATCTATTGTATAATCATACAGCAGGAGGGAGGGGCTGGCTACCTATTTCTCAGGGATGGAAGGCACCAGTGAGAGCTGTTTAAAGGGCTCGCTTCCCTCCCTGAAGCTCCTCCTCAGGTAAACAGAGCTGACTTGATCTGAAAAGTCGCCCAGCCCATTGCCTCATCTTGAAAAGGGGGTACTGAGGGGCAGTGGAGCTGATAACAGGGTACTGGGGCATAAGAAAAGCAAACTCCTGACTCAGTCATGAGAGGGCCATGAAATGAGTGAACCACATTGAGTGAATTGTCATGGTGAGAACATAAGTATGAGTGAGGGTCCCCCATGACATTATCACAGCACATCTGAGACCCCACAGCCCACTCTGACATCCCAGGGACCACACTCAGGCAACAGAACCCCAGTTACTCCCCCTGGGACTTCCCTTTGGCTCCCTGTGGCCAGGACAGGCTTGCAGCAAACAGCTACAGAACCACCAACGGCAGTCACGGCTGAGGTGGAAGAATGGCCTGTGGGAGGCCGTGAGGAAACAATAATCATGTCGCCATCTCTCCATGCCAATGGCACCTCCTCCATGATAACACTCATGCACTTCTTCCATGCCAGTCCCCTACATTGCCCTTTTGAGGAGAACCTCGGGCTGCGTGCACTCAGGCTCTAGGCTGGACTCTGGTCTGAAGTCCTCAAGCTGAGGGCCCAGTGGGTCCTGTGTGTTCTAACCCAGGCACAGCTGTACTCATCAGAGACCAGTGAGGAGGACATGTGATGTTTGTTTTCATTTTCTCTCCTCACCTTGTCCCTTGTCAAGCCTTTTCACTTCCTCCTCCACATGTCCTCATAAGGAAAGTTTAGCTTGAATTTTGGTGATTCACATTATCAAAAATATGGTATTTTGGAGACTGGGTTTCTTTTCTTACTTTGCCAAGTTCTTTCATTCTCTTAGTCATTGTTTCTCCCTGTCCCTTCCCACCAGGGAGCCTGAACTCACTGTTTCCTCTCCCCAGGACACCGACCCCTCCCTCCCTCTATACCCACACACTTACACACATACACACAAACACACACATACATACACAACAGTCTCTCCTCAACTATTCCTTCTTCAGGGATCCTCTGATACCACCAGCCCCTGCCAGTACTCCGACCTCCATTATCCATTGGGGTTTTCCCAGCCCTCTCTCCTCTGGGCAATCACCACAATAGTCATATTACATCCATGTGTGTGGTTTTTAAAAACTAAATGACTGATCCTCCCAGGAGACAGTGAGCCTTAAGAGCACAGGGACCTAGAGTTTTGTTTGGTGGTTTCTGCTTTTTCATTTTGTCTTAAAGAGGTACAACCAAAATGCTCCTTAGAGGTAAGAATGACCGGACTTCATCTTACATACTTTGGTCATGTTATCAGAAGGGACCAGTCCCTGGAGAAGAATACCATGCTTGGCAAAGTAGAGGGTCAGCATAAAAGGGGGAGACCTCAATGAGATGGATGGACACAGTGGCTGCAACAATGGGCTCAAGCATAGAAAGGATTGGGAAGCTGGCACAGGACCGCGCAGTGTTTCATCCTGTTGTATATCAGGTCACTATGACTCAAAACTGACTCAACAGCTCCTCACAACAGCAACATTTCAGTTTACTCTCATCTCCCCAGAGCCTGACACTCATATCTTTCCTCTCCTTGGCGATCATGGTAGTCGCTAAACTCCTGTTCTGGTTGCTCTATTATGGAAACCATTTTTCTCTATCCTTCCAGCCCTCATCCCCATGCCCTACCAATACATGGAGAGAACTTTCCAGGAAAGCCCCTACCCATACACAGCTGGAATCCCAGCATGACCTGGGGCTCCTGCAGCCATCAGCAGGGCCTCCCATCCACATTTACCCATGTTCCCAGTATGCTCTGGGGTTCCCACAATCCATTTTCCTTCATGGCACCTGGAGTCAATGTCACTTTTATGGTTCCCACTGCTTGTCTGCCAAGAGGGTTGGGATGTTTATAATTCTGCTGGTGATAGCTCATAAAACCACACCATCAACAGAGCTACTTAAACAATTATGACTCTGTTGGTTGTTTCTAGGAAAAGGTTATTCTTCATAGTTAATTTGTTCTGAAACCCATAAAATATATCTGGCTTGGTTAGTTCTCTAGGTTACCATTGCCTGTTGTCTCCAGGACTTTTTTATTATTATTATTCAGTCACTTCACTACCTTTAGAGAACTCTTCTCCAGAAGCTGGGCCAGGAGGGTGCAAGGGAGGCTCCACTGTCAGCTTGGGGTTCACACCACTGGTTCCAGAGCTGTGAACTGGGAACCTGCTGGGAAGTCTGCTACTTGTATAAAACTGGGCCTATTTTACCTGCCATTTGGAGCTGCAGCTGCAGCTTCAAAGTAAATGCTTTTTCCAAGGACACTCATCCATTGTACTCTGAACGGGGTTCAGTTCCTGACTCTATGGGACCTTAGGCAAGTCACTTAACCTCTCAGTTGCTTTAGTTTCCAGCTGTAACAAGTGTCTGACAAAGCCAATACTCACCTCTCTCACCTGGCTATTTCCAGAATTCATTAGACAATGGTCACAGAGTGCGTCAAGCTCCCCAGGAAAAGGGATATGTGAAACACAGGGACAATTATTCTAATTATGACTTGCTCAGACCCACGTACACAATTTTTACCTTTTAATGTTATCTGCACATAATAGTAGAAGAATCAAGGCCACTTTCCCCGAAGGAGATGGTTTTAAGAAGTTCTATCTTCAAAGAAGAGCAGAGCTTATAAAATAAAACTACAGCCTCTCTTGCTAGTGCTTGGGAAAAGTATCTCCAGCCAGTCCCCATGGAAAGCTTTCAGGTTCTTCAGCCGTGGTGGGAGGAACAGCCAGACAAAAAACCATGCTTTGGTTTCCTTAGGACACATGCGGTAGAAAGGGTTCTAAGATGAAGGTGAGCACTCCTTCTTCGGTCCCTAGAAAGTGCAGATGTGGGGTCCTGTGACCATGCTGCAGCACAGTGGTGGGCGAGGTCATGGTAGAGCCCAGCTCTGTGTGTCGGTTCAGGCAGTCTGGCCATTGTCTGTTTGCAGAATTCACGGCAGTCCCTAAGAAGCCACGTCTGTTCTGCTCCTTTGGCATCCATTTAGTTCAGGGCTAGATGTAGGGCCTAGGAAGCCAATGGACTGGGAGGGCCAAGCTCACAACTGTGGACTCCAGCCCTGTACTGTCATGCAGTGGGGCAGCCCATGTTGGCACACACAGACAGGAAACAAGAGGAGGTACAGAGAGAAGTGAAGAGTGAAGTCATACAATCCCTAGAGAGAGGAGTTGCCTGATGGGGTTCTAGGCCCCCCAGGGGCTCAGTGGTGTGTTGAGCCTCTTCTCTCTACCCTTCTCCAGGCACCTTCCATAAAGCTCCTTGACCAGAACTGAGCCAGGAGGCTTCTGATCCTTGCCCCAGAATGTTCCTCCCAAAGTTGCTCATGGGTCAGAGATGCTGCTGGGGCCACTTGGGAGACAGCTGGGAATCAGGACCCTTGCACAGCATCTCAGGCCCTGCAGTCCCTGGGTGCTTACTCTGTGCCAAATGCTGACACTCACTGCTGCACTGAAACCCTCTCACTGACCAGGGGCAGTAGCTGCTAACAGCACCCAGAGCAGGAAACTGAAAGCCTTTGAGTCAAGTAACTTGTCCATGGCTCACAGGCCCTTACTGGCAGGGAACACCAGGATATGAACCTGTTCATTTAACTCCTGGGCTCTCCCTGACGCCTGTCACCTATGTGGCACTAAGGCCAGACCTGGAGGCAGCAGACTGGTCAGCTCCTGCTGGTGACACCCCATCCTTAGGAGTAGGGGGTCTAGGACCAGGGGGCTGTTGTCAAGTTCTGGCTCTTCTGCTAACCGTTTGTGAAGTCTTAGCCAAGATACTTTACCTCTCTGGACTTCCTCAGCTATAAAATGGGAATAATCGTACTTAACAGACTTTTGAGAAAACTAAAAAAACATTAAAAAATATTTTGTCAACTCTGGACTTGTTATAAATGTGAGCCCTTGGTCTTTGTGACTGGCTTTGTGGCCAGACCACAGTCCCCTATGGGATGCAAGTAGACAGGTATTGTCAGTATGGTCCCTTAATCCTGGGGCCCCTAGAGCTGAGGCAGGAATCTGTGGCCAGGGACACTATCCTGGGTGGCTCACTGTCTGTGCTCCCTCCTGCTCACCTAGCTGGGCATGGATCTTCAGGGAAGAGTTCAGCTAGGAACCTTGTGCCCTCTTTCCCCAGGGCAGGGAAGCTTCTCAACACAGGAATGAACACGAGTCTGGCTGAGTAGGCTGCTCCTGGTTGAAATGGAGATTGTGGGGTGATCTGTGAAACTAGGTGCTGTCACCTGGGGTTCCTTCCAGAAGCTCCCCTGACCATCATGTCTGGTGGAGAGACCAGTGTCAACAGCCATGCACAGGCGAGGGCACCCAAGGGTATTTCCGCACACCATGTCTCTCTGAGTTGCTGTGGCCAAGGCCCATCCATTCCAAAGGTCTAAAGGAAAGACATTTAATTCAAGCTGGAGTGGGAAGGAGAGTTGTTTGATGAACCAAGATGCATTCATCAAGCTAGCAGCCAATCTGTGCTGAGGGCCAAGTCACATACTCAGTGCAGGACTGAGGGAAAATGTAGAAGGGGATCCATGAGTCAGTGAGGGAAGCTAAGAGAGCATCCTGACCTCAGTCAGGGCCAGGAGTGGCTGAGGAGGAGGGAGGACTTCTGCGAGGAGGAGACAGGGGCCAGATGAGCTAGATGAGAAGGACTGGTCAGAAAGAGAGGGGACACCTCTGCCCACCACACCAACTCATGTAGGTGTAGGAGCTCAGACAATAAGTCCCAGGGTGCCTGTTTCAGACCAGCCCCGTGTGGTAGGATGGGGCCAGAACTCACAGGCCAGCCACTAAACCTGTCAGTGAATCATCCCTGCCTGAGCCATGAATGGTGTGATTATCCTCCTTCAGGAGGAAACACATCATCGCTGTCCTAACATCAATCATCATGATGCAGTTTATGACAAATAAATAATACTTAGTGAATGTTCACTGCTCAGGGCTGAGTGCCTTACATGAGTGATCTAAGCTTAACTTCCCACACACACGCGCTTAGGAGATACGTAATAATTAAAATATTTCCATTTTAGAGAAGGGGAAATTGCAAACATAGCAAGTTACTATTGGGGACTGGATTTGAACCTCAAGCTCTTGCCCTTAACCAGGCCCTAACCTACAGCCCAGCTCATGGACAGGGTGACTGCATTCAGCATTGTCCATAAAAATAGAATGATAACCACATAGGTAATTTTCAATTTTCTAGCAGCTACATAGGGAAGTGAAATCAGAATCAGGTGGCACCCTTCAAACCTGGAACTGGACTCACCTCTGGGGGTCAACTTTCAGCCAAACAATAGGCCAATAACACCAGGGACATAGGCATTTCTTAGAACAATCAATCATAGGAGATCAAAAAGGCAGCATTTACCCTGGGATAAAACTCAGGAGGTAGGAAGGGATAGGAAAGAAGGATGAATGGGAGTGGTAAACACAGAGAGGAAGTGGGAAGAGTGCTATTATATTTTTATGAAACAAAAATTATATGAATTGTTGAATGGAAAACCAATTTGCTCTGTAAACTTTTACCCAGATCACAATAAAATTTTAAAAAGAGAGAAAAGAAAGCAGTTTACTAAAGCAAGTTTACTTATCTCTGTCTACCTGTGTTAATCCTTACTAATTTCAGTAATGATGCATTTATCACAAAAAATACACTGTCCCAATATCAACAGTAAAAAAAAAAATCTAAAATTTTATTTTAACTTATAACCAATGTCAAAATATTAATGAGATGTTTCACATTTTTTTGTTAATACTTGTTAGCTGCCATTGAGTCAGCTCCATATTGACAACAACGCTATACACAACAGAATAAATGCTGTCCAGTCCGGTGCCATCCTCATGGTCTTAGGCTAGGTACTCTAGAGAAGCAAAACCAGTGAAGCTGATTAAGTGTGTGTGTGTGTGTGTGTGTGTGTGTGTAGAGAAATTTATCTCAAGGAAATGGCTTACATGGTTGTAGAGGCTGGCAAGTCTCAAGTACACAGGTCAGACATTTGGGTGGAGGCTTCTCCCGACTCACATAGCTGCCGGGGCTGATGAACCCAAGATCCACAGACACTACAGCAACCTGCTAGCTACAGAGGCTGAGAAATCCAAGATTAGCAGGTAAGATGGCAGGCTGCTGGCTCACAAGCTGCAAAGGCAGCAATCCCATGATCAGTAGGTAATACAGCAGGCCTCTGGTTCAAGTCCAAAGAACTGGAGGTCAGGTGGTGATAAGCCAGATGCAAGATCCAGACTGAGCAAAAAGCCTGAGAGCTTTCTCAGATCGTCCATATATATTGGAAGCAGGCCACACCCCTGAGGAAGCTCCCTTTCAACTGATTGTCTATGCATAGAAGATCTCATCATGGAAGTGATTACATTATATCAGATCTCATTGTGATAGATGACTGCATCATAAATGCCTAACAATATATTTAAAGAAATCCATTTCCCTCTATGTACTGCTTTCTCTGGGTTCTGCATATTTTGACATGCTATTGTTGTTAGTTGCTGTGGTAGTTAAGGATATGTGTCAGCTTGGCAGGGTCTGGTTCTGAGTGGCTGGGCAGCTGGATGTAGTTATTCTCCATAATGAGATTGATAATCAACTCCATGGTGGAATCTGCTGGAGCAGTTGAGTAGTGCCTTGGGCTTGTGATCTGCTTCAGTATATGGGGAGAAGTTTTAAGAGAGATCTCTGCAGCTTTTTGGCCTGCTTGGACCCTACATATAACCGAGTCTCCATTCAGCAGCCTGCCATGTTTCCTATTGATCTTGGGACTGTCTCTGGACTTGAACTAGTGTCCTGCCATGTTGTTTGGTAATATTGGGACTGTGCCATTTTATTTGTTGACCTTAGGCTTGTCAGCCTCAGCAGTCAGCAGCTGCCTGAGTGAAGAGATGCCTCCAGCTCCAGTAGGCAGGGAGCAAGAGGCATAGCTGAAGCCCAAGGTCAAGGGCCTTCACCCAGCCCCTGGGGCTGGCACATTGAACTCAGACTTCTAGCCTCCCAAACTGTGAGAATAAATCCCTGTTTGTTCCAGGCACACATTTGTGTTATCTTCTGTTAGAGCAGCACCAGCCAACCAAAACAGTTGTCATTGAATCAATTCTAATGCATAGTGACTCATATGTGTAGAGTAGAACTTGCTCCATAGGGTTTGACATGTAGCATTCTCAAAATCATTTAATTCTAAGTTCCTAATTTCTGTTATTTCTTCTATTTTAGATAAGTTATTTAACTTCCAAAAATATTGGAATTTTTAGCTATCATTTTTTTTTCAATTTCTAATTTTATTCCATTGTAATTGGAAGACTGAGTATGTACTGTATTGATCCTTTGGCAGGTATGGAGACTTCTTTCAAGACCTATTACATTATCGATTTTTTAAAATATTCTGCTGTTGGGTGAGAGTCTCTTTCTCCAAGAAGCCACACACTGCCATATTTAGCTTCTAAAAAACAAACAAAATCCATTGCCATCGAGTCAATCATGACTCCTAGCTTCTGAAAGCACCAATTAATTCAATGGGACCCCCTGTTCAAACCCTGATAGGCTCCCAGAGAAGCCTGGAGAATCCCCAAAGTCTGCTTAGCCAAGCCCTTCTAGCTCCAGGCACCCCAAGGTGGGAGTACTCCCTGGCCTCCATGATCATCTGCCACAGCCTCGAAAAAAACTCCAGGCCGGGAAGGAACCACAGGCAGCCCCATCCAGAGAACTGGGACAATGAGGTCAATTCCCTGTGCTTTCTGTCAGTAGAAGAAGACCACAGTTCTGGTGCTAATCATAGCTGCTGGATCATACTGAGCACTTACTAAGTGCAAGACGGGGAGCTGAGAGCTCCATGGGAACTTATCACCTTATCTAATTCTCAAAACCACCCAGCAGTGTCCGTAACCCATGCTGCAGCTGAGAAAACAAGGCTCTGAAAGGCAAGGTCACATCTCCAAGGCTCTGTCTAGCTGCAAAACTGGGTTCTGGTCTATTGCATTGAGTGAACATGAGGACAAGAATTGATCCAATTCTTAGAAAGGAAAACTAAGATAGAAAGGTGAAAGGGCTCTGCCCAGGCCCTAATAGTCAAAGGGGCCTGAGAATCAATCTGCAAGATTATAATACTCCCAAGAAAGCAACCAAGGAGCTCTGGTGATGTAGTACCTAAGACACTTGACTGCTAACCAGAAGACTGGTGGTTCAAACCCACCAGCCACTCCTGGAAAGGAAGGCTGGGCAATCTACTTCTGTAGTGATATCACCTCAGAAACCCAAAGAGGGGTCACTATGAGTCGGGGCCAACTTGACAGCACATAACAACAACAACAGCAGCAAAGCAACCAGGAAGAACCTGGACAGCTCTGGGTGCTCACGAGACCCAGAACTGCCTCCCCTGGAACAGGGTATGGGGAAGGCTGTGACCCCAGGAAGAGGTCACATTTATTTTTATGTAGTTGAAGCAAAGCCAAAATCCACCAGTGCACAACTCTGCACCTGAGTAAACCACACTGGGGGAGGAGGGGGTGTGCGGCGAGGGAAGGGGCAGTGAGGGCCACTTGCATTGTGTTTCTGGACTTTGTGCTTCCCTTTGTTGGGTGCCAAAGGGACCCCAGAGAGTAGAGAAAGTTTACCAACAGGCAGGCAGACCCTGACTCACAGCCTCACAGATGTAACCCAGATGAAACCAAACACACACTCCGCCATGGGCCAGACACCTCGCTCCCATTTCCTCCCCAAGACAGCACGAAGCCCGCCAAAGGTCATGTACAAGATAGAATTTGACACAATAAGACTCCACTCCCATGTTAATGCCCCTCAGATCGGGCCTGCAAAAGTGAAATAATAAATTTAGGAAAACAAGCAGAATGACCCGTCTGGTTGGTTGGTTTTTCTAGATACCATCTACATATTTTAGAAACGTACAACCTTCTAATAGAAATGAATAAACTACTCAACCATAAAGTTGCTATAGAAGATATGCTTGTTCTGATTCGAAAGGGCATCTGCTATCTGCAATATTGATAATACTTTTCAAATTTCATCTGCTTTTGTTTGCATTCTGTGTCGTCTGTTTAAACACACTGGGAATAATAATGAATCCCTGCATTATCTCTACTTTTTCAAGGCCGAACATATAACTTTATCACAAAAATAATTAAAATTCTTTGGCACTCTTGTATCTTTTCCATTAAACGTTATCAACCAGTGACAATAAACTAACATGAGCCCAAGGCTGGCCATGGGCCGCCTTTACAAAGAATGCATTTGTCCCAGGGTGAGAGACATGAATTTTCAGTTTACAGGGTCAGACAATCCTGAAGTTTTTTACAGTAGGAGACCACAAATCTATACCTCCTGTCCCCTAACGGGGGCTGGTGGTGGGCATAGGGTGCCCCATAAATTCTCAGGCAAGAATACACTTTAATAGGCAAAAAACCTTGGCAGCTTAATAATTCTGAGTTGCAAATTTAAATATTTTACATATCATTAGACATTAAAAACAAAGATTTATGCTGCTCGTCTCTGCAGAGTGAGGACTCCGTCGACTTCGCACACGGCCATGAATCTGCTTGAGGTTCATTAGCTGAGCAGCTTTGGCTAAGAAAGCCCATTGAGTGGAGGCTGGCTCTTAAATCACCGCTGTTATTTTCCCGCCATCAGGCAGCACTTGAGGAGACCCCTCCCTTGGGCTCCACGCTGGCTCCCTGACCATCCAGCGCCCAGTCTTCTCAAGGCAGCATTCCAGCCTCCGCGGCCAGCCAGCATGAGCATAGCAGGAGCCTCTATTGCCTACCGTATACCCTGAGACCTGAGAGGAACACCTGCAGAGTTAGAAGACCAAGTTCACCTGTGCCAGGGCGGCAGTGGTGGGCCTGCTGGGTACCTCCTAAGGCCGATTAACTCACCTAAGACGCATGCTCCATTCAGTGGGAAATCTCTAGGCCCCTGGTTCACAGCCTCAGGTAAGAAGGAAAAGGAAGAAAAACAGGGGGAAGAGGGAAGGGAAGAGGAAGACCTTATGAGGCCACAGGCTCTGTTGCTCAGCTGCCTGCCTGGGCTCTCCTATCCCACAGCTATTGTTTGGGGCTTCTCCTCCCCAAGGAGTGCCTCTTCACACACCCACACTTATCTTAGCTCACACCCCTCCATAGCTCCTCATGCAGCTGGTTCCAATACTCCAGCCTGTACCCTAGTGAGTCCTCCCTTAAGGTTTCTTCACAGGAGCCTGTCCTCCCCACCCAGCCCAGAGGTTCCTGAGCCGCACGTCTTCCTTCCCCCCTCAGCCCAAGAGGAATCCCACCCCTCAACCTGCATCATGCACCCTGTGCCCAGGGTTTTGCCCTTAAAGAGGCATCTAGGCCTGTAGCCAGGAAAGGGGTGCAGGGTGCACACCGCTAGCAGACGTGGGTGTTTATAAGCCAACTCAGCACTAGTAGAACTGTTAATATGGGTGTCTTGTGATTGAACACAAGCTGTCTGGCCTGTCACAGTCCCCATAGCTTCTCTTTTATCACCTACCTCCCCACGAGGCCTGAAGGTTCCTATCTGGGATCCAAGCCTGTGGACTCATTCCCTTAGGGATTGGAGTGGGAAGAATGACTCACTACAGTGGAGTATCATCAGTGGAGTCCCTTGAGTTGTGATTCCTTGGTGCTTGGCCCTGGAGGAGCAGCTATGTCTGGGAGGAAGAAGGGGTCAGCCCCATCCACAGATGCCTGGAACCAAATAGTGGTGTTCACTTCTACCTCATACTTCATTCTGTGGAGTTTATGAAGGTTTTCTCTGACCTTGACAAAATCCAGAAGTGGAAAAACCAGGCTATGGGCAACTAGAATTGGCCAGAGCTTGAGAAGACACTTCATTCAACACCTTTCTCTTCTTCAGATAGGAAACTGAGTCCAACATGTGGGGAGGAACTGGCACAGAGGTACCCAGCCATTGCATTCTTCTGAGTAAATATGGAAGATTCAGCACGAACATATGTCTGTGCTCTTGTCCCAATCTCACTAACAGATGATAAAAGAATAAGAAAGGCACAAGGCTGCAAGAATACAGAGAATGGGAAGGAAAACATAGCAGAGGAGAGATTTCAGCAAAGATTTGAAAGATGGGAAGCAGATGGAGCAACTGAGTATGCTAAGCAGATATTCCAGCATCTATGGTGGCAGTGGGATCACCCAGGGACTGTGGGCACCAGGTATTTCTGAGAGTAAGGTGTTGATGAAGCTAAAACCAGAGCACCAACTGGGAGTCAGAGACACACTAGATCATCTTCTTGCCAACCCCAGTGCAATGCAGTGAATTATTTAATATGGCTCTTCTAGCTGTAGTCTTTGTAACTCCCAAAAAATATCCGAGTGGGACTGTGCAAATGTGAGGTGCTGGCAGCCTACCAAGGGGATAGGATAGCTTGCTAATTATGTAAATAAGATGCATGGCACACTTGTTGGGAAGGGACTTTGTAAGTAAGGTGTATGGAACCCTAAAAGGGGGATTGGTCAATTTTGCCAGACCACTAGGCTTAAAATGAGCCACCCCAGAGGCAGAAAGGGGACAATGTCCCTACCATCAAGAGAGAAGAGCCAGGAGTGGAATGCATCCTTTGGACCCAAGATCCTTGCACTGAACCCCTTGATCCAGGAGACAGAGAGCTGTGACCTCAGAGACAGTGGCAAGAAGCTACAGCAGAGAAACAGTGGCAGCAAAGGCAGCAAGAGACAGGCACAAGACAGAGCAGTGGGTTTCCTGGCCCATGGATCTAGAAAGCTGAACGCCTTCAGGCGGGAGGCCTGCTGGCAGAGTGAGGTGCCTCTAGGCATTTGTTGGCAGAGCTGAAAGAGCTTTGAAACACTTGCCCAAGTAAGGCAGAGGCCAGGCTGAGAGGCTGAGGGCCAGAGAGTGACCTGCCTTGAGGCAAGGCTGAGAGGAGCCTGTCCTGATCGAAGAACTGTACTCTGAATGTTCCTGATCCTGAATTGTAACCTGCTATTTCTCTAATAGGAGCTCTGGTGACATAGTGCCTAAGGCACTTGACTGCTAACCAGAAGGCTGGTGGTTCAAACCCAACAGCCACTCCTTGGAAGGAAGGTTGGGCAATCTACTTCCATAGTGATATAACCTTGGAAACCCAAGGAGGGATCACTGTGAGTCGGGTCTGACTCGACAACATATAACAACAACAACAACATTTCTCTAATGATGTAGTGGTTAAGCCATTTGGCTGCTAATCAGAAGGTCAGCAGTTCAAACACACCAGCCACTCCACAGAAGAAAGATTGGGCAGTCTGCAGTCTGCTTCCATAAAGATTTACAACCTTGGAGACTCGATGGGGGGTCACTATGAATTGAGACCAGCTCAATGGCCATGAGTTTGGGGGTTCTTGTTTGTTTTGTTTTGCTGTTGTTTTACTTCTCTAATAAACCCATAATCATGAGCATTATCTGTGAGTTCTGTGTAGTCATTGCAATGAATTATCAAACCTAGCAAAGAAGTGGGAGCTCTGGTAGCATAGTGGCTAAGGCACTTGACTGCTAACTAGAAGGCTGGCGGTCCAAACCCACCAGCCACTCCTAGGAAGGAAGATGGGGCAATCTACTTCGGTAGTGATACTGCCTCGGAAACCCAAGGAGGGGTCGCTATGAGTCAGGTGTGACTCAACGGTACATAACAACAACAAGCAAAGAAGTAGAGTGCCATGGGAAGGATGGTCGGAGTAAGAATTGCTAACAAGTTTGGAGGGTGGTGGCATGTCTGACTTTCACCTCATAAGAATCAGCTTTTCACTGTTGATCTTGATCCTTCTCCTGCCTTGTGAAGTTAGAGGAAGTCAGACGCTGCTCCCATGCCAGTTTTACATCCACAGAAAAGGAGTTTATTCTCTGGAGAAGTTGAGCAGAGGCAATAGGTTCAGCAGCTATGGAAAAAAAAAAAAAAGTGATGGAAACAAGCTTCAGATGAGATGGTGCACTCTAGTGAGCTGGTACCCCTGGAAATGATAGCCACACTCCAGGCCCACAGGAGATTAGAGGATTGCTCCTTGGTAAAGAAATTCAAGCCTGAGTAAGAAGAGGACGTGGAACTTGAGGTATCATTGCTGATGTCAGATGGATCTTAACTGAAAACAAAGAATATCAGAAATATGTTTACTTGTGTTTTATTGACTACGTAAAGGCATTTGACTGTGTAGATCATAACAAAAAATATGGATAACAGTGCGAAGAATGGGAATTCCAGAACACTTAATTGTGCTCAAGCAACACCTATACATAGACCAAGAGACAGTCATTCGACCAGAATAAGGGAACTCCTCGGAAGGAAGCTTGGGCAATCTACTTCCGTAGTGATACCACCTTGGAAACCCAAGGAGGGGATGCTATGAGCAGGGTCTGACTCGACAGCACATAACAACAATAACAACAGCATGGTTTAAAAATCAGGAAAGGTGTGTGTCGGGGCTGTATCCTTTCACCATACTTATTCAATCTGTATGATGATGAAATAATCTGAGAAGATGGACTATATGAAGAAGAACACGGCATAAGGATTAGAGGAAGACTCATTAACAACATGAGATTTGCAGATGACACAACTTTACTTGTTGAATGTGAAGAAGACTTGAAGGACTTACTGATGAAGATCAAAGACTAAAGCCTTCAGTATGAGTTAAACCTCAACATAAAGAAAAAAAAAAATCTTCACAGCTAGACCAATAAGCAACACCATGATAAAAGGAGAAAATATTGAAGTTGTAAGAATTTTGTTTTACTTGGATACACAATCAACACCAAGGAAACAGCAGTCAAAAAATCAAAGGACATATTGCATTGGGTAAATCTGTTGCAAAAGACCTCTTTAAAGTGTTGTTAAAGAACAAAGATATTACTCTGAAGATTAAGGTGCACCTGACCTAAGCCATTGTCTTTTCAATAGCCTCATATACATATAAAAGGTGGACAATGAATAAGGAAGACCAAAGAAGAATTGATGCATTTGAATTGTGGTGTTGGCAAAGAATATTGAATACACCAAGGACTGCTAGAGGAATGAACAAATCTGTCTTGGAGGAAGTACAGCCAGAACATTCCTTAGAAACCTAGATGGCAAGACTCTGCCTCTCATACTTCAGGCATGTTATCAGGAGGGACCAGTCCCTGGAGAAGAACATCATGCTTGGTAAAGCAGAAGGTCAGCAAGAAAGGAAAACCCTCAAAGAGATGGACGGACCCAGTGCAGCAACTCTGGCTCAAGCGCAGCAAAGATTGTAAGGATGGCACAGGACTGGGCAGTGTTTTGTTCTGTTTTACACACAGTTGCTATGAATAGAAACTAACTCAATGACGCTTAACAACAACAACTCGTTGGCAAAGTTAATGGGCCCAAGAAAAAAATCAACAGATATCACACCTGGCAGTTCCCAGAGAAATGGCTGGGTCACAACCCAGTCACTTATAGCAAGGCCCCCAACTGATGAGCCCTGAACGTGAATCTTCCAGTTAACGTTCCTAGTCCTTCAGTCTAAGATATATATGGAGGGCACAGCCAAGGACCATCAGATCATGTCTGAGGAAAGTCTCCAACATGAGAGACAGAAGCAGCCCAGAGCAAGAGGAAATGTCCACAAAGTTATCATGAATGCCTCAGAGAGATAAAAAGAGACACAACTCTGTGAAACAGGAGTCAGAGCCTGACAAAAGAGACATTCACTTAAAAAAAAAGAAAAAAAAAACTTTTTAAAATCAGAAATATGAAAGCATGATTTTTTTTACAAAATCAATAGAGTGATTGGACATTAAATTTAAAACACCTCAGAAAGTAGAACAGGAGGGGGAAAAAAAAGTAAAAATAGGAGAGAACAGATAAGATAACATGGGAATTGGTTAAAGGGATCAAATAGAGGACTGATGTAACTGCGAAAAACCAGGGTAGAACACTTTGGAGGAAACACTTTGAGGGAACGTCCCGTGATTGAAGGACATGAATTTCTCCATAGAATGAGCCCACTGAGTGACCCCCAACCATGGCCCATCTTCATGATATTTCAGAATGACAGCAATAAAGAGTGGACTGTGAAGCTCCCCAAGGACTAAACAAGTCACATTCAAAAGACTGGGGATAGGAAAAACATTGGGCTTCTCAAAATCCATGGAACCAAGAAGAAAATTGGTCAACACCTTCAACACTGGGAAGGAAAATGATTTTAACCTAGAATTCTATATTCAGCCACAAATGACATTTCAAGCATGCAAAATGTAAGGACAACTATTTTCCAAGCACATTTTTGCAAAAAGCTATCGAAGGGTGTGCACCATCAAAATGAGAGAGTAAACCAAGAAAGAAAGCATGGTGCAAGGAAAACAACAGAGGGAAAAGGCAATTCCTTGGATGATGGCGAAGGGAGACACAAGGAGAGCAGCCAAGCTCCTATTCTAGGAAGTAACCAGTGAGATCAAATGCTACAAGAGGGGTGTCCTCAAAAAAAAAGTATATGTGAACTGTTGTATGAAAAGTGAATTTACTCTGTAAATCTTCACCCAAATCCTAATTAAAAAAAAAAAAAAAAAAAAAGGAAATGGTAGAGGACTGATGTGTTGACAGCTATGAGAAGCATTTACAGCTCTATCGGGAAGTTTGGGCATAAGTGATGGGTACATTGAAAAACAAACAGAACAGTAAAAAATGAAAACAAGGTAAGAGAGGAATCTTAGTTTCCTGTGCTGTTGTAATAGAAATACCATAAATGGGTGGTTTTTAAAAAACAGAAATGTATTTTCTCATTATTCAGGAGGCTGGAAGTCCAGATTCAGGGCACCAGCTCTAGAAGAAATCTCTCATTCTGTCAGCTCTGGAGGAAGACCCCTGTCTCAGAAGAGCTTCTGTAGCCCCAGCGTTCCTTGGTCCCTTGTCAATCCTCACGGGGCATGCATCTTCCCCTTCCCCTACCCCACACACTTCCCTTTGTGTTTGCCTGTCTACCTTGCTCCTTATAACTCAGAAGTGATTAGGTTTAGAACACAACCTACTCTGACACGGCCTCATTAGCATAACAAAGAAACCCTTTCTATACAGGATTGTATTCACAGGTGTAGGGTTTAGGATTCCAACACATATTTTCGGGAGACACAATTCAATCCATACCAGAAAGAAAAGCAGCTGGCTATGCAGCATGTGACTTAGCCGTTTGGAGGGAAAAAGCAGAGAGCAGAGTGAGGCTCTAGAAGGTTTGTGTCACCTTGGAAAGCTGAAATGAGGGTGGGAATGGGCAGGATTGGGGACTGCCATTTGTCACTCTAAGCCTTAAAGTGCCATCTGATGTTTGAAACTATGCATATGTATTGTTGCTGTTTGCGTGAAGTGCCGTCAGGTCAGTTCTGACTCCTAGCAACCCTACGTACAACAGAATGAAACACCACCTGGTCCTCTGCCATCCTCACAATCCTTACTATGTTTGAGGCCATTGTTGCAGCCACTGTGTCAGCCCGTCCCATTAAGGGTCCTCCTCTTTCTTGCTGACATTCCACTTTACCAAGCATGATGTCCTCCACCAGGGGCTGGGCCCTCCTGACAACATGTCCAAAGTATGTGGAACGAAGTCTCACCATCCTTGCTCCTAAGGGGCTTTTTGGCTGTAATTTTTCCTGGACAGATGTGTTTGTTCTTTTGGCAGTCCATGGTATATTCAATATTCTTCACCAACACTATAATTCAAAGGCATCAATTCTTTGGTCTTCCTTATTGGTTGTTTCACATGCATATCAGATGCTTAAAAATACCATGACTTCAGCCAGACAAACCCAAGTCCTCAAGGTCACATCTTTGCTTTTTAACACTTTAAAGAGATCTTTTGCAGCAGATTTACCCGGTGTAATATGCTATTTAATTTCTTGACTGCTGCTTCCATGGGTGTTGATTGTGCATCCAAGTAAAATGAAATCCCTGAGAACTTCAATATCTTCTCTGTTTATCTTGATGTTTTTATTGGTCCAGCTGTGAGGATTTTTGTTTTCTTGATGTTGAGGTCTAATCCATATGGTAGGCTGTACGCTTTGATCTTCATTAGTAAATGCTTCAAGTTCTCTGCCCTTTCATCAAGCAAGTTTGCGTCATTTGCATATCAAAAGTTGCTAAAGAGTCTTCCTCCAACCCTCATGCCACATTCTTCTTCATATAGTCCAGCTTCTCAGCTTATTTGATCAGCATACAGATTGAATAAATGTGGTGAAAGGACACAGCCCTGATACACACCTTTCCTGATATAAAACCAGGCAATGTCCCCTGTTCTGTTCAAACAACTGCCTCTTGGCTTATATACATATTTTCCACATTAACACAATCAAGTGTTCTGGAATTCCCATTTTTTGCAATGCTATCCATAATTTGTTATGATCCACACAGTCAAATGCCTTTGGATAGTGAATAAAACACAGGCAAACATCTTTCTGGTAGTCTTTGTTTTCAGCCCAGACCTATCTGACATCAACAATGATATCCCTCATTCCATGTCCTCTTTGGAATCTGGCTTGAATTTCTGGGAGTTCTTTGTCAATGTACTGCTGCAATAGCTTTTGAATTATCTTCAGCATAATTTTATTTTCATGTGATATTAATGACATTGTTTATTAATTTACACACTCTTTCTTTGAATCAGGTACAAATGTGAGTCTTTTCAAATCAGTTGGCCAGGGTGGAGCTGTCTTCCAAATATCTTGGCATAGACAAGTAAGCACTTCCAGCATTCATCCTTTTGTTGAAACATCTCAATTGGTATTCCATCCATTCCTGGAGCCTTATTTTTCACCAATGTCTTTTGTGCAGCTTGGATCATATGCTACCTCATGAAATGTCTGAACATCCACCAATTCTTTTTGGTACAGTGACTCTGTGAATCCCTTCCATCTTCTTTTTGATCCTTGCATCATTCAATATTTTGCCCATAAAATCCTTCAACATTGTTACTCAAGGCTGGAATTTTTCTTCAGTTTTTTCAGTTTGAGAAATGCAGAGCATGTTTTTCCCTTTTGGTTTTCTAACCCATGTTTATATATACCATCTATATACAAATTAAATTTAAATTAGTACATTTATACAAATTAAATTTACAAAAGGAAATTGCACTTTAGAAAAGTTTTTTAGTTAAAATACCTCAGGGTAAATTCTTTTTAGGAAAGTAATTCCCTGAAGCCTGGGTCAGGGTCTCACTCCTCTTTTTCCCCAGTACCTGGTGTGGAGCTAATGTGTCATCATCACGGAGGATAAATTAACATCCTCGTTTCAGATGCAGTCGCCCCCAGGTCTGCAGGAGATGGACAATTGCTGGGCAGGCAGATGAAGGGTTCTGAGACCCCAGAAAAGGCATGGCCCCAGGACAGTTCTTAGCATCCTAGAGCCGGCCAGGACCTGCCCTAGGCCTAGATGTCCCCTTATACCCAATCAGAATGAGCTTGCTGGACAGCCATCCCTGCCCACCAAGGTGAAGGTCCTTTCCCGGCACCCGAGGCCCCAGTGTCTCTGAAGACCTCCTTTCCTTAGGAGCCAGCTTCCTCGGGAAGGCAGAGGCTGCCAGAAGCTACCTGCCTGAGGCCCTTGTCTGTCCTTGTCTCTTCCCTCTCCAGGAGCAGGGCCTCTGGCTCAGCAGGAGCCAGAAATCTATACTTCTAATAGGATGAGATTATCCACCCTGAGAGATGGATTTTTTTCCCCAATACCCCAGCTCAAAAGCCAGCTGACTTCCTGTGTCAGCACATTCCCACCCTCCTCGCTGGCTGAGTACATTAGCCGAGTCCCCTCAGGGAGCCAGAGCCCCTGGTTTTCATTCCTGACCCACCTTCCTGTGCAGCAACAGCCAATCCCAAAGGCTTCCGTACCTATTGCTCCTTCTGTGAGGCATCAAACCCTGTGTGGTAGACATCATGTCCCCACTTTGTGGATAAGAACACCACCAGAATGTCACAGGGCAGCTGAGTGTCGGGGCAGGAGCAGAGAGAACCCGAGGCTCAACCATCCCTCCACATCACATTGCCCCTCGCTCAGTTTGCTCACTGGCACAAGAGACCACATGTGGCCCCAAAGAGCCTCCTCTGCCTCCCCTTCAGACAGCATATCCAGGAATGCAGGCTGGGTCAGGTGTGCAATGATGTGCGTGATTGGAGGGAGGCTCTGCCAGTGCCCAGGAGCTCCTGACACATGGTGGCTGGCACAGAGGATAGAACCAGAAGGGACCAGGTGTCCCTGACTCCAGGCAGGGTGGCTCTGTCCTGCGCCTCCTCACTTCTCTTCAATCCCCTCTCACAGGTGAAAATTCAGCTTCCAGTTCCTCTACTCATTCAAAAAAACAGGAAGCTGAATATTCTCCCCATCTAACCAGTTTATCTATATTTTCTCAATCCTCGGGATTAAAAGAAAAGAGATTTTTCTGATTACAAATCATGTTCTCCTGTGTCCTTGGCAGTGGAGAGGCCCTGGAAGGTACATGGGCCTAACAGTGGGCAGGGTCATGACCAGGACCCAGGTGATGCCAGGGCCTGTAAGCACAATGCCACCCCACCCTAGCCTGGCCCAATGCTGGTACCATTCACTTGTAGGAAGGAAGTTCCCAGCCACCCTCAGCACCTGCCCAGTTCACGTCTTGGGTCCCAGTCACTTGAGCCCTAGAAGCCTGAGAGCATTTTCCAAACTTGCACATGCAAGGTGATCCTTCCTCCCTGGACCTGGGGGTACATGGGCCTCTGCTGGCATAGGGGGCTATCCTAAGAAGCCTGGGCAGTCTGAGAGGGAACAGCACTCCATGGGGAAAGGAAACAAGAACTAGTGAGCTTACAGGGCAAGAAAGGCACAGGGGTGCAGAGGGTCATCAGGGTTTCCTGAGTGTGTGAGTGTGTGTGTGCATATTTGGAAACATGTGAGAAACCTGTGTGTGCATCGTAAGCATGTGCATATGTGTACACGTGTGAGTAGAAGCATGTGTGAACAGAAGCTTACGTGAGCATGTGTGTGTACGTATGAGACTATGTAAGGTTGTGAGTGTGTGCTGTGAGCATATGTGTGTATGTACACATGTGTGGGAGCATGTGAGTAAGTCTGAGTGTGTGTATTGTGTCTGTGTGTGCGTGTGTGTGAATGGGAGCATATGTGAACTGAAGCTTGTCTGTGTGTGTGCACATATGGGACGGTGTGAGTAAGATTGTGAATGTGTGTGCCATGAGTCTGTGTCATGAATACATGCATATTTGGGAGTATGTGAGTAACCCTGTGAGTGTGTGTGTTGTGAATGTGTGTGTATGCAAACATGGGTGGGAGTATGTAAATGAGCTTATGAATACATTTGTTGTGTGTGTATGTGTGTGCATGTGTGAGTGGGAGCATGTGTGAATGGAAGCTTGTGTGAGAATGTGTGTGGATGGACAAGAGTGTGTGGGAGTGTCACTGTCCCTGCCAGCGATGTGCTATGGTCACTGATGGTATGATACAGCCTTCTGGTTGAAAGCTCTGGCTCAGAGCCATGGCTCACACTACCCAATTCCTGGGGCACCCTTGGAGAAGGTGCATCTGCATGAATGGCACCCCTGCTGTGGCCAAGTGCACTGCTTATGTGATTGTACACCACGGCTGCACTCACAGCACCATGCTCACCACTGCTCCCTGCACGTGTGAAGCAGAGGACCTCCTATCCCCAGGGCAGACCTCCTCAACAAACCACAGCCACAGTTCCAAGACCAGCCTGTGGTTGCCTTCTAAAGAAGCCCCTGGGATCTTACCAACAGCCTCAGCTTTGTACTTGAAATTCCTCTGCCCCTGCTTCCTGCATCCTGGGCACTCTAAGGCCAGAAGAGGCTCAAGGTAGAGTGGGTACAAGTAAGCCTGGGGTGTGAATTTAGGGAGTACCAGAAAGAGCTTCCAGGTCACGGAATGGGAACAGGCCATGTGATGGCAGCTGTAGAGGCTTGTCCGGACTCACGGTACAATGCCACCTCTCTGAGCCTCGGTTTTCCCACCTGAAATTGAAGAACTGAACCCAATGGTCTATCCCTAAGGCCCCGCTCCTACAGCTCCTCTGACCAATCAGCACTGTAGTTTCTCACCGACATGAGAAGGGGCTAGGATTGCCTGGAGTAGGGTGGGAAAGTGAGCCTGGGTGAGCCAGTGGCCTGGGTGGGGGAACTGCCTGTTGTCCTTTGTCTCCTGTCAGTAACAGACATGGATGTCTCAGCCACATCTTTCAAAGCCTTCCTGTTTTTGACTGAATAACATTGTAAAGGCACCACCTGGGGGGATGCATTTGCCCTCAATACCTCCCACACCACATGTGGCCCTCTGTGGGCAACAGAGGATCCTCAGCCTAGAATCCTGCATGTCCCAAACTCCAGAATTGTCCTGTCGTATGTGGATCAATGACAATACAAGCTCTTCACTTCCCGGGACCCCAAACAGCTCAACTGTCCCAGGTAGGGTCAAGGTGGGGTGGTGGGCTGTGAGTGGGAAGGGTGCTGGGAGGGGGCCGAAGAGGAGCCACAGAAGGCAAAGCTGCTCAGAAGCCTGGCAGGCTGCTCTCCCCCGCCCAGTTCCCCAGATCACAAAGGGCCCGCTTCCCATTGGCTTCCTATTCAACCATGTCTCTCCACTGTCAATAAAAGCCATTTTTAAGGTCAACTATCTTCTTCCATCAACCGTCAACCCCACACAGTTCCACCGGCTCCAGCCCCAGCACCACATCACGAAATAAAAATTAAATTGTAGTTGGGCTTTTAAATCAACTCAATTAAAATAAAGAGATTCTTGGCTTGATATAGGGAAATATTTGTATTTCCAATTCTATTTGTTAATACATTGACATATGTGCTATTTTTTAAATGTAGCACTAAGTGCACTTTCTGTCAATGCCATAGATTTTTTAATAGACTGAGAAAATGCATTTCATTTCTTCTTATTTTCCTTCAATACATCATTTGGTTCTGCTTTTTTGCCTGCATGAAATTCATTTTCTAATGGAAATATTTGTTTTGTAAATCAAATATGTATTATGCACAAAATGCAAAGCACAAATTAAATTATGTTAATGAAATGAAAGAGATATGAAATGCATATTTCATGGACAAAACATAACCTCAGCAAACAACCATTTCTTGATAAAATCTTTAAACACAATCTCATTCTGTGACAGACATATTGTTAAAGTAGATAGCACCTCATTTAAATGGTTTCCTTTAATATTAGTGCTTAGTATATAATTGTAAATAACTTTTGGGATGAAAAACCAATAATGAAATACTGTCTTTAATAGTTTGCTATTGATGTCAGCATAAAATTTGTCACAGTTGAATATTGGAAATTGGGAGTGCACAGAAATATTCCCAAAAGCTGTAAATGATTGCATATTTAAATAGAGCTGACTAAGGCAAAGATGTTATAGATATTAGTAATAGGCAGAAAATTATGCTGACCTAACATTATTTGACAAAACCCACTGTTTTAAATTATATATTGGTTACACTTAATGAATAATAGATTTTGTAGGTGTTGTTTCCCCGATCATAATGCTGATGATACGATATGTCGGGGATTTCGTAGTCGTCTTTCTGACAATAAACACAGCCTTGGCTCACAAAAGTCTGGCAGGAGGCAGTCTGATCACCGTCCATTGCTCTCCCACCGAGAAGGCTCCCAGGGTGAATGCAGTCAGGGTGCCTGTCTCCCGGGCCAGAGGACGGCCAGCCCCCAGCCCTGCCCGCTGGCCCCTGGAATGCCAGCTGGCTTGGATCCAAGCATTTGTGGTGTGAACTGTCCTGAGTGGAACCTGCTGGAAGCTCTAGCTGAGAGTCTAGCTTAGCCAGGGACTGCAAGCCTCCTGGGAGTGGGCCTGTCTCATGGAATATGTAGAAGTCACAAAGGACATCTTTCTTCCTCACTCACCTTTATCATCAACCATGCAAGAGATGGGGGGGACAGTGTACATACAGACCAGGCATCAGTATGACCAGGCGAGATGGAGGAGAGAGGAAACTATAGCCATTTAGGCTTCCCTGCTCCCTGGTGCATGCTCACACCTACATACATGCACACTGCCCCCACACTCACATTCACACTCACATCCACACACACACCCTCACATCCACACATTCAAATACCCACACACACTCATTCACACTCACATACACCATTGCATCCTCATATCTACACACTCACACACCCTCACAAATACATGCACACTCACATTCACACTCACATATACCCATACACCTTCACATCAACACACTCACACACACACATGCACACTCACCTTTATATTCACACATGTTCACATTCATTCACACTCACACACACAGTCACAGAGCACAGAGCTTCCAACTCAGACTCTCACAGGCTTATTGTCACTTGCCACTCTGAGTAGCAGTCAGGATCCTACACTTCCTGTGCCATCACAGCCACAGAGGCTCCGGACCCTTCACCCCCAGATCCACATGGAACACAGGGGTCTGCAGTGCTGTGTTGTGTGGATGTGCATAGCGCAGGGCTTGGGTGTGTGCACACTGTTTAGGGTGCAGGTGCTCTGTGTGCATGTGGACACACTCTGTGCATACCTGGGCTGGGGGCAGGGGGTCCCATCTATGCCTGCACATGTGGGAAGAAGGTGAAGGATGAGTGGGTGTTGGTGTGAGGAACAGAGAATGTGAGGCCGTAGAGAAAGGAGCTGTGAGGGAAAGTCCATGTGCTGGCATGAAGGCTAGACAACTCCTCAGGTCCATTCAAATGCTTTTCAAAAGCAAGCACTTAAGGCTCAGAGGGGAAGAAAGAGAAAAAAGAAGAGGAAACTCTTGAACTCTCTGCCCACTCTTTCCATCAATGCCATTGTTTTCCAACCCGTTCCTCATGGGAGAGGATCTGAAGCCAAAGCCAGAGGCCAGGGCTGGGCCATCCCCATGTTTGACCTACTATATGACCTTGGGTAAGTCACTCCCCCTCTCTGGGCCTCCATTTCCTCACTTAGGGCAGCAGACGAAGTGATCACTGAGGTCTTCCTCAGTTCTGGCAGCCAACGATTTGAAGGCACCAAGTCTGCCCTGTGACGTATGTTCCATTCACCGTAGAGTGCAAAGTGTTAGACTAGAGGCGCCTGAAGTCACAGAGACGTCTGAGCTTGGGGAGGGACTGAAAGTGTCCCTTGTGATCCTCCTGCAGCACGTCCTGGTGCTGCTGCACACCACACACAATCACCCGGGCATGGAGGCCCACCCGGCCCTTCACGGAGACAGTGTGGCCAGTGGATGGCATAAGGGCCCACAACGAGGACAGACCAGGGAAAAGACCGTCTGCAAGTCGTGCCCAGGCCCAGAAGTGATCTCAAGCTTCCAGCTGTCCCCAGACCCTCCACAAACACCCCCCTCCACCCACCACAGAGGGCTGGCCCAAAGGCTACATCTGGGGTTCCTCCCTGAAGTTCCAAACTCCAGGCAAATCTCCCCACCTCATCTCCCAGCATCCATACGGCCTACAGGAAACAAAACATAATATTCCATCAGGATGTTTTGTATACCCTTTGCATACACCTTAGTACTTGGCTGAGTCCTGGGAAAACAGTGTGGTTGCTAGTTGCCGTAGAGTTGGCTGTGATTGATGGTGACCCCAATGGAACAAAACACCCCCCAATCTTGTGCCATCTTCACAATCGTTGGTGTGCCGAGTCCATTGTGGCAGCCCCTGCGCATTTTGAGTGCCTTCCAACCCACAGGACTCAACTTCCAGCCCTGCATCGGATGATATGCTATTGCAATCCATAGCGTTTTTGTTCATTTTGTTCATTCATTTTCAGCAGTAGATCTCCAGGCCTTTCTTCCCAGTCTGGCTTAGTCTGCAAGCTCCACTCAAGCCAGTCCACCATGCATGGACTGACGGTATTTGAAATACGGGTGGCATAGCTTCTAGTATCATGTTGTTGTTGTTGTTGTTGTTTGCCGTCAAGTCGGCCCCGACTCATAGCGACCCCTCCTTGGGTTTCCAAGGCAGTATCACTATGGAAGTAGGATTGCCCAACCTTCCTTCCGAGGAGTGGCTGGTGGGTTTGAACCTATCATACCAACATGTAAACACCACAGTACAACAAACTGACAGGTGAGCAAACAGTAGGAGTCTAATAAATGCTTACTGATTTATTTCTGGCTAAACACAGCAAATTAAGGATGCTAATGGTGCAGTGGTTAAGTGCTCAGCTGCTAAACGAAAGGTTGGCAGTTCGAACCCACAGACATGGCAGTCTGCTTCAGTAAAGATTACAGCCTTGTAAGCCCTATGGGGCAGTTCTGCTTTGTCCTATAAGGTCACTATGAGTCAGAAGTGACTCACCAGCAGTTGGTTAAAGGCAGTAAATTACTCGCCCACTCACCCAACAACTACTTATTGGGCGCCTTCAATGCTCCACTCACGGATATGGTGGGTGCACATGGGACCTAGAGACTCTGTCCATCCCTCTTGGAGTTTGCAGTAAAAGTCACTCAGCTCAATATACAACTGTGCAAGGTGGCAGACACTCTAAAGGACAGCCTGGCTTGGTGAGGGTCACCAGGGAGGGATGGCTTCCCCCAGGAAGCAGCTTGGAGCTGAGAACTGCAAGAGTTACACCAAGTGGGAGGAGGGCAAGAGTAGGCAGGACCATGGAAAGCTCAGAAGAGTGAAAGAGGCCCTTGGCCAAGCCCAGGCGGGCAAGAAAACAAGAGGTTTTAGGGGTGGTGGGTGCCAAGGCGTTTATTTGACTGCTAACCAGAAGACTGGGGGTTCAAACCCAACAGCCACTCCACAGAAGGAAGAGTGGGCAATCTACTTCCGTAAAGATTTACTGCCTGGGAAACCCAGTGGGCCTTCCTATGAGTCGGAATCTACTGGATGGCAGTGAGTGAGTTTTAGGAGTGCAGAGGGAGGAAGACGGGAAGAGAGCAAACACTGCCCGGAGAGCAAAGATGCCCTTTGAGATGCTCTCCTCAAGCAAAGGGCGGGTGACTTCTCCCTGGTTCCCTGCCTCCTCAGTCTCCCAGGGGTGTGAGACAAACCCCTGTCAGTAGCAGCCACCAGGTGTCCAGGTCGTTCAGGCCAAGCACGCAGGATCCAGAGGCAGCCAGAGAGCAGCAGGTGCTCAAAGCACCTGCGATGTCTGCAGTCTGTGGCGCCAGGGGTTTCTGACCCTGCAGTCCCTGGACTACCCACCCACAGGGGGCTGCAGAGGCTTGTCCAGAGGGGGTTCCTGGTGGCGTGCGCAGCGAGGGCTCAGCAGGGACGGAAAGAGGGAAGTACGCGCCCCAGCGCCAAACAAGCCGGGTTCCTGCCTCCCCCGTGGGTACCAGCCACAGCCCGGTGTCCGCCCGCACACATCCACCCTGCACCCAGGCCTTGGGCGGGCAGGGCGCTCCCAGACGGCTGCCTCCATCCTCCGGGAATCCCGCCTGGCCGCCCATGCTGCTTACCTCGCAGCGGGCAAACATTTTTATCCATTCCCTGAAATTAAACTTCCCCATTTTTCATTATCAAATTCCGAGCTGGTGTCATCTCCCCCATGCCGGCGTGCGGCACTCGTTTACAGCGCCCGAGATTAATATTAGGTGTTTGTAAAAGGCGAATATTAGCTTCTCCCTTATATCTGTCAGAATTAATAACTTCCCCATCACAGATAACTCCGGGTCAATATTAGATTCACAGATGAGACTGGAAATAAAATGTATGAAAATATAACGTCTCATTTGTACGTATTCAAAAGAGCCCCTTCCATTATTGAAATTCGGTGGCAACTGTTCAAAGGTCAGAATACTTTGTGGCCTGGAAATGCCCACCATCTGGCCTGAGCAATTGCAACCCAAGACACACTGGAGCCCAGCCACCGGAGCCTGGAGGATGTGAGAGCCGCCCTGGCACAGTGGCAGGGTCTGCCAGGGATTTTTATAGGTTCAGAGAGGGATCGAAAGCTTACCGCCTCACCACCACCACCATGCTGCATGCATGCTGGGCAGCCAATGGCTACCATGCACATGCCCTGTTCTACCCAGTGCCAAATTGGGGGCACAGGGTCCCCTTACTTCCCTCCAGCAGCCAGTCTCTGGAACAGTCAGGCAACAAGGGGTTAATAGCAAATGCTGTTGAAGGACCCACCTTTTCCCAGAAAAGCTAAGCCACCCCCAGCCTCACCCACCAAGTTGGGAAGCAGAAACCTGCTTCCAAGATGGGCAGGCCCAGCTCCTGTTTGGCAATCGTTCATAAATCATAATTGACAAGCATAATTTTTCCCTTGAGCAGCAAGGGTGCTTTATTTAGTTGTTTCTATTTTATCCGGTTGCAGGAGATGATGGACCCCCTCCTCACCACACTGGCTGTTTCCCACAAGAATAACATTCTGTACAGGCCAGGAGATGGATCTGTCAGCTCCTTCAGCCTGGTCTCAGCCTGGACTCTCCTTAGGAGAGAGGAGCAAGGGCCACAGCAGGGCCAAGGGGGGCAAAGCAGGTGGGGCCCACCATCTCCCCCAAGACACTGCTCCCCGCTGAGCCCTGTGGCAGATGGACACAGGAGACTCAGCAGCTGGAGCAACACAGCCACAGTCCCAAAGGATAGACTGAGTGGCCCTGAGTGTCCTAACACCAGGTCCCAGCTGAGAGCCCTTGCTCCTTGCAGGACTTCCTCCAGAGCCTCTCTACCCAGGGCAAAGACCCAGGGATGGCTCACAGTCAACTGGGTCTTGAGGCTAAGTTCTGGGGGTCACGTGCATCAGCCCCAGCCCTGTCTACAGCTGCATCCAGGATATCTGAGGACTCTTGCAGTTGGAAGAGTAATGGTTAGTGCACCCTAGACTCCTGGGGCCTGAGCTGCCTTCAGATTCCAGAGAGCAGAGGGACAGTCCTCCCCTCGAGGAAAATCCTCTCAGACCAGCCTAGCCCCTCTCCCCTCCCCCTGCCTCAGCTCAGAAGGCCTTTCTTCTCTGCCGATAAGAAACCCCTCTCTGGTTCCCATAAATGACTTAAGCTTTTCCCTATTAACGGGCTCCCTCCAGCTGGGCTGGCATTGAGGTCTCATCCTGGGCCTGAGTCTTTGTGAGGAAGGGGCCCCAGCTCTGGGGAAGATGAAGGGAAAAAGCCCTTCTCTTTCTTTCTCCTAAGCCTCTCAAACTCGCAGTGACCCACAGTTAAATCCTTTTTAACAAGGCTCACTTCCTTGCTGAACCAGTTAAAACTCTCCAAAAATAAACAAGGCCCCCGGCCGGCTTTTCCTGCAGCTTTGGAGGCCAGGCCGGCTGGGTCAGGGAGGAGGGGACAAGCAGGCCCCTACCTGATGGGAGCAGTGTTCCCCTGCTCAAATCCCTCCTTAGAGCAGCCTCTCTCAAGGAATTCCTGCTTCAAGCAAAAGCCTAGGGCCAACCCTCATCAGGGCTCACCCCATGGACCCTCACATCTGATGAACTAAAGCTGAGGCTTTGACTTACTCTTACCTGGCCAATAGCAAGACCAGCAGGTACTGGTACCCTCCAGAGAAATAGAATCAGTAACATAGATGAATAGATTGATAGGTGGATAGATGGGTGGACACTCCTCACTTATCAGTTATCTCATTATCCAACATTTCAATTTAAGACAATAGTAAAAATCCGTTATCCAACTATTTTTCACATTAACAATAACAAATATCGAGGTGCAAGGTGAGAGTAATGCTCCTGTGATGGTTAAGGTTATGTGTCATCTTACCTGGGCTATGATTCTCAGTGGTTGGGGAGTTATATAATGACGTAATTTGGCAGTTATGTAATGATGTGCAATAGTCATTCTCCATTTTTGCATAATACTGTTTTTCATATAACGACTTGATCTTGGAAATTTACCATGTTGATAAGTGAGGGTGAGTGGGTGTGTGTGGGTGTGTGTGGGTGTGTATATACATTAAAGAGAGAAAATACATATGACATATATATATAATTATATGTATGTAGCTATATATTATATTTTATATAATATATAATAAACCAAACCAAATTCATTGCCATTGAGTGGGACCCAACTCATAGTGACCCCTCCTTGGGTTTCTGAGTCCGTATCACTATGGAAGTAGATTGTCCCATCTTCCTTCCAAGGAGTGGCTGGTGCCAACAGCCTTCTGGTTAGTACATGCCTTAGGCACTGTGCTACCAGAGCTCCTATAATATAGCTATGTTATATATTATATAAGCATACATTATACATTGTATATTAAATATATGTATGGTGGCATAATGCCTAAGGCATTTGCCTGCTAATCAGAATATTGGCAGTTCAAACCCACCATCCACTCCACAGAAGGAAGATGGGACAATGTACTTCAGTAAAGATTTACTGCTTGGAAATCCAATGGGGTTCACTATAAATCAGAATCGACTTGATGGTGGTGGGTTTGGTTTTGGTTTTGGGATGTAGATAGATCGATGTTGTGGTTGGTTGTCATCAAGTCAGCTCCAACTCATGGTGACCTTAAGCATAACAAAACAAAACCTTACTTTGTCTTGGATCATCTTCATGATCACGGGTATGTTTGAGCCCATTGTTATGGCTATTAGGTCAATCCACATCATGGAGGGGCTCCCTTGCTTTCACAAATTCTCTATCAAAATATATATTTGTGTATGTGTGCATGTATGTATATATAGAGAAAGATGAAATGATGTACTTTAAGGAAATGGTTCACACAGTTGTGGTGTCTGGCAAGTCCAATGTCTGTAGGACAGATGTCAGACCAGAAACTCCAGCAGGATTTCTATGTCACAGTCTTGAGGCAAAAGTCCTTCTTCTTCCAGAAACCTGTTTTTACTGTTACAGCCTTCAACTGATTAGATGACGCTCACCCACATTAAAAAGGGTGATTGCCTTCAGTCAGAGTCAACTGATTGTAGATGTTAATCTCATCTACAAAATACCTTCACAGCAACATCTAGTCTAGTGGTTGACCAAATTCCATATAGCCTACCCAACTTGACACATAAAATTAATCATCATGTATTGATTTAGGTGAAGAGAAGACAATATTCCAAAAGCAAGTGGTCAACACAACAATACTAAGGAAAAGGAAGGCACAGAGAGGTGCACAAGAGGTACAGACAACAAAGACAATCCCTTTACATACACAATACTGCATTATCAGTGATAACAAACATTAATCTATGGGTAAATAGATGGACCAAATACCAAAAACCAAATGCACTGCCTGCGAATCGGATCTGTCTCATAGTGACCCCTCCTTGGGTTTCTGAGACGGTATCACTACAGAAGTAGATTGCCCAACCTTCCTTCCAAGGAGTGGCTGGTGGGTTTGAACTGCCAGCCATCTGGTTAGCAGTCAAATGCCTTAGGCACTACACCACCAGAGCTCCCAGACAGGCTGAATGATCAAGTATGTCTAAACAAAAAGGAATATACCCATGAACCATATATGAGGTTGGCAAATGTTACTTCTACACATGTAGCTGTATGTGCTGTAAGAATGTCCATATATATAATAGAGCTAACAAGAGGCAAAGTTATGAAAACTTCTTAGCCACAGTCAACCACCTGAGGGAGTGAGTAGTTGGATCTGTGGGCTCAGGGCCATCATGGCAGGGGACATCAAGCTCAATCATCATAACATACTACTAAAAAACATTGTTCTACATCTTACTTTGGGGTCTTAAAAGCTTTCAAGTGGCCATCTAGATGCAACAGTGGGTTACTGAATCTCATCCAGAGCAAAGAAGAATGAAGAAAACCCAAGACACATGGAAACAATTAGTTCAAGGGACTAGTAGACTATGCAAACCTCAGCCTATATGACCATGACACTAGAAGAACTAGATGATGCCCGGTTACCACTGTCAACCACTTGGAAAGGAATCAATGCAGCAGATCCTGGATAGAGTGGGAGAACAATATGGAACAAAACTCAAAATCATTAAAAAAAAAAAAAAATCAGGCTTACTGGCCTGATAGAGCCTGGTGAAACCCTCAAGACTATGGCCTCTAGTTACCCTTCAGGCCTGGAATTGAATTCAGTCCTGTGGCTTCCAGCTAAACAATAGACAGGCACAGGGGAGTTCCAGCAAGATGGCGGACTAGGCAGAAAGACTGCACAGACCCTCTTCAACAAAGAAAAGGGAAACCAATTAACACAGACACAGAAGGTAATCCTGGACCCCTGAGCCTTGAAGGGAAGGATATAGAAGTGGACTAAAC
>NW_006921596.1:2896792-2914052 GCF_000298275.1 Orycteropus afer afer
AAATCACAATAAAAAAAAAAAAAAAAATAGACTGGCACATAGGGCAAAAATTTACATCAAGTGGATATACTCCTTAGAACAATCAATCGTGGAGGAATAAAAGGGAACTATTTGCAAAGGGAGTTAGCTCAGGGGGCAGGAATTCATAGAAAAGAAGGACACAGGGAAGAGGTAACTATGGGGAGGAAGTGGGAAGAAAGCTGTTACATTGTGGGGAATTGCAGTTAATGTCATGAAACAAAATGTGTATGAACTGCTGTATGGAAAATGAATTTGATCTGTAAACTTCCACCCAAATCACAATAAAAAAATTAAAAAAAAAAATTAGCCATCACATCTGACCAACAGCAGACATGTCACACAACTTCTGACCTCTGGTGTCCATGCAGGACAGTGCTGTCCAAGACTGGGGGGCTGGAGTGTTGGGGGGAACAATCCTGGGTGGCCTGAATGGAGGTGCTGTAGCATTTGGGGGGGGGGCTGGGAGAAGGGTGCTCATCACCATGGTAGGACCAAGGGAACCCAACCCCTTGTGCTCTTCTTAGAGCCAGGCATGTTCTCGAATCCACAAGCTGCAGTTACAGTAACCTGGAGATACTTAGAGTCACCAGAACTGCCTCAGCATCTGTCTGTGCTCAGGTGTTTGGGGGACAGGGAGAGAAGGAGACCATTCTCACATTCCACACTGCGTAGTAGTAAGGCTTCTCTCCCACTGGTCCTTCACCAGCCTTTCCCAGGGTGCCCTTGGTGGTTGTATGCCTGGCACTTGGCATCTTGTGGAATGAAGAACATCTTGAGCTGCCTTTCTATAGCCTGCTGCCCTTCACTGAGACCAAGAAAGTCACACAAAGGAGAATGGACCCCAGGGCATGTGGTGCAGATTTTGGTACTGGAGTGTTACTGTAATAAAGCCTGAGGATGTGAAAGTGACTTTAGAATTGGGTAATGGGTAGAGGCTAAAAGAAGTTTGAGGCATTTTATAGTAAAATTTGGTGACTCAGTTGTCAAATACTTGCCTTCCACGTGGGAAACCTGGGTTTGATTCCCAATGCACCTTATACACAGCTACCACCCATCTATCAGTAGAGAGTTGTGTGTTGTTATGATGACGAACTCAGGTGGCCTGGTGAATAAGGCACTTGACTGCTAACTGGAAGGCCAGTGGTTCAAACCCACCAGCTGCTCCACAGAAGGGAGACAGGGCAATCTACTTCCATAAAGATTTACCACCTTGGAAAACAAATGGGGGTCACTATGAGTTGGAAATGACTTGATGGCAGTGAGTTTGGTTTGGTTTGGTTTGGTTTGGTGATGATGAACAGGTAACAGTCCAGACTAAGATGGACTAGCAAGAAAGACTTGGCAATTTAGTGCAAAAAAAGCATCCAATGAAAACTCTGTGGATCACAATAATTGGATCTGCAACTGATCATGGGATGGTGCAGAACTGAGCAGCATTTCATTCAACTATGCATGGGGTCACCATGGACTGGGCAATAGCTCAATGGCAGCTAACAACAACAATAGAGTAAAAGCCTAGATTGCCTTGAATAAGCTCATGGCAGAACTAAGGATGTTAAAGGTAATTCTGGTGAGGGTTCATAAAGAAGTACAGAGAGTTGTAGAGAAAGCTCCTATCATCCTAGAGAATACATACATCATCATGAACAAAATGCTGCTAGAAACAAAGTTGCTTCTGATGTGCATGAAAATGAGAAACATGTTACTGGATGCTAGAGGAAAGGTGATCCTTTCTATAAAGTAGCAGGGATCTTGGCTGAGTTATGTTCTAACAGAGGATAACTGGGTACTCAGGCAATGCAGTTTTTGGAGTTAGAGAGCCCCATGCATTTGCTCCTGTTCCCATATCCTTCTTGCCTTGCCCTGGGCCCACTGAGGAAAGCGGCCCTACTGAGCAGCCCCCAGCACCCACATGCTCTCTTCACTCCAGCCCAGACATTTCTCCCATTCCAAGGTACACACTCATCTGTCCATCATGCACCCCTAAATGTTTATTGAGCTCTTGTTATATGTAAGATTTGTTCTGAATACTGAGGCTAAAGCCATCAACATGACAGACAAAGATCCTTGACCCCAATGCACCCTCAGTGAAATGACACAACTATGTGTGGTATAAGAGAATATAAGAGGAAAGACCTAGTTAGATTGGACCGTGAGGGAGGGCTTCTCGGAAGAGGCAATGTTTAAGGAAAGTTCTACAACTTGAGTGGAGCTGGTTATGCAAATAGCTTAGGAAAGAAATTCTGGTCAAGGGGTCAGCAAGTGCCAAGACCAGTGGTGCAAAGTGCTTGGTGTATCTCAGAAAAAGGGGATTGGGAAATAAAGTAAGATTCAAAGTTATGAATTTCATCCATTCTCCTGGCCAGGGAGAAATAACAAGAGTGAAAACTGTTCTTAGAATTCAGAATCAGCTGTCTTCAGCCCCCAACAGCCATTTACCAGGACCCTCAGAAGGTCATGCCCTGATGCATGAACTTACTGAACAAATGGATGGATGGATGGAAGGATGAATAGATGGATGGATGGATGGATGGAAGGATGGAGGGATGGAAGGATGGATGGATGAGTGGGTGTGTAGGTGGGGGGGGGAAGTTGGGAGCATGGATGGGTAGATGGATGGTGGATGGTGAGACTTGGTAAACCCAGCCAGACTCCTCTTCTGATCCTTGCTGTATCTTTCTACTCCCGACACTCCCCTCCGCCAGCTAGAGTGAAGTCTGGTGCTTGTCTGGGCACCCTAGACCTCACCAGTAGGCTCTGCCTGGTCACTGTTCTCTGCAATCTGGTCACTATTCTCCTCCAAGAGCCTCAGTCTGCCGCCATTGTGCCAAGTGCACTTCCATACCCTACTCAATACGTCCTGCCATGCTGGTGTTGGGAGCACTACAGAATCATCATCCTCCATGTAGTACCAGGTCTCCTCATGGAGGCCTTCCTTTCCCTCTGCTGCTCCTGAGCCCACCCATTCCCTCAGATGACTGTGGGCCTGCAGTCATTGCCTCTTCCTCCCAAGTCTAAGGCTACCACTTCACAAGACCTAAACCGAGTTCCAGAAGAGGACTCAGATCTGAAATTCCATTCTAGGAACCAACACTGTGGCAGAGTACTGGCTCCTGGTGATGACGTGTAGCCCTCAGAGCTCGGCGACTCCCTCCCCAGCCCCAACCTCACACCCAAATGGTCTAGGACAGCCTAGGGCAGGTGTTATCTCTCCACCTCCTTCCCCTCCCACAGACTCTGGTCTCAGACACACAACCGGGAGGACCTGAGGGGCTAGGGAGATAGGACCAGGGAAACCCAGGGGCACCCAGAAAATCTCCTTCCCCCAGCATCTAATAGGAGGCAGGTGGCCTGCAGGGACTTCAGGGAGTCCCTCAGGCCCATGAGGCCTGACTCTTAAAGCCACCTGGAGTCCCTGAGCTACTGTCTGCAGAAAAAGTTTTGTCTCTTCACCAAGGTCATGAGCCACATCACAGGGATCAGCATCTCCAAGCATCAGGTTGCCCATCTGAAATGGACAAGGTAAATTACCATCTCATAAGCCTGACTGCAGAAGAGGAGTGATGAGGCCACCAGCAGGGTCTATCATGCCATGGTGCACAGTACCTCTAACCATCACTACCAGTAGCACTCTTTGTAAACACCCAGGAAAGCTAGTTGCTGGCTGGCTGACTGTGAACATAACCCCAAGTTCCAGGGGCTCGAAGCTTGCCTCTCTGCATCTTCACATCAGCTCACCTGGAGCTCAGATGCAGGTCTAAGCCCAACCACTTTCCAGATTGTGCAAGAGGGAATCTGGGGAAGATTGGATATGGGACTTTCTGCCTAATTCTATCCATCTGTCAGACCTCAGCTGGGACATCCTCCCACTCACCTTCTCCAGGAAGCCTGTCTTGACCCCTGTTGGCATTAGCCAGCACAGTCACATAACCTCCCCCTTAGTCCTGGGTTCACTAAGTCACACCCTGGGTGACAGCTACAGTCAGGTTCCTTCAGGTTGATTCCCCAGGCCTAACCTGGCTTGAGAGAGGATGTGATAATCATGGCCTCATTGGAATGGATTGAGGCTGGAGGACCTCAGAAGGAGTAAGACTTCTGGAAAAAGTATGGAAACTCAGGAGCAGAACAAATGTGTGACCCCCTCTATGGAAGCTGTAGTGAATTCTATTGTTTCTGTTCCCTCCCCCAAAATCAAACCCACATGATTCCTCTTCTTCCTCTAGCAGTTCACACTCTGTGGGGTGGGGTGTTTATATGACCCAGGATTGACCAATGAAAGCACCGCATTCCTCTGACATAGTGGTTGGTTAAGGAAAGGACACATGCCTGAAGCCCAGCCAATGAAGCCCCACCTGAAATTTTGTGGGAGCTCTTCTCCTTGGGTCGCTAAGGTAATAGGAGCTGCCAGTGGTGGCTGCTAGAGAGGATGAAGCCAACACAGGAAGGCAGAGCTAATAATGTTGGAGAGAGACAGAGACTTAATTCCATTGTTTGGGAGCCTTGATTTAGCCATACCCGAAGATGGATTCTGAAGTACATAAATCAATACATTCTCCTTTCTGGATTTGTGTCACTTGTGACCAGACCTCAGGGCCATGCAGATTCCAGAGCTAGTCTTGTTCAAGTCCTCTGGGCATCTGGATCTTCCTAAATGGCCAACAGTCTTCTTCAATCCAGAGCACAATGATAGCCAATCCCACAGGAAGTCTGGGCTTGCATCCTCAGCCCTTACTTTGGTCTCCTCCCTCAGTATGCCTCCTGCTGCCCCACACTGACCCAGGGGCATGGTTTCACCCCATGCCCTATGACACGTCTTCAGGGATGAGATGCGACTATACCCCTAACTCTTCAGTGTGGCCTTTCTTCCCTTCCCAAGGCTTGCTCCAGCCTTCCTGGGGTGGATGTATTTCCATAGCACATATTCTGTGATCTCTGTGACCTTTCAGGCACATTTACTCCTAACACACTGGCCAAATGGCAGGTCTGCCCTCAGAGACTCCGGGACTCAGTCAATGTCCAATATTCACAAAGCCCCTGATCCAAAAGAGCCTGTTGCCTCCTCCTGCATCTGGTCTGCCTCCATCACCCACTCCTGGACTCGGGATGGCCAGCATCCATAGCACCAGATGTGAGGCCCTGGAGGCCAGAAACTGGGCCTCAGTGCTCCCATAGCACCGCACATAAGAAGGTACCATCCGGCTTGCTGGGCAAAGGGGGAATGGTTTTGCCAGGACTTTCTCAGTTCTAAGAACCCCTCCTGGAACAGTGTGAGCAAAGAGAAGCTGCCCATCTTCCCCGCACAGCCCTCAGAGCATAAGCGCAAAGCCCGTTTGCTGCCTTCTGCCAGGGTCCGCGCTCAGAGGCATATCTAAAGTAAGGCAGGTATGGTGCATGGGCACCACTTGAAAGGGGGCACCACTGAGCAGTTCCTGGAAACCATTGCAGATTCCATCTCCAGTCGTGAGAGGTCACTCAGCAAGTTAAAACGAATACTTCCATATTCAAGAGCCTGCATGGGTCAAGGCGAACTTAATGATCTTGCTCTGCTGAGTGTACAAAGAGAAGAAACTGAAAAAAATGACTCTGATCCCAACCTAGACCAATTTTCATCAGTGAAAGCCAGGAAGGTGCAATTGTAATTTTCATGTAGTGCCATAATGTGTTAAGTAAAAGATTAACGAGCTTGACTTGTATTTTTGAGCTGATATTATGGTAAAGTTATCTAAAAGATGGGTGTCAGATGTTTGGACAGGGGCGCAATTTCAGTGCTTGCCATAGGCGCTGTAGCTACGCCTCTGCCCACACTTCCTGCTGCCTACCTCCTGGGGGGCATTTCAGCACAGTGGGCTTGGCCGCCCGCGGCTTCCCAGGCGGATGTGATGGCAAATAGCAGGCACTTGGCATATCTTCGGGATTTCTGAGCATAACAGAAATGTCAGGCGGGTTTTAATGAAAGGCTGTGTGCTTCTGGGGATTGACAAGCCGACACAGAATCCTAATTTTCAGATGGCTTGTTCTCAGGGCTCTTGGCATCCGGAGCCAGGAGTGAGTGGGAGCCCCCAAAGTTCTCCCAGGGCTGAGGCCGTGTTCCCTACTTGCAGGAGCACCTGCCCCTCAGCCAGTGGACGCCCCTCCCCCAGGGTCTGGCCACCAGCTCCGAGTCCTGATTAGAAATCAAATTATTTCTCTTGTTCACCCGCAGACATTGGACGCCTGCCTTTGGCCCACACTTTTTGAGCAACGTGAGGTGGAAGAGGCCATGCCCCCTTGGCTGATGTCAGGAGGGCTGCCAGACCCACAGTGAGCTGCCCTGGGCAGGGACCATGCAGACAGGGCCCATGTAGGCAGGGGCAGGGCAGGGCAGGAGCCCCCAGGACAGTGGCTGCAGTCATCAGACTTACAGGAAAACCCTGGTGTCCTGGCCAGCTCCAGGAGGACAGGGCCCTGGCAAAGATGCCTGGGGGACTGGGTAAGATCAGCTACCCTCATGGGTGTGGGCCTCATCCTCAGGGGTGAGGCAGGTGGGTGGCTTGATGTGCCTTCCACTGGATACTGGGGAGACAGCACCGAGCAAGATGGACAAGGACTCAGGAGCGACCCCTGGGGGCAGGTTGGAGTGCTCCAGCCCTCCCACCATCCCCAACACCATCCCTCTTAGCTGTACTTAATTGATGTGACACTCCCTCATTTGTTATGCAAGTGCCACTTCAAGTCCCCTCCTTCCAGGGGAGAGTGCAGATTGTCCCTCACACTCCCCATGAAGTCTGGCTCCTGCCTGGTGGAGGGAGGGAGACCTCAATCAAGTAAACCACTAAGGCAGACAGTGGTGAACACCAGGAAGAAATAAACGTGGTCATTGAAAGAGAGTGGCAGAGTCTCTCTCCACAGGAGACTCAGGCAGGGCCTTGAGAGGGGCACGAGTGGGGCTGTTGCTGATGTAAGAGGGCAAGGGCCCCACCCAGGTTTTGGGGACCCAGGTGTACGGAATATCAGCCTCTGTCTGGCCTACATCTGACCTTCACTCAGACCTCTAGACCTGGGCCAGGCTCTACTTCCCTCTCTGTATTAGGGACACCAGTGGGCATCTCTCAGACACTCAGTTTGGCCAGCTGGTCATTAAAAGAAAAGGATGAGGAAGGTGGATCGACAGCTGGCCATAGGCAGGGAGGGCATCCCACAGGACCCTCCCTACCACAGGGTCTTAGGGATCACCAACCTGGCCCTGACAATCCTCAATCCCTCCCTCTGACAGCTGACACCAAAGCTTAGAACCCACAACCAGGCACCTCGAATCTTTTTAACTTTTTATTATGATTTGGGTGAAAGTTTACAGAGAAAATTAGTTTTGCATTCAACAATTCACACACATTTTGTTTCATGTCATTAAGTGCAATCCCCTCAACGTAACATCACTCATTCAATTTCCTCCCCATGTTTCTCATTTTCATTTCTCCTTCTCTCTCTTCTAACCCTTCCTGCCTTCTGAATTCTGTCCTTGGGCAAATGCTGCCCTTTTGATTTTGAATAGTTGATTGTTCTAAGGAGTGTCTACCTTCCTAGAGTTACTCTTCAGTAATGTTACTGTTCAGATATGTCTACTATTTGACTGAAAATTCAGTATCTAGGAGGACCTTGTATCATAACACAGATGCCCCTGCGGCCCACAATGGTGTCCATAGCTCCATAGCCCCATGCACAATGGCCAGAGCAAAGCTCCCTCTGCCCCACCTGGCCCCAGAGCCCAGTTCCTGGTCCGAAGGAGGACCAAGGGCCATAGTCTTAGGTGTTCCTCCAATACCTACGCAACCAGCAAGCCTGGTCTTTTTTTTATAATTTTGAGTTTTGTTCCACGTTTTTCTCCCACTCTATCCAGGACCTTCTAATGTGATCCTTCTCAGAGCAATTGGTGGTGGCAACCGTGCACCATCTAGTTCTGATTTCAGGGTCATGGAGGCTGAGGTTCATGTGCCCATTAGTCCTTGGATTAACTGTTTCTGTGTGTTTTTTACTTTCTTCACTCTTCTTTGCTCTGGATGAGGAGAAACCAATAGTTACACCTTAGATGGCCACAAACCCCAAATCTTACTGAGAATCCTGAGCTAAGAGGGAACCATCTCACCCATGACAGGTGATGAGCCAGGACAGGAGTCTGGAGGGGTCCATGTGAAACCCAAGAAGACTGCATGGAGGAGGTGGAAGTCAGACAGGTAGGCAGCAGGCAAAGAGGCAATCTCAGTGCAGGAAGGACCTGATAGAGTCTAGGAAAGAGGAGGTAGGACGTCTCTGAGTCCTCCAAGCCTGCTGAGTTTGGGTAGGACAAAAAGGGGTCTCTGACTCATTGGGAGAGTAACAGCAAAAGTTGCCTTGTGGAGTGCTGAGGTCCACCCTGGTCAAGAGGGCCAGTTGACATGAGAGTTGAGGACTAGGTTAGAGTGGGGCTTGCGGAGACACCTGAGAGTGTAGGGGATAGTCTGAAGGAGTTCTGGAGACCACTGTTGGTCACTGCAGGGGAGGTTGGTGGGGACAGTGTGGGAGGGCCTTGTATCACATCACAGACACCTTGCGGCCCACAGTGGCATCCATAGCTCCATAGCCCCATGCACAATGGCCAAAGCAAAGCTCCCTCTGCCCCACCTGCCCCCTGGGCCAGAGTCTCTATTCTGGAAGACTTCCTTGACACATCTCCCCACATTCTCTGCACTCCAGACCCCACCTGTCCTCACCCCATCCTGCCTCCACTCCAGCCACGCTGGCCTTTGGCAGCTCCTCGAGTGCACTGGCTCCCACTCAGGCAGCTCCGCGGGCCAGGAGCCCTCTGCTCATGCTGGCCTCGCCACCCCCAGCTGGCTCTTCTCACTCAGACATCACCTCTGCAGGAAGCCCTAACTCCCGGCTGGGCTACATGACCCTGCTGCCCACCTTCAAAGCACTCTGAGGGCCCTTCCACTCCTCACCATACTGGAGAGCAGTATGCTTATTTGGGGGATCACATGTTTAACATCTGCCCACCACCTCCTGCTTGACCATAAATGCTTTTGAAGTAGGGATGATAATTCCCAGGACACAGGCCAAGTCTGGCATGGAGGAGGCATCTTAGGCAATGGTTGTAATGAGTGAGTGGTGAGTGAGTGAGTGAGTGAGTGAGTGAATGAATGAGCGAGCTCACCCACCTCACTTCACACTCACCTGTGCCAGCTTTCCCTGCAAAGGATACCTGTCGTCAACAGGCCTGTCTCCTCCACTGCTGTGTCCTCAGAAGGCAACACCTGATGAGTCAGTTGATGGACTGGTTGTTTAGTTGAGGAAAAGAAGAAAAGAGGGAAGGAGGGAGGGAAAGAAGAAGGGAAGAAAGAAGAAAGGGGGAGGGAAGGAAGAGAAGAAGCAAGGAAGTAGCTGAGTGAGCTCTGCTTGAATCCTTTGCCTCTCCTCCCTCAGGCCCCCAGGCTGGAGTCCCCTGTCACTCACGGAGGGGTTGCTCAGGAGAGATGGCGGGGCATGGGATCCAGGAACATCTCCTGAGCACAGCAGTTCTGAAACCCACGTGCCAGAGTGCCACAAATATCCCCAAAGAGGAACGGAGATCAATGCTCGGCCTTGATGACCAAACCTCAGCTGTAATGCAGATATTTCATACTTGTTTATTGTGTTCATGTATGTTGATTCATGGAGGTTTTGTCAATAATGAAAAAAAAAAAATACCGCACAAAATCTCACAGTAAAACTGTCACCAAAAATTCTTTATTGCTACGATAACAGCAAATTATATATTGAAGGAGACTTGTGGCAGTGTGTAGGACAGAGCACCAGAGATAGAGGCTAGTGGCAACTCGGGCTCAGACAAAGTCCCCCTAAAACCTGCATCTGTATACCCAGCTCGCTGGGTTGGTCCATCACCTAAGGCAGAACCCGCTGGGCTCAGACCCAGGAATGGAAGGGTCTGGTGGGGAGAGAAAGTTATGGGCAGAGCCAACACCCCTAAATACACAGGAGACGTGACATGTGCAGTAAGACAGGTGCCCAGGAGTGGGCGAAGTCAGAAGATGTCCTCAAGGATGTGACAATTGTGCCAAATTCCAAAGGTCAGGTGAGTTATAAATGTTCAATCCCAGGAGAAAGGAACAACCCAAGCAAGAGCTTTAAAGGTAGAAAAACGCTTGCCATGTTCAGAAAACAAGACGATAACATGCTTAGCACCTCTCAGCACATATATGTTGGCTGCAGGGACCCTAAGTGCAACCCTGGCTCAAAATGCACCCACACAATCCCTTATTCCCTTTAAAACGGTGACCTTCTGCTGATCTATTCAATCAATAAAAGTGTTTTTCTAAAAATTCTTCTTCGGCAGATTTGCTCCTTGGTCCTGGTATTTCATGGGCAAAGTATAAATTGTGGAGGTGGCACAAACTATAAAAGCAAGCTTTTCTTTTAAAATATAAACGTGCCAAGAGGTGCAGAGTGGTGGGGAAGCTGCTAAGATCATTAGTGGCTCCTGCCTGTTTACCGAAAATAATTGGTGGGCGGGGAGCTGGGCGAGGGCTGGGCTGGGTGCTGGAGTGGTGGGTGGGAAGGTACTGGCAGGGAAGGTGGCACCAGGGGTAAGCATGAGGCAGAAAAATTGGTGGGGAGGGGAGGGGAGGGGCGGCGGAGCCAGTTCTAGAGCTATGCTTGCTAATTTGGGTAATTAATAAAGGGTCAGGGATTTTTTCTTTCCCCCCCTGGAATGTCTGCTTGGGGGTCAGAAATTTACACTTAGACCCATTGGTTGGGGAACTGGGAAAGAACACATTTAAAAACAAAACAAAAAATCAAGCAGGGGAAGATTTCTGTTCCGTACTGGCAACCCTTCCCCTGCACATCTTTCTCTTTATGCGGTTTTGTCTCAGTGATTTGAGCATGTTCTAATTTTGTCATTCAAGCCATCTGACTTTCACTGCTCTATACAAACAAAACCTAATTTAGTCTGAGATGTTTTAAGTCATAACAATGACGGATGGCCAGGGTTCAGGTGTGGTGGAATATTTAAATACCTAGTCTATATTTTTCTGATATAAAGACAGGCAGCTTTTTGTACTCTGATTAATTATGATTTTGCATTTCAGAAAAAAAAAATAGCTTTTTCTATTCTACATTATTAATTGGTTATTTAATTAGGAATTCTCCAAGCTTCAGATGTTGGGAAGCTAAATCTGTGAGTGGGTTTAAAAAAAGCCCAGCTCCATCCTGTTGCCTTTTTGTATCTTATGAAGGTCACAATAAGACGTGATTGTTTGGCATAGCGGCGGTGAATTATGCCACCCAGACAAGCTTTTAACCTATGTGCCTTCACTCTGAGTGAGACACACGGGCATGTGCTCTCTTTAAACCGTTCTCTATTGAAGAGGATTCAATCACCACAATGAATCTGAGGCCAGGCAGCAATCTTCTGCACTGAAAGAATTGCTAAAAGATTGTAGAATTTGTAAAACGAACAGCTCGCAGACTAAATGGCTGTGTGGGTGAATCAATTATTGCAAGGCCCCGAGTAGTCATAATATTTAGTACATATCATAGAGTGTTTCAGGTACAATAAGATATGCTCGTTTTTTCCAGTTCCTGCTGGAAGTGGTACTGGATGCCTGCAAACAACACCAGCCAATCTGCAGCAACCAGTTAGAGCTGGGTCATGTCAAACAAGTCCACATGCACACCCACGTGTGTACGCAGGCGTGTGTGTGGGCATGCCACGCACAACCCCCCCCCCATGCCTCATTGTGCATGGCAAGGAGGGGACTGCCTCCCACAGAGGCATGGGGCGTGGCGATGGCTGCCCTCTGTGGCTTCCCCCAGCCTCACCACAGCTCTGGTCAAGTCAGTCAGCCTCACACATCCATGGAGATGCTCAGTTGCCAGTTTTCTTTTTTGAGCCTGGTTTTGAGCCATTTCCTTATTAATACAATAATTATTTTTGTCTGACAGCACCATTTATAACCATCTACTCTGTGTCCAAGTAGCCCTGTTTTCATTAATCAATGGACATGGAGATGACTGTCATCACTCCTCTGGATTATGACTTATCGTCCCTGTGCAGGCTCCTCTCGGGTGGACCATGACTCCAGCGAGGATGGAGCCTTCTTGGCGGCCTGGTGGGGAAATGTCTCACAGATAAGCCTAGGTGCCTTCTAAAGACATGTACTTCAGAGGAAGGCATCAGGGACTCCCCAAGTCCTGGATGCCTTGCTCTGCAGTAAGCATCAGAAACCAGGAAGGGCTGTTCCCAGAGTGCTTTCAAGTTGTAAGACAGGCAGAGCCCTCCTCAGGCATTGTGGGAAAGCTGGACAAGGTCCAAGGGGAACTTGGAGCACATCATGGTGTCATCAGGACAAAAGTTACAATTGTTGGGGTGTTAGGGAAAGCCCATGATAAGGCCAACAGTGCGTCGAAGATGGGCATTGCAGTGACTCACACTGGGCCGGGCCCCATGTTGGCTGTCCCCACGATCAAGCTGGGGATCCTTGACATTTCTCTATCCAACTCCAACAGTGTCCCCAGATGCCTCCATTAGGACTGCACTGGTCATCCCCCTCTGTGAGCATTCAGCATGAAAGGGCATTCCACAGTTTCTTAAGGTCCCCAAAGTAGCATTGCTCAGTGTCCCCATCAGTTATGCTCCCTGGATGAGCCTTTCTATTTTGAGGCCCGTGAAGCCATAACCCAGTATTCAGAGATTGGGGATATCTGTTCTGTCACAGCCATTGGCCTAGCTTTGCCTCCGTGGATGCTTGTTTATCACAAGCACTGACTTGGCTCACTTCTCAGCTGGTAGGGAGATGGAAAGAAAAGCCCTGGCATAGTTCTAAACTCTGCAAATCTGCCCTGTTGTAAGCCTCCTCTGTGGACACCTTTGCTGACATATAACAGAGAGGCTAAATCCTTTCTCAAAGGCTGCAGAGTGAGACTCAAGCATGGATCCTGGGAGGCCTTCCCACAGGGCATCCCCTGGCTGGGTGCTTCTCCCACCGTCAGTGCCTCTCTGGATCACCCAGTGCAGCCATGACTCTTCCCCGGCTCCCCAGAAAGGAGCAGCCACTCTCCTCCTGAGAGGACCCAGATTAGAGCTCCCTCATCAGCAGCAAACAGGCCATTCCATCCATTCCCCAAACATTCTCTTAGCCCAACTCCCAACTGCCTCATTCCCATCCTCTCCTGAGAGAAGAGTGGAATGAACAGAATCAGCTCAGGGAGCTAAACGGCAGTAAGATCTATATGAGTAAAGAATATCAGATTCCTAGGAAGAAATCAAATAATATATGTTCTTACCTTTTAAAGGGAAAGTTGTTGTTGTTAGGAGCAGGCAAGTCAACTCCGACTCACAGAGACCCTGTGTACAACAGGACAAAACACTGCCTCATCCTGCACATCCTCACAATCCTTGCTGTGCTTGAGCCCATGGTTGCTGCCACTGTGTCAGTTCGCCTCGTTGACAGGCTCCTCTTTTTTACAGCCAGCAGCTGCCTGAGTGAAGAAAGCCTTCAGCTTCTGTGGGCCAGGGGCAAGAGGCAGAGCTGAAGCCCAAGGTCGAGGGGCTTTCACCTAGCCCTTAGAACCTGGCACTTTGAACTCAGACTGCTAGCCTCCAAAATTGTAACTTGTGGTATCTTGTTAGAGTGGCACTAGGTAACCAAAACACCCTCTAATCCTGATGCTGCATTCTTCTTCATAGAGTCCAGCCTCCAGATTATTTGCTCAGCATACAGACTGAATAAGTATGGTGAAAGGATATAAACTCGACACACACCTTTCCTGATTTTAAATCATGTTCTGTTTGGACAACTACCTCTTGGTCAACGGACAAGTTCCTCATAAGCACAATTAAGTGTTCTGGAATTCCTATTCTTCACAATGTTATCTATAATTTGTTATGATCCACACAGTTGAATGTCTCTGTATAGTCAATAAAATACAGGCAAGTACCTTTTCTGGTATTCCCTGCTTTCAGCCAAGATCCATCTGATATCAGCAATGATATCCCCCATTCCACATCCTCTTCTGAATCCAGCTTGAATTTCTGGCAGTTCCCTGTCTATGTATTGCTGCAACCATTATATATAAAACCAAAACCAAACTGCTGTCAAGTCGGATCTGACTCATAGCAACCCCATCTTGGGTTTCCGAGGTGGTGTCACTACGGAAGTAGATTGCCCAACCTTCTTTCCGAGGAGTAGTTGGTGGATTTGCACTGCCAGCCTTGTGGTTAGCAGTCAAATGCCTTAAGCACTACACCACAAGAGCTCCCATCCATATATCTATATCTATATCTATATCTATATCTATATCTATATCTATATCTATATATGTGTTAGATTGGGTTCTCTAGAGAAACACAAAAAACCAGCAAGGTATATATATATATATATTGAGAGAGAGAGAGAGAGAGAGATTTATCTTAGGTAAATGGCTCACAACCGTATAGAAGCCGACAAGTCCAAGCTGAAAAGTACAACTCTGGAGGAGATGGGGCTTGTGGCCACCTTGGTTTCCACAAGCACAGCGGAGCCGAGAGATTCAAGCTGGCATGCAGTATATTGGTTGTTGTTTCCAATAAAAGATGAATCCGAGATCTCCAGGGCGAGCGGTAAGCCACTCACTCAAGGAAGTCTGTAGTTCAGAATGCCGTTCTTCCAGATTGTCCTTGGAATATCATTGCAAGCAGGCCACACCCCTAGGGAAACTCCCCTTGGGCAGACTGGCCACTCAGAACTCAGTCATCTGATCCCATCATGGGAACAACCACCCAGAACTGGGGTCCAGCCAAGTTGATACACAGCTCCAACTATCACAATATATATATCTCAAACAGAAACAAAGACTATGTGCCCATAACCTATCTTCAAAAACTCAACTAATGGCTAATCTTTCTTTTTCAAATCCTTTCACCCATATCAAACCTTTATCTTAATCATCCATTTTCCCTCCTTTCCCCTCCTCTCCTGTCCCTAGTAACCAACAAAGAAAATTTCCCTTGCTGCAACTGTTTTTGAATTATTTTCAGCAAAATTTTACTTGGGTGTGATATTAACAATATTACTTGATAATATCCACATTCTGTTGGATCACCTTTCTTTGGGATTGGCACAAATATGGACTCTTCCAGTTGGTTGACAAGGTAGCTCTCTTCCAAATTTCTTTGCATAAATGAGTGAGTTCTTCCGGCATTGCATCCATTTGTTGAAACATCTCAATTGATATTCCATCAATTCTGGGAGTCTTGTTTTTCACCAATGCCTCCAGTGCAGCTTGGACTTCTTCCTTCAAAACCATGGGGTTCTTCATCATATGCTACCTCCTATAATGGTTGAAGGAGCTCTGGTGGCGTAGTGCCTAAGGCACTTAACTGCTAACCAGAAGGCTGGCGGTTCAAACCCACCAGCCACTCCTCAGAAGGAAGGTTGGGTAATCTACTTCCATAGGGATACTGCCTCGGAAGCCCAAGGAGGGGTCTCTATGAGTTGGGTTCAACTTGACAGCAGTGGGTATTTATTATAATGGTTGAACATTGACCAATTTTTCTTTTTTGGGAGAGAGGGTAGAGGGTACAGGGACTCTGTGTATTCCTTCCATTTTCTTTTGATGCTTTCTACATTACTGAATATTTTGCTCATAGATTCATTCACTATTGCAACTGGAGGCTTGCATTTTTCTTTTTTTTCTTTTTTTTTTAGCTTGAGAAATGCCGATGGTGTTCTTCCCTTTTGATTTTCTACCTTCAAATCATTGCATATTTCATTATAATACTTTGTCTTCTTGAGCCACCCTTTGAAATCTTTGCTCAGCTCGTTTACTTCATCATTTCTTACATTTGCTTTAGCTATTCTCCATTTTTGACATACATTTTGGTATTTTCTTATTTTCCTGTCTTTTTAATGACTTTTTGCTTTCTTCATATATGATGTCCCTGATGTCCTCCCACAACTCATCTGGCCTTTGGTGTTCAATGTGTCAAATCTATTTTTCAGGTGGTCTCTAAATTCAGATGAGATATACTCAAGGTTTTGGCTTTCATATACTTTTTAAAATTTTCTTCAGCTTCAACTTAAAATTTCACATGAGCAATTGATGGTCTGTTCCATAGTCAGCCCCTGGCCTTGTTCTGACTGACTTAAGCTTCTCCATTGTCTCTTCCCACAGATGTAGTCAATTTGATTCCTAGGTATTCCATCTGGCAAGGTCCACGTGGATAGTCATCATTTATACTGTTGAAAAAAATGTATTGGCAATGAATAAGTTGTTGGTCTCTCTTGAAGACATATGGATATTGTCCTATCACTGACAGCATTGTACTTCAGGATAGACCATGAATGCAACACCATTCCTCTTCAATTTGTCATTAACTTATTTATTAAAAGCTCTTTTAAAAGTCCTAGCTAAAGAGAGAGATACCATATCATGGATAGAAAAATTTAATATTGTATAGCTGTCAAATCTTCCCCAATTGAATCTATTAATTCTAATTCAATACCACTCCACTCAAAATTGGGAGCTCTGGTAGCATAGTGCCTAAGGCACTTGGCTGCTACCCAGAAGGCTGGCGGTTCAAACCCACCAGCCACTCCTCAGAAGAAAGATGGGGCAATCTACTTCTGTAGTGATACTGCCTCAGTATCCCAAGGAGGGGTCGCTATGAGTCAGTTCCAACTCGATGGCACATAACAACAACCACTCAAAATCATGAGGGATTTTTAAAGAAAGTGTTAATCAATTCTAAAATGTACACGGAAGAATAGCCAGTACCAGTTGCTGTCAAATCAATTCCAATTCACAACAGTCTCATATGTGTCAGAGTAGAACTGTGTTCCATAGAGTTTTCAATGGCTGTTTTTTGGAAGTAGATCGCCAGGTCTTCCTTCCTCTGTGGACCTGAACCACCAACTTTGCAGTTAGCAGCCGAGTGCTTTAACCATTGGCACCACCCAGGGATTCTACAGAAGAATAAGGAGACAAGAACAGCCAGGACACATTTGAAGATGAAAAGTAGAAAGAATTGACTTTCTCTACCTTTTATCAAGACTCAGTATGGAGGTTCTGGCAAGATGGCGGACTAGGCAGAAAGACTGCACAGACCCTCTTCAACAAAGAAAAGGGAAACCAATTAACACAGACACAGAAGATAACCCTGGACCCCTGAGCCTTGAAGGGAAGGATATAGAAGTGGACTAAACCCCAACTAGCAGAAGAATTTGCAGGAAAATACCAAAAAAGGAGA